>NC_142316.1:5000-622000 GCF_054855325.1 Carica papaya | reverse complement strand
TGCAAGGATTAGAGCAAAACCTGAGCAGAGCTTCTGGGAGATAACTCTTTCTGGCTGGTTGACCGAGGGGGACAAGGGAGAGATCTCTAGGATTTTCATTCCTGATTGCTATTGCTTGAGAAAGAAAGAAAAGTGGAGCAGGTGAACCGGTTCGGTTTAAAATGCTGGCTGGACCGGTTTTAATAAGATAAGTTAGGGAACTTGATTCGGTCTGTGTTGCTTGGGCCAGTTCAATAACTGAACCGGTTTTTAGGGTTCATTTTTTTATCTGACCCAAATTTTTTCTTCATCTTCATCACGCGGAAGAGGGGTTGGGCTGGCCGTTAGGTGTGGCCCCTTGAGCCGTCGGTCTTGCACCTTCTAGGGTATAACCGTCTTTTGGTTGAGGCAGAAGGCCTTCGCCTTCTTGAGTCCCGTCCGCTAGGCTTGCCAAGCTTTCTTCGGTCTAGTCGGTGGATTTGCCATGGAGCAGATTCAAGATCAAGCTGAATTGCCAGTGCGTTTCATCCATGAACAGAGAGTTTCATGTTGACCTCCTTCACGGTGATTGTCTTGGCATTTTCTGTCTCTGATACTACCTTACCGGAAGTCTTAGACATGGCTGTCTAATCTTAAGAAAGATAGAAAGAAAAAAGAGAAAAATAGAAAGGAGGAGAAGAGAAACAGATAGGGAAATCTAGGATATAATTCTTATTCTTTCCCTTAATTGATTATAATAAAAAAGAGTGAACCATTTTTATAGGCCACAAAGTAATAAAGAGACGGCAATCACGACCAAAATCAATAGCCATTCATGATGCAGTGGCTGCTGCACTGGAAATACATTCAAGATACTGACCCTAACCCTAACCCTAACCCTAACCCTAACACGTAAGACTAGTTTACACTTTTCTTATTTTCCTTTTTACCAATAATATTCTAACGCTCACAATCTAATAGAACATGACAGAAGCAAGCACATTGAAGCGGACAAACACTTCATCAAGGAAAAACTAAATAGTAGACTAATATGTACACCCTATGTGTCTACCAGTTTGCAATTTGCCAATATATTGTCTAAGAGATTGAGCGAGGTAGGATTTCAGACAATTATTGCTAAGTTGGGAGTGATTAATATCTATCTACCATCTTGAGGGGGAATCTTAGGAAATGTATATTAAGTAAAGTTGTATATTAAGTAGATGTGTATATTAAGGTAAATGGTATATTATAAATACCCCTCATTTCTATGTAGTTGTATTTTACTTTACTGCTCATATGGAATTGTGTATAGGGTCCTAGTATTCAATAAGAAACATAACATAACAACTAAATTCATGTTCTTCATGGCAATGGAAAGAACAGGTAAAGGGTATATTACAAGTACGTCTCAATTCTAAGTAGTTGTATTTTACTTTAATGCTCATACAGAATTGTTTATAGGGCCCTAGTATTCAATAAGAAACATAACATAACAATCAACTTCATGTTCTCTTCATGGCAATGGAAAGAACAGTTAAAAAATAGTTGAAACATTTGGTCTGGCTTTTGAACTGTGTTGCAAGTTAGTTACTGAGGAGTGAATATTAGTGCTGTGGACAACTTTGGTAAATTTTAGCAATTATCTATATAAAGACGTGTCTTTTGTATGTTTGATGGAGTTCCTTGTAAGTAATTAATTTTGTACAAGTGACAGTCCCTTGGTGCATTGTGAATAAAAGTTTTTCTCATCATTAACCATTATAGTCAACTTTGGCTTCTTGTCAAGGACGTTTGTTTAGTTATTTGTTAAATGCTTCTCAAGCTCTCAAATCTACTGCATTTGCATTATATTTTCTGGATGTATGTGTGAATAAGAAATATTTGTTTATCATTGAATTGTATTTGGACTATGTTCTCCTTAAAGCCTTTAAAAATCTCTGTGGCTGAAGTACATAAATGCTTATATAGCTGAACTTTTGTCTCAAGGGAAATCATTGAATGACAAATCCAAAAGTTTTGCTCAGAAGGACAACTTTGATGGAAGTAGAAAAGACATAAATGCTGCTATTGATCGGATTTGTGAGTTTACAGGTAAGAAATATTATTGCTATGACTTGAAAAAATTCAGAATTTGTCTAAAATTCATTTGTGAATCTACACATATTTTAACTTTAAAATGATAAGATTTGTACCTAAAATCATAAAAATTAAGTTTATATGGAATTGAAACAATAGATTCCAAATTCCATTAACTTAGACAGAATTTGGAATATACTGTTTTAAGTCCAAATAGAATTCATATAACTCAATATCTCGTCATTATACAATTTTGTACTGCAACAAAGTGTGGAATGAATTCAATTTCATTTTTGGATTTGATCTAAAAATTGCCCAAGTATTTTCAAAATTTTTTTAGAAGAAAAATTGGAAAGCATTTCATGCTTGTTTCTTGAGAGATTAAATTAACTAAGGATTTGGTACTCTTTTTCGTGCTGCAGGAACTAAAATCGTTTTCTGGGATTTAAGGGAGCCATTTATTGATAACTTATATAAGCCCAGTGTTTCCCAATCAAGACTGGAAGCAATAATTGAACCACTTGACACAGTAAGCTTTATCCTCAGCTGAAGCTATGTTTTATTTTTGTCTTGCATTTTTACCAATCTATATGAAATAACTAGGAATTTGGATTTAATAGTTTACTAATGGACATTCACAAAGAAAGAAAATATAAATTTAAATTTCAAGCTTTACATTTTTCCTAGTAAGTATAAAAACTCATTTTAAAGCGTTTGGTTGGTGTACCCCAGATATGTACCAGAGAAATTCTGTAAAATAAAAAATTCTTGTTGATAAATGTCATCTTTTACATTGTTGGAATAATTGTCGAACCAGTCATCCATACTGATTTCTTTTTCTCCCAATAGATAAAGCACTAAGTTCATATAGTTATAGGTTTGAAGATTGTTAAGGGTACATGTTATATTGTTACAATATATTTGTGCTAGTAATTTAAGTGCCCATAATCTGATCTTAGGTGTGCTCTAGATTTGCTAATTATGCAATCCAAAACCTTTTCACAGACAGAAGCAATTACAGTGAATTATTTTTACTTCATCTTTTCTCTTCGGCAGATGAAAATTAGATAGAAGATTGCTGAACCTGATTCACCATTTGGCCATGTAGGCAAAATTTTTTTTCATTGTTCAGATGCAAATGTAATACCACATCAATGGCAAACTTTTTTCTTTACAAAAATAGAAAATTTATTAGAGAGAGAGAGAGAGCTAAACAAAAGAGATTGATAGGATATGGAATCCAACCATAAAACTAGAAAGATATAACAATGATGTTGAGACAAACAGGAAGCCAATCCCTTAAAGTAGATAATGCCATCTCCTATAACAACCGATGGATATTTGGCCAAAGAGAGCAAAGAAGAAAGAAGATCTCTGTTTTGGTGATGAAAGAAAAGTTACCTTATTGCAAACCATGTATGAGGTAGTTGAATTATTTCTTGAAACTTCTATTCAACATGTCGTGGGTGTTAGCGAATGCAGTAGACAATAGATGTTTTTCTGCAGCCAAGAGAACAACTAAAGCACCAGAGCATCAAGACAGCTTCATAGAAACTTGAGGCGCGCCTGAGACACATGGCCTAGTCAGCTTTCACCATGGGCTCATGCCACCACATTACTAGCTTATTCCCTTTAAGTAGGTATATGATGCAGGATTATGGGTTACCCATATAGCATTCAATGAAGTAAGGGAGCACAATCAAGTGGAACCTACCAGTACATATAGTGGAGTCACATGCCACACAGACAATGAGCAGCCAACATACCAAACGAATTGCAAATGGAAAAGCATTAACTCAATCAGTGTGCAAGCTTCACCGGGCACACTCCATCTATGCCTCTAAGCGCAATGGAATTGAGAAAGAGAGGGGCATCATACCATGCCAAGGAATGGTGACTGTTCTTGTGTGGTCCGCACAGACTAGCAGTGACTTTGCCATGCATGGGGATCAGACTTCCAATGTCATACCCGAGCCACAATTGCCTTAGACAGGGGAGCATCACAGCATACTCGGATTTGCCTTCCACTCTGCATTGGCTGCAACACGCCCAAGCATGGGGATCTATCCCCTACGCATGGACTGAAGCACCGCTAACTATGCCATCATTGCATGTGTTCTGTAGCTATTGGCTCATCCTATGGCCATTTGTGTAAATATGATCATTGTTTGAGTAAACCACATCCTAGCTTTCTGACCATGGGTTGCCAGAAAACTATTGTTGCGGCAGGTTGAACAACTGGTCCATCACCACTGGTGATAGTGAGCCCCAACGAGGCTCTTACTCAATGCTTCTGGAAGCAGGGAGATTTCCATCCCTTAAAAAGTCTTATTCGCAAAATGAAGATGTGCACAAGGAGACATACCTTATATCTTAGTGGATGAATGAGTCATAGAGAATTCATTGTATGAATTCAATGTATTTTTTGTGGGCATCTAAAAATGGTGATATTTTTAATCGAAGAAAAAAATTTACCATTGATTAAATAATAAAAAAGTTGAAAAATAATATGAGATCATAAAACCTTTGACAAAGGCACATCATATGTTCCACAATAAACATGAAGATGGTTCTCATGCAGTATGTTGAGAGAGTGAAGTAACAATGGGACTTGACATTTTCATCAAGTCATTTTGATAAATTTTGATTAAGAAAAGCCAAAAGACCTCATTAACCAATTGAACATCTAGTTACTAGGGGTGTCTGGAAAAAGGGGTGAGGGTGATGTTATCACCTAAGAGATGCATTGATGAAAAAGCACGTGGTATCAAAAATGAGGAAAGTAGCAGACAAGGTTCATTTAGGTGGTTCAAGGAAGGAAAGGGGGATCATCAAATTCTACATGAGAGTAATAAGTTTGAAGAGACTAAAAGACTTGGGAATAGGATAAAGAGGAAACAACTGACAGAGATTATTTCTAGGGCAAATCCATATGTGTTCTATTACAAGAGATGAAAAAAAGGAGATCAACAATTTCTTAATCTATATTACGTAAGAGAGTCAGTGTAAAGAATTGTTGTCCTTTTGTCAGTTAGGTGGACTTTTAATCAAATGGGATACGAGGTTTGCTACTAATTTCGACACTGTAGAGGGGCATTTTCTTTATCTGTTTTACTTGGTGAGAGACGAAAAGGGTGTTGGTGCATCGTGAGTAAGTATTGACGAACAAGATATAGACTTAGATCCTTATTTTTGGGAGGAAATTTCCTACTCGTCAAGTTTGTGCATTCTTTTTTGGTGTGTAAGGGATGATTTTAGCTCATGTAGGTTTCCTCAAGGAAAATAGGAGGAAGATAAAATGACGACATCTATGTGAGGATACAATGAGCTTGTAGAGGACTACGAGTTAATAGACCTCCCATTAGCAAATGTCCAATTCACATGCTCAGTGGACAGACAAGGAGCCGTTTTGTAAGCACTGTCTTTCCCTAACAAATTGATTTGGGAAATCAAGGTACCCCTAAGTGTTTCTTTTTTTGCTTGGGAAGCTTGCAGAGAGTGCATTTTAACCATTGATAAGTTTAAAAGAAGGGGTTTAATTTTGGTTAATATTTGCTACCCGTGCAATCAGGCAGAGGAAAACTGTAGACATCTTCTGTTACAGTATCCTGCTGTCTACGAATTATGGTGCATGGTCTACTCCCGTTTGGGTATCAGCTGGGTTTGATTGGGTTATATTAAAGACGAGATTTGGGCTTGGAAGCACCTCAGTGTTTATTGTATCCTTGTCGATTTAATCCCCATTACGCTCAAGCGGTCAGTGTGGAAGGTTAGAAATTGTAATGCGTTTGAGGGACTTGGTGACACTATGGGTTTTGATATACTGAAAAATAGATAACTTAGTACCCTTGATTTTTTGCTTACGGGTCATCCTCCGGTATTTTTTGAGTCTTTCAGGAAGATCTTTGTTACAGAGGAGTAAACTGTAAATAACTTGTACATGTTTTTTCTTTGCACTTCTGGTCCTTATAGCAATACAATCTTACTATTTTTCATTTTTTTTAAAAAAAGGAGTTGTTTCGTCATGCTTAGACCAGCTTTATTCTCTACACACTGAGAAGATACTTCTCCTAATTTGATAAGGAACTTCTCGCATGTCTTGTATCATATCACTTTCCCATCTTACTTGAATCTCAACATATCAAATGAGCTACCCCTTTTGGGTTTAGAAACATTTGGGTCCATCATTTGGAGTTTGTGACAAGTGAGGGAGTGGTGGCAAGAAGGTGAGATCATAGATTGGGAGGGAGAAAAGTGTACATTAGAAACTGAAGTTCTTGAAGGAGAAATTGAAAATGTAAGGAGATGCTCAGGAATGTTGAACTAAGGAAAGCAGGGTCTTAAGGAAATGGAGTAGATAGATTGTAGAGAGTAACATTTTGCGAGCCTAGAAGACCGACTAGTTGATTTAAAAAATGAGCTTAAAGAAATAATGTTGAGCCAAAAGAGAAGTTGGAGAAAAAAGGAAAAAAATCAAATTGTGAAGGAAGGGAACGCAATATATGCCTATACCATAGAGTGGCTAATGGTTGTAGAAGAAAGAACGAGATCAAGGAGTTGGGCTTGAAAACAGGGAAGTGGAAAGGAGTGGTGAGGCAATAATTCGGGAGATTACCCCAATTTTACAGGAGTTGTATACCAAAGAAATTGCATATAGGTCGTTCCTAAATTGGGCATCTATTAGGAGAGGTAATGCCAAGTGGTTGTCGAGACCGTTTAAGGAGTAGGAAATAAGGTGGGCAATATGGGACTTAGGCAATGACAAAGCACTCGACCATATGGCTTTTCCATAAAGTTTTTCTAGAGGTTCTAGGGTATTATTAAATGGATTTAGTGAAAGTGTTTGAGGAGTTTTATCTGAATGCCACCACATGCAAAAGCATGAACTCAATTTTCATTGCCTTAATTCCTAAAAAGAACAACTCTATAGAAGTATCAGACTATTGCCCAATCAAGTTAGTGACAAGTATGTATGAAATTGTTATTAAGGTTCTTTCTTTGAGAATTAGTGAGGTATTGGATTATATAATTTGACTAAATCAAAGTGCCTTTATATGAGGTAGGCAAATACCGGATACTTCTCTAGTAGCTAATGAGTTAGCTGAATATACTCGAAGGGCTAAGGAAAATAGCTAATGAGTTAGTTGAATATACTCGACGGGCTAAGGAAAAAGGTTTAGTGCTTGAGCTAGACTTCTGGAAAGCATATGATCGGATTAACTGATGGTCTTATCTTTTCTTTGGTGATTGCAAACAAAAAAACCCAGGAGTGGTTTCAGCTATCAGGAGATTTGATCTAGGGGAATCCACCTTCTCTGTTCTTTTTTTTTTATCATCTTGGTGATTGATGTGTTGAGTAGGATGTTGGCTAGAGGGACAAAGAGAGAGAGGATACATGTGTTCGAGGTAAGGAGGGATGAGAAGTTTATCATCTATAGTTTGCTAATGATATGATTTTGTTTTTACAAGATAATGATGTATCTAATGAGCTCACACTCATCAAGTGTTTGAGCATATCTCAAGATAAGGATCAACCTGACTAAGAGCGGGCTCATTGAGATTAATGTGGAGGACGAAATGGTGGAGCATATAGCAGAGTTAGATGCAGTAGACAAGTCTGACCCATCACATATTTAGGAGTTCCAGCTGGGGATAACTTGAAAAGTAGGTTTTTTGGGACAGGAGAACAAAGTGGCCAAGTCATTGGAGGATCGGGAAGGGAGTCTATTCTTATTAAGTGGTAGTGTCATTGTAATTCAAGATTGCCTTTCTAGCATATTACTATGTTTCTTATCTTGGTTAGGGTACCTGCTCGGATTGCAGAGAAAATAGAGGGACACATGAGAAGATTTCTATGGGTAGGGGTGGGGGAGGGAAGAGGGATCATCTACTGAGTTGGGAGGTGTATTGTCAGTCTAAGAATCTAGGAGGTTGGGCCTTAAGAATCTTAGATAAAAAAAGTTTATGGGGGTGGCAGGAATTGATCATATGCCATAATAGGACTCATACCAGTCCCTGGAAAGCCATCTCCCAAAATCATTCATTTTTCATTCCCTTAACATTGTTACCAGTGGGATATGTTGCTAGGGTAAGTTTGGAAAGATACCTGGGTAGGAATTAGCCGTTAGCCACCCACTTCCCCCGGTTATTCCATCTTTCATCTAGACACAATGTTTTTGTTCCTTATTTTACATCCACGTCAGAGGGAAAAGTAGCCTGGAACTTTTACTTCAGCCATAAAGTACTGATAGGGAGGCTTCTAACATTCAAATCTTATTGCCTCGGTTGAAGCCAGTTCATATCTCGTTTCAACCTGACACCACCTCACAAGAAACCCTATAGCCACTTCTCTAATGGCAAGTTACTTTAAAAAGCTCTAGTGCTATCAAAGGTAAAGGTGGTTACGGGGACAATCATTTTCCAAAAGCTCAACGTTGAAGTCATATTATGCTCAATCTCCAGACATTTCCATTATGTGGTTCAAAGGAGGGGAGATATATTCCAATTTATTCCTAAATGGTTGATTTGAATCTGAGGACCAAAATGGTTGATCCGTTTGGTCTTCAATGAGCTGCTTGTCCAACAGTGGAAAATTTTCTAAGTTTATGCATTCACAAGGAGAAGTGAGGAAGGGAGCGAAAGCCCTTTGGCAAGATGCAATCTTTCTTGGAAGGAACCCTAGGATTTTTTATGACCACTATTCATATTTTAGGAGCTGTGGGAAATGGTAATTCTTTTGGCCACCTTTGAGCCTAGGCGCATGGAGAATTACACCGACAGAGCCATCTCAGAGCTCCATTGAAATTGGGATGCAATCATTTTTACCCATGGGACATCTTCATTTTTGTATTGTTCTCTGCATTTATAATTCTTTTCTCTTTGATCCTAATAAAGTTTTTTTCCTATAAAAAAGCTATGATTTGATGACAGCCCTGTGATTATGGTTGTTGTCGCTTCCTGTAACTGATAATCAGATATATCTTTTCTTTTTTCTTTCTATACCCTATTTTGTTGTGCTACATAATGATGCTTCCCAGACCTCTCAACACCATGCAGATTTGTAGAGATTAAGATATCCCGGTGTAGGGACATAGCTAAACTTCCTCAAATAGAATTGATCATAGCACACCAACGTGATTTTATCCTAATTTTCTTCTTCAACTAATTTGCTCCTCTAAAAGAATGTCCTCAAACTCATTGCAGAGAATTCTCTTATTGATCCTCCGTAAGAGCATTCTTTGATTCCAACCTATTCAAAGGGCTGATGATTATAGAGGTCTTGTTTCCTGAATGTCTCCATACTTTTTATTATTTTAGTTTTCAGTTTTTCTTGATGAATTTGAGCCTCATGAATTATATCCTTCATGTTCAGATATAATTCTTTGTGGCACTTACGGATTTGAGAATTTTGGATCATTAATGGAAGCAAAAGTATAGTCTGGCCAATATTTTACCCTTACATTCACCACCTGAAAAGACCATCTTAAATCAATTTGATGGTCTAGGGCAGGACTTACAACTTAAGTATCTACATAAGACAATGTCAGACATTCTGCAGAGTGCCTCTACTGGATTTTGCTAGTCTTCCAATTTTATATCATTATTTTAATTGTAGTTGGTTAACTTGGACAGTGCATCAGCTTTCAGATTTCATATGACCGAAAATACAGCGAGCACCTCATAGACATAAATTAAAAATATTTTTGATTGATGCTGAGCTACAGTTTTTGGCATATTTAATGGCTGCAGGAATTAAATAAGCTGTGTGATGTAATCATGGAGCCACTTAGGGACCGCATAGTTACAAGTCTCCTTCAGGCATCACTGGTAGTTTCTTGATCTGCTTCTTTCTAACAATGCTTCGTGGCACTTTTCTTCATTCGTATTTTTCATTAGTATATTTTCTCTTTTTTTTTTTTCCAGGATGGCTTGCTTCGGGTACTATTAGATGGAGGGTCAGCCCGAGTTTTCTTTCCTACTGATGGAAAACTATTAGAAGAAGATCTGGAGGTCTTAAAGGTAAATATTTATTGAGAAACTTACGATTTTCAACCAATTCCTTAGTCCGAAGAAGGACACAGAGGAGTTGCTTTTAGTGCCACAATAAAGTTTTATTTTTTCTAGTTCAAGGATTCTTCATAAACATTTTTCAGAACAGCACTCTTTAATTGCTTACACTGTAAAATTATCGAAACAAGTTGTTTTAATCTGTCAATCTTAAGCACTACCTCAGATTTCTTTGATGAAAGAAACACTTACATGAATTTTACGTGCCTAGGAATTCTTTATTTCTGGAGGAGATGGGCTTCCACGAGGTATAGTTGAAAATCAAGTAGCACGGGTTCGGCACGTTGTCAGGTTACATGGACACGAGGTATGTGCTTTAATTTAAGTGATAATATTCAAGAAATTAAACCAAAATGGTAAAGATAGTCTCACGAGGAGTCGTTCACAAATTTGGTTTGTAGTTTCAGGCAATATAATTTTATTTTATTGAGGTTCTAACTTGCTAAAATGCATTTTAGATCCTTTGTTAAATGATGGCATGAATGCATCTGCATAGTTGAGTAAAGCTTTTATCTTGGATAGTTTTAGGTTTGTTTCATGTGGTTTTATTGCTTCTTTTAAGATTGTTTTGCAATTCGTAGAAGACTTTGGGACTATCTCTGAGTCTTTGGGCGGATTTGTCTTGGTGCATAAGTTCTTTTTATGAGGTTTTGACTGCCTCGATTATATTAAAGTTCTCGATGCGTTTTGTTTAAAGGTTGACGATGTGTATGTAACTTTCTCTTAATGTATCTCTTTGCAGACACGAGAGCTGGTTGAGGACTTGAAATCTGGAAGCAGCACTGACGCGCCGGGTAGTAGAGGTAAATTAGGTGCGGACAGCCAGACCATTATTAGAATATTGTGCCACAGAAGTGATTCTGAAGCCTCCCAATTTCTCAAGAAACAATACAGGATACCCAAGTCTTCTGCATAGGTTAAAACTCGGATTACTCGGATACTTTTTTCCGTTTAGAAGAATATTAATTTCCTTCTGGCAATTTGTTTTGTGAATATGATTTGTTCTGTCTTCGCTTCTCTTATTATTCATTTTACTTGATAGAACTTATTCGTTTCTTCACTCCTCTCTTCTCTTACTATTTATTTTTAACCAGAACTTGTATATATCTGCTTGCCGGTTTTCCTTTCGATTTTCTTTGTCGGAAATCAGTGCTTTCCACAAATAAGAATGTTCCTGTCTCCTCCGCAAAAATTATGCCAACCCGGATCACAAGCAACTTTGGATTAGGTCCGCTCTTGACGTATGGTATGTTAGAGGAAATAACTTGTTCCTTTTTCGTTTGCAGCGGGAAAGACGAACCATCCCTTGTTGATTTTACAGAAGCAATGTTAAATTCTTAACACTGATACTGAAATACCAAACCGAATTAAGCTTTGGTTTTTGCCGAAATCATCATTTTTCTTTCTTTTTTTTTTTTCTCGATAGTTTGAAAAAATAAAAAATCTTTAAATTTGAAATTGCACCGAACTATATTATATAAAAATATTAATTCAATTATCCTATACACAAACATTTATTTGTATATAAATTTTATCAACTTGTTTTTTCAGTTACTAAATAAAATTAGATTAATAAATTTAAAAATTAAACTTACATTATCAATTTTTTATTTTAAAAGTTTATTTTAAAAACTCATTATTCGAATTGAAATGCTATAAACTTCGAAAAACTGAAACTCATTTACTTTATTTTTTTTAACTAAATGATCGAATCCAATTTACCAAAATGATGTCGGTCTCATTCAGTACAAAACCATCACGGGCAAGCCATTGTCGAGTTTTGTCAAATTAACGACTTATCCTTTCACTTAGGTTTGTGTTCTTATTCCGGTATCAAATTTATACTCATAACGAGTCTTTTTTTAAAAGACGAACACTTGTAAGTAATCTTCTTCGATTAACATAACTTGTGAAATAACATCAACTCGCATATATTGGCGAGGATGATGATAATAATTAATATTTTTCTAAAAGAAAATAATAAATTATTTTTAACAACTCTCTGCATTGTTTAATACTAAGAGGAATCCATCTGATTAAACGACAGCGTATATGCAGCAATGGGAATCAAGAGTTCCTGACGAGCAGCGTTGTTTGATGAGGTTCACCATCTGTTGAAGCCAACTTAAAAGAGCTTGAAGAAGGTAAACCAGTTGAGGGAGTGAGGTTTACTTCGTAATCTCCATGGAAGAGTGAGACCTCAAAGAAGCCATTTACATCCGTCTTGCCTTCGACTCTACCGCCCCATTCGTGCAAAAGTTTGTCCACAACATCCCCGGTTGCCAAGTTCCGAAAATTGTTATCGGTCAGACACATACGATAACATCCCTGTGGACTCCATGCCGACCACATCACAATTCCATTCACTTTAGGATGCGAATGTCCCTCTCTAAGAATCTGCTCCAAGTATTTTGCCTGCTCGAAATTAAAATTCTTCTTAAAAATCACTTCGCCCCTAATGTAACGACGATCCTTGCAATTTCGATCTTAACCATAGTTGTACATTTCTCAATTTTGAATTGAATTATGTTATGTTGTGCTACGAAATTAGTTAAATTGTATGATGTTGTTATAATATTATCGAAGCCAACGAAATATGATAGTAATCGATGAAGTAAGAGAGCGAAAAATGTTACCTGATCACCGCCGCTTTGTACGTCTACCTCCGTGAGCCAAATAGGCAATCCAGTTGCAGCTAGAGTGTCAATGGCTGATCTCATGTAAGGAAGATTTGGAGCACCACTACCAAAATGTGATTCGAGTCCGATTCCTAAGTTGGTATTACTACGACTAGATTTTATTGATCTTAATTTTTCGAGGTACTTACTCGGTGTTGCTTTGCTATCTCTACTCTCCTCCACAGTATTAAACTCGTTCATAAACATTGTATGCGTTGGATCAATCATCTGAGCAACTGCATAAAACAATTCAGAAGCTCTCGCACCAAGCTTGCTTTCGAAGAAAGAAAAGTGTAAATTCTCATTAACAACATCCCATCCTATAACTTGGCCTCTGTATCTTCTCATGATGGAGTATATACGTTTTGTGACAGCGTTCTTAAGATCATTCGTGGAGAGTGAATCAACCCACCGTGGTAGGTACTGAGGATCTTCCCACAAGACGTTGTGGCCTCGAACTCCTATCCCATGGCTCTTGGTGAACTTGAGCATGGCATCCGGGATGGAGTAGTCCTCGATGCCTCGTGTGGATTCGATGCTTGCCCATTTCATTTCGTTCTCAAACGTAGTGACGGTGAATCTTGAGGAGAACCAGTTCTGATAAGCTGTATTTCCAAGGATGTTCTGGTTTACAGCACACCCAAATGGGAAACCGAGTCTTTTCTGTGATACGGAGACTGTTGCATTAGCTACAGGTTTCCCAAACGTATCAACAGCTTGGATTCTGACTTTTCTCTTTCTCATCTGCCAATCATTAACTTTTTGTTGTAGTAGAAAACTTCTGTATACACATTAACATGTATATATATACATATATGTACATATATAATACTGATTCAGTTTATGAATACCTTGTTAACGCTTTCATCTTGGTGAGATTTCCACTCCTCTTGAGTGAAAGGTTGCAGTGAAATACTATCGACCCAAATATCAACTGATGTGTTATTACTCTAAACAAGTCAAGAAAGTTCATCATTTGAACAGAAAGGAAAGACTACAAGTATATATCGTGCATATATATATATATATATGTGTGTGTGTGTGTGTGCGTATATATACCTCAAAGTAAAGATCAGCAGGACCTGATTCGTCAACAGTCACGCCACCCTTGAGCATGGACCAACAATTTGCCTTAGCCACAACGCTACCAGCATGCTTGTACCCAGATTTTGTTTTGAAAACAGCCCTTACAGAAGTCTTTCCTTCACTCACCTGTATCCAAGCTGCATATACATATACATATATATATATATGTATAGAGAGAGAGAGAGAGAGAGACAATCTCCATTAAAGATGAGTTTTTTATCTAGAAAACAAGTACGTATATGTATGTATATAAATAGTACCGGAGAACGTATAGAGTTTGTCATTTTCTAAGTGGAGGGTCTGAGAGACACTATCGAAAGGTTGAAACCTAGAGTGAGCAACTACGAAGTTATTAGTTGCAGAGATTTTGTGCTCCATTTTTGCATCTCCAAATGCAGACCATCCCTCTAACCCTTCGTTCAACTCTGAGTTTATAATCACTCCGCCACCGTATTGTGGTTTATGAGGATTCTCCAAACACTGTATTTACACACACAGAAAAAAAAAAAAAATATATATATATATATATATGTATTAAATTTTTTATTAGGAAAAATTAGCAATTAATCTTTATTAGTAGAGTAATTAAATAATTAATTATTAACAGACAAAATCCAAAATTATTAGTCTATTAAATATTACAAAGTGAAACTTGCCTCAACACTAGCTGTGTAATCATATGATAGAGCACTGGCTTCTAGTCCTGCAAAATAATTAAGATTTATTAATTTATTATATACTTATATATCATATCTCTAAATGTAAATGGCAATTCAAAGCTATAGAAAATATGTATTTGTATATGTATGTACGTGTATATATATATATATGACCATTTTCTTGATTATATAACAAGATTAATATACTTTTCTTGTAACTTAATTTTATATTTTTGAAAATTATATCATCACTATTTTTGAAACTATAATTATTTGCATATTGCAAGTTTAAACGATACCCATTATCATCATAATCAAGTTAAAAAAAAAAAAGTATATATACATACATATATACATATATATATACATACACACATGTAGGCATAGAAATAAGTGGGAACAAACCTGAAAAAAGAAGTGCAGAAAGTAGCAAAAGCTGATGAATGACCTGTTTGTTTTTCTCTCCACCCTTCATTCTATGTGTCTATATATATATATATATATGGCGCTCTCCAAACGCTAAAAAAATATAAATCTCATGAAGTTAAAAAAACATGAACAAATATATGAAATATACTTGTTATGACCCATATTATACATACATTCATATATATATATATATATACACACACACTCACAGAAACACCCAATGTCGAATTTGCTGGAGAGGAGCCACAAAGAGAATGATCAATGTATATAATAAAAACCAAAGAAATATTTATATATATATATATAGATATAGAATATATAATTAATTGTTATCAGTTTATGGCAATTATGATTTCTTCCATAATATGTATATATATATATATATATATATAGAATATATAATTAATTGTTATCAGTTTATGGCAATTATGATTTCTTCCACAATATGTATATATATATATATATATATATGTATATGTATATATATATATATAGAATATAGAATCAACTGTTATTATTTTATGGTAATTAAGATTAATTAAGCAATATTTTTGGCTAAAATCATTGATTATAATCCTGTGGGATTTCTATAATAAAAAATAATCAAGTCTCATTAATTTCTTAATCTTTTATAAGCTATTTTAGACTATTTATAATTTGATTATTCTTATTGCCTACATTATCTTTTACCCTACAATTAACAATTTCTTTACATATAACTTATAAGCTATTAAAAGTTATATACATATATATACATATATATATATATATACAAGAATACCATATACATACAACATGTATACATTTATAGCGCTTGTGATGGAAGGGGAATATATATAATAAACCTTTTTCCCCTTGTAATTTCCTTTTTGGACTTTCCATTGAATTATTGTCGTTTCTTCACAAAGGTATAGGAATGTACATACATGTATATATATATATATATGCATATATTTTTTGGGGGGTAAAAATATAGGAATACATAGTAATTTCTTGTGCTGTAAAACCCTTTTACGAGTGCTAATTATAAGTACATATAATATTCCATTTTGGAAGATTTTACATATTTATATGGTAATAATTATATATTAAGTCCTAATTAATTATAAGTTAAATTAGAATCTAATCCCTCCACAAATGCTAGTGTATAAATTACCACCTTTTTGCCGCATGAGTGTAAGTAATTAATTTGTTGGATTCGATAATCACTATTAACTTAATGCAAAAAAATTTAATTGCACAATTAATATTTGAATCCGAAATTAGCCTCCGATTAATTTTAGTGTTTTAAAAAATTAATTAATTAATTAATTATAAATTAATTTCTAGTCAATTTTATTATATTATTAAAAAAAATAGGTAGGAATGTAATTGAAAGCAATTTTAAAAAAAAAATGTGAAAATTTGGATTCGTATAGTATTTTTGAAAGAAAAATTAGAAATACGAAGTTAAAGTGCAAATAGAAAAAGTTCGGTCACGTAGAATTGCCCAGTCAGCAAACCCGACGAATCGGAGCACGCTGTGTGGCAAGACACGCTGATGTCAGTGCCACGCGGGAGGCCACGTGAGCGATCCGCATGCCTCGCGATCGGACGGCTCAAGATCGATCTCGCGCATGTGGACTACCCGGATTTGATTCCCCCTTAAGCACGATTGGACAGCCGAGATCAAATCGCGATAGACAATTTAGAGTCGTTTCTACCTTAAGTGCGATCGGACAGCCGATATCAAATCACGATGGACGGTCCAGATTCATTTCCTTCTTAGGTGCGATCGGACAAACAAGATCAATCGCGATAAACAGTTCAGATCAATGCATGATGGGTATAAATACTTCGCATCGCATGGGATCCCAAACCCTAGCCGCTAGCCTTGCTGGAGAAAAAGAACCAGGCACTGGAGAACAAGGCCGACTGCCGACCGTCGCCGCACCGAAGGCACCGCCGGCCACCAAAAGAGGTAAAAATTTCTCATACCTGCTCAGAATTCGATTTCAAGCATTCCTGTGGTCAAATCGGAGGAAGATGGACGATAGATGAGTCAGAAATTACGGGCAAAGCCCGGCGAAGTTGCCGCGGTAAAAACTCAAAAATTCATCCGATGAGCCCTTTTTTATTTCTCGTTTTATGCAATTTTTTTATCATTGTGCTCACCGTCCTACTCTCAATTATGATAAATTGAGGCTTACCGATATATAATTTTATATTTTTGTAAAAAATTAAAAATTCTAAAAATAATGATAGTTTACTAATGGATGCGGAATCGGTTAGTTCACAACTATCTTGATTTTTCTTTTATTTTTTTGTACTGTTTTACTTATTTGATTGATCTACCGTATGATTAAAATTATTACTTTTAAATTATTTTTCCCATTTATTGAGTGTCTGATCATGATCTTTATCTGATTCATTAATTTGGAATAAATGCCCCAATTATGTTTCTTAATTATTGAGGTATGAAATCGTACTGTTTGCTTAAATGTTGTTTTATTGATCTATGAATATACAATGAGATATTGGTATTATGTGGTTGGTTGTTTTATTGATAAAAATATGTATGTGAAAGACTTATTGGGTACCTGGGAATGGACAGACGGACCTGGTATATAGAAAATCCTACTGTGAATATTACCTCGGTCGGACGGAACTGTGAAGTCCCTTACCATAAAGGTTTGAGAGATATGGTTTACCCTCATACCAGATGGGGTATCAAAGCGATGGAATGTTTGGCGCTTATTACCAGACGGAATATGGAAACAACCGATTAATTGTTTAAAGTGAATATCGGCTTCACTGGTAGGGGAGACACCCCTATGGATCCTCACACTATGTTTGGATCATGGTGAATGGTAGAATTTTAATATATGGTATTCTACAGGTGTGAAAAAATCGTGTTTGTTTCAACTTCCAATGGTAATAAACGGTATCTAACCAACAAATTTAGCATGAATTTTTAAACCATTGAATTAGTAGTATGTGACCGACATGCTATTTTTCTTCTTTTATACCCCCCATCTAATATAATTAATTTCATTTTTATCCTCATAATTAAAAATCCTATTTTCTTTTCTTCCTCAGTCAAGCCACATGTAGGGAGGACGAACAGCTCCAATCTTCTTCTTCTCTGATCGATATTTGTTTGTTCTTCTTCTTTGATTGCTTCTAAATGTTGGGTCCTTAATTCTACTTCTGATTTGCGTTCTTCACCTTCTCGATCGGTAAGTATTTTTGTATTTTTTTTTAATTTTTCAACATCAATTTTTTTCATTTTTTTCTTTGATTTACATGTATTTTTTTCATTTTTTCTTTGATTTGCATATATTTCTTTCGTTTTTTCTTTGATTTGCATGTATTTCTTTCGTTCTTCACCTTTAAATCTTCTCTGAACAATGTTCTTCTTGGTTATGGTAAACTCCCTCTGTTTATTTTTTTTCTTTTATCAAATCGTGAATATGTGGTGGAAGATGAGTTGTTACCCAATGTTGTTTTTGCAAGTTCATATGCTTTTTGTTTAAGAACTTAGCATTTTAAGAACTTTTACTAGAAATCCTTGCATTAGCATACTCTATTCTTGAAATGATGGTATAAACATGATCCCTGATAATAATTTTGCGCCTATAAACTCTTGAAATAAGTTTGGTGGCAGAATGACAGTCCTCACAGACCCTCAAGTTCTTGATAATGCGAATTGGAGTGCCTGGTTTTGCGTTGAGCAATCCAAAAGCAATTACAAGCTTTTTATTGTGGTACTTCAATGCATTTCCTTCTCCTTTTCACTGATATCAAACAAAACTTGAGAGGTATTTGATGAGTAGCCCTCCATCTGCAACTTCTCAATGATTTTCTCCATCATCATGTGAATTTCCTTCACTTGTGGGTGCGATCCATCACCCATTTTGAATTCATGAATGATGCCATCTAAATCAATCATGCTAATTCCCAGTGTTGTTCTGATATCCCTTCCCTTCATTAATTTTCTCAACTTTCCGACATCCTACCATCTCCTATCCTTTGCATAATGCTCCCAATTCTTTCACCAAATTTAGAAGGTCTATCTCAAGCAAGATTTTCCCAATTCTTTCACCAAGTTCAACATTTCATGTATCCTGCAAGCACCCAAAAGTATTCCCCAAACAGCTGCAGTGGGCTTCATTAGCATTGAGGCAATAAGCTCCTCTGCCTCTTCCAAAAGCCCTACTCTTCCTAACAAATAGACCAGACAACCATAATGCTCTATTTCTGGCTCAACACCATAAATCTTTTGCATTGAATTAAATATCTTTATACTTTTATCAACCCATCCTGCATGAGCACAAGCGTTTAAAACACAGACAAGAGTAATCTCATTTGGTCTCAATACCTTCTCCCTCTATATTTTGAAAAATAGCTCAATAGCATCCTCCACTCTGCCATGCATATCTAGTCTTCCCATCATTGCATTTTAAGAGAAAACTTCATTCTCTTTCATATTCTCAAAAACATCCCAAGCCAAGTCAATGCGCCCACATTTAGGATACATGTCCACCAAATCAGTCCATAAAACTGCATCCAATTTGATAAAAAGTTTTCTTGCATAAGCATGAATCCACCTGCCTTGATCAAGTGCCCTCAAATTAGCACAAGTAGCCAAAACACTTGACAAGATAAAGTTTTTAGGTCTAACTTTTTTTTTTTTTTGCATCTCATTGAATATCTCCAATACCTCCTTGTAACACCCTATTAGCACCGCTCTTTTACTGCTTACTAATTTCTTTTTCCACTTTATTAGGAAAAATTAGGGGAGGTGGCATTGGTGGCAAATCTTGCTGAACTTGGCTACATGTTCGAACTGTCATCCCTTGTTCCATCAGTTAGTTTGGTTAGGATGATTAATTCCTTGTAGGATGTAACCATCAAGCCATGTTTACATTTAGTTAGTTTCTATTTGAAGCACTAATGAATTAAACATAATAATAAATCTATTTAGGGATGACAATGGTGTTAGTTCCGTGCGAGTTTTGCCAAAACCGAACCCGCCCCGAATTTTTTTTAAAATTGGTTTTCTTTGCACTGTGTGATGGGGGAGTAAAGTTGATAATTAGGAAAGCTATAACTTGCAGATGAGGAAGGTGTTAATCGAGTATAAGGGAAATCAGGGGCTGAGTGAGTTAGGAGAAAATCTGGTATGTGGGAAGAGTATATTATGTCTGATTTTAGGAAATTGCAGTTTGGGAATGATAAATCAGGTGGGCAATTAGCGAGATTAAGGGTGATCATTTAGGAAACAAAAAACAGAATTGAGCATATTGGCAAAGGGATGAGACTTGTCAAGCGATGGATAGGGTAAGAGTCAAGTCATAGGCTTAGCTGAGGGTTATGTGAACTCTGTTAACATAGAATGAGGTTAAATAAATAGTACCAAAAATTTATTCCCCAAACAGGCGAAAGTGTGTGTTAATTAAAATATATGCTATGACTTACTTTGATTTCGAATAATTAAACTCATTGTTTCTTTTTATTTTAGACATTTAGTATCATTTTTGTTCACACATTATATAAGAAATATGGATATTTTGATACGTGTAGTTATTTTAGTATGCCAGTTTACCATACTTCATGGGCTAGTAATTCATAGAATGCGTGAGATAAATTATAAGCTTACTCATGAATTAAGACTAGAGGGAGAGAAAGCTCGAGATAAACTTATGCAAAATTTATTATCAAGTGATTTTTGTCGTCATATAATTAGGATGAATCTTTTATGAATTTATGTCATTTACTAGTTATAGATGGTGGACTTAGGCATACCGTTCGTACAGCTGTAAATGAATAAGTACTTAAGATACTTTAACTACTATGACACAATGAGAGAAATCGAGTCATATCTTAGATTTTTTTACGATCCGAAGAGACGACAAGTCGTCATTTTCACAATGTTTTACGATGTATAATACATATGGCCGATAAATTTATTAATCAGCCAAATGGATCACAAGTGCCTCCAGAAATAGCCAATAATCCTAGATTCTTTCTATTTTTTAAGGTATATATATAAGTTATATACGTTTAATTAATTCTTTTAACATGAGTGTATGTTTAATTAATTAGTTAACAATTAATTTCATGAGTGTATTGGTGCGATTGACGGAATACATATACGTATTAAAGTGTATAGAAAAGATGCTCTACAGTTTTGCTGGAGAAAAGATTTCCCCACCAAAAACCTGGTAGTAACTTGTACATTTGATTTAAAATTTTCATACATCTTAGCTGGGTGAGAGGGGACCACATCAAATTCAAGAATAACAAAATATGCGTTAAACGAAGTTGATGATTCTCTAGTAATTCTTGAAGGTAATTAAAATATATTTAACTTCGATGTGTAATGTATATTTTTGAAGAAAAATGTTATAACTTAATTTATTTATTGCTTATAGGTAAATTTTACCTTGTCGATGCTGGGTTTATATTATGGGATGGATTAATTACACTATATAGAGGAGAACGCTACTATTTAAATGAATACTCTAAAAATCCACCATGCAATACTCGTGAACTATTTAATCTAAGACATACTTCTTTACGTAATGTGATTGAACGTGCCTTTAAAATTCTAAAAAAACATTTTTCAATTATCCAAATCTCGACTGAACCTCATTATCGGATTAAGACTGTTAATATCATTATATTTACTTGTTACATTTTGCATAATTTTTTAACAGGGAGATGCAAATTGATGAACTTCTTCAAGAAGTTGATGAAGAACTCCAAAACGTTCATCTAGACGAACGAAGTATTTGTAACTTTAGAGACAGTACTGAAGAAATGAGAAAAGGCAAAGCAATTAGAGATGCAATAGCAACTGATATGTGGGTTGATTACATTTTGTATAATTTATTATATTTGTATAGTTTATGATTTTTATATGGTATATAACATTTGTATGACTTATGATGTATGTGTAACTAAAATATTTTAATTGAGTGCTACAATTTAGAATTTATTTTACTGTAATCATATTATATTTTTTTTGTATATAATTATATTTGGTGTTTTCATATGTGTTTTAGACAATGGTTAAGAGAAACAGGAATGCAGATGCAGGAAATAAAATGATCTACTGGTTAAATCATATGGATGACGTCCTAGTAAACTCGTTTTACGATCAACATTTGTGTGATCGTAGATCAAGTGAGACATTCACACCACACGCCATTGATTATGTACGTGAAGAAGTGAGGAATGCATTTCAAGATCTGGAAATTGATAAAGAGCGTATACACAACCACATAAAAAATTTGAAAAGACAATTCTCAAAATATTATGATGTTTTCAAATATGGAATAAGTGGTTTTGCCTGGAATTCAGCAGCTGAATGATTCGAAGTAAAAGAGAAAATTTGGGAGCAACTAATAAAGGTAAATCTCTTTATTATATGTTGTTTGTCATTTTTTATATTGTTCAAACATTAATATAGTTATTCATGCTAGGCTCAACCTGAAGCAGCGGAACTGAAAAATAAACGGCGAAATTACGAGAAAATGTTAGAAATGTATAGAAGTGATAGAGCTAATGGGTCTACAAGTAAGACATCCCTAAACCCTCGAAGACAAAGGAAGAGGAGTGGTGATGAACATGGTCTACATGCTACAAGTGAGACACCAATTACCCAAGATTTAACTAGTAATTTTAATTTTCATGGTATAGATAGTTCATGTGAGGCTCCAACACCTGAAACTCCTGCTTCAGAATCCGAACATGAGGTGCAAGAGTCTTTAATGCGAAAGAAAGCAAGACGTTTGACAACGGTCTATAAAGAAGAATATCTAGCTAAAGTTCGAACTATTTCAAATTCAGAGAATGAAATATTAACAATTTCAAAAGCGCATATTTCAGCAGAAGAGCTATATCAAGAGGTTTCTCGTATGGGATTAGATCCCCTTTTAGAAACAAAAGCTTTTATGTTGCTTATGGATAAACCAAATATGGCTAAAGCTTTAATGACTTATCCTCCTGATCGGCATAGTTTTTTCATGACCAATTGCTTAATTTACCAGGTAATGACTAATATCACATCTAAAGTTCGAATTTTTTTTATTTGTTATTTTGTTGGTTTTGATTTTTTGCTTTCTTTGAATTTTCAGATAATTGAAAATGGAGACTGTTGTTGCCGAAATGCAAGACTATGTTATGGTTTTATGAACCTTTGTCAAACTGATGTTGGATGTTTAATAAATGAATATTATTATTTTGATGGACTAATTTATGTTAAATGGACTAATTTCTTCTATCTTTCTTTGCTTGTTTATGGATAATATTTTACATTTTTGAAGCAGTTTTGGTTTATTGTGGTATTTATTTAATTCTCAAGTAATTTAGTAAAAAAAATTTAAATATTTTTTTTATTATTGAATATAAATACGAAATATCTAAATATGTATATATGTACTGTATATTTTTGTTAAAAAATAAATTTAGAAGTTTGAAACTAATAAAAAAAATAATTGCACACATGGAATTTTATTAATAATTAATTTTTTACATAATATTAATTATTAAATTAACTCATGATATATGATTATTTCAAGCATATTTTAACTTTTTATTTGTTGAAATAATTTTAAAAATAATATATAATTGCAACTATTTGTCTGTAATATATAAATAATTTTATTTTTATTAAAATTAAATTAATGTGGTAATATAAATAATAATTATTTATTTTATTAAATATAAAAATTTAATTTGATTATGTATAATAATTATTTATTTAAATACAAAAGTAATTATATATTTTTCTATTATTAAATATGAATACAAGATATTTATATATGTATATATATACTATACATTTAAAAAAAATTAGAAATTTAAAACTAATAAAAAAAATATTATTGCACACATAGAATTTTATTGATGGTTATTTTTTTAAACAATATTAATTAATAAATTAAGTTATGGTATGTGATTATTTCAAGTATATTTTATTTTTTTTTTGTTAAAATAATTTTAGATTTAATATAATAATATCTAATTACAATAATTTGTTTCTCATATATAAATAATTTTATTTTTATTAAAATTAAATTAATGTGATAATATAAATACTTATTATTTATTTTATCAAGTATAAAATTTTATTTTGATTATGTATAATAATTATTTATTTAAATATAAATATAATTATATTGATAAACAGTTTTTTTTTTTTTTATTACATACTTCTTATATATCATTTACTATTACATATAATAGGTAGGGGTAAATTAATAATTTGACTGAAAATACAATCATATCATTCAAACAAAAATATGTCATTAACATACATTAATATATCATCATCCAAACATAAAAAAAAAAATTTGTCATTCTAATATTATGTTATTGTCATTCAATTACTGTTATTACTATACATTAATTAACCATCACTAAAATTTATCCAAACAGGATGTCAGGAATACCAATAAGCGGGTAAAAAATAAAAGTTATCGTTTTGTTCTCTTATATGTGAAAATAAAAAGTATATGAATATGAGTTTTCATAGGTTATCTTTGAAAAACTCATTATGGTAATTATTAAATAAACATCTTCAAGTTTAAATGTATTTAAATAAAGCAAGAGCTCCATTAGTTGTCTTTCTGATTTTTACTAATGTTCAGTTTTCCGTATCTGTGATTAGTGTGATATTATTACTAAACTAGTGTAGTTCACCCTTTCATTAACTATTTCATATCAAGAGGATTAAGATCCAGATCTCGATCAACAAGAGGGTTAGGAGTAATTCACTATCTGAACTCCCTTCAAGTGCTAGTGAAAGTTGTCCTAAGATACTTAGTTTTTCGTTTTTCGTTTTTCGTTTTATTTCTTTAATTTATGTTTATCTTTTATAAATGACATTTTCATAATCATATTGGACATTCTAAATTATTATGTAAGAAATGTAAAGTCTGACTCTATTAATCGCTTTCGCATTTAATTTATGAATTTATTTCTATTTAAGTTCTGAGATTTTATAATTATTCTGCTTATATAAACAATAGAATTTTTTACTAAATAATTTTAAATTTAATAAAGTATTCCTAAACTTAGTTATTAGTATGATGTTTAATTACGACCTTACTTAAACATGATCTATTCTATAAGTTCGTACATCTATGTCTTTAAGTTCTAAGGAGATAGGATTTCAAGTCTGGTGAATGAATTTTAACCGTGTGATCAGAGTGTGATTAGTAACAAAGACAGTTCTTAAACTATTGATGTTGTAGAGGATCGTTCCTAGTTGAGTTTGAATTTGACTGGGGTGGTCACCTAGTTATCTGACAGACTAATTAAAAATAAAATATAATATTCAATTAAATAATTTTAAATTTAACAAAATTTTCAATTATATATTTTTAGTTGAAGTACAATTTTTATTAGCACAGATGTATTTTAATTTAACAAAGTTTTAAATAAAAAAATCACGAATAGAAAAAAGGGAGTTCAAAAATAACTAGTTTTTCTAAGGGCAAATTAATTATTTATATTATAGTAAAACATAATTGCATATTGAAGTTGTACCAAAATATAATTTGACTAAGTTTGATTCTTAACAAAAATAAGTTGTCCTAATTTTAATATTAAATAATTAGTTTCTCGTTAACTTTTTATTAAAATACTCATTTTACTTGTTATTGTATCCTACGTTATGATATATTTTGTAGCGCCCGGGGAAATTGAAGAAGAAGAGAAGAAAAAAACAAAAAAACAAAAAAAAACACGAGTGCCACGTCAGCAGCCACGTCAGCAGACCCAGTCAGCAGTCCTGTCCAACCAGGACCTGCCACGTGGCAAAACCACGTCGACCGGGGACGGGCCACGTTGGCGATCCGCGTACGCGCGATCGGACGGCCCAGATCAATCGAGAGCACGGACGGCCCAGATTAAATCAAAATGGACGGCTGAGATCAAAAGGCAAAAGGGTATAAATAAGACCCCCACACCAGACCCCAAACCCTAGCCGCCTGCCCTCGCCGGAGAAGACGAACCAGAAGCCGGCCGCCGCCGCACCGGAGGGATTTCTGACCGGTGATGTAACAACCCCGTAAATATTAAAATGAAATGAGTATTTAAATATATCAAATGCGGAAGCGAGATCAAAATTTCAGTTAACATCCCTTACACGAAAAACCAGAAACGTACTTAAAATATAAAAGATTAAACTAACTAAGAGAGAAACTCGAAAATAAAACTATGAGTATGACTACAGAGTCTCTAGGTATCCCCTTCGTCGTCCTCTTGCGGAACGGGCTCGGGAACCATGTCTTCCTGATCTGAAATGGTTAAATAAGGAGTGAGCTACACTAGCCCAGTAAGAACATCACGATATCTCACCGTCACGGAGGTAAAGGTGGGTAGAAAAACACAAAAGACCAATGGAGCATAATTTACAATAAAACCTTTTATCAATAATAAAACTTTTACCATCCACTTGCCTTGGTGGAATTCATGAAAACAATATGAGAAAAACAATAACATCATCATAATCATTGAATAATCTAAGCTGTAAAACATAACACTTATCACGCCTCTTGTAATTCAATCATTGTACAACATGTCCTTTTCTCATTTACCAGCCTACTAGTATCCGTGGGGGTCCATAGGGGTTCCGCTACCCGTTAACCTTTAACATTCATAATCAGTTTCCAGGGCCGTCCCCATACCCCGTCCGGTATGGGCGCCAAAACCATGAACCTCAATACCCCGTCCGGTATGAGGGTGAAACGGGCCGTCCCCATACCCCGTCCGGTATGGGCGTCAAAACCATAAACCTCAATACCCCGTCCGGTATGAGGGTGAAACGGGCCGTCCCCATACCCCGTCCGGTATGGGCGCCAAAACCATAAACCTCAATACCCCGTCCGGTATGAGGGTGAAACGGGCCGTCCCCATACCCCGTCCGGTATGGGCGCCAAAACCATAAGATCTCCATACCCCGTCCGGCATGTGAGACCACAATCCCGGTAGGGTTCCCTACGGACCCGGTCCGTCCACCATCTCCCAGGATATCTAGTCAGGCTGACCCCCATAATACAATTATCAGTCTATACAATCTTTCATTTTCCTTTTCCTCAATCAACATCATCAATTCACATTTAAACAAGCAAATCGTAATTCATACCAACAGACAACATACAATATCAGTTTTTTCAGTCATTCAACCCATAATTAATAAAAACGTAGTACATGCACACAAATCTGTAAAATGAACACATCAAACCTCACTTTGCATTTAAAGCTGTAAACATGCCAAATAACAGTACATCATCAATCACACTAGACTCAGGCTCCATTAGCAACCTTAAGCAGTTTCACACATGCGTTAATTCAAGAAATACCGTTTTATCATTTTGAACTTTAATACCGTGATAGGAAATAGGGTGAGGGGTCCTTACTTGTTTTCGAGATCCGAATACGATTCACAGTGCGCCTGCAGGCCTTCCCTAATTTTCCCTGAATTTTTCCCGGGGAACTGAAACACACTAACAGTACCTGCACGTGTTCCAAAAAAAAAATCCAAATTAGGCCCAGGGCCCCTTTCGGACCAAATCGCAACTCCGGCACGGCGGCTCCGCCGTGCTCCGGCGACGGCGCCGCCGCTGGCGGCGGCGAGTCGCCTCGGGTTGACTGTTTTCGGCCGTTTTCGGCCGAATTCGGCCACACTCGCATTGGTCCTTGTCAGAAAACAGCCCTAGGGCCCTCGGGGGGCCAAAAAATCACGGAAAAACGGAGCTTACCGGCGGCGGCGCTCTCGGGTGCAGCGGCTCTCCGGCGAGGTTCGTGTTTTGGTGATTCGGCTCCGGTCAACCTATAGAGAAAAGAATGGTGATCACGGTGATATAAAAATTGCATCGAACGGAGGCCGGGAAGGGCCTCGTCGGAGGCAAAAAACCGAGAGGGGGCGCGGCGGCGCCGCTGGGCTTCGGCCGCGTATTCCGGCCGTTTGGCCGGGATTTCGGTTTCGATTTGGCCATAGGAGGAATCAGTGGGGAAAAACGAGTCGGGGGTGTGAAATTTACCTCGATCGGCGGTCGGAAATTTCCCCGGTGCGGCGGCGAGTGGCGGCGGGTGGCGGCGGTCGGCCTCTGGTTCGTCTTCTCCGGCGAGCGGCTGGCGGCTAGGGTTTGTGGTCTGGTGTGGGGGTTCTATTTATAACCCCTTGCCTTTTGATCACAGCCGTTCATTTTGTTTTAATCTGGGCCGTTCGTTTTTGATTGAATCTGGGCCGTCCGTGCGATTGAATCTGGGCCGTCCGATCGCGTGATTGATCTGGGCCGTCGGATCGCACCCACGCGGATCGCCAACGTGGCTCCTTTTGGAGTGACGCGGTCTTGCCACGTGGCAGGCCCTGGTTGGCCGGGACTGCTGACTGGGCCTGCTGACATGGCTGCTGACGTGGCCGCCCTCTTTTTTTTTTTTTTTTTTTTTTTTTTTTTCTCCTCCTTTCCGGGTGCTACAGGTGATCGAGGTAAATTTCATACTCCTGACTCGTTTTTCCACGCTGATTTCCCCAGTGGCCAAATCGGAGCCAAAATCCTGGCCAAACGGCCGGAAAATACGGCCGAAAGCCAGCGGCGCCGCCGCGCCCCTCATCGGTTTTTGCCTCCGATGAGGCCCTTCCCGACCTCCGTTTAATGCAATTTTTATATCACCGTGATCACCATTCTTTTCTCTACAGGTTGATCGGAGCCGAATCACCAAAACACGAACTTCACCGGAGAGCCACCGCACCCGAGAGCACCGCCGCCGGTAAGCTTCGGTTTTTCGTAAATTTTCGGCCCCCCGAGGGCCGTAGAGTTGTTTTATCGCAGGAACCAATGCGAGTGTGGCCGAATTCGACCAGAAACGGCCGAAAACGGCCAACCCGAGGCGAACCGTCGCCGCTTGCGGCGGCGCCGTCGCCGGAGCATGGCGGAGCCGCCGTGCCGGAGTTGCGATATTGGCCGAAAGGGGCCCTGGGCCTAATTTGGGATTTTTTAGAACACGTGCAGGTACCAGTAGTGCGTTTCAGTTCCCCGGAAAAAATTTAGAAAAAATTAGGGACAGCCTGCAAGCGCACTGTGAAGCCGTGTTCGGACCCCGAAACGGGTAAGGACCCCTCACCCTATTTCCTATCACGGTTTTAAAGTTCAATAAATGATAAAACGGTATTTCATGAATCAACGAATGTGTGAAATTGCTTAAGGTCGCTAATGGAGCCCGAGTCTAGTGTGTTTGTCGGTTAACTGTTATTTGGCCTGTTTTACAGTTTTAAATACAGCATGAGGTTCGATGTTTTCATTTTATAGTTTCGTGTGCATATTTTACTGTTTTATTGATTATGGATTGAATGACCGAGATATTGATGCTGTATGTTGTCTGTTTGGCATAAATTATCGTTTTGTTTGTTTGTATGTGATTGATAATGCTGACTGAGGGAAAAGGAGAATGAAAGATTATGTAAATGGAAATTGTATAATGTGGTCAGCCTGACTAGATATCCTGGGAGATGGTGGACGAACCGGGTCCGTAGGGAACCCTACCGGGATTGTGGTCTCCCATACCGGACGGGGTATGGAGATCTTATGTGTTTTGACGCCCATACCGGACGGGGTATGGGGACGGCCCGTTTCACCCTCATACCGGACGGGGTAATGAGGTCTATGGTTTGGCGCCCATACCGGACGGGGTATGGGGACGGCCTTGGAATATGATTTCAAGTGTTAAGGGTTAACGGGTAGCGGGAGCCCTATGGATCCCCATGGATACTAGTGGGCTGGTAAATGAGGAAAATATGTTGTGTAACGATTGAATTACGAAAAGCTTGATAGGTATTATGTTATACAGTTTATATATATGGTTTCATGATGATGATGATGTTATTGCTTTCGTATATTGTTTTATGAATTTCACCGAGGTAAGTGAATGGTAAAGGTTTTATTATTAATAAAAGGATTTGTTGTAAATTATGCTCCATTGGTCTTTTTGTGTTTTCTACCCACCTTTACCTCCGTGACGGTGAGATATCGTGATGTCTTTACTGGGTTAGTGTAGCTCATTCCTTATTTAATCATTTCAGATCAAGAGGACATCGTTCCCGAGCCGGTTCCGCAGGAGGACGACGAAGGGGACGCCTAAAGACTCCATAGTCATATTCGTAGCTTTTACTTTCAAGTTTCTCCTTTAGGTAGTTTGATCTTTTATATTTTGTGAGCACGTTTTTTGTTTTAGTGTAAGGGATGTTATTCAAATTTTGACTTCGCTTCCGCATTTGATATTTTTAATATACATTTCATTATGAATTTCTGGGGGTGTTACATATTTTTTTTGTTCAAACTGTTTTATTTTCTTATTTTAGTATATTTGACTCGTTAATAATTTTTATAGTCTCTCTAAGTAGGAGGATAGGTAGTGTAGGATCGGTGCCCATACACTATGAGGAATGTGATTGGAGTTTATTTCATCTAAAGAAAAGTAGTTGTCTAATAGGGTTAAAGGAGTCGAGATGTATGCACAAATTTAATGATTATTCTTTGATCACCCATTGAAGAACAAGACGTTTCGTAGTGTAATTGAATCGAAATTGTAAAGAAGAGATCGAAGATCGAATGAAATTTTGAAAGTTTGTTGCGAGTTGAGAAATAACGAAAGAGGAATACTGAATAGTTACAATTATCAAGTAGGAGAGAGAAGAACGACGCTAACTAAAATGCATTGCAATTCAAAGATCTTGAAGCCTAATCATCATAAGGATAGTTAAAAAACAATTAGTTGATTTTTTAAGTCAGAGACAATTTATAACTTAGAAACATAAAAATTATAGGAAGAGAGCTCAAAATGAGGGTTAGTATTTTTTTTTTTTTCAACTTTTGATTTCTGTTTATTAAAAGAAGAGAAAAGATATTCCGGGTAATTTTTTATAATGTCATTTATAATTTAGTCAACACTAAAAAATCACATTAAATCGAACTGAATATAAAAGAGTATAGTATACCATATTGTTAAAAACGAAAAGTAAATCATGATATTAAAAAAAATAAATAAATTAGCGTGTCTAAAGTGAAAAGAAATTATAAAATTAAAAAAAAAAAAGAAGATCAGGGTATTAAAAAAAATAAATTAAATTAAAATTATATATACAGAAACCTTTAAAATTATTTTCAACATGATATCAGAACTTTAGAATAAGAAATTTTTAAATCTTTTACAAATTTTATTTGACCTTTATTGTCGAGATAAAGAAACTTACGGAGCTAGTCTTTGTAGCCGGCCATCACTCACGATATATTTTTTTTTTAATTTTAATATTTAATTTTATTTTTAGAAATTAAAAATTAAGAAAACTTTGAAAGTATAATTTTCATTTAAATACAAAACAATTACACCAAATTATATCCTACTATTTTAGTGCTTTTCTTCTTTTCCATTTACTGCCAAGAGGAGAGTCTCTTGGGCCTGGGCTCTGGAATTCTCCACTACATTTTATCTCGCCGGACATTTTCAGGAGGTGGGAGGTTTGATTTCTGGAAAGGACAGAGTTAAAAAGCGATCACATTTGATGTGGTTTTCACTGATGTTATAGAGGTGAAAAATTTTGCTTGATTTTGTTGATTTTCCTCTCTTTTCTTGTCAACCAAACAAGGGATTTCTCTGAGGTTTCTGTTGGCGGCGGTTGACATGACATCGTTAGTGCAGAAAATTCTGGAAGAAGAGCTCATGGAGGCTGCAAATGCGCTTCTACCCCTTCATACTCTTGAACAACTCCGTTTTTCGCTTGATGTAAGCTTTTCTTCCTCCTATGACTGAGTTTTTTCTGCATTTGTATATAGATATAGTTTTTATACAGCTTTTGCTTATATTTTCAGTTACACTGCAGTTTTCTCCAGTGGGAAATGTAATGTAATTCCTCTAAGTCTACCGAATATGTCCAGTTCGTGTTTTATCTCTAAATCTCAACTCCACAGACTGATTTCTAAGCGTGCTTCTACTCTAGGATACCAAGACTAACAGAGATTATCCAATGGGCTTCTGTCCAGTATGCGGATTTGATAGTTGCATAGTTGAATTGGTGTGCTAACTTTACTGGATTCCTTATGTAGCCGAGTTGAGGTTATGTTCAAATATTTTGTAAGGTTAGGTGGTAAAGAATATGTTAGATAGTTGAATGTTGAGTGGGTTTTATTGATTGGAGAAGGGAGGTGCAGAAGTTGCAATATTCTTGGTGTTTATTATTGTAGGCTAATGATTGACTACTTTTGTGGTTGCCATTACAAATTCATTCCATACCTATTTGCAGGCGTTCTGCTATAATTTACTGCCACTTAATGGGTTTGACACAATTTAGTAGTTCTTTTGGAATCTCTCCGATATTTCCTTTGTGAGCTATGCTTAAATTGCTTGCATCTATATCTGTCTCTGTTATGTAATTGTCATATAAATGAATGTTCTCATCTCTTGTTTACCTACTCATTCTCTAGAAACTAGACAAATGCTTGGCTTGGGTTGGACAACCACAGGTCAAATCTTTCCAAGCTGCTCTGGATCATGCAGGGAAAGTACTAACAGCCAAAGAACTTTTGAATCATGCGGACGTGGATGTGAGGGTTTCTGTTGCATCATGCATCAATCACATTCTTAGAATAACTGCTCCAGATGCTCCTTTTGATGATGAGCATCTGAAGGTAATACAATATCTCACCTAACCTGGATATGAAGTGATCTGCCTAGATATCTATTTTAATTCCTTTTAAGCTTTTATTAGTTTGTATTGATATACCATTATTTAGTACTTTTTTGTTCATTGCCTTGTGACAGGAAATCTTTAACTTGACGATATCTGTACTTGAAGATATATCTGATACCTCAAACCCTTTGTATGCGAAGAGGGTGTCAATCCTTCAATCTTTGGCAGGCGTCAAATCATGGACTCTAATGCTAGATCTTGAATGTCCTACTTTGATTCTTAAGGTGTTTAAACTTTTTATGAGAAATATAAGGTGAGAAATATTTATGAGGGAATTTCGTAACAAGATATTTGGCTGTGGTGTTGCGCATCTACTCAAATATGAAAAGAAAAATCTGCCAATATTTTAATTGCTCAACAAAAATACCATTATCAACTCAGTTACACAAGGTCCCCTAGATTATGTATCAACCCAAAATGGAGAAAATCCTCCAAGTTTTTCTAGTGATATCTCCCGATGGTAGCTATATATTCTTATCATTAAGCCCTCTATCCTTCTTTCTTAGGTTAGTTAAACTGTGAAGAATGAAGTATGAGTGTTGATGAATAATATGACTCTCTCTAACAAGTTTTATGAACAATGAAATGAAATATTATCAATTATATGAGAGAAATATATTACTAATATATCTTTGATCCTACCTATTATACACTTTCCAAACACGCCCCCTCGAATTGATGAATAGATATTATCTATTCTCAGGTTGCTAGTAATAGTTTGAAATCTAGGATTTCTTAACCTCTTGGTCAATATATCTGCAGGTTGCAACATAATGGACATGTATAGTGTGTGTATAAATCCGCTATTCAACTTTTTCTTGATAAAGTGTCAATCAATTTCAATATATTTTGTCCTGATATGTTGTACAAGGTTGTAGCAATGCTAATTGCTGATTTATTATCACAATAGAGTCACATAGGTTCATCCTACTGAATTTTCAAGTCTTCCAAAACCATCTTCAATAATAGGATTTCACACACCCCGTAGGCCATAATCCTAAACTCTGACTGGGCAGTAGATCGGGATACAACATCCTGCTTCTTACTCCTCCAAGTCACTAGCTTTCCTCCAAGAAATATGTAGCAGCCAAATGTAGATCTTTTGTTAACAAAGGAACCTGTATAGTGAGCATCAATATACGCTTCAAGGAGCAGCCTATTAATTGTATTGTGCATAAATTGATTTACTATATTTACTGTGTATGTAATGCCTAGCCTTGTATGTAACAAGTATATCAACTTTCCCACTAGCTTCTGATACATTTCCTTCTCCACCTCAGGCTCTTCCTCTGCGAGTCCCAACTTGTAATTGGGACAATTGGTGTATTGGCAGATTTGCATTCCAGCTTGCTAGTTTCTTTCAAGAGATCTAAAATGGATTTTTGCTTAAATATTAATATGCCGAAATTAGAGTAGGTTACCTCTGTCCTCATGAAGTATTTTAATTTTTCCAACTCTTTAATCTCAAATTCCTTAGCTAGACATTGCTTGAGTACCAACTTCTCTCATCTATCATTAGCTATAATAATTATGTCATTTACATACACCAATTGGGCTGTGACTCCCCGTGATTACAAATAGTTGATGAACATGGTATGATCTTCCTGACTCTGTCCGTAGCACATGGATAGCATCACTCTAACAAATTCCCCAAATCACACTTAGGAAGATTGATTATCTTTTTAACCTCTTATTCATGTTTGTGCATGGATCACACTCATTTCTTATCTTTTAAAATTCCTTTGATAGGATTCTATCTTTTTGCACCACAGTTTTGGCATGTCTTTATCCATTATTTGTATTTAATTTTTCTCCTGGTTGACTAGTTTTCCAATAAAGCAGTGGCCTTTATCATTAACTGTTAAATTGTTAATGGCCAACTTTCAGAGAAAATCATCCAGATTTTGTTTTCACAAGCATGGGTTTGATTATGATCATGATCTTGGACGAATTAGATGGTGGAGAGATTACTCCGGAGCTTCTCTCTCCGCTATTGGAAAGTGTCAGAAAAGGAAATAAAGTAAGATGACAGTGTTTTGTCAACCTTCTATTTGTTTATTGGTTGATCTGTTTAGAGTTTAACTGATGATGTATCTATACTGATTCCTTTTGTTTTAGGATGTTTTACCTATTGCGCAGAAGTTAGGAGAGAGAGTGATCGAGAATTGCATCTTAAAGCTTAAACCACACATGATGCAAGCTGTGCGGTATATGGGTTTTCCTTTGGACAATTACAGTGAGATTGTTACTTCTATATGCCAGAATCATTCTGATGCAGTGAAACACGGTGGAATTGGTGTCTCAAGTGATAATGCTACCCATGTTTGTATCAAGTTTCTATCTTTCTATAGTCTTTACTCTTTGCTTCTTTGCATCTGATCTATACTTCTGGTATTATTGCATACTTTCTTTTTTATTGTTTCTGATTTCTTTCTCTGAAAAGAAAATGGACAGATTTTCACGTTTATGATATCATAACTACTTTTATCATTATTTGCTTCTTAAATTCTTTCAGAGTTCTGTTTGTCAAAATAAATAAATAAAATTCTTTCTTATTTTTGGTTGCATTAACCAATTATGGTGTTGGACAAGGAGGATTTGCTAGAAGAAATAAGAATTACTGTAGGGAAGTGATGTGGGACAAGTAATGGTAAAATCAGGATTATCCTACAAAGTAGAGAACTGGAGGAAAATATGAAGAGAATAAAAGAATAAAGATAGGCTAGAGGAAATTAAGGATAAAGGTGAACTATAGGGAGAATTAGAATAAACAGGATTAATAATAGAGTTAAAAACCAGAAGAACAAACACAAGAGAGAGATAATAGAGAACAAACTCCTAACAAAAGAATTCTTAATTTATCACTGTCTCGGAATTCTTAATAAAAGAGAGATTTGTTTGCATTTCATTTATTGCCATTCTCTAGCTGGATTTGTTATATCTATTTGGTTCAAGTTGATATATATTTATATGATTACTTCTTCCATTTCAGGCTTCTGCGACGTTACGTGACGATGGACATTTTGGTGCTAATTCGATTGGCCCAATGGTCAGGGTATGGAATCCAGAAAATCATGCGTAAGTACATTCAAATGTCTGGTTTCCGTTATTCTTAATGATTTATGGCAGATATTAACGCCTTTGTGTTTGTAACTATGTGTATTTTTTCTTGGGAGTCATGTGTATTTTTGTAGTTCCTGAAGTGTCAGTTTTGTGAGAGGTAAGAGTGTTAACATAATCAGTTTTTTACCTAAATGAACTTATCTAAACAGTAAAAAGACTAGTGTGAATTGTAGGAGAAAAGCAAAACAAACACTCTACAATATTGAGAAATCTTACCGAGCATGCCACATACTCCCGGGAGAAGTTTTTACTCAGGAGATTTATGCATTGTAAATAAATTGAGATGCCATTTCACAAGCATCCAAATGGAATACGAATTGTTTCACCAAATCAATTGTCTGGTAAGTTCACAAAACGCAATGGAGTCTATAGCTTGGCTATTTTAATCTTGGCACTCAACGCCATGTTCTGCAACCTGTTTATGTGAATGAAAGCAGTGTTACTGATTATTGTTTTGGTGCTTGGTCAGTACTTTTGATTGTCGGTCTGGGATCAAGTGCAACTTTCATTGTCACATTTTTAGTTTCAATTGAGCACCAAACGACGAGAGAGAATATAACTTCTAGTTTTACTGATTGAGGGAATGAATTCAGATCACTCCTGAAGGGTGAACTCATACTTATGTTCAATGTTACGATGTAAAAAAGTTTATCGTTAGTCAATGTTTCTGACAGGGGCAAAGGAAAACGTAAGGCTGAAAACTCTGCTGGTAACAAAGACGAGACTGTGATTGGTGACGCCAACTGTGGGGGCAAGACTATTGGAAATATTAAAAGGTCGGATGTTGATGTTAATAGAGATGTAAATGATGAAGATAATATTTGTGAGGATTCCAAAGGTTCCGCAGGTACCGCTTCTAGAAAATACAGGGTTGACGCAACCATAACTTGCACCAGACGGGTAAATGATGCATCATCAAACGGGGTAAAACGAAGCAGAAGAACCACAAAAATAGGTAAAACGGCTTTAGCTACTAGAAGAACTAGTAGGAGAAAAGCTGCCTGAGAGAAGACATTCCAGACCTAGTAGGAGAAAACTATATGGGTTGGTAAACAACAAATTGTGGGTGGGCACATAAGCAGGGAAATCTAATAGTGACAGTAGAGCGGTCGAGAGCAGCAGCAAGATGACGTAGCTTTTCGTTTTTCCCAGCAGTGATTTTTGTCTGCAGATCACGATGCCTCTGGTAAACTTAGTTATTCCTGAACGAAGCTTTAAAAACGGCAGAGTTGCAGTCGTCTGTTGCATTTTCTGCGTGTCGTGTAGGTTATGTACAAACTTTGTTGTTTCTTCTGTATAGTGTAAGTACTAAGAACAGGAATATGCTAATGAAAAGTTAACTACAATTTTGGTCCTGCAAATGAAAATTCTTCTTTGGGCATCTATTATGCAAGTACTCATCTAAGTTAGATGCAGATATTATTTATATATTATATCTATCGATTACTATCATCATTATTTATAAGATATATTTTCTTTATCTTTAAATAAATTAAAGACTAAAATATATCTTATAAATAATTATGTCTTCTTATATTTTACATTAAAAAAATTAATATATTAAGGCACATTGAATGTAAAGGTAAAATCCACAAGTTGAAAGAAAAATTCAAAATCGAAGCAAAACATATCAAGGCCTAAACCATCGAACCGAAACTGAAAATGTAAGATTTCGAGTTGGATTTATTCTCCACCATGTATGAGGAGTTGACAATTGAGAATAGAATACAGCACAAGACCAATACAGAAAGTATATATATAACTCAAACTTCGAAAACCCGAAAAATACATGAGATCGTCAACAAGGACAGTTGTTTTATTGTTCGATTACACGTTTTGCACCCTCCAAAGTATTCTTAAGCAGCATAGCAACAGTCATGGGACCAACACCACCCGGCACCGGTGTTATGTGTCCGGCTACCTTACATGCTTCCTTGTACTCAACATCTCCTACTAACCTGTAACCAGACTTCCTACTTGGGTCATCAACTGCATTTGTTCCAACATCGATAACTGCAGCCCCGGGTTTTATCCAACTTCCTTTTATCTGAAAAGTTAATTTTTGTACTTATGTAAATTAATGAACAGCTCTACAAGCAAAGGAGTGCATACAATACTAGTATCAAACAGCTATGGCTCATCAGACTAGTAATAGAGAGGATAGTTGTATGAACAGTTGTACTAATCTCAACATTATTGGTCATTATGTTACGTGCATGAAAGAACAAATCGGTAACTACGTGTATTTACCATCATGGCTTGCCCTGCCGCTGCAATAACAATGTCAGCTTCGCGAATGATTCTCTCAGGATCCTGAGAATGTGAGTGAACCATAGTGACAGTAGCATCTGCTTTCAGCAGTAGCAATGAAACAGGCAATCCAACAATATTACTTCGACCCACAACTACGGCCTTTTTCCCCTTTATGGTTACACCACTTCGAGATAGAAGTTCAAGACATCCCTACACGTAGAATAGTTTAAGACACCAAAAAGAGTCTCCATTTACTACAATTCTCCAACAAAGCGATACCACAAAATGTGTAAACTTCTATGTAGATCATACTTCTCATATTTTAAGAGTGTATAGTACCTTCGGGGTGCAAGGAAGGAAGAGAGGTTCTCTGCCTTTCATAGCAAGCTTGCCGATATTCAGAGGATGAAACCCATCAACATCTTTCTCAAGACTGATTTCGCCTAAAACTCTCTCTTCATTTATATGCCTCGGCAGTGGAAGTTGAACTAAAATACCTGCCAACTCAACCAAAAGAATGAAATGAAAGGGAAAAAACAACTAAAGAACAAGTATCCTGAATATAAATAACTGAACCATCAGCAGCTTATTTTTGGATGACAATTGTTTTGTTTAAACAGGCAACAATTCTTGTTTCATAGAAAATCACAAAAAGGAAAGCAAAATGATGTACTTGGTAAACCACCCAATATGTCAATTCTATGAATTGCTAACTTCTATCCAAATAGGCAATTCATCAGTTTAATATATTTATAACCTTTAAGACAATGTGAATGGCCATATGTTATCTACCCTTTTGGAGTACAAGAGAAATTTTTTCAATTCTACTCACAAATGAGTTATTTCAATATAGATGAAGCATTAAATAATAGTGTACTCATTATTCTGCATCCCCCAACTGGTGTGCACCCAAATATTATGATCACAAATTACAAGGAATTTAAAAGAACATGATAGTATTTGTCTTCAACTGTTTATCTAAATAACACTAACCATGCACATCAGGATTTGCATTTAACTCGTGAACCTTGCTAATGAGCTCAGCTTCAGATACTTGCTCTGGAAGGTCTACATCAAAAGACTTGATCCCAACCTCAGCACATGCTTTTCTCTTCATGCTCACATAGCTCTGAGAATCTTTCCTATTTCCTACTATTACTACAGCCAGCCCTGGCACCTGAACAAATTAAGTTTCAGTTCTTATTATCTTCCTCCATTATCCTCAAACAAAGTAGGGTTCATATAACCAAAGGAATAAATAAAACTGGCAAGTTTTATCAATCAAAGTTGAGTATGCATAATGTTGCATTCCTTCATATAGCTCATACTCTTCTGGCGAGCAAATACATAAAAAAACTCTCAACTTTGATTTTACAGGAATGAGGTGATCAGTGGTATCAGAAAAACAGTGATGGTATTCTCAAATAGAACACTAGACTGTAATAAGCCAACCAATAAAAAAAAAAAAAGAAAAGAATGATGGTATTCTCAAACAAATAAATAAATTTTCTAGTAAAAAAACATAAAAGCATAATTGCCATGCTCTTAAATTCTTCCTGTTATCATACTTTTTCCACATTATAGTTTAACTGTTCCTGGTTAAACTAGGTTTCACAATGGATTTATGTAATAAAATCCATAACAGATTAGAATTTATTAATTCCAGAATTTGTTTCATTTTCCTTTTAGTATAAATCCAATAGTGCTTTACAAATAAAGACTCAGTAGCAGAAAATCATAAGAATTAAGACTCAATTTTTTTCCATTTTGACAAAAGAAACTCTGTTTCTCTTCCTCCTGGCTGGAATCCAGAAGACAACTTGATGCTGTAATTTTTCTCCATTTGCTCTCTTTCTTAATTCTCTATTCTTATCAAATTTACTAGTTTTGGATAAGGGTGCGGGTGCCCTACTCGAATGAGTCTATTTTATTGATTTTTTGTAAATTGCCCCAAGTCTAGAGCTGAGAAGCCATATCACGTCCCTGGAAGTGACCAGAAGTCACCAGCCAACCAGATGCGGGTGGTTCAATAGGTCTAATTTATTGATAAACAATTCATTTGATCTACAAGCTGGTGGAGTTAGAATCATATAAGGCACACCAAGCAACAATTGCTTAAATTCAATTAACTAACTACAACAAGCAGATTCTAGGTTTTTTTTTTATTTTTTAAAGAGAACTATAACAAGCAGATTACATAAACAAAAACTAACACAAATTACTGTCCAGAAAGCCACAGATGAATTTTACCTGGAAAACAAAAAAAAAAATAGATGGATAGACATATATACAAAGAAACTTAACCAAATGACGGAATGAGGCTGTAGATGCATGAAACAAACAGAGGCAAAGACTAAAATAGGGATCTACCTTGCCATATTTAGTGGAGAGATGACGGACTTCACTAGCAATTTCAGATCTGATAGTCTGAGCAATGACCTTTCCATCAATGATAGTAGCCTTATGCTCTGATGGTGATGCCATTAGAATGAATGCGTTGGATATGGCTCCGCTTGCTCTATATTGCACCACAACTACAAAAATTGTGATATTATGAAGTTCTTGCAAATTTTAGTCAATAGAAGTCAACCAACTGCATACGCATGAATTAGTTGAGAGCCAGAACAAGTAACACTTTAGCCATGACTGCTCCATGGAATGAACAGTTGTAAGGTCACTAAAACCCATGGCAAGCATAAAAAACCTGTTTGATCTCCTATTATGCTTACAATATCCAAAGACATGGATAAGAAGGCCAATGCAACAAGAAATAAATCAACCATGCCATTATTTTACACATAATGCACCCAAAGGACAACCCAACTAAAGGCCAAAGATACAAACATTCTCTGTTGGCCGTTGACCATAAACTGGAAAAAGGAAAGACAGAAGCTACTCAGACCAACCCAAAACAGATCAACTCACAAAGTTTATAGCACTTCTGATGGCTGGCTGTACAAGAGCAATTTTCGAGGAGAGGTGGAAAGTTAAGGACCACAGCTTCAGTACTAAACGCATATATTAATTTTGAAACATAAAGAAATAATATCTTGAATAAAAAGAAATGGAAAAGAAGAAAAGCTCTATAATTTCAGTCTTCCCCTAGCCTCAAATCGTCTATCCTTCTCCTCACAACACAGAAAGGGATCATGCATGGATTTACTTTTCTCAAATCAGTAGGTAGATGAGAAAATATTAGTTAAAAATAAAATTTAGGTGCAAAATAACCAAATCCAAAACTCAGAACAGACCGCGAAAACAGCAAATTGGAACATAGAATAGTGGAAACTCAGCAGAGATCCACAACTAATCCATAGTCACATCTTTGAAATACAAGACGGATGAGGCATACTCGAATCGACTACGATGAGGAGATCGATGCTTTACCTTACTGAACAAAAAGCAAAGCGGTTGTTACAAAGGTGAAGGAGAAGGCGTTGGGATTTTCCTGGCCTTGCAATCCGGCTGTGCAACCATAAACAAACCAAAAGCTCAACAAGACGATTATGAATCTCTGCATAATTATTTTAATGTTGAAATATGAGATAAAAAGAAAGCTCAGTTGCAAAATAACCAAATCCAGGACTCAGAACAGATTGCGGAAACAGCAAATTGGAACGTAGAATAGCTGAAACTCAGCAGCGATCTACAACTAATCCATAGTCACATCTCCCAAACACAAGATTCATTAGGCATACTCGAATCGACTAGGATGAAAAAATGGATGCCTCACCTCACTAAAGAAGAAGCAAAGCAGTTGTTACAATGGTGAAGGAGAAGGCGTTGGGATTTTCCTGGCCTTGCAATCTGTCCGTGCAACCAAAAACAAACCAGAAGCTCAAGAAGACGATTATGAACGTCTATATATTGGTTTTAATGTCGAAATATGAGATTAAAACGGATAATTCATGGAAAATGCTGGAATTACAGACGCGAAGGCACAAAAATTGGTAGGTGAAAACAATTTTTTTATCAGAAATAATAAATTGAAGGATTCAATCCATAAAGTGCAAGAGAAAATCACTTGAAGTTTCCGGGAATAAATTAAAATCTCAACTTAAGGAGGAGGTTAAGTTCATAGCACTTACCGATAATCAGAATATTGTCGTCGCCACTCAATCAGTGACAGACAGAATGTTTGGTGGTGAAGAGGGAGAGAGAGTGATGCTTCTATTTATACTCCCGTTGGAAAACTAAACGGTGTCGTTTCTGCCCTGAAATATATATATATATAATTTTTAATTAAAAATTGCTGGTCACTAACCATCAAGAGATTAGTTCATACTTATTATATTTTAATTTTTTATTTTTTATTAAAATTTAGCTTCTATTGAGTTTTATTCATTTTAAATATTTATTTCCATTCAATTTCTTAATTAAAAAGTTCAAATAAATAAGTCATATTTAAATATTTTAAAAATAACTTCAAAAATAAATTTAATTAATTAATTTATTAATTAAAGTTATTTTAAAATCATCCAAATATAACTTACCCGTATCAAATTTTTCCATTAAAACTTAGAAGAAAATTGCGCGTTTATACAGACCAAATTATAAGAAAACGAAACTCTGAAACTAAATTATAATAAATGTGTAATATCGGCGACTAATTTAATGATTAATTAAATTTTTATTATATTATTTAGATTTTTCGAAGATTCAAAAATGTTTATTTTTTATTATTTATAGAGAAAAGTGAGATGATCACAATAATTACAAGCGAGTAGTAAATATTATACGTCGTTAAAGATATCGTCGTTATGACTTACGATAAAAGATAATATAGCGGCGTGTGTCTAATTATATTTTCATATGAGTTACATGTTAAAGGAAATCAATCAAATTAATATCGTGTTCGTTTTAAAAGTATAAAGAGCGTATCAAACAAGTCGATATCAATTAATCTCCTTTTACAATATAAGTTATAACAAAATTTATAAAATCTTATTAATAAAGTTAAGGCCCTTAATGGTAAAAAATATATATATTTTTTATTACATCAAATAACCTCTATAAAAGAACATATAATATAATAAAACACTATCGTTTCTCAGGAAATTTCGTATTCCATGAAAAGGAAGCACGGTCGTAATGGCTAGATGATAATTGAATATGATATAGAGAAAGCTTTTGATCACGCATAATGGAGCTTTTACAAAGCATCCTATAAAATTTGGCATTCAATAATAATATAATTCGACTCCTAACTCAATACTTCTCTACTGTTACTTATTGAGTGTTAATAAATGATACTCGACGTTGACATTTAAATCCTCCGAATATATTAAAGCAAAGAGATCCATTTTCTATGTATTTATTTATACCATGCATCGAGGGTTTATTAATTTTATTATCGAGACTCAAAACTAAAACATAAATGGCCAAAAAAAAAAAGTCTCAACTCACTAATTATCGTCCACTTATTATTTACTGACGATTTAATATTTTATGGAAAAACAAATGAAAATGGCACGTATGCTATTATAAATTGTCTCAGTGATATTGTGTAGAATCTAAATAATCTATAAATATTATAATTATCTATTATCTTTAATAAAAAATACTTCATTATAAGTTAACAAAAAAACGAGAAAAATATCATAGGCTAAGTACTTGAATACTTCGTGCTTGAATCAAATACTTTAAAAAAATCTTATATAAACCATAGACAAAAAATGGAAGCAATAACGTTTGATGGAAATATAATACTATTTCACGTGTAAAAAGAGTTATATTGATCAAATGACTTATAAATAACATGTAAATTTACAATATTACACTATTTTTTCTCCCGAAAGTAATTATTGACGATAATAGAGAAATCAATCAATAGATTATAACGAAAGCTTAAAAAAGATTGATGAAAATTGACATAGCTTTAGTATGAAAACTAGCATGACGAGTGCAACTGTAGTATAAAAAAATTACGAATCAAATTTGTTAAATCAAAATATATAAAAGACATTAAATTTAATCAAACGACATAAAATAAGTGATTTTTTTTTTGAGACGTACGCTATAAGTGAAAAAAAAAAATTGTTAATCGAGAAAATATTATAATTTACTAAAGATATAAGCACTACTAGTATCGGGTGCCATATAAGGTTTCGAACCGAATGTCCAGTAACCCTTAAGTACACTAAAGTGAAATATTTCATGAGTAAATAAGAGAATTAACAAGATATTAATATTTTGAATTTGATATTTTTCGATAAAATTATAAACGAAATACATAAAATTAAAATATTACTGGCTCTTCTCTTTCATGATAAATGATAATAGATAATATATATTACGATATAAAGATAAATCATCGACGATAACAAGCAAATAAGGAGAACGGGCTCAACATGTGAAAAGAATTATAGAAAGAAAATATGCAAGAAAAACGACAAATTTTATGATGGATGAGGATATACAAAAGTTTACTAGGTTTAAATTCGGCTCACTCTCGAGACAACAATATATATTTCACATGTGGAGTTAGAAAATACTCTTATAATCATTTATACATATATTGATACTTAACTACATTTTTATGGCTTGACTCCTCGTAGAGAATCCTAATTGATGAATTTAAGTGGCAATATATCGACATAATAGTTAAAATATACGCTAACTCAACATAAAAATAAGAAACGGGAAAAAAAAAATAATGTAAACACATATTTTATTGTTGCATAATGATTTATTTATTATATTTTTAAAGAAATAAAAGATTTGTAATCCATAATTTATGATTTATTAAATCTATTGTACTGTAATAACGATAAATAGATAGATACAAGTAAGCAGTGAATATTATTTTAAGTTAAAATATACAAACAGTTAAAAGTACAATAGAACCCAATTAGCGTATAAAAATCACTTGTCGTGCAACAACTCGAAATACTAGTTCGTATATAGCAATAATCTTGACAAATAAAGGAAATGTCTCAGTTCATACATGGATTAATTTTGTCGAAGATCAGTCAAAATTCTAAGATTTTTTAAAAAATAAAAATAAAAATAATTTTTTATATATTATTTAATTATTATATAATTAATTAAATATTTTTAAAATTATAATATGTGTAATTATGTGTAAAAATATAGTAATATTTAAAAATAATTACACAGTACTATATATTCTTAAAATAATTAACATTCATATCAAATTAAATCCACTAATTCTCAAAAAAAAAAAAAAAAAAAAAAATCAAACGTCAGCAAGCTGAGAAATCCAAGTGGATGTGTCTCCAGCAAAACGACACGACATTAGCGGGCCCCACATAGCCATATTATACAGGTGGGATTTTCGGATATCCTAGTCACCGCCCGTAACCGAGCTGTAACGGGAAAGATTCCGTCTCGTAACGGTGGGAAAGTTTTGGCGGTAAAAAGGACCGACAATGACGTGTCAAATTTCCATTGGTTCGTCACGCATGTTTATCTTCTTGACATGTCACACGCATTTATCATGTATGTGTTTTTCCCGCGCGAGGCACCAAGCTGCTGATAGGGTTTCGCCAAAAGGAGGCCCAGAGAGAATAAAACGAGAGGGAAAATTTATAGGGTTTATAAAAAGGACGCTTGATTGTTCTTATTATTCTTCTTCTTCTTCTTCGTCTTCTTCACTTGGATTTGCTGATTCGATGCGGTGAAACGCGGCCTTGTCCGGGAATTGGCGCTAGGGTTTTCGGTCGCTGGATCTACAGACCAGTGAGACTTCCGAAGATCTTTTCGAGATCTGCACCGCTTCATTTTCACCCGCAACTTGTAAGTTTTCTTCTTCTTTGCTGTTAGAAAAGCTCTATTCCGTTGTGGCTTTAATGGAGTCTGGTTTATGTGGATTCGTTTATTGATGTTCCGTTGCCTTGCGTATCTTTAAGGTGTTTCTATAGGCTATTAAGTTTTTTGATTGGGATCATAGATATCGGTTTGAATTTTCGTCTGTAGATAACAAAATTTTAGCTTTTTTCCATTGAATAAGAGCGGTTCTGTTTTACTTTCAGGAGTGTGTTATTGTAATAGTAAAATCTGAGTTTTTGTGCGATGCATTTTTTGGTTTATTCGTCGGGACTGCTCAATTCTTGTAATGTTTTTGAACTGGATGGTTAAAAATAATTCAGACTTGATCTTGTTTGCCCTGAATTTTCTCAAGTTTTAATTCGGTGCGGCAGATAAGATTAGTAGGGTCTTGCATGAGCCCAGCCGCTTCAAAGGATATGGACGATAACAACCCCTCGCTTACAACATCCACCAATTCGGAAAACAATGGTGGTGACCAAGATGGCATGGAAGCTCGGTTTGCTGACTTGTGCAAGGTTTCCCTTTTCTCCTATTTCCCTTTCCTTTTGTATATTATGAATTTTTCTTTTAGAGTTGATCATTTAAATATTTATTTTTGTTTGTTGGCATTCATGGATGTTTATCGTTCTCCTGTGCAATTAACACATTTCTTTCTTACATATGCATTTAACTTTGTTTTTCCCCTTATTGTTCTTTTGATGTTTATTCGAATTGGATGTTTGATTGCAGAATGGCTTATCTTTAGATGAGAACGCTTATGAAGAAGTGTTGAAGCTGTTCAATGAAACTAAACAACTTCTTTCAGCAAACGTTGCTACAATTGGGAGCGGAACTGTACAGAAATCTTTTTCTTTTCGGTTATTTTTAGTCAATTCACATACATGTACACACATATACTTTCTTTTGTAACACGTGATAATAATTGCATTTCTCATTTCCAGGTGGAAGAGGCGGAGCGTTTTTGGTTTGCATTTGTTTTGTACTCGGTGAAGAGGTTGAGTGAGAGAAATGGAGAGAACGTGCACCAAGGAACAGATGATAGATTTAACTTGTGTCAGATTCTAAGAGTAGCAAAGCTGAAGTACATTATTCTTAACTTGAAATTGCATTTTTTTTTTGTTGAAACTGAATCATTAATATTAATTTTTTTGGTATTTTCAAAAAAAAAAATTAATTCTTTGGTATCTGTTGATTGTTACAGTATTGTAGATTTTTTTAAAGAACTACCTCAGTTTGTGGTCAAGGCTGGTCCATTGTTAAGTAGTATGTTTGGGGCAGACTGGGAGAGTAGGCTTGAGGTACATACATGATGTATATCTTTACTTTTTACTTTGAGATGGTTGTCTTATAATCTTTTTTTTATTGCAAAAAAGTGTGTTTGACCCAAGAATCTAAGTATGAATGTTCATCTTTCTCCACTAGGCAAAAGAGCTGCAGGCCAATTTTGTGCACCTTAGCCTTCTAAGCAAGTGAGTGCCTATCTTTAACATCTCATGCAATAAAATTAAGTTATTTGTCATCATCGTTCAATTTTTTGTGGTAGAATGTTGCGTAATTATGAGCTATTTACTTCCTTTCAAGTTATCATGGGTGGAAGTAAGAAATAGCATTTTCTCCCATGATGGAAGTAATATATTACCTTAAGTAAAACCATGCACTAGCAACGACGTGAAACAAAAGGAATGAACCTGACAGAAACACTGTAAGCTAGAAGGACCGTCCAGTATGCATTAGAAATAGCATTTATGCCAATGATCTTTATTAACATTCTTCTTTTGGGAAAATGGAATTGATGTGTGACCTTAAGTATTACCATACTTGCAAAGACCTGAGTTTAGTTTTATGAGTTCCAACATTTGTAAATTGTTTAGTTGAAGACTAAAATGCAAGCTGACAAAAAGATTCTCTATTTAGATATGCTGACTTTATAGACTGGATGAGATTGCTGGATTTATGGACAGGACTAGATTGATCAGATGTATCGATAGAACTCATTTATTTTGGTCAAAATGATTGAGATAGCATCCATCTAACTTTTCGAGTTCTCAAATGCTAAATATATAGTATTCTGATTAGAGATAGAATCCATCTGCTTCTTTATTATTCATCCAACTTGTTCCCCCGATTCTGATGAGAGAATCTTATCTAATGACGGCTGGTTTGATCACGTAAATAGACCTGGTTCCGGATTGTAACAGGATAAGCTTCAATATTAATCTATTGTAATTTCATTTCGCCTAGGCCCTGTCCAACCAAGAATTTGGCCCTAGTTGTTTTTCTAGGCTCCCTCAGGCAGTGTTGATACTTGACCAGGCCTTGTCAGTATTATTTTCTTTTAAGGTAAATATATTTCATAAAAGTATGTAAAAAGTATAATATACGATGGTACGAAATTAATTGGTAAAGTAAATAATTTTGGTACAAAGAAAAATCTAATGACTGAGTTTGTATCTGCATACATATTACAAATTTAAATAAGATAAAACATAAAATAAAAATTTAGATTGCTCTGGTTCTAAGTATAAATAACCAAATCTGCTAAGGATTAACCAAGCCCTTAGTTGGCTGTAAAGATGTGGTAAACTCTGTAGTATTTTTAAGAAAACCTGGAAGTTATTGGCCTGGATAGACTTTTAGAAGCGCGGGAGGGGACACAGCCGAATGTCTGTCAATTGCTCATGCTTGTTTGCTTCAGTTTCTTCCCATTATAAATAGTTTCCTTTTTGTGAATCAGAATTTTATCCTGGTGCCTTTATTTTTCTAATCCTTCTTGGTTCATTCTACTCGATCAACAGTTTAAATTGCTATAAGCAGGGGAAAGATGGGAAGTGTTAGAAAGTCCATCCTTTATGTGATATCTGCATTAAACTGCATGGTTTTATACATCTACATTTGTATATATATTCTTACCATATCTCGTAGAATGTGAATTTTTGAAAGAAAAGTGTGAAGTGTATTACTCGTAGGATGTGAATCTCACATCTATTTTTCACTGTAGACATAGTAGATATCGTCTGGTTTCATTGATTTGTGCAATTTACTTCTTTCAAGTTTTTCTCTGAAACTGATATGACATTTTTTTCCATTGTTCAATAATGACAGGTATTATAAACGTGTATATCAGGAGTTCTTCTTGGCTAGTGATGGAAATGTTGAAAAGAAGTCAGTTGCTGCTAGTGCCAATGTTTATGTGTCAGACTATCATCGGTTTGGATGGTTGTTGTTTTTGGCACTGCGAGTTCATGCATTCAGCCGTTTTAAAGATCTTGTGACGTGCACAAATGGTTTAGTTTCTATACTGGTTGGTGATTTTTTCTGTTTTTTTATTCCATTAGTCACTGATTCTAGGACAGAAGATGTTTTCTAGTATTATTCTGTCCTAGAAGTTGCAGTGTAAAGTACATAATACATTTTTACATAATGAATTTTGGCAACAGGCTATTTTAATTATACATGTTCCTATTCGCTTCAGAAACTTCAATATCCAAGACTCTTCATGTTTTGGTAATTTTCTTTCTCATAGGAAGCTTTTGTTAGATTTATTCTCTTCCTTGGGTGGGATGCACCTGATTAATTTATTCATTTAGTCTTTTATCCCCCCTCATTGGTACTGATTATCATTATGTGTGGTTCTAGTTAAGAAAGGCGACAAAGGTGTTGACTTGCTTGCATCACTGTGCAATATCTATGATACTTCAGAAGAGGAGTTGAGGAAAACAATGGAGAAGGCAAATGATCTTATAGCAAGTTTATTGAAGAAAAAACCCTGCTCGGCATCTGAATGTCAAACTGAAAACCTAGAGAATATTGACCCATGTTAGTATATAAGAAGCATCACTCGCATATGCCAACTAATTATAACTCAAGAAATTGCTCTGATTAATATCTCTTTAAATCTGATTGTGTTTTTTGCAGATGGTTTGACCTACTTTGAAGATTTAATGAATGAAACATCTCTCACTTCTAGTTTGAGTATTTTAGAAAAAGATTATGACGAGGCAATTCGCAGTAAAGGTGAACTTGATGAAAGGGTGTTCATCAATGAGGAGGACAGCTTGCTTGGTTCAGGGAGCTTGTCTGGAGGTGTCATGAATATAACTGGTGTCAAGGTACAGACTTTATTCCCTTGCGCAAATGAATTTTTCAAATTCATTTACCAATTTTTTCTCCCTTTTTTTAGTTTCCATGTTTGTGGAGGTTAAATGGTTTGACCTTATAATTGACAATCTTGTATAGCGAAAACTTGATTCACTAGCCTCACCAGCAAAGACGATCTCAAGTCCATTCTCTCCTCTTCGCTCTCCTGCCTATAACAGAAGTGGGATTGGTGGTTTCAATTCAAAGATGGCAGCTACACCAGTGAGCACAGCAATGACAACAGCGAAGTGGCTTCGAACAGTAATATCCCCACTGTCAGCGAAACCATCAATGGAGTTGGAGCGCTTCATGCAATCTTGTGATAGGGATATAACAACTGATGTGATACGCAGGGCACATATAATAATGGAGGCTATATTTCCTAGTAGTGCTTTGGGAGAGCGGTGTATAGCTGGAAGCCTACAAAGTGGAAACTTGATGGACAATATCTGGGCAGAACAACGAAGATCAGAATCACTCAAGTTATATTATAGAGTTCTTGAAGCTATGTGTAAAGCAGAGGCACAAATTCTGCATGCAAGCAATTTAACCTCATTATTAACTAATGAGAGGTTCCACAGATGCATGCTTGCTTGTTCTGCTGAACTGGTTCTGGCAACCCACAAGACCATAACAATGTTGTTTCCTGCAGTCCTGGAGAGAACAGGCATTACAGCTTTTGATCTTAGCAAGGTGATAGAGAGTTTCATAAGACATGAAGAGTCTCTTCCAAGAGAATTGAGGCGGCATCTGAATTCACTGGAGGAGCGACTCTTGGAAAGCATGGTATGGGAAAAGGGCTCCTCAATGTACAATTCTTTAACAGTTGCTAGACCAGCCCTCGCTGGAGAGATAACTCGTCTTGGATTATTAGCGGAACCAATGCCATCTTTGGATGCAATAGCCATGCATATTAACTTTTCTTCTGGAAGCTTACCTCCTGTGCCTTCTTCGCAGAAGCATGAAATCTCTCTAGGTAATGATTTTTGCCACTCCAAACAGACATATGCAATGTTGGTGCTCAATTTTTTGTAAACTGATATATGCAACGTGCTAGTGTAGATGGCATGCTTTGCTGCATGCTAGCTTAGGAGTTAGTATGCACAGTTATGATTGGATAACTTCCCACCTCTTCTCTCCCCTGAAAGGGGAAAAAAAGGAGAAGTACCTAATTTCAATCTAAGCTGTGGATATTTTTTATCATCTTCAGGCCAGAATGGAGACATCAAATCTCCAAAGAGACTCTGCACAGATTTCCGGAGTGTTTTAGTAGAGCGGAACTCCTTTACTTCACCAGTGAAAGATCGTCTACTAACCTTAAGTCAAACTAAATCCAAGATGCCACCGCCTCCTCTGCAGTCTGCATTCGCCAGGTATTATTGGGTAATTGTTCTGAGATCAGGAAGTAGGTACCAATCTAATTTCACGGACATATTCCTTTTTTTACACTTTTAGTTATAATCGAGATATTTGACTGCAGTCCGACACGACCTAACCCTGGAGGTGGAGGAGAAACATTTGCAGAGACTGGAATGAGTATATTTTTTACCAAGGTATGTGAACAAGATGTGTTTTTGAAATTTTCCATGTACTTCAAAGTAATCCTGATCATTTGTTTAACATGTTACATAGAGGAAATGGCAGTGATCTTGAAGTGGTTGTAGCTCCATTTGCTGTGTCCCTCTATATAATCTTATACTACCAACCACCGTTCAACTTCTTGTAGAACTTATACCTGATGCTGAATGACTTGTTCTTGATCAACTTTGCAATCTTGTCTCTTTTTACGATTCTAGTAATAATTCTTTTATGTTGCATTTTACTCTCAAGATTTATGTTCTGAGTCCACATGTTTGTCTGTACTGCATAGATTAATAAGCTGGCAGCTGTCAGAATTAATGGTATGGTTGAAAGGCTACAGCTGTCGCAGCAGATGAGAGAGAGTGTTTATTGTCTCTTCCAGAAAATTCTGAGTCAACGGACTTCTCTATTCTTTAATCGTCATATTGACCAGATCATCCTGTGTTGTTTCTATGGAGTTGCCAAGGTTTGTTGGAAGTAATGCAAAAAAGTTAGTGGGCTGCATTCCATTTATTGACCTATTCTTTTTTCCCTCTTACACTGTTTACAAATGGCTTGCAGATTTCACAACTGAACCTGACCTTTAGGGAAATCATTTACAACTATCGGAAGCAACCACATTGCAAACCACAAGTTTTTCGCAGTGTCTTTATTGATTCAGCGTCAGCACGCCGGAGTGGGGTAGGTTGCTTATTATCTACTGTAAATTGTCAGTTTTTATAGGGAAGTATAATCATTCTGAGTTTTCAAAAAAACAGAGAGCATGGCCGGACCATGTCGATATTATCACATTTTACAATGAAGTGTTTATTCCTGTTGTAAAACCATTGCTGGTGGAGCTTGGTCCTGTTGGGACAGCTATGAAAAGTAATCGGGTTCCTGAGGCCAATGCCAAGAGTGATGGTATTCTCTCTTTCCACATTTATCTTCTGGTGCTCAAATTCTATTTGACCTCATTATTGATTGCTCTTCTGCGAGCTATTGTATTAACTCATGCTTTCTGGGCCAATTAGGTCCATGTCCTGGATCCCCAAAAATATCTCCTTTCCCAAGTCTCCCTGATATGTCTCCAAAGAAAGTATCTGCAGCACATAATGTATATGTATCTCCATTGCGATCATCCAAGGTAGTTATTTGTCTTGCTGCTGCTATTTGTAATTTCACATTATTGGTTAGCAGTTAAAAACATTCAGTGAAAAATATCTCAAAAAAAAATGAAGCAGGATAAAAGCAAATTTGCACGTTTAAGGGAAATTTTTTGGTTGGTAATGATGGGGGAATAAGTTTGTTTGGGTTTACTTTACCTCTTTTTGGGAGACAGAAAATATACTTAGTGTGTTTGTTTTTTCTTGCCATAGAAAGCATCTCATGCTTTTGCTGACTTGCCCTTGTCTCATTTTGGCAGATGGATGCTCTTATTTCACATAGTGCAAAAAGCTATTATGCTTGTGTTGGAGAGAGCACTCATGCTTATCAAAGCCCTTCTAAAGATCTGACTGCCATTAATAACCGGTTGAATAGGTACATTTTGTTTTTACCTTAATGTATGTAGAACCTTTTCTCTATATTAAATGTTAATAACTATCCAAAATAATCTCTTCCAGTACCCGGAAGGTTAGGGGCGCACTAAATTTTGACGATCCGGATGTTGGTTTGGTGAGTGATTCCATGGTGGCCAACAGCCTCTACCTCCAAACTGGGAGTTGTGCGTCTTCATCAGGAGCACCCGTGAAATTTGAGCAAGCCGATTCCTAATTTTTCTCTCATTGTAAATTCTCCCGGGCTCTTCTTCATATATTTACTGGAATTATAGGGGTGTGGTTGGGGGGGAGTTGTTTGAGCGGAGTGATTTATGTGCAATAGCCGCCAACGTCCCCCAGTGCCTAAGCCAATGTTAAAATTCTGAATTTGGAAGGTGAGGCTGGCTTTTTGACTAATCTAATAAATTAACCTTTCTCTTTTGTAGTTCTTCTGAAATGCTTCTTTTAGGATGCAGTTTATTTCCCGTGGTATTCTTGATGGAAGTTTATGGGGGGAAATTGCTCAAGAGAATTCATAATAAAGAATCTCTTATTGAAGCAATTGACATTCACAACATAAGAGAAACCTAGAGAATTATATTCTCTGTATGCATTGGTTTATGTATGTCTGATTATCTGTATATACCGGCTCCCATCATTGGTTTCTGTAAGTGATGACAAGTAATTCCTAATTTTCATGACTCCCAACCCTAGACATCTTGGCAAACTTGCGTCTTCGACGTTGGTGCTTTTTAAAGAACAACAGAGGAAGAGAGGAGAGAAAAAAGAAAAAAAACATGGCACTGACCTAAGTGCTAAGGTCTGCCATGGATATGCTTCTCCGGTATCAAATCTGAACAGTATTGATGGACGATTTAAAAGGTATTTTCATGTACTGTACTTATTTTTCTTTTAAATCTTTCTTCTTCTGCGCGATTGTTATATTATTCATGGATGATAGAAGTTTTTGTTAAAATTTTAGTAAAACAAAATAGAGAAAACAAGAATGTCTAAATTTTTTGTTAAAATTTTTAGAATTGCATGAAAATGTCATTTGAGTAAAATAATTCTGTAAATTTAATCACTAAATTACTGAAAAAACTCTCACCACCTAATTAATAACTTATATATTCAAACTAAGGATTTTACATTGGATAAAACATCAAATACTAATGGTAGTCACCTCAACTCAACTTCTTTCCAACCCTAATGCCATTTTATAAAATAATGAAATGTCGGAACGATGAGTTGAAAGCAGATTTTACGTCTGCGGTACGACAGTTGTTTGTTTCTTTTTTCAGTAATACCGTATAATTTGTATGATCTCAGCTCCAGCAATCACCATAATTGGATAAGTAGGTGAATTATACACCTATACAGGTTTATATGCATGACAGGCAGATGGTTCCTGATATGATCAATTCCATTCCCATCCGACGGAAATGGAGAACTTTGAAAAACCATCAAAACCCTTCCTCAATATTGCCTTAAGAATGGTAATCAACCAATTCAATAATGCATAACTATGTGCCTTGTCATGCATAACACGTTCTTATGTTATATAAGCAGCAACATGAGAGAGAGAGAGAGAGAGAGAGAGAGAGAGAGAGAGAGAATTGATTGCCGGCAACTCTGATGATTCGCATTGGAATGCATAGGAAACCAGACTCTCCCTATTAGAGTTTATTTATGATGATAATTTAGCATGTCTAAGCATGTAAAACCATTTTAATCTAACACTACTAACCCCACTCATATTCCCAATCTTTTCTGTCAATGATAAGTCAGCTTTACAGGCTGAAGCTCTCTTAGTAACTTTCCATTTTCGCCAGACAAGCTACCCTAACCTTGTGTTCTCTAAGAAACACAAACAAACCTTGCCAAGATCAGCAGAGGCATACATAAAGCTTCCATTAAGCCACAACACCAACCTCTCTCTCTCTCTCTCACTCTCCCTAGGTTTTTCTTTTTTTTCTTTTCTTTTTTTCTTTTCTGTTTTTTTACATCAGAATTCTTTGAGGGTCTTTAGATACCATTCTACCATGACCAAACATGGAATGAGTCTGCATACTTTCTTTGAGTCAGGGAGATGCCCATTCAAAGTAATGGCAGCGAGCACCTTTCATGGCGGTCCAGTTACCGCACCCAAAGAAAACATTCCCTTGCTTTGGCCCTGGTTTCCGTACCATCCCTCTGCTGCTCTTCACCCCACAGAAACAGTAAGGATGATATTGGACAAGGGGAACATGCATATCCTTCACTTTCTGGGGATGATGATATGTACACGACATGTTCTCTGGGAACTGCTTCCATGTCAATGAAACATCAGTGGTCTGCCACATCAGTGAGTTTGTGATGGAGAATTTGAAACCTCGACGCATGAGGAGGGCAAGTAGGCGAGCAGTGTTTTTGGCGTCATCCAGGCCACAGTGAGCACGTCCCTGCCATGCCAAGCCAGCCATCTCAACTGCTTCCTTTAGGTTGCACCTTGCACCACCAAAAACCTCATGGAAAGGAACTTTTAGGTTGATCCATCTACAGAATATCAGGCAAAGACAACAAAGATTCTTGGTCTATTAAATATGATCTGAAAACCAATATAAATCCAATGGTAAGTCACAAAATATATGATTCAACCAAACAATTTCTCATAAAATCACCTACCTGTTAAAATAAGGAGGTTTACGGATCTTCTTGAATCGGCACTCTGATTCCAGCATCACACGGCAATCCCAGTTTGACCATGTTACTACGGCAAAGTTGGTGTTCTTTATTCCCTTCTTCTCAAGCCATTTGTCATGCCGAAGGAGAGCCTCACTTAGGGTGACCCCTCTATCCACCTAAAACCACAACCAACTGTAAGAACAAAACTCGTGGCCCAAAAGAAGGGGATTGCATTGTGAAAAACAGAAAGTGAGACCATGACGCAACATAACACTAAATAAACATCTCTGTTTCTTCAAGTCTTTGGCCAGCTATGCAAAACAATAATGAGAAATATCAACAAACATATAACTTCAGCAAGTTTATCATTTCAAGTCTTATAACACCTCAGATTTTCAATTATGACAAACGATACCTTAGATTTGCTTAAACATCAAATCAAACCCTTTGTTACAATTTAATATTAAAAATTAAGGGTGTTTTTTCCCTTTCATAATATTAGATTTTTCTTTTATTAATGAACTCTTTTAACTTGTTTCAAAACATCAAATTAAAACCTCTGTCACAATTTAATATTAAAAAATTAAGAGTGCCATTTCGTGATATTCAAATTTTTGTTTATTAATGAACTCTTTTAACCTTATAACAGATAAATCACCATCCACATTTCCCTTTTCCAATCCCACCAGACTGTTGATACCCCATCCATAGTCATTTCCAACAGTGTTGTAAGTTTTTTTTGTCATTTGCTCGTAGCTTTTTCTATAAAGAGACCTTAGATTGCTTGCTAGGGCTACCCAATTCTCCAGGAACTCATGGCAAATTGCAGTCTGTTAAGAGGATTTTGGGCCATATAGTTAAAAGGGTTGAGTTGCTAAGCTGAAATGCTTTTCAGGGCATTTGCTCTCCATTTGATATAAACAGAAATCTTCAATTCAGAGTTCAAAGGTCGCTACCTCCTTAGAGGAGACAATCTAGAGAGGAGTTACTGTCATTTGGAAAATCTTGTGAACAATTCTTCGGACTCAGTGATGCTATAAGTTTATTCCCCAAAATTCGCGAACCTTTGCCTTATCAACTTCGCCCTTGGGGTTACTTTTGCCATCCAAGGGCAAAGTTCCATAAAAGAAAAGATATTGCTCCCACAAAAAAGAACGAGATTGGTGCGACACTCTCTTTGCTGATGGTTGGGCTCTTTGGTTGGAACAAAATCCTAAAATCTTCATGCACGCTTTCAGTACATTCATCTTATTTGAGATAGGGTGGTGTTCTTATCCTCTTTTTTTTTTAAGAAAAAAAGTATGCGGTATATATTAACAAGATATCAAAAGGAGATACCACCCGTGTTCTTATCCCCTTTGTAAGCACATTTTTTTTTTGAAATATAATCCTCTTTGTAAGCACATGACTTTGGATATATAGTTTTATCTAGCTTGAAAGCAATTAGAAGGATATTGTAATATTGGGCTTTCCCCAATTCCCTTTCATGTTCTATATTTTGTTTTCTTCTAAGGAGGATACCCTGTTCTCTCAGCCAGTATTCTCTCTTTTTTTTTTGGAAAGAAATCCAGCATTCTCTCTCTTTTTTAATAATTCTTTTTGAATAACCTGTATTCTCTCTCTTAACATACTTTTTTCTTATCAAAAAGGGAAGAATAAATATGTGTACGTTAGTGCGCGCTGAAACTCAAACCTAACTCAGCTTGGTTAAAGAGGTAGCATTTAAGGACTAAAAGCTTACCGATCATCATCGTTTTGCCTTCATATAATCGTTATTTAACTATATTGCTTGGTTTCAAATCCTTATGGAGATTCCTTTTTCTTTTTCAAAGAAAAAAATCCTTAACAGATTATCTTTTAAAAGTTTTGCGTGAAAGGCGACCTAGTTGTACGAGATACACATCTAAAAGGAATTGCTACCCAATGCTTAAACATGTTCCTAAAATCAAACCTAGTATGAACTACTTTCTTAATACTAAATAGGCCAATCATTTGATCTTGACCCTTTTGAGTAGCATCCAAAGTTTGTTGCTGCATGAAAAAGAAAGAGTCACTTGCAAAAGTCATTTTACCCTTCTTTGATATACCCCAAAATATTAAATAAGCATTACCAACGGAAAAAGTTTCAAGGGTCAAACTTTTACAAGTTTCCACCTTGGATAATTTCTTTTATTTATCTACTTAAAGGGATAAAACTGAGTTGGAATAGATTGTAACTAGCTCATATATTTCGTGAAAAGATTGGCCCTGTGATTTAAGCAGTGAACCACCAATACAAGCACCACTCATTACTCAACACATATTTATTGAAAGGAAAAGTATAATACTAAAGGAGCATCAAAGTATGCAAACTGTATATCATGTTATTACTCAATAAAAACTAAAAAATTCTCAGCTAACCTGAATTTGTTGGATACCAGTCAGATCCCTGCAGAAATCACTCAGGAGTTGGTTGCAGGTTGGCCGCACATATGTTTGGAAGCACGCTTCTAGTTGGCCAGTCACACTGCTTACGATGACTGATGGAAACTCAATTATTTCTTGTGGATGGGGATTTCTTTCCTTGTCACAGGTAGCCTCAAAATCAATGACCACAAAATATTGGAAGTCCTGAAACTGGAAATCGATGGGGTAACCTTGAGTGCACATATTGTATGGAGCATATTGAAATCGATTCTCAACAGGAAATGGATAATATTGGTTCTCAAAAGCATTCATCTGACACTGATGCATTTTAGGAATCTCAGGATAGAAGGTTGTCCATGAACCAATATCATGCTGGAATGACGGTTTACTGTAAAATTCATTTGAATGTTCCAGAAATTCATTGTTCAATAGCCGAACAGGCTCTACAACATCGCCATCTAAATGTGAGTTGATTGCATCTTTAAGTTCTGCGAAACCTTCCATTGAATTTCCATTACTTTGCAGTGTGTAAGAGAATTCGTTGCTCTGGAGGCATTTTAAGGATGCCTCAGACTTCCTTTGCACAATTTCTGCAATATAACATCAATGCCCAAACAAATCATGTTATCATATTGAAATTGAAAAAGCATGTTTTTTTTATTGAAATACTGAAAAAGCATATATCTATACAATACAATCCATCATCAACATAGCCATTATCTATCAGTGTAAGAAAAAGATGGCTGCCAACAGAAAATACAGTAGTAAACTCCTCAAAATAAATATTTATGGATTTCTTATGCACTGCATCTTATTTGAAAAAAAAAAAAGAACTGCATCTCCATACATATACAAACAAGGAATTATTATGCTTTTGCACCATACAAGCTGCAAGGGGTATCGATTACAATATAGAATGCACAATGATAATCCATGCTGAAAAGCTTGTAACAGGTCAATGTAAAATATTTTCCCTAAATAGACATTTCTTTAAAACTGAGACAACAGACTAGTCTAACTATATTTGCTTCGGTTATTCTACAAGGCCTCTACTTAATTTGAGCAACATCTCAAACAAACCCTATATTTCTCTATTTAACCAAAGTTTCACTAGTTTTGCACAACTTGTGCTATAATCAAAAGTACCAGGTACAACGATAGACAATAAATTATGCATAAGTTCCACGAAAGATTAGCATATGTCAAGACCATTTTACGCGTGCAAGCTAAAATGTACGTATGGGGTCAGCTTCTTTTCTGTACGGATTTTCTTTTTTGTTTTGTTATTTTTCTCAAAATAGTCCGGTACACAGTTTCACTTTTATGATAAAATGCTTTCTAACAAATTTTCTCTGTGCTGGTATCTGAACTAGTAGCTTCAATCACTTTCTTACATTCACGTTCACTACATACAAACCAATAACAACTTGAGTGGAAAGCAATAACAACTTCAGTACCACAAAGGTGACTTTTGATTTTGGTACCTTAATTTTGCCACTGATACGACTCCCATTACAAACCTAAAATCAACTAAAATGCAACTACAAACCGCATTATTATGCATGTCAACTCAAAAGCACGAGTCATTCATCAAATTCTCGAATTCTATTAGTCCGATCTTTCCCTGCTTCGGAGTCACCAACGAAGTTTCAGATTCCAATTTCAATGCCTTACGGAACTAGAATTCTCAGTTCTGTATCAAAATTTAAGGACCTCGGCACCGTAAGCTCCTTAACCAAACAAAATTCAATACCAAGAAATCCTCCCAGCACTTTGTACTAGCAAGAAACTGATAAACTATGCCTCAACTAAATTCAACAAGAAAATAATGCCCTAAAAAAAATTTTGAGGATAACAAATTTGAAAAGGACTCTTGAGTAAAAAGGGACCGACATTTGATATGAATTAAAACTGAAGTCCCCCTATCGACAGCATAAAAACCTAACAAGCACCAAAAGCCCCAAATTCCACCGACGAAACAACTCCTCCGGATCAAAACTCACAAGCAGAACTGAACCATGACTGTCAAGATCAAAGCTCGAAATTTTGAATTCAAAACACGCTTAAAACGAAAAGAGAGTACATAACCCACCTTTATTTTCAAGAGCCATAATGATCTTCGAAATAATTAAGATCCACCGGCAGGTACATCAGATCTTCCTCTATTTTCCTCCCTGCTAACCAACCACCAATAACCCACCAGACAAACGGATCAAAAATATGCATGGTAAACAACATGTTGTACACAATCAACTGAAATTGAGAACCCGAGAAGGAAAAGCTGGAGAGGGAAAAGTAGAGAGAGAATACCTGGTGCGGATTTTAGAGAGGAGCAGACCCGAGGGAGAGAGAGAGAAAGACAAGGGTGGGTTCTTATGCAAAGCAAGGTGACACCATGGCGATGTATTTTTCAGTTTTTTTTTCTTTTTTTTTCTTTCTAATATTTACAAGATATGATATTTTATAATTCACAACTCATGAATTTTGTATATTACATATACATATAATTTTATTTATTAAATTAAATTTATTTCGAATTTTAATTTTATAAAATTGAATAAAAATCAAAATAAAAAAATACAATATACAATGTATATAAATTTTTTTAAAAAATAATATTTTAATTTAAAATCAATTTATATATGTATTTAATTTTTTTAAATAATTATATGTATTAAATTGAATATATAAGTTTGATTTTAAAATTATGCATTAATATGTAAATTATTGTTGATTTTTTTACACATTAAATCATTAAAGTTTTTAGAAAACATATAGAAATAATATGCTCCCTACAAAATTGCTATGATATATAATAATAAGTACACCTAGACCACTATTTTCCAAGTTATATATATATATATATATATATATTAATAGAACTTTGAACACATTATAAATGGTCATGTATGCATCACCTATAACTTAATAATTATATTACATATTAGTTATATTAGTATAGGACCTTAATATAACATTATTATTATAAAATTACTCATGAAGATTATGTATGATAATTTTATTTCGATCATTATATTTAAAGTTGTAATGTCTTAATTTTATTCGAATTAATTTTAATTATTATTATTATTGTTATTATGTAAATAATATATCTAATAACAATATTAATTATTTTTATATACAAAAAAAATAGATATAAATACGAAATGAATAACTATTTAAAAAAAAATAAAAAATAGATAATTTTGATTTTTTTTAAAAAAATAACTTATCATAGAGAGAGAGATAAAAGATTTAAAAAGAAAAAGAAGAGGATTAAGTTAATCAAAAAGATTAAAGAATAATTATAAGTACATAGTGGGGTCGGGTCGTATTTATAGTTTTTTTTTGTTATAATACGTTACATATCATATACATAATATTATTTGACACAACGTGATATTTATATTGTATTTAAATAAATTAAAAATTATTACGTGTCAATAAATATAACATACGGTAAATAAATTAATAATATTAATAATTAGTAGTAATAAGAGAGTATATCAAAATTTATTAATAATTATCGAAATTAATTTAAGTAAAAATCAAAGTAATGATCAAACTAAAAAAAAAAATCAAATATATATATTCAGTTATTATTAATATATTTTTAAAACTGCGAAGGAAATTAAGTAAAGTACTCCAGATACAAAGTATGGAAAGATGTCTATAACTTCTTCCCCGTGACCTACCTGAGTCGGTAGGTGGGGAAGTAAAATTAATTTTTGTTCATACATGGGTCTTTTTGGTACAAAATGAGCCACTTCAAATAGATTTATTGCTCCGGCCCAGAATACGATTAATCCGACATGGGCTACATGAGCTCCCAATAGTTTACCGGATAAATTTATAAGTCGGGCATTCATGGCCCACGAAGCGAAACCAGTGATTTCTTGGTCACGATCAGATAAAGCTAAAGTTTTATCGAAGTGCGTTTTTACGTGATAAGAAAATTTATATATTTCAATGAAAATATTACACGTAAAGAAAAGTTAGGTGATTGCTAAAAAGTTTGGAATTAGTTGATGATTAATTATTAATTAGATTTTTTAATCTCTTTTTATAAATACCTTAATTCATCATTAATGAATTTCATAAGCTTCATTTATTTATTTTTTATATCTAACTCTATGGCCCGCTATGGGCTAAGCCTCCCCGTCTGTGTAGCCCAACCCAATATTCGAAATGGCGTCGTTTCATAAATCAAAGAAAACGATGTAGTTTCGGATTAGTTTTCTATCAGCCCAAACGACGTCGTTGCAAATCATGATCTCGGAACGACGTCGTTTGAAAGAAGGGGAAACCTTCTTCTTCTTCTTCTTCTTCTTCGTGCGCGGGACTGAGAGATGGAGAGGGTTTTATAGGGTTTTTGCTTCTGTGTGTTTTTTTTTTTTTTTTTGTTTTGAAAAGAGAAGATAGTGGAGGAAGGGAAAAGCGCAAGCTTTTGGGGAAGAAGGGAGAGGCTTTTACTCGTCCGAAAAGGATAAGAAGACAAAGGCTGAAAGGCGTGCTTGTTGGGACTCTCCTGGAGCTGAAACCCGAGAAAGAGACTTCTTTTTTTCATTAAACCGCTGCTTTCTTCTCGCCCTAAGCTCCAACTTCTTACAAAAGAAAAAAAAAAACCAGTGGGAGAGGAATTTAGAGGGGAGCTGAGAAGATGGCGAACGAGGTGAAAGCAAAGAAGCTACGCGCGTCTGATTTTAAGGAGCTGCGTGAGCTGGTGACTCACCACATCGAGTCATTCGATTACATGTCCGATAAAGGACTGGAGGTCATGTTCAACAGAATCAGACCTGTTTCTATCATTCATCCGTTCACCAAGAACAAGCTGAGAAATATCCTTTTTTTTTAATTTATCTTTATATTCTGTTTTCTTAGAAGGGTTTTTTTTGGTTGTTTGCAGATTAGGGTGGTTAATGAAATTAACGAAGAATTCTAAATTTTGAATTCCTGATGTTGAGTTCGTAATTTGCATGTACTACAAGTATTTTCTACATGGGATGGAGCTGGGATTTTTTAATACCTTGCATGATCATTATATCTAGTGGCTTCCTTCACTGGTTATTCACTCTTTTTAGACAATCCCCAATTATACCGGCCTCAAAGGGAAGGCTTATCAAAAACCGCAATGAAAGAGGCTCTGTTTCCTTTTGAAGTAAATCTTATACTTCTCTTTTTGCTCCTTTTGTTTGGTTTATACCATTTCATTATTTTTTAGCGTGTTAAATTTGCTTCTTGTTAACAGTGTAGGCAGGCAAAGATTTCATATACAGGGACATTCCTGGCAGATGTTTGCTTTCAATATAATGAAGGACCTGTTATAAGAGAAAGATTTGATTTTGGACAGTTTCCGGTGATGTTAATGGTAGGTGTTGCTGGCTTTTTTTCCTATATATATGTATATATTTTTCTTTCCTACATCTTTCTTTCTTATATTTCAAAGAAGTGTTCTGAATGTTGTCTGAGAATATTCAAATGAAACAAATGCGTGTTTAACTATTAAAAGACAAACTACTGATTTACTCATTGTGTGTTGAGTTGGTCAATTTTATGCTGAATTTGTGCGGTTAAGGGGAAATATTCCTTTTTCTGGATTTGTATGTTTCTCATGTGATCTTTAAAGAACCAATGTGTTCTGAACATTAGTAAAATTCAGTTAATTTTTCTTCACGTTTTTGAAAACAAATTGTAGTTTTAGAAAATAGTCATATAGTTGTTTCCTCAAGCCTGCCAATATTTATTTTTTCCAATTGAATTTTTTTTGAAAAAGCGATTAAAGTGCATTACTAGATGTTAATGTCTATAAGCAAGATTCTCTAGACTTCTAATTCTGGAATATATTATCTGGTCTTGTGTGTTAAAGTGGTAACTTGATAAGTAATATCTTATGCAGTCAAAGCTTTGCAACTTGCGAGGTGCTGATCCCCGAAAACTGGTTTCCTGCAAAGAAGAGGCATCAGAGATGGGTGGGTAAGTATTTCCATATGTCTGCTTCTAGGATATTATATCTTTCTAAAAAAGGTAATAATCCTTACTTCCTGGATTGTATGGTAAGCCTTCTATGATAGAAGTACTAGATTTAGCTGGTTTTTAGCCTGTTGATGACTTGTGATTTAGCACTTACCCATTTGATAAGAAATTTGAAAAGTAATTATGTTTTACAAATGATATGTGCTTGTTTTAAAGGTTTATGAAATAGAAGTAGCTGGAGTTCTGCAGCAATAGACTATTGATAAGCACATGATTGTAAATGTGGTGAAAGGTTGATGTCTATTACAATGGTCTTTTTGATTCTTTTGTTTTTTTTTTTTTTGGATTTAGAATTACACTTTAACTTAAAATTTCTATCATACTGTACTATTGTTAAAAAACATTGTATGTTTATATGTTAATTTCTTATGGCTCTTGTAGTTGCAAATGGAATAGAAGGTATTTCTTTACTTTAATTATCCCATTTTCCCTTTCCTTTTCAATATCAAGCAGATACTTTATCTTGAATGGGATTGAACGCGTGTTTCGATGTGTAATAGCACCAAAGAGAAATTATGTAAGTAAACTCATTTTTCTTTTTTGCATATATGCATATTGTTAATATTGTCACATTCAAATGTGTGGTATTGAAATAATGATTCATTAGCATCAATGTTTGATTCAGTTCTCTTGACTTGTAAATATTGTATACAGGTTGCATGCCTTGATGCTCTTTAAAAAATTGCTTGCTTCAATTCTTACCATCCTTTGACTTAGATTTAGTGTATGTAATCTTGGTACTTTTTTCCTTGATTGTTGTTTTTCTGAAAAACAACCTTGGCATTTTTATCCAGCCAACGAGTATGGTGCGGAATTCATTTCGTGATCGACGGGAAGGATACAGTGATCAAGCAGTCGTCATAAGGTTCTTCATATTATGTGTATAAAGTTTCTTTCGGTTATATCCTTTAGCATCGTTGGTTTCCATATTGTTTGGTATAGCATGACCGTGCTCTTTGAAGACATTGCTAATTGCTGTGCACATTGATTTGTTTTGTGGATGTTTCATTTTAGCAATTCTTCAGATAACTGTCCAAGTTTTGGGGATGTCTCATTTTATAATTGTTTTTTATTGCCTCTTTGAGAAACTTGGATAGTTGTCTGAAGAATTGCTAGCTACTATGCTGAGATATTGATCATAATTCATTTTGTCCTGTAGTTTCTTGTTTGTATATGCGGAATATGCATATACACAGGTTAAACCGGGGCTTCTATGTTTGAAATACAGGATAATTCTTCATCATTCTCAGTTTCTGCTATAGTGCAAACTTTGTGATGTTTGCAGTTCTTCATATTACTATTGCTAACATTTTTGGTCATTCTTGCTGGCGTTCTGCTTCTCTTCTAGGTGTGTAAGGGAAGACCAATCGTCTGTGACAGTTAAATTATATTACCTTCGTAATGGAAGTGCAAGGCTTGGATTTTGGTAGGTAGCTGTATGTTTCACTGTTGAGGTCGGAGGCATTCTCTTGTAATAATTCTGAATCATACTATAATACTGAACCTATATTACTCCTTTACAGGATACAAGGGAGGGAGTACTTGCTTCCTGTGGGAGTCGTACTAAAGGTATCTTGCTTACTATCTACTCTAAATCTAGATATGTGGTATTTTGTTTTAATTTTCTTCAAGCTGTTATATATATATATATATATGCTCTTGTGCTCATTATTTTTGGGCATCTTATTTGTTATTGTATTGTAACATTTTGTAAACAGATTTTCTATATTCTTCCAATACTATTATGTTTATAAGTAGTACACTTCACATGCCTGCTTCTTTGCCTAGCAATTTGTGGTCCTTAGCCTGATAAGTAATGGATTTTTGGAGGTCTTTTGTGTGGCTGTTATTAGCCTTTCATCATTAATAACTTCTAAATTAATGTTTTATGTGATCTAGTCTATAATTTTCCATGCTTGTTTTTATTCTTCAATATCTGAGAACTATTTTAGTATATCTATTCTAACTCTTGGTTGTTATTATCAGGCACTTACTGAAACAAATGACAAAGAAATATATGAAAGTTTGAAATGCTACTACAATGAGAAATATGGGAGGGCACAAGGAGCTGTTGGCACTCAACTTATTCGTGAAAGAGCCAAGATTATTCTCGATGAAGTTCGGGACTTATCTCTTTTTACTAGGGAGCAGTGCCGACAGCATATTGGTAAACTTTTGCATCACCTCATTGTGGTTTAGTTTGATATATTAACCATCTATGTCAATTTATTGCACTTCATCTACAGGGGAGCATTTTCAGCCTGTTATGGAAGGATTCGAAAATGAGAGCTATTCTGTTGTAAGTTATCCTTGATTTTTCAGCCCTTCTCTTTATTTAAAAAATTTGAGGAAAAAAATTAGTTTGAGAATATTTTTCTGCAAAGCATTTTTGTAGAGAATTTATTTGTGGTTTTCTTCAAGTTTTTCATATTTTTCCTTTTGTTTCAGGTTGCTGATGCAGTTCTCAGGGATTACATATTTGTTCATCTTGACAGTGATGATGATAAATTCAATCTGCTCATGTTAGCTCCAACTTCTCCTTGTTAGCTTATACTGTGTATTTTTTTTTTTTGTTTGTAATGCGATCACTTTTCTATTTTTTCTCCCACTTGAAGGTTTTTTCTCTGATTGGAAAATCTTTTGTGCTCTCTCCATGTTTAATTTTTCTCTTCAGCTTCATGGTGCAGAAACTTTTCTCGCTTATAGATCAGACTTCTGTGCCAGACAACCCTGATTCCTTGCAAAATCAGGAAATCTTACTCCCTGGTCATTTGATTACGGTTTATCTCAAGGTAGAAATTTGAGGTGTACAAAACTGTTTGTTTATTGAATTCCTATAGGCTGAAGAATTTTTATGTAGAATGTTGAAACTGGTTGTTTTTGTGCTAAATTTGTTTCTTGTGGGTTATAGCTTTGAAACTAACCTTAGTCACTTAAATTCGACTTGGTTGCTTGGTTGTCAGTTCTACTTTCTTCTTTTGGATGATCACCTTCTTTTCCAGTGTTTCTTTGACCATTTCAATGTTTTAACCGATTTTTATTTTTTCGTATCAATCGGAACCTCATGCTTTATTATGGTGACCATGACATGTGTTTGTCATATTAGATTGTGTTTCCAGCATTCTGATTTTCATTAGATTTAATTTTTAATTGTTCTCAAGTAGCAATAAAAATGTAATTGCACTATCTTTGTGTTTATAGGAAAAGCTAGAAGATTGGCTGCATAAGACAAAAAGGCTTCTCCAAGATGAGATAAATAACCAAAGCAAAGATTTTAAGTTTGAGAGCTGTATGTTCTTGCCTTAGATGATAAATTCTCTCCCTGTCTCTCTCTCTCTCTCTCTCTCTCTCTCTCTATCTATATCTATGCACGCAACATATATAATTCTGTGTATGTCCATTTGGGGCATTTGTCCAATTTCTTTCCTCTTTTGGTTATTATAGGAATTCTGGATCTTAAATGGCATTTCTTTGTGATGGTATAATGATTGATTACATTATACTTTTTGGTGAGGCAATTACATTTACATCTTTTGGAACATTGAAAATTTCTTCTGTAACGAATGTTATCAAGATGGAAATTCTTATAACTTTGTATGAGGTTACTGTTGCAAAGTTTATATTGAAATGAAGGGCTTGATTCCCACTTTAACTTCTGTTTTTTGAAAGGAATATCTATCGTTTTTCTACTTTTCTTAGTATCAGATGGTGATTTTTTTATTCTTCTTTTAATATTATTATTAATGTTATTATTAGTTTGCATTTTCTCCACTTAGAAGAAGTATTTGAGTTTATTTGTGGAGGTTTCTTGGATATGTCCTTGTTCAGGATATAGCAAAACTTCACATGCTTCTTCCTGATGAATTTTCCAGGATTTTATCACATAAATGCTGCATGCTATTTGAGTTGCATATTGTAGATATTGGATTTTGATTGCCTTCTACAAAATTATTTGATCTTCTCAATTTTCTTTGTACACAATTCAGTTGAATGTAAAAGTTCTACTTTTAATTGTTTAAATATGTGGTCAAATAAATGCTTTTTAAAAGCAAAGCATGGAATATAGAAATTGTTAGGTAAACTTTAAACTTCTGTAATTGTTCATAGAAGGAAAATTTTTTTAGGGAAACTTGATAATTGAATTACTAGTAAATCACTATTGCTAATTATCCGTCTATATTAGTAAACTGTTTGGAATGTATAAAACCCTAAAGTTTGGAGAAAGAGATAAATTTAGAACGATAAGAATGGTCTCAAAATATATAATGTAATGAAAAAATTAATGGCTGAATTTATGTGCATGTTAGAGGAAGGTGACAAAACTCCTGGTTCGTGGGAAATGTTTCAATTATAGTGATTTCTTCTCTTAAAAGTTGTAGGTAGTTTTCACATGACCAGGACAATGTAATTCTTGGATTTTGATGTGATATGAGCTAGTTCCAGGTGGGATTTAATTGAATTTTCTGATGATTTGTTACTAATTATTAGTTGAGGAGAGAGTAGGAAAGAGTTGGCTACTGTGCTTTTGTTGGAAGAGATATCTTGGGGACAAAAATTTTGAGAGTTGATGATGTAGAACATGGTGACAACATCCTCTCCATTCCAGGTGGTTCTCAGGGTTATCGGTAAATCACTAGTGGAATAAGACTCGGTACTGTCCAAAAAACTATGCCACCCAAGCCAATAATGGTAAATTCTGATTCAAGGACTCCTAATGCGCTACTTAGATTGTAGAATTTAGACTAGTGAAAAAAATTGGGAAAGGTGATAAGGTTAGAAATGTCACCCAAAATTTATGTGTGAAGAAAGAGGAGGGTGGAAAAGGAAATAAAGAAGGTAGCAAGCAAATTAAGCCAAGGAGTTGAGAGGGAGTGCAGGGGGAAGTAGTAAGCCACATGAAGATTGTTAGTTTGGAATGTCAATGGGTTGGGAAGAGGGTTTAAGAGAAAGAAAATCAAGGATGTTATTAGAGTGTATCCTGGCATAGTACTTCTACAACAAACGAAGAAAGAGTCGTTAGATAGAGTGATTGTCCATAGTATTTAGGAGTCACGCTTTAAGGAGTCTATGAATTTCAAGGAGTGATAGTGATCTTGGAAGTACATGTATTTCTTTTGCTTCCTTAGAGTTATGATATTCAAGTGGCCTTCTTCTTGGGAAACTTAAAAACGCGTTCAGTAGGAGGACCCTCAAGTGCTCATGGTAACATTGAGTTGGTGTCACACTATGTCTCATTTCTATTTGTCAATGAGACGATCCTTTTCAGTTTACTTGCGTCTCTAGATATTTTTCACTTCAGATGCCCTTTCTCTGTCTTTTTGAGGGTCTTCTGTTTTTGAAGGTGAATTTGAGAAAAGTGACTTGATTCTTCTTGATAGGGATGTGGATTGCACTGTTAAATTCGGTTACAAGCAACTTAGTCGTCTTGCTATCTATTGCCTTTTCCTATTCACTGCTTCTAAGCTTGTCAGCAAGAAGCTAGAGAACCTTCATGTAGAGTTTATGGATAGATATGGATCATTCAGAAAATTAACTGGGTTGTTCGGAATCTGGCACAATGTTAAGCCACATCTCAAGCATGGTGGTCTTTGACTTGAGTTAATCACCAACACAATAAACACTTCCTAGCTAAATGAGCATGGGGATTTTTTCTTTGGGCTCATGGGTTGTGGAAGGGGGTGGTTATAGGCAAATATGGTTTGGGTAGTTGGGGGTGGTATCATGGGGTTTGTAACGAGCTTTATGGTGTGTAGTTGTTTGGAAGTATTACAGGTGGTTGGTAGAAGTGTCAAGTGAAGCTGGAGTTCAGACTTGTGAGGGTGGACTTAAGCAAGTTTTGGATGATGGTTGGATTTTGCTTCATGTAAAGGCACTGGGTTACTGTGTGTTGGTGTGGGCTCAGTTGGTTACTGGATATATTATTTGTACTCTGTAGGTTACCCTTGCATTTGTTGACTCTATGGTTTAGATGATGAGATGCTAAGGGGCCTTTTACGGGTGAGGAGTTACAATAAGGCTATTGGAACTTCTTCTGTGCCCAAAGGCATTGGTAATTTCTCTTCCAAATTTGTATGGATGTCTGAAATGCCTGATTAAGATGGCTTTACCCCTTCGTTCTTTCCTATGGGAGGCTGGGTGGAACCTTATTCTTGGACAATTTAGCTAATAGGGTACTATTTTGATGAAAATTTTGTTTTTGCAAATGTGATTTGGAGGCTCCTAACTGTTTTCTTCTGTGGCGTCCTTGGTTGAGATAGTTTTGAGAAACAATCTTAGGTTTTGTGGGGGTGAAGTGAATGGTCATTGGGTTGGTGTTGGATGAGGTTAGGGTAGGAGTGTTGGTGTCGTGAGGGGAGGGCTAAGACTCTCATCCGCATTTTATCTTTTGGTGAATATGGAAAGAAAGGGGAAATGTGTTTTCGAAGGAGTGGAAATGTATTTCATATAGTTAGGTTCTTATGGTTATATAGTCTTCTCTTCTGGTTTCCTGGCCACAACAGCTGTTTATTGTATTTGGTATCCCACTGATGCCTTTAGAATGGGTTATTTTTTCTTGTACAGAAATGGGAGATTAACGGCAAATTTCTCCATAGTTAATATAAATGGTTCTCTCTATATATTGGCACCCATTGGTGCCTTGTGAATGGATTATCTTTTCCTATAAGAAATTGGGTGATTTTTTTTATACAAAAAAAAAGAACAAAAAATTCCAGTTCTTGGAATTTGATGTAAAATAAACAAAAAGAAAAGTCCAAGATAACACTAAGCTACGCTCTTTTTCCTTCAATCATTTCTATAGTTTATTTAGACTTAATCACAACTTAGCATTAATCATAGCACTTGGATCAAAATAAAGCTAAAGCTGTAGTGCTGCTGGTGCTACTGAAAAATGATATTATGTTTAGTTAAAATATTCTTGTATCAAATTGACAGAGTGAAGACTAAAGTTTGTACTTTATATAAAATATCTGTCTATCTGTTAAAATATGGACATCCTTTCTTTTTTTTTTGGGGAAAGAGGACCAAAATATTTTTCCAATAAGTTTAGAAGATCCAGAGATCCCTTTGGGTTATGGAGCATTAGTATCTTAAAGATTATTCTTTTTCCATTTTGCACACAGGTTGACCATCCCTCATGTTCTAAGCATAGCCTGTTTTTCTCCTTATCTTTATGTTTATGTTTTCTTTCTTCGCGACGATCACTAGTCCTTCATGGTTGTACTTCTTTTTTACATCTGATAATACTTCTTCTATGAAAAATACATGAGAAAAAATTAGAAGAAATTAAATATTTATTTTCTTCATCCTAGTTTCACCAAAGAAAATGAATGGCTTGTTAAAGCACACAAATAGAATTTTCTGGTCGAACATAAGATATTTGTAGGATCATTTTGGACTCCATACAAACAATTTTGGGGTTCTTGAATCATCTTTGTGATAAGGAGTTACATTTTTATTTCAAAAAAAAAAATATATATTTGTGATGAGTTACATACTTGGGCGATAGTGTAATCTGCATCTGTTGAGTTGTGTTGTTGGAAAGATTCTGGATAGATTTCTAGTGATTAGTTGTTTCCTTCTCTTGGACTTTTTATTTTGGAAGGGGGGATAGAGAAGGGGTAGTTCCTCATACTAACACATTATCATTTTCGTCATGCAGTAGCTGATGTGAAGAAGATCATGGGAAAAAATCCCTTGAGGAGCATCGGTGGAGCAATTGAGACAATGTTAAAAACTGGAAGGCTTGCTACCCAGTCAGGGCTTGATTTGCAACAGGTACTTTCTTTCATGAATAATATTTCAGCAAGCAAAGTTTATCTTAAAAAAAAAATTTCGGCAAACAAAGTGGTGCAGTCCACATATACAATTAGCATGGAAGTGAGTGTATGAAAGATGAAATAAATAATAAAAAAGTCAAATGGGTGCAATCCAAACACACAAGTAATATCAAGTGAGTGAACAAAACCAAAAGAGAAGAAAAAGGAAAATGTGGGAGTAAGAAAGATGGACTGAACAAGAAGCAACGAGTTATCAATGTAAACACCCAAATTCTATGATAGGCACTTTTTACTTCATGATGTTAACTTCTTCTTCCAAAACAGCTGTTAATCCAATATGACATCTTTGGCCCATGCAATATGCTCCACTCCCTCAAAAAGATTTCATGTTATTCATTATGCAAGTAACTTATTTTAGTTATTAAAAGTTTATTGGGCCAAATGAATAATTTAGCCACGATGACAGGAAGAAAAAGTTGATAAGTTTTCCGCAACTCCTTAGCAGTTTATCTATTCTTTTTTTAAAAAATAACGTCAGCAGTTTATCTGTTATACTGTTTTTCAAGAAAAGTTTCTGTTAAACTGTTTTTGTTATTGTTTTTTCTTTTTCCGTAGACGTGGTACGGAGTTAGTCGAGATGGTTTGGGAGTTACCTATTTCTTAGGAGCTAGTTGTCTCTAAGTTGTGTACAAATCTGCAGTACGTATGAATGAAACAAGAAGTATGATTTTTCTAGAAAGTTGTTAGCTTTTTCCTGAACTTAGAGATCAACAGGTTCTTTCTTGACGGGTGATTGTCAAAGTGATTGATGGTTCTCTCCTAATGATTCGTTACTAAAGATATCGAAGGGTTCTCTTATCTCACAAAATTCATAAGAAGATCCCAATTTAGGGAGCTAACAAGGTTTCCTCCCCTTAATCTAATTTATGCGCAGTTGCACAGTTCAGATCCAGCAGGCATATTCTTGCAATCTGGTAGTATCATGTTGCCATAAGTCTTGTCCAATAGATCAGCCTTAACTGACTTGCATAGGATCTAATAATCACAAAGAAAACAAGGACAAAACTGTAGAGTTAGTTGAACTTTTAGATGTTTGAGCTCAAGCTTTGCCTGATAGGAAATAGGGATGGCTAAAATATGATTGGAGCCTAAATTCCAGGTGCTGCAGAATAGGAAACCCCAAAGCGGACATATTTTGATAAAGATTTATCTATTTAATTATAATGTTTTATCCATTATTAAGGTATTTAAGTTATACAGGAACTAGTATATATGGGTTTGTTGATGGTTTAAGTTATTTTTTTATGGTACTGAAGTTACTTAAGGCAGATAAATTCCTATCTTAAAGATAAGGTAATTACGTGTTTGTATAAAATGCTTATTTAAAAAAGTAGTAGTAATTTTTTTTTTGTCAGAAATGATAAATATATATCACAAATGCTTTATAATTTATATTATTATGTGTGTATTATTCATTTTAAGTAGATTTGAAGACGGTTGTTAGGTATATTTTATTAGATTAAAAAATAAGAACCTAAAAAATTAGGAATGAGATATTTATTTACCTTTTTAAAGTCATATTTGAGAATCAACAAGAATCATTTTTTTATGTTACCAGTCAGGGAGATTGAAAAAAAATACTATTTATAGTATGAAATAAGCAAATCCAAACACTCTCTATATTTGGGAATCTAGTGTTGGGGTTGCGAAGTACTTAGTTCCATTGATTAGAGCAGAACCTTAAGGGAATGGGATCAACCCAAGCTAAGATGAATCTTGATATAGAGTTGCTAAATCTTTTTAGTGAGAGGCATTGACTATTTCAATAAGTGTCATCATGCCAGTTACGCGGTTTTGACCCAGGATCGTAGAGATATTTTAATTATCCTATTCGCAGTAGGAGTTTTCATGTTATATTCTGTTTTACCTTTTACATATCATAGCACTTAAGTGTTTCTACCTTGGTTTATTGACAAATTGGTCTTTTGAAGCTACTCAAGTATTCTCTCATTTTCCCTTTGATAATATTTGTGTTTGTTAGAGTCACTAAAAGTAGATTTAGTTATGGGCCGATTAAAATGAAAATCTGCAGAAAATTCGAAGTATTTTTGAGTTTCCAACCTTTACTTATCTCCAAGCAAATTAAGGCTTGTTAAGAGAAAACCTTACTATCTCTTGAGTAAGTAGTCAATATTTTTAATAGTTTTCTTCTATGCCTTCAATAGATTGGAAACAGAGATTTATACAGCATAAATTATAGGGACATTTTTTTCGGCAGAAAACAGTAACTGCCCAAACTGTTCGGAAAAACTGCTAAAATATTATCTACTCCCTGCTTATGACTAACTGCTACAACTGCCTCATTTTATCTTCCTACATCTGTTCAACTTTAAGAATCACTTGACATAATTTATTCCCATATATAATGCCCATATACAAACATATAAAACACCCACAAACACGTATAAAAACATTCAAATATGTTAAAGAAGAAATAATTGATTCAGAATTATTATTATTACTATTATTATTATTACTATTATCATCGTTATTATTTCTTTATCATTTTGGTGCTTAGGGTCCCTAACAATGTTTTCTTTTATTTTGTTAGAGGGCTGGTTACACGGTTCAAGCTGAGAGATTAAATTTCCTACGTTTTCTTTCATTTTTCCGATCTGTTCATCGAGGAGCCTCGTTTGCTGGACTTCGTACGACAAGTGTTAGAAAGTTACTCCCTGAGTATGTGTTGCTTACTTGTCAGTGCATTAGTCAACATGTCTGGTTGTTTCTAAATATCAAAATCATGTTGTGTTGATGTACAGATCTTGGGGTTTCCTTTGCCCTGTGCATACCCCTGATGGGGAGCCTTGTGGATTGCTGAACCATATGACTTCTACTTGTCGTAAGTTCATTCTTTTCAGTTAAACTTGCATATATGAAAATTTTGAAGTCAATTGCTATTGGCAGCTCATAGGATGTGTTTTCTTTTTCTATTATGTTTGGTGAAATTGTCCTTGGTTGCGCTAAAAATATAGTAGGATAAAGAGCTTCTTGAATAACTTTTTGATAAATACAGTAACAAATATTTTATACAGGCTGGTCCATGGCATGAGTTATATTGAGCATTTGTTTTACAAGAAGAGAAGTAAAATTGCCAATTTTGTGATATAAAAACAGTTTAATAGAATATTAATGTGATTTTAAAAAATGACCAGAGATTGGTCCTGTTTTCTTCTCTTTATTTTTTAAGGATTTCAACCATTGACATTATGCAAGACTTCAAACTTTTATTGATCAAGGGAAAGACCGTCAAAATAGCATTAGAGTAGGGAGGTAGATCTTGCCTAAGTATAGAGAGAATGAAGGGGACAGGTATAGACGATTTACATGGTCAAGGAATGGTCTTATTGGCTTCTCTCTGCTTTTAGAAATCTAATGGAGGTCCCAAAGAAAGAAGATTCTAGCGAAAAATGCAAATAACCTGATTATTAGTAGAAGAAAGAAAATAATATAAAAAGCAGAAGATTAATGATAATAGTAATTTTGTAAATGGGTTGCACCCTCTTCGTGCTTATAGTAATTTTATTATACTTTTGTTAAAAAAAAAAGAAGATTAGTGGTAATCATTCCTTTTTTTGGAGGAGATGAAAGGTGGTTATCATTTGAAAAGGTTCAAAAGGTAATGGATAGGAACAAGTTGATATAGCTTGATTAGCACTTATGGGGAAGTCAAAAGGGGTAAAAGCCAGACCTGAGCACCAAATTTACAATATGTCAGAAACACCAATAGGTTGGGGTAGAGTGGTGTAAGACATATGTTAATTTGTCTCTTGGGCCCGTGGAGCTAAAACTTAGATATCATACATGTTTCTTAAATTTTAGACTTAAAGAATTTTTAGCATCACATTAAGCATTTGATTGCATTATACGACCAGAAAATTTGAGAAAACTCCCAAAGTAGCTTTATTAAATAACAGGCCTATCACTTGTTACAAAGATAGGGATACTAGCAATAGCTTTTCTCAAGGAGTTGCAAATAGGAGGAGGTATAAGAGTTTTACTAAGGAGCTAGATCTTCATAATGGTAGCATAGTGAGAGATTTCTCTTCCACTTATGCTAATGGCTAAAACTACCATATTCTATGAGAGACAACCAGGAGGATGATAATCGACCTTTTCTTGAGGGATTGGATTCAAGACTAGTTGATGAGGATACTGCTAGATGTCCAAGTAGGCCTTTTAATGCAACATGATTGTACCTTTATTATTTAGATAGAAGGATTGCTCTAGTAATTGGTTTTCAACATATCAATTTGATGAGTAGTTTTAGGAATTTGTTTAAGATTTTCTTGGTATTATTGGGATAGGTTTTAGGAGATATTATTTCCTTTAATCAAATGTGCCTCTTAAGTAGTTTAAGAAATTCGTTTAAGGTTTTCTTGGTATGATTGGTATAGGTTTCTGGATATATTATTTCCTGTATCAAATGTGTTATAGATAATGAATTTTATTGATGATATCAAAAGAAAGAACATGGAGAACTTTGACTTTTAACTTTCTAATTAGATTTGGGAAGGCATATCAGAACTCAGTTGGAAGCCTGCAAAATCAAGAGGGAGTGGCCCTGGGTGGTTAGAGTTGATTTCAACATGGTGCTTCACAGAAGTGAGAGAACTGGGATCATTTTCCTCGTAACTGTGCTGATGAATTTAAGGATACCATGGATCGGTTCCAGTTGATGGATTTACTATTGATGGGTGGTAAATGGACTTGGTCCAATTAGCGTATCAATCCGGCATGTTCCAGAATTAATAGATTTTTTGTTTCCATGTCTTGTCAAGTTCAGGCAGTGAATTTGTGTAAAAATCGTGTGCAAAAAATCATTTGTGACCATTTTCCCATGTGTTTGGCTTCAGATGGTATTAGATAGAGTCCATACCTATTCAAATTCGAAGATAACTGGTTGAAAATTGATGATTCTCGGGACAAAGTAAAGGAGTGGCCGGTGGCTACAAATCCAGTTTAAAAGGCCAAGCTTCAGGGTTGCATAGAGGTTAAAATTTGTAAAATCGTAGATCAGGAAATGGTGCAAGGAGGAAGGGATTAGATATGGAATGTAGATGAAACTATTGATGAGGTTGATAGAAGGGAAAGGGATAGGGTTTCGCCTATAGAAGACATAGTTCGGAGAGAATCCTTAAAGTTTAAAGTTGTCACCAGAATATAGATAGAGGAGACTTCATGGAGACAGAAGGCAAGAGCTTGGTGGAATGTAGAGAGGGACTGTAACACAAGATTCTTTCATTGTTTGGTCAACCATCACATGAAGAATAATTACGTGAAGTCGATGGAGATTGGTGATGGACAGGTGTTGGGTAATGAGCAACTAGGGAAGGAGCCTGGTGGATTGTGGAGGGGGACCGTAACACAAGATTCTTTCATTATTTGGTCAATAATCACAAGAAGAATAATTATGTGAAATCGATAGAGATTGGTGATGGATTGGTGTTGGGTAATGAGCAACTAAGGAAGGAGACTAGGATAACTCTTATAGGCTTTACAAGGAAGAGTTGGGTTGGAGATCAAAGTTGGTTGACATCAATTTTAAGGCCTTGGATGAACCTAGTAGGCTCGTGTTCGAGAGAGTTCTCGGAAGAGGAGATCTTTGAAAGTCTCACTTTGTGCAAAAGAGACAAGATATTGGATGGTTTTAATATAAGTTTCCTTCAGGAGTCCTGGCATATAATGAAGGACATCTTAGATTTTTTTTGGAGTTATATGAAGCTAAGTCTTCTGTAAAATTTCTCAATTCATCTTTTTTTTGTGCTCATTGCTAAGATTGGTGGGGTATGCAAGATCAAGGACTTTAGACCCATAAGCTTATTTGGTTGTATTTATAAACTAATTGCTAAAGCCCTCGCATGGAGAATGTCAAAGGTAATGGATAAGGTGATCGAAGAATGTCAACATGCTTTTATGGGAGGTAGGCAAATTCTTAATGCCACTTTGATTGCTCATAAGATTGTAGATGAACTGAAGCAGAGGAAGAGGGAAGAGGTGCTTTGCAAGCTTGATATGGAGAAGGTTTATGATCATGTGCGTTGAGGCTTCTTGCATTACATGCTTATAAGGATGGGTTTTGAGGAGAAATGACGGTACTTGATCAAGTCGTGTATCACTACAATGTCATTTTCGTTTGTTGTTGGCGGAGGGCCAACATCTTTCTTGTAGGCTTCTCGAGGGGTAAGACAAGGTGATCCTTTATCTCATTTGCTCTTCATTGTGGTTATGAAAGCTTTAAATAAAATGCTAATAAGAGATGGGGAATGTGATCTTTTCAGAAGTCTAAAAGTGGGAGTGAGGGATGAGGCTAATGAGGTTACACACTTATTTTTGCTGCGAATAGGAAAGGAGGGCTATACTCAATCTCATGTGTATTTTGATAGGTTTTCAAGCGGTCTCAAGGCTCAACATCAATCTTGTTAAATCAAATGTGGTGAAAATGGGGTCTAAAAGAGATTCAAATGGCTTGGTTAGGGTTTTGGGTAGTAGGATTGTCAGTTTGGAATCAAATGTTTGGGGTGACCCTTTGGAGCTAGTTTCATTGAGAAATCTCATTGATTGGGTAATTGGTGATATGAGAAACTATTAAGCACTCTATCCCTTGTGATTTTAGATAGGAGCAATGACAACCCTGAGTGGTGTCGTACAAAGAATGAGTCTTTCATGGTCAAGTATTTTTATCAGTAGTTGTTCAAGCATGAAAACAATGGTTTTACGTTCCCATTCACATAGATTTGGAAGGGTTCCACCTAGTGTATCATTTTTTCATGTAGGAGGTTTACAGAGAGTGTATGATAAACTGAGGAGATGGGACAAGATTTTGGTGATTTCTTGCGATCTTTGCAAGAGGGCATAGGAGACTTCTAACGACGTACTGCTCTAGTGTCCTATGGGGGTACAAACTTTGGATATAGTTTATAGACTCTTAGGCATCAACTGGGCAATAACAAGATTTGTGAGAGATGGAATTTAGGCGTGAAAGAGCATTAGAGGACGAAGGAAACAAGCGGACTTAATACTGCATACCATCTTTTGGACAATGTGGAAGGAGAGGAACAAAAAAGCTTTTGATGGGATTGATGACGAGGATGGTTTTGATTTACTTAAGAATAGATGGTTCCAGTCATTTGGATTTTTGTTACTAACTCATCCTCTTTATTCAATAGAGGATTTAGGGGATCTCATTGATATTTTGGTAGGCTTGTAAATTTTTGTACATGGGTGGGCACCCTCTGGGTGTGGATATTAATTTACACTTTATACTTTGTATTTTAAAGAAAAAGATAGTGAAAATTTAATATATAATAACCTTGCTCTTATGGCCAAGTTGTACCCAAAGCGAGGGAGAATTATGTAGAGCTGGAACAATCTAAGATGAAATTTTTTATTATTAATCCGCATCGTGACACATAAATGTGGACCCTATAATCCTCAACCGTACATACTTGTAAATCCTTGTTTGATCACCTCACCAAAGACCCCATGTCCCCTTTCCCTATTGCCAAGGAATTTTGGAAAGTTCCAGATCTTTCAAATGTAAAGGTTTTTGTTTAGATTTCCATTCATCAAAGGCTCAATGCTAATGAGATGTTACATATCCGTCAGCCCAATGGAGCTCTATCTTCGAACATCTCTTATGTGTTATAAAGATGGCAAAACTCAATTCTCATTTGTTCCTTTATTGTGAGATAGCATGGAAGATATGGACTAAGGTGTTTCAGACATTTGGTTTCTATTGGGTTGTTCCTCCTCTAATGGACGGGCTAATATGGAATTTAGTTTTCAGGGGGAGGGAGTTCCGAAAAGGAGCCAAAACGATTTGGCAGGGAGCTACTTTTGCAGGCCTATGGATTTTTTGGCTTGTGTGCTATCAGAGAATTTTTGGTGATCGTTACTCATTAATTTCAAAGAGATGTGGGAAATATCGACTTTTCTGGCTACCTTTTGGGACAAAACTCAAGGGAGTTATTCCAAACATTCTCTTATTGAGGTCCATCGGAACTGGGAGGCAATCATTTGGCCGCCCACATGATGACCCTTTTCCTTTGTCTTTATTGTCTATTCTAGGGTTACTGTTTGGAGGATGTCTTATTCTCCATTATTCTATTTCTCTTTCTCTCTCTCATAATACCTCTTCTTCTATCAGAAAAAAGGAAGTGTTTTCATAATAGTTATGTAATTTTTGTATGTTCTTTCATTCTGTGGACTATTTTGAACATATGTAGGCTCACTTGTAAATCCTTGCTTGTGTACAAAAATTTTGTATGTTCTTTCATTCTCTTTCCTTCTTAATCTCTTTGCATTGTATCTTAAACTTTGCTGGAAGAATGCGGGCTAGTGCTACCTATTAGTTATTTATTAATGATTGTGAAGTTGTGAAAGATGTCCTACATCACCATGACAGAAAAAGTGAGATTTATATTACACAAGCTTCAAAATATTTTATTATGTGATCTAATCTTTTCTCTACTATTTTTTCTATTTCAGGAGTTACATCTTACTTTGATTCACAAGGAAATATTAGGGACTTCTTTAAAATGTCGAAGTCTATTCTTGATGTTCTAATCGGAGTTGGAATGAAATCTTCGCTACCAAAGCTTGTCCGAGCTGGGCCTCCTGAAGTTCTTCCTGTTCTTTTAGATGGTCGTGTCATTGGTTCTTTAGCTTCTGGTGTTGTACCGAAAGTTGTTTCTTATTTACGTAGATTGAAGGTCTCGGCTACTTCACTGGTATGTCTTGTTAGATTCTCTTCTTGCGTGCCTCATTTCCACTTCTCTGTCTTCCCAAAAAACAATATTGTCATGCATTTTGCAGATTCCTGGGGACCTTGAAGTGGGATATGTTCCTTCTAGTATGGGTGGAACATATCCTGGTCTGTACCTGTCAACCTCTCCATCTAGATTTGTTCGGCCTGTGAAAAATATTTCTGTCTCTTTCGAGGCAAATCAAAATATTGAACTTATTGGGCCATTCGAACAGGTAAGTTCAGGCTTCTTATTTACGTTACTACCTTGGTCATCAGATGCACCTTTCCTCATGGAAGATTTTGGCACCAAATTTTAGTGCTCAACTTGGTTTTTGCATATCCATTAGGTCTTTATGGAAATTAGTTGCCCTGATGGTGGAAATGGAGGAAGAAGTAATGGTTTTCCTGCAACTCATGAAGAAATTCATCCAACTGGAATGCTCAGTGTGGTAGCTAATCTTACACCTTGGTCAGATCATAATCAAAGCCCACGCAACATGTACCAGTGCCAGGTTCTTTAACTTCTCTCATGTTATTTAAAACATGTTTTTTTCCTACCTGCTTTATATTCCATATCATTTTATGTTTGTTTGAATTGTCTAGATGGCAAAACAAACAATGGCTTTCTCTTCACAAGCAATTCACAACCGTGCTGATCAAAAGCTGTACCACCTTCAGGTTATTTTTCTCTCTCCTTGTGCTTTCATTTTAATTTCTGGCATTACATCCTTTATAGTGACACTTGGTAGTGTAGTTGCCATACAGCCCTTTTTTTAATCAGAGTAACCTAAGCTAACTTTTGTTGTCTTTTGTCAACATTATATCACAATGATAGAACCAAAACTACAGAAATGATTAGATGTACTGAGGCGGAACTCTTATGATGTTGATAGGATGCAGAAACATAAAAGGCGAATACGTTTTTCTTACTAATTAGATGGTTGTGTCAATCACTTGGTTCACTATTTCTTCTCTTCAATCAATTCCCTATGGAAATTGGTGCTTTCTCTAGTCAGGAAGAAAAATAATTGATTTTCAATGTGCAACTAATGCTTCAATTCTGTGTATTGTGTAAAGTGTCAGGAAGCTATCTCAAAATGATATTTATTTCAAGTAGCTTGGCAATTGGCTTGTGATTGGATGCAGGAATTCTTCTGAAACTGATTGAGACTCTCGTGACAGTCTACTTTGCTTTTTTTTTTTAATTAAAGGAAAAATAGCTGTTTAAAAACATTTGTAGTGAGAGGAACGACTTATTTCAATCTTATATTTCAAAGCCGTGGACTGTCATGCATCTAATCTGAGGGTTTTGTTTTTTCCTCATTATTTTTGCTAATTCCAAAAAGAATGTTATTGGCATTGCAGACTCCTCAAACTCCTATTGTGCGCACAAGTGCGTATACAAAATACAACATAGATGAATTTCCTACTGGAACAAATGCAATAGTTGCCGTCCTGGCATACACCGGGTTAGATTTCTAGATAAATATATTCATTAGTTATATTATGCTAGCATTTACTTTTATTTTATCAATATCAAAAAACCTGTTTTCTTTCAGATATGATATGGAGGATGCTATGATTCTAAATAAAGCATCTGTTGACAGAGGGATGTTTCATGGACAAATATACCAGGTCGGTTTCTGGTTAAGGCTTTATTTCAGTTTCATTTAATTTCTCTTTTTCTTTATGGTGAGGATTGGAGCGGGGAGGAGAGGGAAGAGGGTTGGGGAGGGGGGGAGACTATAAATTCTATGCTTGTTGGACTCCTTTCATCTTTTTGCATAACTTTCAGTATGCAGATATTGTTTCGATCATTTTTTCTTCCTTATTTTCTTCTTTATTTTGGAGGATCTTGTATGTTCTAATGATGTATTCAGTCCCTTTCTCTCTATTAATACTTCTTTCAAAAGAAATTTGAGATGCTTGACAAATCGATTGTTTAATCATCACATCTATTAAATACATAGGTACCATGATTTTCTTTAGTACATAAAGGCATTTGAAATTCTTATTGTCCTTTTTATTTTATTTTTCTCGGCTACAATGGTGTGAAGACATGTTTTCAATTTCTGTTATTTCCATCTCCATTTACCGTATTGCCTTTCCCTTGGCAGACAGAAACTATAGATTTGTCTGATCAGAGCAGCAGGTGTCGTGGTCAAAGAATGTTCAGAAGAGATATTCATGACAGATCGACCCATTCTTTCATTGATTCAGATGGACTTCCATACGTTGGTCAGGTTGCTTTTCTCTTTCTTTACCTTTTTACCTTCCTTCGGTTTTTTTTTGTTTTTTCCCTGCATTACTTGAATAAATGTTAAAGGGTCTTGTTTTCTTAGAGAAAAATTATCATTCACAGGCACAATGGGGATGACACTCAATTACCTGAATACTACTAACTCTTTTTTATGATTGTCATTCAGATGATACATCCAAATCAACCCTATTGTAGCATTTATAATGAGGTAACAAACACAACAAGAACTAATAACCGAAAAGGTACAGAACCTGTTTTTGTTGACTATGTCGCTGTTGATATGAAAAGCAAGAACAATCTTCAAAAGGTAAGCAGACTTCTTTCACTGACTAAGTCAGTTATCTGCATGGGTTGAAAAGAACATGAATGTGGCCAATGGGAATGTGGTTATTTATTTACTTATTTATTTTGGATATACATAAAAGATGTATCAGTGTAGCTAGACTATGTGGTTTCTTTTCAGAATTCTAGTTTCTTTATTTCCACGTTACAGCTATACTCTGTGGTAGTGTTATTTCTGGGAAATAAAAATAAATCTTTTATTTCTTTGGGATTTTGAGTTTGAAAAGTATCAAGCATGCATCCTTCATTCAAATGATATGTTTTCTTAATAGACTGCTATTATGAATTTTTGTTGGCCTCTACTCCGATCCACTTGAATCAGACAGGCAATAACTTTTTGGATCATATTTTTGAGCTAATAAAAAAATGGGCTGCAAGATAGACATCGGAAGAAAGGTATCTTAGTAATCAGATTAGTTCTAGGAGGTTTTTTCCTTTGTTTACAATGCAGCAGGATTTCTCCATCAACTTCAGTGGATTCCTATAAAGGCAGTATTAATATTTAGATTAAGTTGGATAGTTTAATGAAAATGTGGATCTACAGCAAATAGTTCCTTTTGCCGTTTTGTTTTATGATATATAAAATTGATATTTGATGAGTCTTGTGCTAAATCTTAATTTTTACTTTGAAGCAGTATTCTTATGCTTCCAGGTGTATGTTCATGTTTTTTCTTCCCGCTTTGGCCAGGTAAATATTCGTTTTCGACACCCAAGGAACCCCATCATCGGCGATAAATTTAGCAGTAGACATGGGCAAAAAGGTGTTTGCTCCCAGCTATGGCCTGATATTGATATGCCATTTTCTGGAGTTACAGGGATGCGTCCTGATCTGATTATTAATCCACATGCATTTCCTTCAAGGATGACAATTGCAATGCTTTTAGAATCTATTGCTGCAAAGGTACTAACAGATAGATTTTCAACACAAATCTAAATAGTCCCAGCTCCTGCCTGTGAAAATTGTAGATATGAACTGTTTATATCAGATGCAGTGTATTGTGGATGTTAGCTATTTTAGAACCCAACAGCCTGTCATCCTAGCACGTCCAGTGGCAATCGGTTTAATGCTTTAGAAGCCTGGTATAGTTCAGTTGTTCTGCACCCTGGGAAATTTGGTATACTAGAATACATATCAAAGGAGTCACAATCTCTATTTTTATAGTTTTCATTGTGGTGGACCTATGATCTTGCTACTTCCAAAGAGCTTGTCTCTGGAAACTGTTGTCATCTTGAATATGGTATTTTTAAATAACTTATTTGGTTTTCTTTCTTCTTTTGGTTGGGAAAGAAACGCTTCTCTCCCAGAATTCTATTTACTTTACTTTCTGAAGGGCTTGCTTGGGGAATTGGTGTTCTCTTTCTAATCGATTCCAGAGGCCAATCAAATGAGTTAGTTTGTATTAAAAAGTAATTGTGATGCTTTGTTCGCCCATCTTACCATGTTTTCTTGTTAGACTTTCTTCTTTATATCAACTTTTTTCTCCTTTATGTGTACTTCTATTAGCATCTTATGTGCAAATTGTAGCCTACCAACCTCTGGGATAGCCTGGTGGTTATGGTTTCTCTGTAGGCTGAGGAACATGGGTTCTTTGGAAATATGTCATTATTTGTTCTTCTTCAGGAATCTTAATGATCTTAGAGCCTCTTTGCTTTAATATTCTTGGCCTGTTCATTGTTGTTCTTCAATCCAATAGAAGAATTTGGACTTTATTCTGAGTGTGTTCTCCTGCAAGTCCCTTGTTACCCATGTTACCCATACTCCTAGTTGCCACAATGAGGTTTCACCAGTGTATTTAGATTGATAAAGCGCTCTCGAAGGTTAAGATTTTTGTCTAGACTATTATTCAGAATAAGCCCATGAAATGATTTGTTGCAAGTTCACAGACCGATCACACTTTTTCCAGTATATTATGTGCTTCATGGAGACTAGAGTTCCGTTGCATCTCCTTTTGCATTGTGAGGTGTCTTGGAGAGTTTGGTCCAAGCACTTTGAGTCTTTTGGTTTCATGTGGATGGGTCCGATTTTTATCAATGTTCACCCTCTAATCCCTCTAGGGGATTAGGGCAAAGAAGGAAGTTAAGGTGCTTCAGAGAGGAGCTCTCTTTGCTTGTTCATGGGGGTGTTATGGCTGGAGCACACGATGGACTTTTCAAGGATTGGTTCTTTCCTCTTTCATTTCCTAATTTGTTAACTTAGAAGAACTTTTTCTGCTTTGATTTTCTACCTTTTCTTTTCTAATTTCATTCAAAAAAACTCTAGTTTGCAAAGGAACTAGGAGGATATTCTGTTTTGGCCTTTCAGATTTCTTTTTCCACTTTTTGATTTTCTTTTTTGTTCCTTTTCTTGAAGGATGACTTATCGTCCTTCTTTCTGTAAATTTTCTGTCTGCCTACATAATATTTCTTCTTTCGTTTATATGTGCGTGTATGTTGAGGCCTTCCTTTTTCTCCTTTTGTTTTCTGGTTTTCTTTGCTGTTGCTCTTGTACGGAGATCGATCCTTATAATGTGTTTGTAGTTTTTCTTTTCTTAATAATACTTCTTTTTCTATTTGTGTCAGTATGCATGCCTGTGTGACAGGTTGTAAGAAGAAACTATAGATTCAAATTATGTTTATTGAAATTTTCTTTTTTCCACAGGGAGGGAGCTTACATGGTGAATTTGTGGATGCAACACCATTTTCAAGCTCAATCAAGAAAGATAATGGCGGGGCTGAGACAGAGTCCAATTCGCTTGTTGATGAACTTGGTTCTATGTTAAAGAAAAAGGGATTTAATTACCATGGTGTGGAGGTATTATACAGTGGGGTTTATGGAACTGAACTCATTTGTGAGATATTTATTGGGCCTGTTTATTATCAACGACTGCGGCACATGGTTTCAGACAAATTTCAGGTAAGAAATAATTTAATCTCATAATATTATTAAAAAAATCTTCTTCCAGACGTGAGCTAAAGTTTTTGGCATTTGGAGCTCTTTATGTTCGATCCAATTGTTGATTCTCTAGTCTATTATTTGCCAATTTAGACTTGGATATGGAATTAGTTTCATTTTTGTAGTTCTAGTCAAGTAGCTATATGGTCTGGGGAAGTGCTGTTGTTGATGCCTCCTGCTGCAATGCTGGACTGCTGACTGTAGTTGTTTTTCTTGATCCCTATAAGCATGGGTCTCCAACCCTTTATGTGATCGATTTTCCTATTTTTTCTAAATCCTACTATGTCTTATCTTAATTTGATACAAGAGCTGAATTCCTGCTCTTGGTATTAGATTCACAGATTACAAAATTTTACATTCCCAATACACGGTGGCCCTCAGAACGAAAAAAAAACCCAAAAAAATAATATTGTGGGGGAGACCTTTCAGATTATTTGTAGTCTCCTTGTGATATTAATTTGTATGTTATATGTGTTGAATGCAAGTTGGAAGACAGCATTTAGGAATGAGACTATAATTTCTGGTGTGACCTCTGAAATTGTGTTGACAAATGGATTAGCTAACTGCAGTAGTACTCATTTGGATAATTGTAGGTTCGCTCCACTGGACAAGTGGACCAGATGACTCGTCAGCCTATAAAAGGAAGGAAGAGAGGTGGAGGTATTCGTTTTGGAGAAATGGAGCGAGATTCCATGCTTGCCCATGGAGCAGCATATTTGTTGCATGACCGGCTCCATACTTGTTCAGATCATCACATTGCAGATGTATGCTCACTCTGCGGAAGCATACTTACGACATCAGTGATCCAGCGACAGAAGAGGTTTGTGCGTGAGATAGGGGGATTACCGCCTGGGAGAGCTCCCAAAAAAGTGACTTGCCATGCATGCCAGACAAGCAGAGGGATGGAGACTGTTGCAATGCCTTATGTGTTCAGATATTTGGCTGCTGAATTAGCTGCCATGAATATAAAACTGACCCTTCAGCTAAGTAATGGAGCAGGCGCATGAAGTAGTTACTTGGTTATTCTTCTAAAACCCATATTTACACCTACAAGGATGGACATCAGCTAAATTTTGGATGGGCAGAGGTTCTGTTGTAGAATAGAGTTTATTTTTCCATTTTTTGTTTTCATAGTTTATTTTTCGATTTGTATGTTGTTTTTCTTCAAAATTTTTTGATTAATTAAGTTGTATATGAATTTTTATCATTACCCGGTTTCTCTTTCTTGATTATAAGTATGCTCGTTCCACTGCGTCAATGCGATTTCTAGAATCAAACTTGCTCTTAAACTTTATTCCCTCCTGTTTGAAGTTATCAAATCATTGGATCATATTTCCTACTGATTGTAAACACATGGATTCAAGTATTTTGCCACTTAAGCTAGCTATTCTTCTTGTTCTTTGGGTTTTTTTTCTGTCAGAGGAGTAAACAAGAAAAATCTAATTTACATATTTAAAATTAATAGACACACGAACCAGGTAAAGCTGGAATTAAGTGCTTGAAGATATTGAGATGTGCACTAAGAATGGAGCTTCTTTATAAAAGGTAAAAATGTCTATATAGACTCCTACAAGAAAAAGAGAGACCAAAGGTACAAGAGGAATTGGGGAATGCAATGGACTGAATAGCAACTAAAAAATAGTTTACAGGGGAGGAACTAAAAAATTACAATTGTACATTCATAGTCAAGAAATAATTTGAATGGACAAAATCGAATTTCGAAAAGTTCATAGATATTATGTCATGTGTGGTGAGTGTTTGGTCTCACTAGATATACTGATGTAGTATATTACAATGTGTAAATACTTACATTACAAGAACAAGTTTGCTAAGCTAACTCAAACCTTAAATTTTTATAGATAGTTAATCGAATGACTTATTTGATATAAAAGTAAAAAAGAATAAAGAACTGACTGCAACAATAAAAGGGTGAAATTAAAAAATACATGAAAGCTAGGAGTTCACAATTAAACCTAAATTTTACTGGTCTAATTCTAACATAAAGTGAATTTGGTTGTGAAATAAACTAAACACCCCACCCCATTCCTTGCCAATTCTGAAAAGCTATAGAGATATCATTGTGTTCTAATGCCAAACCTTATACAAGCAAGTCACTGGAAAAGGAAAAGACTAGACAAAAGATCAATGAACTAGGGATGGTAAGAAAAACTAATTTTACATGGTTAACAAGCACCGTGGTGAAAAGTAAAAATTGAGAACACAAGGAAAATAATAGATTTTTGTTTCTTCTTTCCAGAAAATTTTACCGGGGCAGGAAGGAAAAATACCGGATTCAACACAGCCTGTGAAACATCAAGGCTTTAAGATAGAGTAAATATCTGTGCTGGCCAACTGTGCTTCCGACCATCAGCTCCGACTCCGGTAGTTTCCATGGAAATGTCAATGCTGCGATGTTCAGAAGCACGAGCGATACTAATACGTAAATGAATTCTTGCAGCACGACAGACATCTGTCCCTACCGCTCCTGATCTATCAGTACTCTGTTTTCCCACTACCATTGCTATAGGTTCCCGGAAAGTCAACAGAGTTTGTGACCAGTGGGTTTTGGGAGTGTATGGTGATGTGGATAACACGACGGGCGTTTCTTTGCAAAACCTGCTGGTGAAGCCAGTTTCAAACCATAACACAACTCCATAGCACCAGTTTAAACATTCTGACTTGTTTGATTCATTTACTGTATTTTCTAACTTGGGTTCCAGCTCAACACTTGCAGTGAAATCCACGTCGTCATGCTTCATTGTTGCCAAGTCAAAAGTCTGGAAAGAACAAGAAAAAAATTGCTTTCAGACTTGAATACAAAATCCAAAAGATTATACAGAAAAAATAAAAAATCCTCAAAAGTGTTTTATTTAAAGTGGAAGCAGAAGAATTGGTTACTAAATGACTAGATATCAATAACACCTGCATATGTAATAAGTCTCCGCAATTATCTGCACTAAAAAAATGCGTAGCTATTAACAACTGTTTTTCCACCTTGTTCGACTAAAGTTCAAAACCTTAATGTTGAATCTATACCAGATACCAGAAAATACTGATAAAAGAAAATCCAGCTGTGTCGAAGAAGCTAAGTAGACAAATAGATCAGATCTGCAAAGCGTTAATACCACTATTCTGTAGAAACACCAGCATGCCCCTCAGAGTAACTTTCACCAAATATTGCTACTATAACTCGTTAGCTTAAGACATGAAAGAAGAAAACTTCACTGAAAGGGCTGAAAACACCTTGAATGAATGAATAACTAATCCAAAATGACTACAGGTTTAAAAGTGATTCAAAAGTTGGTATACTTCAAATTTAGTAACAACTCATCCTTCGTGTCTTTCAAATAATAGTCCAATGGTTTTGGATCCCTTAACTTCAGTTAGCAAGATTGTAAATCCCTAGGATGGTCAAGACCGATATTCAGACACAAAACAAACAATCATGGGCTAAACCAAGAAAACTAGCAGATAGGAAAATTGGAAAGCCCATCATGCTTTTATCCGAAGGCAACAGAAACTAAATTAAAGAATCAACAGAGATTAACAAGCCTACTAAAGATACAGCAATTGAGATTAACATGCCAACCAAAAGTACTATCTCATGTTTAAAAGATGAAGACAAGTTTAACCTGGAGAACTGCAGGACCCGTCAATAAATTACAATCATCTATAACATCAATAATAGGAATTCGAGCAGCATCTTGTACAAGTTCCTTGCCCACACAAGTCATATCAAAGCCATAAACATTTTCCCAAAAGGGAAGACTGGTACCACCTTTTCCAAATCCTGCAATAAACTAAAAAAAAAGTTGAAACAGGAAAACAAACAAAATCAGGTCCTACTACTGACTTCAGATTATGATTTGGAGAACTGACTTCTACAGAGCACTCACAATAGTTGCTGTATCAGGGAGGAGAGAACCTCCAGGTTTCAACCACTGATCCCGTGCATAAAGAACTGAGTTAAGCATTGACTCATAAAGTAAGCAATATCCCATCCATTCACTGACTATCACATCAACACTGTGGGGTTGAATGAGTATAGATTTATCAAGCTCTTCAACCATACATTGAACTACCTCAATTACCCCAGAACACTCACTATGGGTTTTATCCTGCAAAAGACCATTGTTTCTCGCAATCTGCACGGCATAAAACACATAGTTAGGACTGAAGAGGAAACAAAGATCTTGTATTTCAATCCATAGATCTTGGAAGATTAACCTGAGTTGCCACTGCAGCCATCTTCTCGCTGGCTTCAACTGCAATTACTCTTGAAGCCCCTGCTTGGGCTGCAAAAAGACTAATGTAAAATAAAATAATGAGAATACGATAATCAAATATTGCAGCATATGATGAACATTTCAAACTAGTTAAAACCCTAGTGTTGTGTCCCAACTATCTACCATAAAAGAGATTTAACTTGACAATTTAACATCTAATCCTTATGCATGTTCATGGATAAAGTACATCCCTAATCTGTTCATAAATTATTATTTACTTAACATAAATTTTTAAAAATTAGGGTACTAAAATTGGCAAAACTTGGCTCAAATTCAGATGTTATATAATATAACAGAGGTTGATGGAGCCAAAGAATGCATGAAGAATTACAGTCCCCTGAGGTAATAATGTAAGTCCTAGAATGATTTTAACAAATTGGGAAAAAATAAAAGTTATACTAGGTTACAGTTCAGTATAGAGCAAACTTCCACTCAAATAAAGAATGGGTTTGATACCTCATGAAATGCTTTTTTTTTTCCTGTAGAACCTTCACATCTCATATTGAAATAATTTTTTCAGATGGTACAACAACCATATACTATTTTAGATCCTTCCATAGAATGTCCTGATAGTTCACATGATTTTCACAATCAAAAAAGAATTCAATCATGAAGTGTTCAAATTCTATGAGAAATTTGCAAACAGAAGAAAACAAAACAGAGAACAAATCAGTAAGCTATCAAAAGACAAATAGATAAACCATGTCACCTCAATATTCCCGTCCCACAACCAATGTCCATTACAATAGCACCATTAAAGACGGAGGGATTTTCTAAAATAGCTTGCTTGTAAGCATCTGTTCGTACCTGCATAAGAGAAACATAAGAAGCTTCAGGCTAATAAACAAATGCATCGAATTGCTCAATCAACCAGTCTGACAACTTGAGTTTACAACACTAAAATTCAAATTCAATTTCTATACAAATTTGGGACAAAATTATAGTACCTTGTCACCTAACATCTCCCTATGGATGCCAAATGAACTATAAGATCCAAAATAACTCTCATTCACCTTTCTGGCATCCCTTGCAACTAAGTTCATAATAGAAACTCGTGAATGCTTATCCTTCATGTTTTTATCGTATGATCCAACCATTCTTCCTGAAACTATACCGTTGGCCGTCCCCTTCTCCACAGAAGTTTCTTTGGTTAGATCTCCATTGGAAGTCAAGGAAACATCTTTACTTACTTTTCTGTCAGAAATATCATTATGTATATCCAAATTCTCCTCAGAATCCTCATCATTGATGCATATTTCTTCTATATTTCCCAAATACTTCAAAAGTTCCTCTTTTTCAAATGATGTGGAAACATCTTCACCATCTTCATCCCCACTAAAACTATATAAAAGTGAATCCTCTTGCATGAAAGGTTTTAAGTATCTATCATCATCCAAAAGAAGCTTAATGTCTTCAAAATTGACAGTTTCATGCAGATGATTCTGCAACTCTTCCTTGGACTGACAGATAAGCTTGCAGCTCCAACATTTGTTTACTGCCACCTGGTAAAGAACGGAAACAGAAATTAAACAAAATCTAAAGCAGTCCTTTAATATGGCATAGAAATTTCCCTTTAACTTGAAGTCAATGCATAGGAGTACAATTTTGAATAAGAGTTATGCAATTTCAACAAGGACATGCTCTGATTTTTCATTTTTTTTCATTATAGCGACAATTATCAACAACAAGACCTTTATTTAAGAAAAAATTCAACAACATGACCTCAGGCACAAATTTCGCAGTTATAACAAACTTGTTTTCTGAAATGGAAAAGATTCATTGGAGCTATTTTATCTAACTATTTTGCAGATAGTTTTCTTTTCATGAATAGAAAAGGAAATTGAATTGTAAACTAGACATGTTTGGTGTTCTGAGAACCATTTGAATCATTATGCTACTTGATTCAAAAGGTTCTTGACGGCTTGCGCTATATTTTCTCACTTTTTTTATGGATTCAAAAGAAAATATATTTTCTTACTTATATATATCCTATCTCATCTTTATATTTGTCAATCTGGAAGTACTTCCCAAGTGCAGGGAAATGATTTAGTTCCAGAGCCAAAGATAATAGTTCTTGAAAGACTAATTGAAAGGATTCTGGAGCATCCTCAAATTTAGGTATTGTTCCCCCAATGATCATAATACCAAGTACTTCTTGATGTGCTCTGATATGATCTCATCTATAGTTAAGCATCTCTGTAAAATATGAGCAACACCAAAACCCTCTAGAGTCCAAATCTTCACTTCTCCTACCTTCTCGCCCCCTGCTTGGACCTGCCTCTAAGGGCTTATTGTGTAACAAGTGCATAATGACCACTGAAACACGCATGTATTTTATTATCAACTTGATGAGATGAACTGATTTCAAAATACAAGGCTTCCCCTGGAACACCCACGTATTTATCATCAAGTTATGTAAAGAGCATTCTGCTTAGCAGGATTAGAAATCAGGAAATTCATATACAATTTACAGGAATAAATGTCCGAGGACTCCTATAGCCAGGATGATTAGAAAGCACCATAACATCTAAATTATGAGTAATATAGATCATATCAACGACGTCTTGCTCAATTAAATTTCTGAAAGAAAAAAAAAAGTTCGAAGAGATAGAACCATTATCACAAACCAAAGCAGCGGAAATGGGATAGAAATGATCTCTGGATGGCCTAAAAAATCTGAGGAAGCAAGAAGCAAGAGAGGCATTTTCAAACCAAGATCCCCCCAGAAGAGAAATCGCAAGCCATCCGAACCCTCAACTAAGAAATGGTAAAAAGGAGATATAGAAAACCAAAAATAGTTTACTTGAGCTCTTGTAAGCGCTTACAAATGCAAATTATTTTACTTCAAAATTAAAAGCCAGTACAAGGATTCATGTGCATATCACCTATATTCTCACTTCAAATAATCGCACAAGTGAAGATAGTAAAAAAGTCTCCAGATAATTCATTAAGAAAATCGAAAATGAAGCTGCTATGGCACTTGCATTCTTCAAGTACATATTTTGGCAGAGATATGCTATTTACTGTTGCAATAACCAGGCATAAATTGAAATACAAGATAAAAGTTGATACAACAGGCGTTTAAATTTTGCAACTCTGTTCATACCAAAATATTTTCTTTTTTCTTTTTGCTTCTTTTCCTCCAAAACTTCCTAAGCAACTTTCCTCTCTAAGCAACCAAGGAACATGGAAGACGAAACCAGACAATAAAAGAACTTTTAAAAGGAAAGATATTAACCTGTGATCGAACATAGTTAATGAGCTTAAACGAACCGTAGAAATCCAAACCCAACGCGCTCCTAATGCCATGGAAATCGAAGTGGTGGCTCGAACGACAATGCTCGAAAAGCGAAATGCAGGAATCGTACTTTGTATCACAGAACAAGCAGAGGAAATCAGATATCGAAGTGTCTTCTTCATCGTCTTCTTCCCACCAGTCGTCCCAACCTTCGCTTTCGTCTTCTGCCTCTTCTTTTTCTTCTTCTTCTTCTTCTAATCTCTTCGCTTCTTCATCAGAAAATTTTCTTTCAGCCATGACTGAAAGGCTTTGCTCGTTCATTTTGCTAATCAACCACAAAAAAAAAAAAAGGTAAAACCCTCCTAAAACCCTACGCACGGGAGGGGCAACAAAAAGGAAAGCTTTGGGAAGGGGTAATGCTACGATGCATCTGAGCCATTATACGTTCAAGGATCTCAACCGTCTGATCTATTTAGCAAATCCTAGCCATTCAATAAACCAATCAAGTTACAACATAAAGTAGATATACACCCAAAAAGCATATGAACTATTCAAAAATATCCAAATAAGTCTTTATACTTCATATCAATTGGAATAAACTTTCTATTTTTAAAATTTATCCGCACTACCCCTCGTTATCAACGAATGTTATAATCTCATTAGCTTGATGCTCGCGTGACAAACACTTTTTTACTGTATTTTAGTATAAGTAAAATAACATTTGTTTGAAAATATTTTTAAAATTTTATAAAAAAAAAAAATTATTTAGAATTCTAAATTATAAAAAAATGATTAATATAACGACTTCTCGTGTTAGAATAACTAAATAAAGTAACGGCTTAACATATTATTCAACTCGTTGATCATAATGCTCGAACAAGTAATCCTCCAACAAATTGGAGAGGAAAGTAATTATCCATCAAGAAATTTTTATAACAAAATAAAATAACTTTTCGAGAAAATATATTGAGTTTAGGAGAAGAAACAACGAAAAATATATCGAATTAAAAGAACGTAGAAATAGATTAGAAATGATATATACTCAATCAACAACAGAACGAATTCACCTCACGAACAAGTATACATGCTTGTTATAAGTGTCGTTACAAACACAATACATATTCACCGAAACTGAGAACACAAATATTTTTTCCGACCTTCCACACTTATTTTTTTCTTCTCTTTTTCTCTATGTTTCTTTTTCTGTTTCTTCCTAGGCTTTTCTAGCTTATCCTCGAGTTAGTCTTTACATCATGTTCTTTGTCTTGATGTTATTATTCAAGCCATTATGTAGGGGAACCTCTATCTAGCCTTCAAACAACTGCTTTCTGCTCAAACTTTTCAGACTACATGTTGTTTTTGCCAGCATTTCTTGACACATCTCTAGGGCCATTTGTTTATTTCTCTGAGTGTCGCCGAACACTGATTGGACTTCAGCATCATTTGCCGAAGTATGGGACTGGAGATGGTGATGAATTTGCTGCCAATTTAGTGATAGTCATGTAGTCTTGTTCCTCTCGTCATCTCTTGATTGGAATTCCTTGACGTAGTCTGAAAGCTTCGTGCATTAGAGTCCATCTTATTAAATGCGAGGTTAGCAATGGCTCTGTCAATGGAGTTGGTTTCTGATTCAACTGCTTTCTTTCTTCCAGACCTGAATATTCAATAATTTCTTGTGTTAAAAGAGCTCAATTATCTGTGAAATAATGACAGGGGACAGTTTATGGTATAAAAGCAAACACGTCCGTAGGCAACAAGGATCAAAGCCCGTATTGGAATTTAACACCAGGCAAGTTAATCTGATTGTGATTGCGAAGATGTCTCCTCAAGAGCATGCAATTATGTGGTTGATGATGCTAATAAAGCTTCTGATGATCACAGTATTTCTTCAGGAAAAAATAAAGCTGTTGATCTTGTTTACGGAGTATACAGAACAAAATAGCTAATCTCGCTGAAATTTATTATATCACATCATGAAGGAAATTATCTGATTCCAATTTTGACAGTTCAAAGGCTGACTTGCTGGATCCGGTGAATGAAGTTTTTTTTTTTTTTTCGGAAGCAAGTGAAGCTTTACTAACATTTATAGGACCGAATAAAACAGTTCGTACAAAATGGAGAGGCAGGAAAGATACCTTATTTTCTCGTCCTTACTAGTACACAAGCGGGGCGTGTTTGTGGAAACACTTGCATATTGAGTATGCGATACAGATTGTTGCTCTGAATTCTGAGCAAGGCGATAGAAGGAATCACGGAAGCAAATCCTGGTCTTGTTAGTCAACTGTGTGAATTGGGAAAAAGAGACTTTCCTCAGCAAGTTTTGATTTCGTATTCTAATGTTATTTTCAACTTTAAAGATTCAAGTATTCACCTGCGCCATAACCCTTTCAAGGTCCTGCATCACTGATTCTTCAAGAGATGCTTGCTTAGCCACATGTACATTTGAGCTGCTCTCATCATGGTGAGCATAGACTTTAACCGACAGTGCCTTGAGAAAATACTACGATTAATTAATCTTTTGTGCCTAGAAACAATAAATAAAAATCTTATCTAAGCAGAGCTGTGACAGCATTCGGAAGGAAATACATTATTTATTCAAGTCCCTTTTTTCCATTTATAGTCTGTGACCTCTGGATTACATAATAGATACTCTGCAGTTATATCACTGTGAAGATTATCAGCAAATTATTTACGCATAACAAGTTTAGAGACAGTGATCATTTAGTAACTGCTATCAATGCCAATGACAAGCTTACTCGTTATCAATGCCAACGACCAGCCTTTTCAGCTTTGGATCACTATTCCTACTAGTTGTGCCTAAACAGATAGGGACATGGGATTATTTGATGTAGGAACTCAAGTCATCAAAAACTACATAGAGAATCAAATTCTTAAAATTTTCGTTATTAAAATAACATATTTTAAGTTGCATTTAAAACATTCAAACCAAATTTTCAGACATACAGAACCTACTGCTTACTCCACTATCCACATGTCAGAAGAAATCGACGCCAATCTCTGACACAAAGCCATATTATCTTCAAGTCAAACAACCAATAGAAAGGAGGTCACTCAAATAGAACACCCTAATTATTCTCCAAAGATCTTAGTCCAAATTAACTTCAATATCCACGTGTTAAATCCAAGTCTAAGGGCTATGAATCAGGTTTTTCCAGACAAAAGATATAAATCATGCACCTACTCTGCTATCCACATGTCATTTGGCTTCAACTTTTGGTTACAGCTTCTGCTGTAGAGGAACTGAAATTTTCCTAACACAAATATTGAGAAGCACTTTTAGCAAAAGCTGAAGTTAAAATAAGCTTTTAATACATATAAACATAGAAACTAGTGACGTATGCTTCTTAGAACTGATTCTGGTTCACAGCATATATCATCTTTCTCATTTCCAAAATATCCTCACTGAAACTAATCAATCACCAACATATACTTAACAAACCCTAAAATCAATTCACAGCTTCTCTTCTCTTGATGCAACAGTTCCCACTGGTCTGTTGCAAATTTCAGCATGCGAAGCAGTCTCTACAAATAGAAATTGGAGCACTGTTGCTACTCTGTTCCTTTAACTCGTACAGAATCCGCGGGCCCTATATATTCTACTCGAGGACAAACATGCACCGTCAATTGGAACAAGCATGGTTGAGGCCCGTCGAAGAAGAGGCTAAATCCAAGCACGCGAAGAGAATCCCTAAACAAGTGAGGATTCAGAGAGGAGGCCAAAGAGACGAGAGAGTCTGAAGCTAAAGAGAAAAAGGGGTTCCTAAGGGAAAGCTCAAATGGGTAAGAGGCCAAAGAACATACCAGACCAATCAACTCAGCAAGCCTACTAATGGCATTATCATCAGACGACTCTTGATAAAGTTGATACATAACCCAGAATGCTCTCAAATACTTGCAAAACAAGCATCCTATTAACTACCTGGATATTATTTGAAAGGAGCAGAAAGTATTGTCGTTCACAAACTGTAGATGAGAAATCTCAAACAGTCTCTTCCGCAACACACAAACCTTCACCAAGACTCTTTCAGTTTGCAACTTAGACCATCCACACAATCATAAAAAGAACAGGGGAAGAGAGTCTCCAACCTCATGTTCCCCCCACAAAACCACGAGTTAGGTTTGTCATTGACAATAACAGCAAAAGACACCAAGGATAAGTACCCTCTAATGACAAGGAAAATAAACTGCTTTACTCCTCTCAGAAAAATGAATTGCTTCACTCGAGTAAGGTGCCACCCTAAAGTGAGACAATGCCTCTCCTCATTACATGTGAATAACGTTGTAATACCTACCACTTCACCATGGCAAAAGCATAGTACTTATGAAATTCTTTGATATTTGACATTTTCGGAAACAAACAAAAGGAAGTGGACTCTTTACATAATATTTTGTAAAAATTCATGCCTGTCTCCACACAATGAACTTTTGCTATTTATGATGATAGGCGTTCAACTGATTAGAAAAGATGTCTCAAGTAGAAATCTCTTTCAAGTATATAATTGTTCCAGGCCCCCACCCAAATTGAAGCAGTTTATTTTCGAAGTGGACAAACCAGCAGTCAGGTCTACTACATATGGCAGAGAAGTTTCTCTTAATGTGCCTTCAAATTGAAGCAGTTTATGTTCGAAGTGGACAAACCAGCAGTCAGGTCTACTACATATGACAGAGAAGTTTCTCTTAATGTGCCTTCATCTCCACAACTATTAACAAAAAGACAGGAAATCTGACCTTTACAGGATCTTCTGGCTCTGAGTTGCATGGAATGAACAATGGAGCAGACACTTCATCTTTTTCCCAACCCACTGATGGAGTAAATGCATGAGCTGTAAGAGTTTTGAGCTTTGTTTTCTAAGATTCTCGCTTGAAGTACTTCCAGTAAAAAGAAAAAACCATGCCTTTACCTGCTGATATCGTCCCACTTTGAGATTCAGAAGAAAAGCAAAATGGTTCATGAAGATCCTCGTTTCCAGGGTGATCCTCTAGCAATGAGTTCCTGCAACAAGGAAAAGAAAAAAGAAGTGAAGTCTAGACACAAGACACTCAGTTAGATTATCTAACGTGAAACAGCAAATAACTAAGACGTAGTGCAAATTTGGACATCTCAAAGATATTGAATTACTTTTTGTTACTAAGGCTAAAAATTGATTCCTTTTGTTAAAGAAAACACAGGTACAACACAGCAACACGAGAGAAAAATAGTGCAATTGTTACAGCTGATTCTTTTTTTTTTTTAAGATCTAAAAAAAAAAAAAAGAATCAGCTTTAACAAGGACACTGTTTTTCTCTCTTGTTACAGCTGACTCCTTAAGATCATTTACAAAGGTATGTAGTTCGATTTACCATAAGCAACTATACTAATAGCTGCACAGTTCTGAAATGGACCCACTCCCTGTGGACGATTCATTCAGATAGTAACACAAAACATTTAGCATATTCAATGTCCATGAGGTGTTCCGAGCATGCTTGTTATGAGAACCTAAAGCATTAAAGAAACCACGTGATTGACTATAGGCATTAAATCAAGTATCTTAGTCCCAAAAGTTAAGCTTGTACAAGAAAATCTCATCCATCTCTTCGATTCTTGAAAAGCCATCAAGCTGGTAGTTTTGTTGATCATGTAAATCCCTGGCGGAGAGACTCCTCCGACAATCATCCCCAGGCACTTGAATGGATTTCATCTCAAATTCATTAGAAAAGCCTCTGTAATTGAGTGATGAGTTCGGATGTTGATCCATCATGAAATATTTTTGGGGTAACTCAAAACCTTCTGGAGCAGTAGGACCCCACATGGACCAACTTTCGTCCGACATAAGCATATCCGATAATTCATCATCCATGGGAACCATAAGATCATCATTACAACTCCCAATAATCCAATCCATTAATCTATGTTACCTGAACAAGAATGTCATTAGATAAAAATTTAGCATATTACTAAAGAAATATTGGGAAAACATGACTTGGTTTAAAACAACTTCTTCCTTTCATCATTTCTTTTTTATCAGTTCATTAATATAACTCAAGTACTTACAGTTAATCAACTAAACAGTTAACGTTACTTTGAAAGAACTTAGTCCAAATTCTATAAATCAAGAATACGAGTGTTCAGTAACATCGTCCTTCAAGCCTCTAACTAGAGCAGTCCAAACCAAGTCCGGTTAACTAGATCGAAGAAAAACTAATTACACTTTAATTAGCCTAATACGCATACTAAGACAAAAAAAAAAGTATAATTAAAGTAGAAGTTGTATGTTGACAACAACAATTCCTCACATATTTTCCCTAAACAAAGTTGGAAATTTGCTAAAAATCAAATCTACCAAACACAGAGCACATATATGCAAGAAAACAAGCAGCAAAATAAGAAGAACACGAAGATAAAAAGTACCTGGCACTGAATCAATTAACAAAAAATGAAGAACACCCAGTATCCAAATATGAAAAACAAAGCAACCCAGATGAAGAAAAAGGCTGGAAATTGCTTGAGCTGGTTCAGATAGTTTAAACTTTTCTTCAAAAAAAAAAATTTAATGTTCAAAACCCAAAATTTATGGAGTACTGAATGTGCAAAATGGAGAAGAAAAGCTGTGCTTTGTAGTGAGAGAAAGTCCAGCTGGTGTGAGTGAGTTTGTGGCTGAGAATCAACGTTGAAATTTAGTGGCAGGAGAAAGCCCTCCATCTGAAACTCGACAATCATTGGTCCACGTGGCAAAAACTGGTCCATCCAGATCTGAAATCCATGGACGTTTTGCACAAAAATGTCTTGGTGAGGAGGCGTGGTGAGTCAGTGTCAGCAACCGGTTCATTCTTATCGGTATCAGCTGATTGATCCTGTCATCCCAAAGAGTGTCACTTTCGTTTAAAAGGTTGATGGGTTGAATTTGGGTGGAGTTTTGCTGATCTCTACATGAATTCCTATATAATTCAAGTTTATATAGGATTATAAAAAATAAAACTTTACATAATAAAATCTAAGTGTGCATTCAAATTATATAGGATTTGTCTGGCCCCAACTTCCCGCGTCTAGTGAGATATGAGACACACCTTCGATCCATTCAACATTCAACCAAGTCTACATCTCTTTGAGAACGAAGTTGGCTTTTAATCATAACTTTTGTTCATTTTCGTCTTGTTGATTGTCCGAAATAAAAAACTAAAAAGGGGTTTTAAGATTTTAGTAATAGATCAAACTAAGAGAATGAGAATATGATATCGGAGAATGATGAATATGTGGTCAGTTTGCGTGGAGAGAAAGAAAACGATGAAGTAAGCTCTGATAGTAGGAGGAAGTCTATAAAAAAAAAAAATTTACTAGTGAATTTAAATGAATAAACAACGATAGTGATATATATAAATCAAGTTATTATAGTATGATATGACAAAAAAATAAACATATGTCAAGAAAAGTGAGATTATTATTTTTCTTATATATAAAAGTTCCCTCGAGAACCACTATATTTTTTTGAACGTAAGTTAAGATCGAGTAATTAATTTTTTTTTCTTATTTATCCTCTATGGGATTAACACAAAATTACTTAATTATTATTTGTAGCTACACTTGATTTGATTTATGACTTGTTTGATGACAAATTTAAAATAAAAAGAAGATATCGAAAGTGAAACATAAGTATTTTTGGTTAATAGTCTAACCACCTTCAATCCATTCAACCTTTAACCAAGTCTACATCTCTTTGAGAACGAGGTCGGTTTTTAATTATAATTTTTATTCATTTTCGTCTTATTGATTGATCGAAATAAAAAAATAAAAAGGGTTTTAAAATTTTAGTAATAGATCAAACCAAGAGAATGAGAAGATGATCTCGAAGAATGATGAATATGTGGTCGGTTTGCGTAGAGAGGAAGAAAACGATGAAGTGAGCTCTGATAGTAGGAGAAAGTCTATACAAAAAGAAAAATTTACTCGTGAATTTAGATGAATAAACAACGATAGAGATATATATAAATCAAGTTATTATAGTATGATATGACAAAGAAACAAACATATGTCAAGAAAAGTGAGATTATTATTTTTCTTATATATGAAAGTTCCCTCGATAACTAATATATTTTTGTGGACGTAAGGTAAGATCGAGTAATTAATATTTTTTCTTCATAAAACAAAATAATCCTATAATTCTAAGAGTATGATTGGATGACTTCCATGAAGGTTCATTAATATCAAATATAGTTGACTATGTGTAATATTTATTAATATTTAAATTTAATTATATTTAGATGATGATTTATTAATGTCTGATAATGACAGCTATTTTTATTTAAATTGTTAAAATAATATAATTGTAAATTTGAGCAAATTTTATATTTTGTTATTATTTTATTGTATATAGTAATAAATGAAAAATAAAAAAAATAAAAATATATAATATTAAATATATACATATATATATAATATATATATATACAATTAAATATATTATGTATATGTATTTATATATAAATATATATAAAATAAAATATATAAGTCTAAATATATTATATACATGTATTTTGTAACGGCCCCAAAATTTTAAATGGAAATGTATATATAAGAAAAATTATAAGTGCGTAAGCGGAATAAAAATTTTGATTAATATCCCTTACACAATGATCCAAACGTACTAAACGTATAAAAGAATAAACTAAATAAGGTAAATATTAGAGATGAATATTATAAATAAAACTATGAAATCTTTAGACATCTACTCGCCGTATTCCTGCGGGACGGGCTCGGGAACCAAATCTTTCTGATCTGAAATGGTTAAGTAAGGAATGAGCTACACTAACCCAGTAAAGACATCACACTATCTCACTGTCACAGAAGTAAAGGTTGGTAGAAAACAAAAACAACAAATGGAGCATAATTTATAACAAACTCATTTATCAATAATAAAAATCTTTACGGTCCACTTACCTCGGTGAGATTCATGAAAACAACTTATGAGAAACAATAACATCATAAACATCATAAGATCATGCACACTTTGTAACATAACACATATCATATTTTTGTATTTAAATCATTAGATAACAAATTTCCTCTTTTATCAATTTACTAGTATCCATGGGGATTCATAGGGGATCCTCGCTATACGTGAACCATTCACATTAATAACTTAATTACAAGGCCATCCCCATACCCCGTCCGGTATGGGCGCTAAAACCATTAACCTCAATACCTCGTCCAGTATGAGGGTGAAACGGGCCGTCCCCATACCCCGTCCAGTATGGGTGCCAAAACACATAAAATCTCCATACCCCGTTCGATATGAGAGACAACGTTCCCGGTAGGGTTTCCTATAGACTCGGTCTGTTCACCATCTCCCAGGATATCTAGTTAGGCTGTTGACATTATCCACTTATCAATTCACATACATTTTTTCATTTTTCTTAATCTCAATTATCCAATCAAACATAAACACATAAACCAGTAATGGGCACCAAACAAGGCAACACAACATCGGATTCACAATAATTCAAACTATAATAAATGAAACCGTGATTTATGCATTCAAAACTATAAAATTAATAGATCAGATACCATATTGCATTTAAAACTGTAAAATAAATTAAATAAGAACAGACCGACAAATACATCAGGTTCGGCCTCCATTAGCAATCTTAATTAATTATAATATCTATTAATTCATAAAATACCGTTTTATCATTTATTAAGCTTTAATGCCGTGATAAGAAATAGGGTGAGGGATCCTTACTTGTTTCAGAGTCTGAAATCGGGTTCTCATTGTGCCTACGGGCAGTCCCTAGATTTTCTGAATTTTTTTTGGAAATTGAAACACACTTCTGGTACCTGTACATGTCCCCATAAAACCCCAAATCAGACCCAGGGCTTTTTCAGCAAATTTCAGAATTCCGGCACGGCGTCGATCTGCCTCGGGTTGGCTGTTTCCGGCCGGATTCGGCCAAACTTGCATTGGTTCCTGTGATAAAACACCCCTAGGGCCCTCGGTGGCCCAAAAAATTACAGAAAATCGAGACTTACTGGCGGCGGAGCTCTCGGGTGCGGCGGCTTCTCCGGTGCGAGTCGCGATTTGGTGTTTTGCTCCGGTCAACCTGTAGAGAAAAGGACGGTGGTCACAGTGGTATAAAAATTATATCAAATGGGAACCGGAAAGGGCCTCATCAGAGGCAAAAACTAAGAAAACCCGCGGCAGCGCCGCTGAACTTTGGCGGTGTTTTTCGGCCAATTGGCTGGTGGTTTGGCTTCGATTTGGCCACATAGAGGTTCAACATCGGAAAACGAGCCAAAAGGAGAAATTTTACATCATTTGGCTGCCGAAAAATCATGTGGTGCGGCGGCGGGCGGCGGCGGCCGGTTCCTCTGGTGGCTGGATCGTCTTCTCCGGCGAGGGTTCTGGCGGCTAGGATTTGGGGTTGGGTGTGGATGCGATTATTTATAATATTCTCCTTTTAATATGAGCCGTCCATCATAATTTAATCTGCACCGTCCGATCGCGATTAAATTGGAAATAAATCTGGGCTGTTGACGTGGCGCTATTTTTCTAAATTGCGTTTTGATCCCCAGTTCAAAAACACCCCTAAAACCTAAAATTTCACTCATTTTTTTCAAAGTCATTTTCAATTAATTTCCAAAAATAATTTTACCAAATTTTACCTTTTATTATTATTTCTATTTCTATTAAATTAAATTAAATTAAAAATATATAATTATTACAAAATAAATTAATTATTAAAATGAAGTAAAACTAAAATAATTCCAATAAAATAAAATAAAAAAAATAATAATAAAAGGGTTTGGGTGTTACATATTTATATATAATTAAATTTATAAATATATATGTATGTATATAAATTTATGTATATATGTAATAAAATATGTATAATTAAATATATAAATATATGTATATATAAAATTATTATAATTAAATATATTATATCCATGTATATATAATTAAAAATATAAATATATGAATTTACATATTTATATATAAATAAATAAATAAATAAATATATATATATATATATAATATTTTGAAAAAAAGAAGAAGAATATATATGTATGTATATATTTTCTGTTTTTTTGGAAGAAATAATTTCGTCCCTTCGATTTGATTGACTCGCGAAAGGGTTTTATTGCTTCCCGCTCTGTCGGAACTCCTTCAGGGCTTCCAAGCAATAGTTGGCTTCTCAAGGTTCTCCTGTGTAATTTCTAGAAAGGTTGCTGTTTCTTCTTGCCAACAATGGCGACGGAAATGGATACATCACCTAGCTTCTTCGATCCCGAAGACCTCACCACCAGAGAGCAATATAGACGTTACAGGTACTACTAAACATATTTTCTTTTTTCTTAAATTAAAAGTTCAATTACTTTTTGCTTATACTGATAATGGATGCGAGACTGTTTGTTTGAATTTGTGTATAATTTTTATCTGGAGTGTGCAAATTGTAATAAGACTGTGTGAAGTAGAGAGCTCCAAAGTAGAACTTTTCTTCTTAAATATTAAATGTGGAGTTGCTCCTTCCGATTCGTTAGTTTATCTTGAGCTGTAAAGAAGGAAGTTGTCCCTGGCCTTTCTTTTTGTTTGATATTTTATTAGGATGCTAACTTACACAATTTTCTATCATGTAGACTCTGGTTGTTGTATTGGCAGTTTATTTTAGCGTGAATTTAGGTATATTTTCAATACGTGAATGTTTAAACTTGAATTATGTGCAGGAGAAGGCAATCAGGTTCGCCCATTTTAAATCTTCAAGAAGGCTCGGTTTCAAAATTCAGTGAGGACAAATTATTATATGATGGGCAGAGCATCCACAGCCCAACTAACACAGCTCTCATTCTTGAAAATATCAAGCAAGAGGTTGACAGCATTCATGTTGATAACTATGAAGGAACACGAGGGAAACTTCTGTCTGCTTCTAAAAGGAGATCATCAATTGCTAGTTACGGAATCTCAGATGTTGATGTTGATGTTGAGGGTGATTTCATCCGTCGATTAGGAAGTCATTCAGTAAAATCTTGCAAGATTGAGGATGTTCTATTGGCAGAGAGTGGAGACACCACCTTTGCCTTATTTGCATCTCTGCTTGATTCTGCTCTTCAAGGTGCTGAGCTTATAGTAAAGTTGCCTATGTAGTAGCACAATTCTAAAAGTTTAACTTTTTGATAGCAAAACAAGTTAAAAACTTAGAACATTAATAAATATTAAAATTGTTCCATCTAATCTGGCTTGATATGATGATGAAAATAAATTTTGTTTAAAAGGGCTTGAAATTTTTTGAGTAAAATCAATTTACTTGGGCATGTTAGTTAAAGGCAATTGGGTAAGTAAGAAGTGGGAAATGGCTTGTCATATGCATCATACAGCTAGAGAAACACAGTTAACTTCTCAAGGATGAATGCTGCACAGAAACATGCTTTTTCATTATTTTTTTGGTTTGGTTAGGGTCTTTAGGATGGCTGTTTGTATGGTTCTGGTTGCGTTTATATTTGAATGTTGTGGCATCTAAATTACTTCAAAAGCTTTCCCATGTATTACTCCTGACCTCATTATTTTCCTGTGTCTTAAAAGAATAGAGAAAAAACAAGCATTTCCGAAATCGTGGTTTCTGATATAATTATTAGATCTAATATAAATTAACAGTTTCCAATTTTAATTTGATGGTTGGCAGAAGATTTTCCATTGAAAGAAATTTCCCTAAACTGTAGTTCCATTTACTCTAGAGTATGTTGCTATTGCTCTTATTTGACATTGTTATAAGCAAGATTTGTTAGGACCCATGCAGGACTTGCTAAAATTTTTATTTTGCAGGTTTAATGCCTATTCCTGATCTGATTTTAAGATTTGAGAAATCATGCCGAAGTGTCTCTGAGTCAATAAGGTAAATTGCATTTTGATGCAAATGTCTGTAAGGCAGTAAAAGAGTCTTGCTTACTGCAATTATACACAGAAAGGTGCACATATAAAATCAGCCTTATAGCTCATATAATATCAATGATATTGCTTGGTTCTTGGTGATATTTGCTTGCTTCCATTGCCACTGGTTGCATCATGGTAGGCTCCCTACTTTATGATCTTCTTATGGGTTGATTAATATAAAAGTCAAAGGACAAGGTAGAGGGATACGTTTTGGATATTCTTCCTTTGTCTTCTATTTTTTTATAACCAATATGGACTCGTTAAGGGAGAATATCTCCTGACAGTGAGAAAGTACTTGAGAAACCTTTTCTAAATTGATTACAAATGATCTTCATTGTTTACATATCATTCTTACAAGGAACAAAAATTGACTACTCTCCTAAAGATTAGAAATTGCCTAGTTGGGAGAATAACAGCTTTAATAAACTAACATTACATTTGACATCTGAGTAGAGAAGTGGATAGGGTAGATAAGTTAGTTTGGTGGGAAAGGAGAAGGTGGTTGGGTAGGATAGGATAAGCTACTCACAGCTAAGATGCTTAAACTATTATATATTTGGGAGGATTAGGTAAGGAAAAGAGTATGATAAGACAAAGATATTATATTATCTTTTCCTTAATTTATATTAATAATGGTGCTGACTGTGGTAGTGGTGGCGAAAACAATAAAGACAACAATGATGGTGGTGACAACAACAACAATGGTGAACTTGATGATGGTAACTGGTAGTGGTAACAATAATGCTGACAGTTGTGGCGGCAATAATGGTGGCAGTGATAGCAATGAGGATAAATTATAGTAGTGGCAATCATGATGTTGGAGCTGGTGACAACTGGGGTGGAGATGGCAAAGATGGGGTGTTGGTGGTGATATTGACATTGGTGATCGTGAAGGTGGTGGCAGTTGGTAACAATAGGGGTGGAATGGTGGCAGCAGTTTCATTGTTTGTGACACTAACAACAGCGCTGGCGGTGGCAGGGACAGTGGTGATAACGAGAGGGATAAGATCAATGGCGGAGGTAGAAGTGGCGACAATGGGGTTGGGGGTGCCAGTGGTTGATAGTGGGTCAATAAATGTGAAGGTGGTGAGATTGGACAGCGATGAAGTGTCGGTGATGAATAAAACGTCTGTGAGAATTAAGATTTGGCAGAAAACTACTCTAGACGAGAATCAAAATATTTGAGATTTATCCTTAAAACCCAATAGATAAAAAAACCCATCCAATGTCATGGTCTATCACTGGTAAAATGCCATTTGAGAATAATAGGTCGAATTGAATGATAATTTTACAAATAACTTATTCAAAAGTGCTAGTGAAATTGATATCTTGATGACTATTGATTGGCTCTGGAAAATGGGGTGCTACAGATACTTAATGTAAGGAGGAGACAGAGGCACAAAGTGGAATATGTGGAAAACCAGTCAGCGAATACCAACAGAACTTTGTTATCCTTGAGAAGGAAGAACGCCTTAAATAAATCTATTGGATATTAGACTTGGACTGAATGAGAACTGGAAGATGTTGTAAGAGGCCAACAGGTTGGCGGTGGTCCACCTATGGCACTGACAACTAGCACAACTGGACACAGAATCCTGCACCTGTCTTTTTGTGTCCTTCCAATGAAATATGCTTTAGTCCGCCTCAAGTTCTTCTGGTAACTTTCATAAGATTGATTATGTATAATGGAAATAGTGGGAGGTGATGATGGGGAAGCTGGTGAAAGATAAACATGCTGCTTAAAGAAAATTAATCCCTCTTGATAAGACCAAGAAGTGGGTAAATTACGAGGTTGCACATGAGTCTTCCAAAATTCTGTATTGTTTAACAACTAAATGCAAAAATGCATTTAATAAATCTGTTTGGGCATCAAAGCTTTTGGGAGAATAGTCAAATCAACATTCTGCCAAGATAAGGCTTCAGCCACCACCACATCAACTTTCTCAACCAACTTGATTATGGGGAAATGGTAATCTTTTTTTCTAGCAAAAGTTTGAGACTATAATGGTCAATTCCAATGACAAATTCTTGGCCCTGCAAGTAAGGTCTCTAGCAGTGAACTGCCTTTACTAACCCAATGCATTTTTTTTCATAGTTGGTTAATGCAAATGTTTAGCAGTTAGTGGCCCAGTAATGCAGGTAATTGGTGACCTTGTAACTCTAAAATGACACTTATTTCCAAATTTGAAGCATTGCATTCAACTACAACTTTACTGAGGAATCTTTTTAAGTCAAAATAGGAGTACAACTATTGTATTCTTGAGTGTTGGAAAAGCAGATTTAGCTTGCAGAGTCCAACAGGAAGAATTTCTTTCTCAACATGGTTGTTAAAGGCTCTGCAATCACCCCATAATTTCTGCACTAATTTTCTGTAATAACCCATAAGTTCTAAGAACACACGTAGTGCATACTCTGTTCCCGAAGGGGTCATTGCTGCATGGCTGGGCTTTACTGTCATCTGCGGCTACACCTTGGTCTGACATGATATGCCTCAAGTAAGCTTGAATCTGGTTTAGGGATGGAATGTTAGCAAAACCAAAACTAAAATACTGAAAATTGAATTTTATTAAAATATTTAAATTTCGAACTAATTGAAGGAAAAAGTTGAAATATCAAATCAAGTTGATTCAGTCAGTTTCCAGTTTTACTGAAATTGCCAATGTTTTCTCTCTCTTCACAACTTGAAGAAGGATAAAAAATAGAATAAAAAAGACTAACTTTATGTAATTATTTTAGTCTTTTTTAAAGTTGCATTGGACTATATTATATAAACATATAAATTTAGTTAATTATGTTTATGTGCATAGTATTTATTAGCATATAAGCATATGAATGTGCTCTTTCTATTATTGAAATTAGAAAAGTAAAAATTAAAAATTAAACTTATTAACATACTAATTTTTCATTTTGAGTTTTAATTTGTTATTAATATAGAATAATGGCTCTGCCACCAATTTGATAAGGTTCTTACTTTTTTGATCTTGTTATGGTTGATTAACATAAAATCAGATATGAATTAGACCGACTAGTTCCTGGGTCTTCTTTCTTTGTTTGATATCTTCAATCAGTAGTACTGCTTGTCAAGGGAGAATATGACAATTCCCAAGAGCAAGAAAGTATCAAGAAACCTTTTCCGGAAATTAACTACTCAAGAAACTTTTTCCAAACATTAATTGTCATCATTGTTTATAGATCATTATTCTCACGAGAAACAAAAATTAACTGCTCTTCCGAACACTAGTCTGGAGAATCTCAACTGTAGTAAACTAAATACAATAGATATGCTACAACTGACATGTAGCAGAAAACTACCCTAGATAATATCAAATTAACCAGTATTTTCCCCTAAACTTGAATAGATAAACGCCTATATTTACAGCATGCACACATAACACTAATTCACATAAACACTTAGCTTATCCCTGATTACTCTTTATTCTTTCTGCATGGATAAACTTTATAAAAAGGCACTGTTCTTGCTCCAGTTGGCTGACATTTATATAGACTCACAAGTTACCACTTACTTTCTGTGTGTACTTTTGTACGATAATGCATGTAATTGAACTTAAATGGTAATGGTTGATACTTTTTGAGAACATAGACATTCCTTTACTGATGTTTTTTCTTCCATATCATGCATGATTCCTCCGAATGATTGTGTTCATGCTAAACTGATTCTACTTCAAGTGCCATCGTTATATCTTGAGGTTTATGACAGTAAGACATTGACTGAACAGTACAGGATCTGTCTAGAATATATTTATCCTTCAAGTTATATAATATTAGATCTGACTTTCTTGATAGTAAGGCAAATGCTGGACCTGGATATTTGAGCAGCTGGCTGCAATTATTTTTTTTTGGAAATAAACTGGCTGCAATTATAATTTTTTCGTGCATGTTAATTAGGAAAAATTGGCTTGGTTGGCTATCTATTGATAACATTATAATTGCTACTATAGATATGGATCTACAGCACACCACCGGGCTATGGAGGACAAACTCCTGAGGCAAAAGGCTCAGTTCTTGCTTGATGAGGCTGCCACCTGGTCTCTTCTATGGTACCTGTACGGGAAAGGTGATAAATGCTACTTGGTCATTCCGTGATGAATATATTTTTTTGGAGTATGGATGATATTTTTTCCTGTGAAAAGACATGCTTTTTATATTTTTCCCATTTCTGATGATGGGAATTGGGTTTTCAAGCTGTAGGTACTTTTATGTTTCCGAATGAGTTTTTTGTGTCTGATCAGTAATTATGAGCATCAATCTTTATACATTATGGATATGGTTCTTTGGTCTTGCAGTGACAGAAGAAACACCTGAGGAGCTAATCATGGTGATGCATCTTCCTTTTATTTATGGGAAAAGAAACAACATACTTTTGCAAAAAGAAAGTTTTTCTTGGTAATGTTTTTGCTTAGAAAGTTAATTTTGGGTTTTACTTGCTTAATGTATCACTTTCTTGCAGTCTCCCTCAACATCGCATTTGGAGGCTTGCCAATTTGTTGCGAATGACCATACAGCACAACTATGTCTTCGAATTGTTCAGTGGCTTGAAGGTTTAGCCTCTAAAGCCCTTGACTTGGAAAGCAAGGTAATTATGTATGCCATTTTCTTTAGCTTGGGATATGTTCCTCTTGGAAAAAAACTTGGGATATGTTGCTTAATGAATGTTATTTCTATCTAATAGTTATATTTTTATCTAAGTCCTTGTTCAATATTGAATGATTGGGTAGGCACCCTATTCCATAATTTGAATGTGCCTATGCATATATCATGCATACATGAGATGCATGTAGCTTTTGGTGTTCTAATTATTTTTTACTTTTTCATTATTTTCAGGATTTTCTTTAGGAGAAGGCTTTATGTTATTATAATTCTGGTTATGTTATCATAATCCTGTGCATGACCAATCTACCCTTATCTATTCTACTAGTTCTTTTTTGGTGTTTTCTTTTTGGCTAACTGGGAAGCCACCTCACCCTAGGCAGGGCGACATTTGCTTGAATCTTTCATTATAAACTCAGAAAGTGATGCCTTGGCCCCACAAAACCCCAGCCATTATAAACATGAGTTCAAGCCCCACCTAGATTGTTTGGGTCTAAGGTTCATCCCAGACTTACCCCATGACTACCAAGGCAACCCCATGCAGTGTCTTATTTTCAAGGTTTTAGTATGGTCTTTTTTTCTTCCCTACACATTCATATTATAGAATTTGGAAAAGCTTCGCATTATTTGTATGACTTTGAGAGGTTGTCACAATTTGACTCCAAACTCATCCTTAATAAAATTTCAAGAAAATTTTTAAAACAACTGTCACCAATCCTTTTTCTTAGTGGGATAAGAGTACCACAAAAAAAATTGTTTTGATAAGAAAGAAATACTATTGGCTAGGGAAGTGAACAAACTAAATGAAGAGAGGATAAAATATTCGTGTAATAAGGAAAAAAGAAACAAAAGTTAATACTAAATTGCTTCTCGATCTTTTTCTAAAACAGAGAATGACATTGCCTATAAAACCAATGAGCCTTAGCTCAGAAAAACTCCAAGAGCACCATTTGATCCCATAAAAATGGAGGTGGGAAATGGTCCTTGAATTTCTCTCAATCACAACACCAAAAACCTTGCAAAGATAGCCTCTTCAAAGCATTCAAGTCGTCTAAACCATGTTGAAAGGAAGAAGTAGAACATTTGAGAGAAAGGGGAAGATCTACTATGTACCAAAAGTATAAAAAAACCCAGCTCATATCCTCCATGCCACATAGAATGCAAAAACAAATGGTTGTGTATTAGCCTTATGATAACAAGTAACAAATATGTTTTGGGATAAAGCGTGATTGGATTTGCACTCATGACGCAAATCGATAGTATTAGGCCTGTTAAGAACCATTTTTTTTTAACAAACTTTATTTAGGAAAAAGAGAATGCATAAAAGAGTAGAGGATAAGGTGTTTTTCACCTTAAACAAGAAATACGAAAATTAGTATAGAAAAGCCTTAAGACACTAGAGATCCAATCTTTATGCAAAGCAGATAAACTATCCCCTTAAAAACCATGGACTTTACAATGAGTTGTTGCAAGTTCGTGGACCTAACTGAGCTCTGTCTCCTGACATGTGTGTAATATACCATAAAGGAGGAGAGACACATAATCATCTCCTTTTGTATGTAGATGACATGGAAGTTATGGACCGGGTTATTTGACATATTTAACTTATCATGGGTTACTCCTCTTTTGGAATGCTTCTTCGTTACCTTTTGATAAAAGAAAATATATTAAGATCATAGAGAAAACATTACAAAAGAACAGTGGATAAGATATCCTTTTGAAATAAAAGGAAATAAGAAGTGCAAAAAGAAAGCACCGAATGAAATCATGTGACTATAGCATCCCAGCTTCTATGTAGGACGGTGGGAAAATGTCAGAGTATTTCCCATGAGTCTTGGCCCAAAGAGATGCCAGAAATATCATCTTCTCCCCAATGAGGTTGTCCTGCAAAGAACGGTCTTCAAATATCCGCAAATTTCTTTCAATCCAACTAGTCTAAAGACCAGCAAGAAACATTCCTGCCAAAATGGTCTGGTCTTAACCTTAACCTCGAAATAGCCCTAATTTGTGTTGATGAAACAATCTAAAGAAAGAGGAGTCGCCCATACTTGGTAAGAAGTGTTAAAAAGCTTGGCCCATAATTTTCACGCCACAATGATTTGAGCGCTTAGAGATTTTACAGACAACAGGTCTCGGAAAGAAGTGACCCCTAGATTATCCCCTAGAGGAACATCAAGACAAATTAAAAGCCATTCTAAAGCATTACAACCAACTAAATCAGCTAGATGCCTAACATCCTCCTCCATGTTAATTACGCTAAGACCACTCTTCCTAAGATTAACAAAGATTAATAGGATGAGGTTAATCGACCTTTTACTTCACAATGGGATTGCATCCCTCTTTGTTACTATTCTTCTCTTTGCTTCTTGTATCTTTCTTTTTTTGGGGGTGAGGGTGAGCATTAGTCTGGAATTGGGTCTAAACTAAATTGGAAAAATTTTTTGGACCAGTTTTTGTCACTATTTCTCTCTTTGCTTCTTGCATCTTTCATTTTTTTCTTTTAAGGGTGAGCATCAGTCAGGGATTGGATTTAAACTAAATGAGAAAAATTTTCCAGACCAATATAACTTTGGCCCAGACGGAGCAAATTGAAAATTTTTGGTTCGATCCAGTCTTGGGTCGAAGTGGGCTGAAATTTGCTAAAAAAATTTAATTTTAAATATATTATTTACATATTAATGTTTTAATTTTAAATGTTAAAGAACATATACATATTGTTTAGATATTTAGTATTGTGATATTTATTTACGTAAGGTATATAATACACATATATATTATTTATATATTTATTATTTTAATTTTTAACCGTAAAAAAAATATTAATTGGTTTGGACCAGAATAGGCTAGAAATTTTGGAACAGACCAAATCCAGAGCATAATAGACCAGAAATTTTTGGACCGAAGACTAGACTGAATGCTATTTTCTTGTCTTGTCCGTTTTCTGCTCTGGATTGGATAATGGTTATCCTATATTTTTAGAAGATTATACTTTGTTTCTCTTTTGCAACAACTCTTTAACATCTAATTGAATTTCTTTTACTGTAGAAAAATAGCCATTGCTTGGATATATTTTGAGAGTTTATTGCTGCTTTTTTGACATGGAAATCTTGCAGGTGCGGGGATCTCATGTCGGTACCTATCTCCCCAACTCTGGTATATGGTACCATACTCAACGGTTTCTAAAAAGAGGTGTCTCAAATGTAGACACAATTCACCATTTGGATTTTGATGCGCCAACCCGTGAACATGCCCGTCAGCTTCCTGATGATAAAGTACTCTTCATGAAATTGTCCTAAGTCATTGTTGAGTCTATTTGATGTTATCAACTTTCATCACAATGATTCAATAGCATGCTGACTCTGGTATAACCAAATATTGGCCAGTATTTTTGTCTTTGTGGATTTGGAGGTATAACTTTGATAATATGCTTAAGAATACCGAGAGTAGTGTTTGTTTTAATAGGGGCAGCTATGCTTGGTATATATGACAGTATATTTGGTGAAGGTCCTATGTCATGGTTCAAATGCTTGATAAATAACTATTTCATATACAGATGGTTGACAAACGGCTAGCTCATAGTACTCTTCTTCCTTTTGTGCATGTGCGTATTTTGCTTTCGACTTTGGTGGATGCCTGGTTTTGTATTCTTGTTAGGTTTCCTTGCATGTGAGTAGTTGCAAAGCCTATGATCATTTTGTAGCTATATAAGAATTCTCCTAGGTCAAGATATGAAATTCTTGCCTTCTGAAATTTGAAATCATGTTTTTCCTAGTCAGTCCAATAAATCGCCAGAATGTTGTGAGAGAACTAATCATAAAATATCTAAATTTTTTATTATGGTAGTAAGAGCTAACCCTTGGCAGAAACAAGATGAGTCTCTTCTGGAGGACGTGTGGACTCTGTTGAGAGCAGGAAGAATAGACGAGGCATGTGATCTTTGCAGGTCTGCTGGACAGGTACTAAAATTTTAAGAAGTTTGCAGTCATGGAATTCCTTAGGTTATCAAATTCCCAGGCCCCCTCTACAAGAGAGAGCTGCAACTATAAGTCATTATTTCTAGACATGTCCTGAGATAATGCTCATGATTTTGGCAGCCTTGGAGAGCTGCAACTTTGTGTCCGTTCGGTGGGTTGGATTTGTTTCCTTCTGTTGAAGCTCTGGTAAAGAATGGAAAAAACAGAACTCTACAAGCTATTGAACTTGAAAGTGGCATTGGTCACCAGTGGCGTCTTTGGAAATGGGCTTCCTATTGCGCCTCAGAGGTATGATCGAATGGAGTTCATCAGAATAGTGAGTTTAATGTGTCGCAATGGTCTTTTTTGTGCATCAATTTTCCGTCATTGGCAACTTTACTAATTATTTTCATGAGTAGTGCAAATTTTTTACTGTTTGCACTGCTGGGGAAGCCAATGGGAAATGCATATCATTTATTTTCTGTGCATATGAACTGACCTTTACATTGGAAAAGGTTTGGGAACTCCTTTTCTTTTGATAAGATCTTGTCTCCATTCTTTTTCTTTATTCATTTTATGCTGATTGATGTCTTGAATTATATTTCTAGGAACTGAGTTTTCCTCTATGCCTTTGTTTTGAAGAAAATTGCAGAGCAGAATGGTGGGAAATATGAAACAGCTGTATTTGCTATCCAGTGTAGCAACTTAAAGCGAATGCTACCAGTCTGTACGGATTGGGAGGTAAAGCTTCTGCTTGTTGATTTAAGATCTATGCATTTTTTTCAGTTGGTATCACCTTGCCCGGTACAGGAATTTTTTTAGCTCTAAATGGCTCCATCTCTTTATCCTTGTTTTGACTGGAATATCTTGTATCATAGATTTCACAATTATATTATTACCAAACATAAGCTAAGCGTGGTATTCTTATCATGTTGGACATGATGATCATACACCTAAGGTTGACATAGAAGAATATATGTGAACAGTCAAGGAACTAAATCACACAGGATTGAGTTACTGTAAGATCTATGAATGATGAAGGATAAAAGTAACACATTGCTGAATTACCAAATCAGTGAGATCGTCTATCCAAGCTAGTCTGTGTATTTTCATATGAGGTTGTATTGAAGGGTTAAGCATTTTAACTCTAGAGATTGACACACGGTTCTTCTAACAAATCCACATGAATAACAAGCTTCTTACTTCTATTTTCAAAATGGAGAAAGGTTTGAGAAATTGGAGACTACTTCCAATCTTCCTCCACTTTACTTCTGTTGTGCTTAGTTATGGTCAAAAAGGAATTGGTAAATTGACCATTTGTTCCTGATGATTCCTTATCTTCTTTAATGTTGCAGATGTTCATAACTATTTCACTTGAGGATGGTAGTGTTTGGAATTTAGTTTAACTAACTGGAAAAATGAAGAGTGTGTCAAATTAGGGATGGCAAAAAAATCCATGAACTACTAAAATCGTCTGCCTCATTGAATTCTATTGCACGTTTTAACCGATCTCAAATTGAAGTGGGTTGGGTTAGATCAGGTTTTTCAATCTACTCAACCTGGTGAGGTATGTTCGGATTTGCATTTTGAAATCCACCCAAACCAACCCTGTTCTGTTTATATATTTTAAAATATTATATATCTTAAAGTTTTAATTAAAAAATAAAAAAATATATAAAAAACTTGAAAATGTATAAGAAAACCTGAAAAGCACCTAAAATCTAAAACACAGACTCTACCATCAGCCAGGCACCTCCTTCCTTCATCTTCAAATTTCTTCATCACAGGCCACTGGACATCTTTGGAATCGTAGGACTATTACCTCCTTTCTTCATCTTCATCTTCACACTATTGGAACTGACCAATGTTGCTACTTGGTTTGTAAAATATATTTTTTGCTGAGGGTTTCTGAAAATTTTCTAATTTAATAGAAAGATGAAAGAAATTGGAGACTTAAGAGTTGAGTGATATAGAAATGACACTTGGTTGAGATATTTATAATTTCCATGGATGCAACTCTGGTGGGCAAAATTTATCTGTTCGGTATTTCAAAAAAGAATAAAGAAAATCTGTTTGCTGCCAATTGCTTGATGTAGTTTTTTTTTTTTTCAAAACAAAAAAATTGTATTAATTTTTTTTCTTCTAGAACATTTCTTGTCCAAATTTCTTTATCTTGCTCTTCAAATTAATTCATCTCCATCTTCATCTTCATCTTCAAATTTCTTATCTATATCTTCATTTTTAAAACCAGGGTGGGGCGGGTTTCACTGAAAACCTGCACGGTACGGAAAAAGCCATTTCTTTCTAAAATTTGTATCTGGTTTTAGGTGTTTTAGGAGCAGTGTATTCTGTATCCAGGACGGGTTCAGTTTTAGTAAAACCAGCCTCAAACTCGCCCTCTTGCCATTCCTAGTTATATTAGTTGGAAATGGTTTAAGTATGTGCCAAACAAGTGTGAATGAGATTTGAACTTGTTTGGGAAGCTGACTTGGTCAAACTTGGTTTAGAAAAGTCAAAATAGAGCATGATTTGTTAAACTAGCCTCCTTAAAAAAGTGAGGTTATAAAAATATTTATAGGACTACTAACTAACATTTTCCAAGAATGAAGTTATGGGTGAGGATGGAAGTTTTGGTGTTGAATCACCTTTGTGGGCTCCTTTTTTATTTTATTTTATTGTTATCATTGAGGAGCAGAGCAACAGTAGCCTGTTTTGTACTTTTGTATGGTAAGGATGATAGCACTTAAGGGTTTGACTGAATCACAATTGACACAACCTGAAAATTGATAGAATTCTCAAATTATTTTATTGAATAACTGAATTAGATTATCACAAAAAGTGATATTTGAAAGATATTGACAATACTTTATGAGCAACATTCTTCAAATTGAAAACTATACTCGAAACAGAATAAAATACTAAAGTTATAAAATTATATTAATAGACTTCTAAATAATACAATAATGATATATGTAAGAGAAATTATAATTTTTAATCCTTTCAGACAATCTGATCTTAACCCATTATACATCAACTTGACTTTTTGCGTATGGGACGAGGTTTAGTTTATGTTAGCCTTACGTGCTTAGACACCATTTAAAGGAGCCTTTGTTAGAGTACAACGAAAGAAAATTGTTGTAGGAAATCCAACATGACAAGGTATTAAAACTTGAGTTCTCATATGATCTCTCTATATCATTTGATGGAAAAGGAACTTTTGTCAAAGAGAAAGGGAATATTTGAAAGGAGAGTATAAGATATAATACAAAAAACAAAAAAGAAAAAAAAAATGCAAAAACGTAAACTGTAAAAGGCTTCAAGTTAAAATAGAGATCCAATCTCTATGCAAATTAGATAAAGGCACTCCTTCAAGAGAATGTCAGCTTTAGCCTAAAGCAAAGGAAAGGAAATAATTCCATCACAAACCATTTGGTGCATGGAGAATGATGCTTGGAAGTTCTAACATTTCTTGCCAACCATATCGTGCAAAGCTAGCAAAAATATCCTCCCTCTGCGGCACCTTATGGTTCCTTGGTCCTCCCTATACCCCATAAGGTGGAAGAGGTGAAAATATCAAGACTGTAGGGATATACTTGCTCAACCCAAGCAAAGAAAACAATCTAGTTCACGAAATCCACACCTCTTAAAAGTGAAGACAAAGGTGACTCTTTCTCTCTGAACTCTGATAACATATTAAACTGATGTCTGGAGAAAGAGCTCTATGAGGTCTTCTAATATGGAGAAATATTCTTGGTGTTGATCCTGTAAAGTCTGACCTTAGAAACTTTCACCTTCCAGTAATTATGATACAGTAACATGTTATGTTCTTGAGATTGGAATATAGTCATGAGTTTATTGAGATTGAAATAAGCAGAGTTCAGTTTTAGAGTTCGTTAGAGAGAACCTTCCTTCTCTGTGGCTAGTTACTCTAAAACGTTTTTTTGATAAATTCTTTGTTCATGACCTTATTAATAAAATAATTTACATGTATAGGGTAGGTCATTGCTATTAATTCCTGAATATTGCTGGATTTGACTTATCTTTATTACAGGCCAATTTTCTCTGGCAATTTATTCCTGATGAACTTGATTTTTCATGTTATGTTCCTGAAAAAAAATCCCTATTACAACCAAATTTCTCATTTTATTTTATTCCTAAATAACTCAACTCTTGTCTTTTGCTTTTCCCTAGATATAATCCTAAGCCAAAACCACAATTTAATGCACCGACAACGTGCTTTTCTGCTTTTAAGTTATTGACTATAACATTATACTCCTCATTCACAAGGTGCTTATCCTCAAGTACCAAACATCAGGAAAGAAATTTGCTTAGTATAGAGTCATCCAAAAGATAGAGTCTGAAATCAGGTTGTCATGCTACACATAGATGGGGTGAAGTCTGTTGTGACATTTGGTACTCTTGGTCAAACATAGTAGACTTTGATTCATGTGTCTTAATGACGAGACATGGATTTTTTGCTTGTGCTTCACTTCCATTCTTTTTGGGCTTGAGAGGTGGACAGTCCTTGATTTGTAGAAGCATTGCAAACAGATTCTTCCTGGGGCTTACGTGCATAGTCAGGTTGTCTTATTCTTTTTAAGGCGTATATGGATAGGCAGCCTACCACATAGTCTTTTTGGTAGTGCAATTAACAGCATCATAGTAAGAAATTCAACATGAAGAATTCTTTTTTGCTGGAAACATGATGAAGAAATAAACCTAATATCTACGTATGATCTTTGATAGTACACATTGACTGGTGCCCATAAGTTTGGGTTTGCAAAGTGCTCGAAAATTGTAGGTAATTCTTCTAGTTCTCTCCACTGGAGTCACCAAAAGCTGTCATTGAATATAAGAACTTTGTACTACACATCGAGATGTTGGGAGTATTTTATCTGTCTGTCAACTGCTTGGTTCTATAAAGTCTTGAGATTTCTGCATAAGAATTTGTACTTTAACCATATAAATTTATCTATTCTAGTTGTTTTCTTGTGACTGAAATCTGGACATGACTTGGAAATGTGATGATGGTTTGCTTGTAGTCAGCATGCTGGGCAATGGCCAAATCGTGGCTTGATATTCAGGTTGATATGGAACTATCCCGTGCAGATCCAGGATTGATTGAACAGCTTAAAAGAAATGCAGATGATGCTGATGGAAGTCCTGGAGGAATTGATGTTGCTTCTCATTCAGCAGGTGGGTCAGAAAATTGGCCGCTGCAAGTTCTGAACCAGCAACCACGAGATCTTTCTGCTCTTCTGCAGAAACTGCACTCCGGGTATATATGCTATCCATTGACATTAACATTATTCCTTTTACTGATTTATTGTTCAGTATGTCACCTTATTGTGTTCCTTTGCTTCATTTAGTGAAATGGTTCATGAAGCTGTTACTCGAGGATGCAAGCAACAACAGCGGCAAATCGAGGTTTTCTCTCAGTCAGGAATTTCAATATACTACCCTATAGGACTTAGACCTTCATTACTGGCCTTCTGCTTCCAATTAACTTCTGAAATACCAGATTGCTTTAGGACCCTTTTGTTTTCTTTGAACTTAATAAAAGTTTTTAATTTATTTTCTCCACCTATGGGAGGAGCTTATTAACATAGAACATGAAAAAATTCTGAAGGATCCTTGGTGACAATAATTATGAAACATGCAGTAGAAATACAAGTTCTCACTCAGCCTCTCACTTTTGACTGAAAGTCCATCCTCGCGAGCAGATACAACAGGAAAAACCAAGAGACATGTCCATAGGCGTTCTCAATACCAAATTTATACAGGAGCACATTATCCTCATTTCTCATTATGGTGTTTACCATTATATTTGACACTAAAAATGCATCAAGAATCTATCTGCCACCAACAAAAACGTGTTGAGCCTGTCCCACCATAAAACTCACAACAGCACTTCATCTTTTAGCTAACACTTCAACTTGTAGATAGTGGAAACAAGGTGATGGGTCTAAGATTTTTAAGGTCCGCATGCCTAACTACCTTGAAGGAGTGACAAATAGTTAGACCACAAATGTTACGAGGCACTTGAGCTTGTTTCACTGCTTTTCCTTATCTAAGAGATAGAAATTTTTGAGATTTATTTGCTGAAATTGGTGACAAATTGTTGCCATGGTTTGCAGTTGTTTTTTTTTTCTTTTATATGAAACATTTATGGTTGTTGTTAATGGTACATGGTAGTTTTTGTTTGTCGACGTGTTGATATAAGTACTTTAAACACTTTGCTCCAATCTCTGTCTTTAGTATAAAAAAACAATGTACTTTTTAGGTTCCTAAAAGTTACTTTAAAAAGGCTTATTTTTTGTCAACCAGATTTGAAAAATTTATTGCATCTGAGATGTGTTTTATTATAGTTTCAAGCTGTGTCGGGTCTTAAAATAAATCTTTTCAAGTCTGAATTAGCAAGAATCGGTTGCAGCAGTGAGGCTGGCTCTTTTGCTACAATTTTAGGGTGCAAGGAGGTAAAATTCCCTCTCAAATATCTCGGGATTCCTTTGGGAGCCAAATACAAGGATCAATTTACATGGGAACCAATTATTGATTTATTTGAGAAAAAGCTTGCGGGTTGGAAGAGAAATTTTATTTCTAACGGGGGTAGATATACCTTAATTAAAAGTACGCTTGCGAACCTCCCGTATATTATTTGTCTACTCTTACCATTCCGGTGAAGGTGGCAAAAAAACTGGAAACTATCCAATGCAGATTTTTGTGGGGTGATGTTGGTGATAACCGTAAATTCCATCTTGTGAATTGGGATGCCTTAAATGAATCTATTTTTTGTGGGGAGCTTGGCTTTAGATCTTTGGTGAAAATGAATGAAGCTTTACAAGACAAATGGTTATGGAGATACTCGAGGGAGGCTAGTAGTTTGTGGAGGAGGGTTGTTGAGGCTCGGTGGGGAAATTTATGAACTCCAGTGTTTCTGGTCGGATTTCTATCCCCCATGGGAGAGGGTTGTGGAGGAAGATTCTTATGCACAGATCCTGTTTTATGCTTTGCACTAAATGGAAGCTGGGCATGGGGAATAAAATTAATTTCTGGGAAGATAATTGAGTGGGCAGTGGTAGCCTCAAGGGCAGGTTTCCATGCATTTTCAATATTTCAGAAAACAAGAATATGGCTGTTATTGAGGCTTACCAGCGGTCGAATGAGAATGTGGTTTGGTCCATAAGTGTTAACAGAAATCTAAATGATTGGGAGTTGGGGGAATATGAAGGTATGTTGCAGCTTTTGGCAGAACATAAACTTTCTTGTGTGGATGATCAACTGGCGTGGGATCTGGAAAAAAATGGTTTCTTTTCTGTTTCCTCCTAGTATCAGTTCTTGTGCAAGGGGAGAAACGTGTGCAGGTTGGTCTTTTTGGCCAAACAAATTTGGAAGACCTTGGTTCCCCCTTGTGTGTCTTTCTTTGCTTGGGAGGCTTGCTGGGAGAAAATTTTAATTACTGATAAGCTTAGAAACAAGGGCTGCATTCTGGTGAATGGGTGTTATTGCTGTTTGGAGGCGGAGGAAACTTGTAACCACTTATTATTGTGGTGCCCTATGGTTTATGGTTTGTGGTCGTTTATTTGTGGGTTGTTGGGTATTAATTGGGTTATTGCAGGTTCGGTGGGAGGTGAGATATGGGCTTGGGATGGTTTAATTGTAAAAAATAAGTTAGCTAATATGATCTCATCAACTGTTTTTTGGGTTTTATGGAAAGAAAGGAATAGAAGAGTGTTTGAGAATGAGGTTAGTAGCATGACTAGGTTAAAAGATAAGTGGTTGCATTATATAAGTTCTATATTGTTAGAGCATGATATTATTGAAAATATGGATTTTGGGATTGTCATTGACTCACTAACCTTATTATAAATTTATGTACATGGGCGGTACTCCTGTTCTTGGTACCATGCTTATATACATTTGATATTTTTTATTTTTTTTACAAAAATTACTTTAAAAAGGTATAAACTAAAGATTTCATTCCTAATTTTTAGATTTTTATTTTTTATCTTACTAATTGACTTAATTACTTGTGTGTCATTCTCTTAACATCAATAATATATATATATATATATATAATAGTTTAAGTCATAATATAATTGTAATAAACATTTGTAGTTTTATAAGTTTTTATCAAATACAACTATTTACTTTTTACAATCAGTTTTTGTGGAAATTCATTATTTTGATTTTTTTAGTAAGAAGCATTTAGAACTTGATATACTTGTAGTAAAATTAGGACTTCATTTGGTATGTGGAAACATTGTTTAGTTTAAAATGAAAACAGTAGTTTGAAAATAAATGTAAAAGTATGGGTCAGGTTCGAAAATATCCAAGGTCACTTTTAATGTTTTCGAGAAAATTAATTTTCATTCTGCTTAGTTCCATGCATACACATGCTAACATTTGTGTTTGTGTTTTTATGTACCAACAAATAATAATTTAGAAATAGATACTAGAAAACATTTTTATATATTAAAGGAAGTCTAACTTTCAACAGTTTTCGATTGTCAATTGTGTTTCTTCTTTAGTTTGAATATATGGTGGTAGCCTACGCAACATTTTACTATCCTTCTTGATTGTTCCTGTGTTTGTCGATTTCATCAGAACTTTTTGATTGATTATTTCATCAGAACTTTTCGGTTGATTGCTAATTCATTGTTTCGCAGATGAATCTTATGTCAGGAAATATACCTCAGATGCTTGACATGATATGGTCATGGATAGCACCTTCAGAAGAAGATGAAAATGTCTTCAGGTAATCTTGGAGTGCTTGTTTTCATTTGAGAGATCTATTTGATCATCAAGAGACACGTAGTCCTGGTAGCTGACATAAATCTGGACTTCCCAACTTTTTCCACATAATTTTTTTTCTAAATAATAAAATATAAAAAGTATATTGATATCGGCACCAAGAGGGTTTCACCTATGAATAAAGCTTTTTGCGGATAAGGTGGTGTGGGAGCTAGAGAAGAGAGGTGAGTTCTCCGTGGGTTCCTATTATTGACAGCTGGTTGGTGAGACTGAGGTGGTTTACATAATTTTCCAGCTAAACAGATTTGAAAGCAAGGGTGACTCCAAGAACTGCTTTTTTTCCTTGGGAAGCTTGCAGAAAAAGTATACTAACTATTGATAAACTTAGAATAAGGGGTCAGATCATAGTAAACTGTTGCTACCTCTGTTTGAGTGCGGAAGAATCTTGTAATCACTTACTCCTATGGTGTCCTATGACATACGGTTTGTGGAATATGATCTATGGTTTATTGGGAATTGATTGGGTTATATCTGGGACTGTTTGTGAGGAATTATGGGCTTGGGAAAGTTTAGGTGTCAAAAGGAAAGTTGCTAATCTGATTCCTTTGACCATTTTTTGGGTTCTTTGGAAAGAGAAGAATGCTATAGCTTTTGAGGGTAAAACATTAGACTTGTATAAATTAAGAGATAAGTGGATACACTATTTTGGGACTAGTTTGTTAGGTCATGACATTATTTGTGATGAGAATTTTAGAAATGTTATTGATACACTAACCACATTGTAAATCTTTGTATATAGGTGGTACTTCCTTTTTTTGGGTACCTTGTTAAAATATATACCTTACACTTTTTATCTATAATTTTTTTTTTTCTGTTGAATAAGGAGGATGACCATGTAACAAAAAAGCAAGAGTCTGAAACCATTTATTTGTAAGTAAATCAAATGCATCCACATCATCAACCCTGTCAAACTCCTTTCATTCCTCTCTTTCCACACCACCCAAATATGGTAAGGCATATTAAGTCCATTTGTTTCCTCCGACCTCTAACGCCCTTCCACACCCAAACTTTCACCGAACCTGCCATCTCGCAGTTCATTCCTAACAGCTTGTAAAACAATAGTCAGAGCTTATAAACCACATGACACCTAAGCAGTACATAGTTACAAATCTCCTTTGCTCTCATACAGAGGTAACGAGTATTGAGTAATATCTTACCCTGTCTCCACAGTTTGTTAATAGTCATAATACCCTTGCTACTAGCCTCCCAGGCAATAAACAAAACACGTGGTGGGACTCTAGCCTTCCAAGTCTGTCTGAAAGGGAATATGAAGCCATGATCTTCATGTTTAAACAACTGCTTATAGAAGAACTTGACTGTGAATGACCAATTCGTTGTAAGACGCCAATCTGAATTGTCAATGATCCCATCCAGAGTCACAAGGGAGAGAATGCTCAACAATTCTTCATATTCACCAATTTCCCCGTCATTAAGATGTCTCAACACAAGAACTTGTCACTTCTTCTCCCACCTCGAACTTCGATAAAAGAGTCACAGATCTTAATAACTTTATGCTGGGCCATCGTATAAATTATCGTATACTATGTCTTTTTCCATTGAAAACCAGAAGAACAATTCCGTTCCTTAATTGTTCTAGTAGATATTTGTGTTGTTCTTTTGGTTTTTAGAAACCAAATTTTCATTCTCAAGGCAGTACGCATCCAGATTGTCACCTGTCTTCAAAAGCTTTGGGAGAAGGAGTTCGTTGAAATGTAAATGATGGCAGGCAACTCTTAGACCTACTATATTTTTTATTTTTAATTAATAAACAAAGCTGAGTCCTGTAAATGACTCGAACCCCCAACAATTTTCTTCCACATAAATTGAATCGGGAAGTTTTGGTTTTTGGATAATCTTTGATTCTTTAATAGTCATATTGTCCATAAGTCTGCAAACAAAGCATCACGTCAAAGAGGTTTAGTTATTTTTCTCACCCCTTTGCCATAATGATTAGAATTCATAAAACAATCCAGAGGAGGTGTAGACCAGTTTAGAATAAACGTATCAAACAACCGTGTCACAATTTCCAAGCTACATGATATTTAAGGAACAAGTGGCTATGGGTCTCCCCTTTACTATGACACACAACACAGATGTCCGGTGGAAGAGCTTGATTAGGCCTACAAATTTGTAGCAAGGTGTTGGTGTTTAACTTGTTTAATTGCTGTCCTCACAAGCACCTTTTCATATATCTTGGCAAAAGGACTATGATAGCTATTGGGGTTTTAGGTTATGCAGTCAAAGAAAGATTTACAAGTGTATGCTTTCAAGGGGTCACAAGTCCATATCCTGCTATCAGACTGCTGGGTGTAATAAAAGGGTTTTAGCAAACTTAGCAGTGTTAATAGGTCGTTGCTCTCTTGATCATTCAGATTCTGAAGAAATAGAAATTTCAAGTTATGTTGCTATTAGTTTTGACAAAGAAAATGGGAAATAGGGACATTATGCCTTGAGGATATTCTGTAGGAGTGGCAGCAGTTTGGAATTTTTTGACGGTCTTCATTGCTGAGCCTTATATTTTTCTCTAGTATTCGTTGCTGAATTAGAATATTCTTTTTTTAAATATAAAGTCTAATAAGTGTATTAGAATTAGAAAAATTCATAAGCCTCCATTGCTAACTATTAGCCTTCAGGGCCAAAAGCCTTCAACATTCTTTTTTCTTTTTGAAGAAATGTCGGAAATCTCTATAAATTCATCGGATTTCTGTGCTTCAACTGTTAGATCCTTATCTAATTAGTCAACTAGAGAACTCCAGAACATTAACCTATTATATTGATTGAATAAAAAAACTATTTTGAATCGTCACAGATTGTGTGAACGCTTATGAAAAGAAGTGAAAAATTGAGTCATCTAACTCGAAATCGGTGCGAAACAAAAGATCCAAAGTTTAATGCACGAGAGGACGAAGATTTGATGATTGCGTTTTGGCTTTGGAATAAGAGCTACCTGAAATGGTAGGAACTGTATGTTTCTTACAACTGCTTGATAGATCAGAAGCTATTTTCTAGAAGTACTCTAAGAAGTTTGTTGACTGGGAAGAGGAAGATTAAGTGATCATATATTTTAGTTTTTAATTCAATGCAAGCTGATATTAATCGGAGTTGCATGTTTCCCACAATCACTTGAGAGATCTGGAAAGCCGTTTGCCAGAAGTATTCTAAGGTGCATTATATTGCTCTAATCTGCAAAATGAAGATTAAAACATCATCTGGTAAGGAAGGACACTCCCACTCATGGAATTCTATAGTCCTAGGAAACAGTTGTGGCTTGGAATATAGACCAAAATGTTAAGGAGAAATACGGTGACAATGCTGCAGCACTCAATAGTTTTGTTAAAAGAAAAAAGGATCTTCAAATATATCGTGTATGTCTTGATGCAGAATTTGATCATATCTGCTGCAAAGTGCCGGAGAAGCAAAGATTTTACCTCTCTGAATGAGACTTTTGTGATACTCTGTGCTGTGGAGAGCTGCAGGACCGTTATCCTCAATTCCCAAGAAGTAGACGGCTCAACCATGATTTCTAGAAAATTCATGGATGATAGACCCAAGGATAATCCTTGTTAGAATTGTAAAAATTAGAACAGAAAAGTGAAGTAATCTAAGCCACTTAACTGATAGGGAATCTGGGGACATATTCTAAGGAGCCACGATACACTAGTGAGAATTGCTCTAAAATTCCATGGGAAAGCTCAATTTCTCAACCAACGCTGAGGGTTTAAGGGACAACCATAAAGCCAAGCCTTCTGGTAGATACCTTCTTTGACTGATCTTAGGTCTCATGATCCCCTAAACCAGAAAGAATCTGTAGTCAATCTGACAATTCAGATAAGTAACTAATATATTAAAAAGAAAAATGTCACAGCATTAACTGGTTATTTTGTTGACGTATGTGCATCATTGTTCCTGGCAGGCCTCATGGTGATCCTCAGATGATCCGGTTTGGAGCTCACGTAGTACTTGTTCTTAGATACTTGCTTGGTGATGAGATGAAAGATTCTTTCAAAGAAAGACTTATGACCATTGGTGATCTCATTATAAACATGTAAGATCCTTATTCTGAAACTTGTATACCATCATATACTTCTTGGATGAGGTAATTGTATACTTTTTGGTTGGGGTTTATAGTCTGTTGAAAAAACAAAATTTAAGACTTATCCTCATGCATAGTTAATTGTTTGCTGGTATTTTCTTTCTTGGCACAAAATTCAGTAGAACTGTAGGATTCCCATGGATAAGCAGAACATAGGACATGGCTATATTAATAATTATTATAAAAAAGTTATTGAGGTATCTTTTTCTCCCTTTGCGAAAATTCTCTTTTCTGGTAGTAAGAAAAGAAAACCATTTTTCTGAAGATTATGGTTTTGAGCACATTAAATGTTGCAAAATAACGATCTCATATAAAATCTGCACTTATAATGGAACCTAAGTGTAAATATGCACTAAGTCTTTCTCATATATTTTCATTGAGAATTCACAATAATCAACCTTGTAGCTAATGTTACTTTATTTTTCATTTGCCCACTTTGACCTTCTCCAACTTGTAGAAGGCATTTTGGAATGACCTGCTGTAGACATCCAAGTGTCAGATGACTTTTGAGCAGAAATATCTTTATTTCTTTGTTATTATTGACTAGTTTATTCTTTGTACTTATGCACTAGTTCGTTAATTATTTCTTTTGTTGAAGGATCACAATAATGGACTATGTAGCTAATGTTACTTTATTGTTCATTTGCCCACTTTGACTACCCCAACTTTTAGAAGGCATTTTAGGATGACCTACTATAGACATCCTGTCAGATGACTTTTCAGCAAAAATATCTTTTAATTATTTGTTATTGTTGTCTAGTGATTTTAGGAATAGTTCTACATATCTTGACCAGTGTTCTTTTATGTGTAATTCTAGGAACAATTATTTTGTATTATATATCTTGATTTATGCCTAGTTATTTGGTCTAACTTATAGCACTTATTATATAAGACCATTTCCTATTTTCTTGATATAAAAGACTTATAATAGGCTCTAGCGTTGCTGCAGAAATAACAAGCAATCTTCTTGCTTTGTCCATTTCTTACTGACATCGTGGTATCCGATCTACTGCTGCCTAATTGAGTGATGTTTTATATCACTTGACAATATGGTTATGTTGTACCTGAGTATGTACATGGGTAGTGCCCCCTTGGCACCTTTACATCAATACATACTATATTTTTATTTCAAAAAAGAAAATTGTACCTGAGTGTGCATACGTGGTGAATCTCATCAGTTGTACTGTCAGTCAGTTATAGTCCCACATTGATAATATCTAAAATATGTCAAGCTATTTTCATGTTGGAAAAGAAATTTGAGACAGCCAATTTTACATCAGTGAGTTGCCTTGCTGGAGAGTTTACTTAAGTTTGTATTCTTTGTTTGAACTGAGGTTGATTTCAATTTATTATGGAGTCCATTTGGCTACTTTCTCAATTCTTATATTTAGCACTCTCACTTTCAGGTACGCAATGTTTCTGTTTTCAAACCAACATGAGGAGTTGGTGGGAATGTACGCTTCTCAGCTTGCACGTCACCGTTGCATTGACCTCTTTGTTCACATGATGGAGTTAAGGCTTCATAGCAGGTACATTTCTTTTTAAAAAGTCTTATTGCATATGTAGAGAAGTGATCGTATCTTGATTGGAGCTAATCTACATCCTAAATCATATTTCACTATTAACTTCTACTCTTAATGTGAAAGAAATTTGTTGAAAAGTGGTATTGTGTAAAATTTGTAAAAAGAATAAACTACACATATATAATCTCCAACATATATAAATAGGGCTGTATTATTCTATGAAATCATCACATCTATTATTCCACAAATTTAGATGCTAATTTTGTTAGTGGAAACTTGTGATATACACTTATGCCAATTAGCCAACCAGCTTGCTTCAGTTTAATTTGGCAATCCTAAATAACTGAGCTATGGCTTTGGCATTTGTTTTTTGTTTCTTGTTTTTTATTTTTTTGTTTTGTCTTGCATCTGAAGGAGTACGAGGATAATTTTTCCTTGCCTTCTTTATGGCAACTGATCTTGTTGGATAGCATATACATCATTAAGTTATAATTTTTCTTCGAATGTGCCTGGTTACATGATTTAGCTTCTCAGATCTCTTTGCTTATATTCAGTTTCTTCAATAGCTTGAATATTTTATTTACTCTAAAACAATAGAATGCAAGCAAGAACAGTAGGCATTCATCACTGTGGTCAACCAGGTCCCTTTTATTGTATATTCCCAAACAATTGAGTTGGAACCAAATTTTATATCAACTTTTTGTAATTTACACTGATAATCTTAAATTGAAATGAAATAGTTTTCAATCTTTTCTAGAGTTGACAACCCTCAGAAATGGGAAATGTAGGAGCAACTATGTAGATTATTCAAAGCCACTGTGGTATGCAATGGGCTGAAGCATCGTAGGTGCTATAGAGTGCAATGCGATCTGGGTTTTAATTCATATAGAAATCGAGAAAAATATTTTAGACGAAGAGCTAGAAGATAGCAATAAGGGCTACGTGTTTAAGATCAAACATGAATTCATTGTTATCAGAAAAGAGTCAAATCGAAAAAAGAAGAGTCAAAGTTGTCATAGAGAATATATTCACCTAGCACATGGCTACGTGGAAATTAGAAAGAGAGTGCTAAGAAGTTTTTTGTAGTTAACCGATGTCCTAATCATAAAGTGAAGTATGATTCTTAATTTTGAAGAACTTAATAATCTTTCAACCAAGGTGTTTCATCTGTCATGTAATGTAATGAGAAGGAAACCAGAATTACAAAACCCCCTATAAAAAAAAAATTCCCTAGGCCAAACACAAGTATGCTTTACTTCTTCCTTTTCCAATAGCTTATTATGGGCAATATTTTCTCTGCGGATAGGTGACAAAGTCAACCATTGGTGCCTTATGTTTTCTCTTTTTCTAAAGTTTCTACTTTTTTCTTCCCTAGGAAAAATCAACTGCGTGTGTCGGAAGGTCTGACAGTGGCTAATTTAGTTATTTCTCCTTTTTGTTCTTATAATTTTCTTTTAGAACTCAGTTATGTTCATGGGTTGCAGTAAGCAATGAATATCTGCTATGGCATAAAATGCGGAAACTGAATTCCTGAATTGTTTAGAGCTCATATTATGAGATTACTTAATAACTTAAGGCATGATGGTTTTTATTGATGTTGGGTTTGCTTCTTGGCCTGAAAATAGTGTACATGTCAAATACAAAATCTTCCTTTCTGCCATGGAGTACTTACCACTCTCTCCGGAGGATGATTCGAAAGGCAGTTTCGAAGAAATTGTTGAGAGGTATTTGTCTGTTTTAAGGCATTAAGTAAAACTTGTTGTATTGCTGTAACTGTTAAAGTAAAGTGAATTTCAGTGCAAGGTTACCATGTAATTTCTTGGGCTAACAGGGTTTTGTCAAGATCTCGGGAAGTCAAAGTTTCAAAATATGATAAGTCATCAGATGTTTCGGAGCAGCATCGGCAGCAAAGCCTTCAAAAAGCTATGGTCATCCAATGGCTTTGTTTTACACCTCCATCCACAATAAAAGATGTTAGAAGTGTTAATGCCAAACTTCTTTTGCGAGCATTGATACACAGGTACTTTATGTTCTTTCTAGCTGTAAAATAGGTAGTATTTTCTTTTCTCATGAATATTGACTTGAAGAGGTATACAGTAGTATTGAGCTAAGAGAACTCTTTGTTACCGGGCCCTGAATCCTTTTATCCTCAAATTTTTTTCTTAGAAATGATGCAGCTAAACTGCAAGAAAAATGTTGCCAAATAAGTTACTGGAAGAGACTCGAGCCTGCTATGACATAACAGCAAGAACCTCTCTATCAATTCCCTTTGCTAATGGAATCAACTTGCTTTACTCAAATTAACTGGGAGGTTTATAGCATAAAAAACATTCAAAATGCATCAAAGAGGCATAACACGATATACGATTGTGTACAAACATTAGTAGCTTTATTGGCAAAAAAAAGATGTGACATTACACCTCCTTCACATTTCTACAAACTTGTAAAACAACAAGAAGGGTTCAAAGATTCGCCATAAAGTGGACTGTAGAAAGGCACAGAAGAAATGCACTTAGAATTCATTTTGCATTGTCTCCCAAAACTGATTCTTCAAATGACATAAATATGGAATCATCAATATATGTGATTATTATACTTTTCATGGTTCTTTTTCTTTTCAAAAAATAAAAAATACTTCTCATGATTCAACTTACAATTATAGGGGACAACCCCTGTTGCACTATGATAGTGAAAATACAGTTTAACACAGATTAAGGTGAAATGAGAGAAAGAACACAATAAATTTGATGTAGTTGGTTAATGTGTTTCCATTCATGGAGCCACCTAAGGAGGTGTCACTATTTAGGAATTTAAGTCTACAACTAGGGTTTTTCCTATATTTAGTGGATGAAGGAGAAAATTTAAAATTACAAGAATATCCATTATATAGAACCCGAAGGCCCAACATCATACTCTACCCTTGTCTTTACAGGGAACTTCTTGTGAATATTAGTCTCTTTGAATATGACCTTCAACTCAACAACATTTATATCTGTTTGGCTCAATCACCATTTCAGTCTCACTTGATTCCTACGCCTCATTTTCTCACTACTCTTGATAACAAGAATTACATTTCGTTTTATGTTTGACCTAACCTTTCACACCCACCTTGAATTCAATTCTTCCTTATATTGTGGGAATTCGGTTCCCACCCCAAATAATTCAAAGTGGGGGTGGGATTGACACTAAATATATAAATGATATATTAAGTCTACATATTAAAGACAAATATAATGATTAAAGATTGAAATTATGGGAGAGTAGAATATGAATTGAACTAAGCTTGACCCTGCAGTAATTGCAGCATGGGGATTTTCTCCTACTTCCACGAAGGCATATTGGACTTACTCTACTACTTTCCCTGAAGTCCTTGTTAATCTTCTAACCAGTACTTTTCACAATAATCTTATTGACACCGCTGAAATGACTGTAGAGAGGTTCAACCTTTTCACTTATTAACCCTAAAAATAGCATTGATGCAGTTTTACTAGAATCCTCAAAAAGGCTTTAGAATATCTCATTACATCATCTCCCAGTTTGTTGGAGGAAAGCTGTTGGACCCAGTACCTTTTCTCCATTGTAATCCTTAGTTCTTGAAAGTGGCCTCTCTAACCAAAGCCTCAAGTTCCACCAATATGCTAAAATTCCATGTTGTCAGTGAGTCGTTCTATCCATCATGGCCGATTTCCAAGGGAGTCACAAGCTAAAAACGAGCTCCATATGCCTTCAACTCTCAAAAACATTACTGTAAATTCTATTGCTGGAAAATAAAGTATTTTCTTCGAGTTTGCAGCCCATGGAAAAATATTCACATTCTAGTTACCCTTTTTAAGCCAAAAGCCCTTTGCTTGTCTGCAAAAGATCCTAAAAGAATTAGGTAGCCAATTCTTTTTGAAGAAAACTCTCTTACCTCTCAGAGATCTGTTTGTATCCCTCCATACATTGTTGATCTGACTTGCTAGTCTCCTTGCAGCGAGTTGCTTGGACTTTATTTTAAGCTCATGGTGGTCTAATATATGCAGAATAATGTTGATATTGCTTGATTACTCATGAAGATAATCATAGTTTTTCTTTATATTTTTATTTTGTTCTGGTGTATTGTTTAAAAAATTATCTATTATTTTATGGTAGCCTCATTCTCGTGCTGATAATAAGTATTTCTTTTTTTCACATCTCTTTTCTTCCTATTTTTCCTTTTCTAAATTTCCTATGGATTTTGAAAATCTGATGACTTAGCACACCGGGAATACAAAGTGGAAAATGTAGATAAAAGAAAAAATAACCAAATCATAGAAAAGGGAGAAAAAGTGCAATCATAATTTTGGAATTGTAAGATTGTAGGATTCTTAAGGTGCCCAATTAAGGACAAATGTATTTTTTTTTTTAGATAAAAGTTAGAAATGCATTAAAAAGTGGTATGAAGGGGGTACTGCCCATTTACAAAAGATTTACATATCAATGAGCATATCGACAACAGCTCCTATGTCATCAAAAGATAAGAAACTGTCTCAAAAGTATGAATCGAAAACAGTGTATCCATCTATCTTTGATATTTATAAAAGTATTTTCAATATCTTCAAAAGCTTTATTGTTTATTTCTTTCCAAATAACCCAAAAGATTGTTAAAGGAATTAGCCGAGTAGCATAATTGTTAGAAACTAAACCCTTCCAGCCCAAAATCTCATTATAAACGGAGCTGGCCACAACCCAATTAAGGCCAATCAGACTATAGACCATATGCCACAAATTAGCAGTAAAAGGACACCAAAGAAGAATATGATTGCAACTCTCAGCATTATTTTTGTAAAGGAAATATCTGTTGACCAAAATTTTCCCTCTTTTTATCAAATTATCCAATGTCAGGATCTTCTCTTTAACAGCTTCCCAAGCAAAGAATGAATCGTAGGGGGAGCATTAGCTTTCCATATTGCTTGGTAAGGGAAATATGCAGCTGATATAGTGTTTGTCCAGCCAATGCTAAATGACTAATTGAAAAAAGACCGGATGGAGAATTTGCCATTTTTCTGCAGTTTCCAAATTAGAGAGTCCTGTCTGTTCACAATTTGGAGCCTGGCCATCAGATGCATGAACTGTCCAAATTCTTTCATTTCCCAGTCATTTAAGTTGTGGTTGACAGCAACATTACAAAGACTCGAGACATCAAAGGCTTACTAACCAGAAGATTTTTGCGTTGTGCAGTGGAGTAAATAGTTGGGAAGACGGACTTAAGACTGTTTTCAGTACACCAAAGCTCACCCCATTTATTTTAAAAATCTAGAGCTACTCCTCTTATGTTATAAAAGTTTTTAAATTAACCTTATCAGTTAGTACAACAATCAGTTGAATTCTTCTCAATTTGTTATATTATTTAGGAACCTTGAAATATCCCTCATAATTATCTAAACGATCTCATTTTGCTTCTCCTATTTAAAGTCTTATAATTTTTTATTATTTTTACAATCTAAAATTACTTTTGATTAGTTATTATATAAACGTTCAAACTTTATCTCAAAAAAAAAAAAATAAACGTTCAAACTTAATCATAATTGGATTTGTTAAAATCCAATGTATTAGTACGTTGACAAATATGAAATTGATGGGAAGTGTAAGATCCTAGTTTATTTTGAATTCTCTTTTCTTTGAAATCTACATTAGATTGTTCTTTTACATGAAAAATATATTAATTTAGAAAAAGTACTTTACTTAGTAAAAATAAAACATATTTGTTTTTTATTTGATTCCTTCTTTTCATAAAATGGAAGGATAGATGGTGGGGGATAATTGTAGATTTTCGAAATAGGAGTGTTAAGTTTAAGATGTATGAAACTAGATGTGGCTTATTTTATTTTATCCTTTTATTTATGATTAGTCTGAATAAGCATAGGATAGCACCCAGTTGTTTATAGGGTTCCTACTTTCTAGATATAAATATTCCTAAATGGTCCTGCATCATTGTAACAATCATTCCATTTCTAGCAACATATTGTTCCGGGAGTTTGCTCTGGTTTCTATGTGGAGAGTGCCGGCAATGCCTGTAGGTGCACATACATTACTCAGCTTTCTTGCTGAACCTTTGAAGCAAATTTCAGAAGGTCCTGATATGGTGGAAGATTATGTTTCAGAGAATCTGAAAGAGTTTGAAGACTGGGTATGTCTAACCTTAAAATCTGTTCTTGTCCTGAATTTTTCTATGCATATAGATCCATAATTATGTGTTCTTGCATCAACCAGAGTGAGTATTACTCCTGTGATGCAACCTATCGTAACTGGCTCAAAATTGAAATAGAGAATGCTGATGTATCTCCTACTGATCTCACTGTGGAGGAAAGACAAAGAGCTGTTGCAGCAGCCAGAGAGACATTAGAATCATCCTTGTTATTGCTGTCAAGTAAGTCTAGTTACTTTCATGAGTCAACAGCATCCATGCACTTGGCTGCTTGAATGACAAGCATGTATTCTGATAGTGGTTTTTCTTTGAATATTATCTGTACTGTTGTTTCTTCTGAGAAGTGATTGAAAATTCTTCAAGATATAACAGTTTGATCTTTTATAGGGAAAGACAGACCATGGTTAACTTCCCTTGAAGACCATCAATATGAAACGACAGGGCCTCTCTTCCTTGAATTGCATGCCACTGCAATGCTCTGCCTACCATCTGGGGAATGTATGTGCCCAGATGCCACCATATGTGCAGCACTAATGAGTGCTCTCTACTCTTCAGTGGGCGAGGAGGTTGTGTTGAAACGCGAGCTAATGGTATGTTTTTCTCCTTTTAATTTACTTTTTAGATAAACTTTTTCAAGTTTTTGCAGCTCCAAGATATAGATGATCTAAATCTTATGAAGTTGATAAAGCAATTAGCAACAAAGTTGCCCATCTGGAGTTCCATGTTTGGTGTTTAATCACCCTTAATAACATGCCCTTTCGGAGCTTGCAAAGAAAAGCCTTTAACAAATAATTGTGTTGATCATTTAATTCTGATTTCTACTAGTCATTACAGCTTAATCCTAAGTTGTTTTACTCATGAATTGACAAGTAAAGGATAGTGTGGGATGTTGAGGTCAAATTACGACTTAAATGAGGGACTGCATGAGGAAGAGACAGTTTGTTTATGTCTAGCAACAACTCGATATTAGGTTCTTTGTGGTATTAAAGGAGGCCATGGTCTATTGGAAGCTCTTCTCATGTAATTCTCTTTCGTAATGAATTTTTTAATGTGCAGGTAAATGTTGCTGTTTCATCAAAGGACAACTACTGTATTGAGGTTGTGCTTCGCTGCTTGGCAGTAGAGGGTGATGGACTTGGGCCAAATGAGCAGGATGATGGTGGTGTTCTTGGTGCTATTATGGCTGCTGGTTTCAAAGGTAATGAAATTTAAACCTACACTTCTTGGATGCTGGTCACAATTGTGAATAACAACGATGATGAAGTAAATTTAATGAGTAGTTAGTACAGACGTACACAGAGATAGAGAGATATTCAGGATTCCTCTACTCTTAATTGTCACATAAATTTATGAACTACTACCATTTTGTTGTTAAAAGATTTTTATTTTTTATTTTGTGGTGAAAATATATTTTTCGTGATATGGATGGTGATAGTATGATATTAAGGTTATCTAAGGGGTACACGTGAAGCAACAATATTTAGATTTGGGTTTCTATAATTGTGTGTGGTGAAGTTCTATTTTCTTTATATTAAGGAAATTCATTAAGGAGGAGCTAAGGGAACTCAAAAGATCACTAGACAAGCCTAAGAGAACTTTAGGTCAGAAAAAGCAAGTAGTTATATCATCAGTATTTATTCCAGCTGTACTGACTCAATAGTATTAATCTATTCCAGGTGAACTTTCCCGATTCCAAGCAGGTGTTACAATGGAGATATCCCGGTTAGATGCATATTATTCAACCATGGATGGGTCTTTGGAAAGTCCAGCAAAATATATTGTGCAGGGTCTTTGCCGGAGATGCTGTCTTCCAGAAATGATTCTTCGACTAATGCAGGTAATGTTTCTACAACCTTCTCCTTCGGCATTACAACACCAAATCTAATCCAACCGTTTTGCAGCACTGTATTCCATCCACATTTTTATCATTTCCATAAAGACCTGACATCGGACTAATACTTGCAGTAGCTAATGCCACTTTCCTAAATCAGCTGATTACACCTTGTAGGATTAGGTACTCATTCGCTATGGTTAAACCTAATATTTTCTTCTTTCTCTCGACCCACTCCTCTTCAAGACTATTCCTCTCAAGCCAAATCAGGCATTATTCTATCAACCAACTGCCATTAAGAGTGATGACACAAGTGGTGGTTAGTTGTAGACTCTATTCGGGCGACTTTCAATTGGGATACCTGTCATTTATAGATCAAAATTTATGCCCGAATAGTTGCTGGAAAATTTCTACTAGTTTTCTTCTCTTCCTATCTGTGTCTCTGTGTTCTTTCTATTTTCTAAATTATATTTTACTTACCTGTGGTATTTTTGCAAACTAATAAGTGGCTGTATTAATGTACAATCTGGGTTAAACCGGAAACTAGACTAGAGTGAATCAATCCTAGGTCTTGTTTTTGGAATTGTCAAGGTAATCCTTCTTCAGATAATCTGCAAAGCGAGGGTACTGCAAAATAAGTCCCTTATTTATTTTGGCAGTATTTTGTTTAGTCTTACAAAAAGTACTCCTGCATTTAGCAGTAGTATTGGAAAGGAGAAACAGTCTTTTTATGCTAAAACTTGAACTATTTTAGAAGCAGAAAGCAGAAAATGTAAATTGCTAGTAAGCAGAGTCAAACTTTATTCGGGTACATATTTTGGGCAACTTACATGGGCTTCACTGAGTTTTAGAGGCAGTTACGTTTCAGTTCCCGAGACCTCTTTTAGACATCAGTTTAATCCTTTCTATTTATTTTTTGTTATGGAAATAATAAAAATTACTTCAAAACTTTCTGTCAGTGGAAGGACCAATTTAGTAGAAACATGATCACCAGTATATGATAGTTAGAGGTGACTATTGATATTTTAGCAAGCGGGTATTACTTATATTCAAATGGCTTTATTTTTTAAAATTTAGTTTGAAAAATCTAAGGTAAATCTAAAACACAATAAAAATAACCAGTCACTGTTAATATATGATAGTTAGAGGTGGCTTGATTGAAATTTTAACAAGAGAAGTATTGTTTATACCCAAATGACTGGCCATCTAAAGTTTCTTGTGATAAGTTTTGATGTTTTTTCAGGGAAGGTAAAATCCAGTTTTGAACATAAACTTATTTCTTATTTCTCTTCTATAACAAAGACAAAAAAAAGTCTCAAGATTTTTTATGGGAAAGTGAAAACATGAAATGACTAACTAACTGAACTAACACATGCCTTAATGTATTTTAGTTACTTACAATGTTCTAGTTGTCTGGCCTTTATTTTTTCTTTTTAACTGTTGTGATTTCAATAATTCTTGCTGTTACCATTGGTTGTGGCAGGTATCTGTTTCTCTTGTGGAGTCGGGTAATCCACCAGAAAACCACCATGACTTGATCGAATTGGTGTGTTGTGCTGAAACTGGGTTCCTCTGTTTGTTTAGTCAGCAACAACTACAGGTTAGTGGATGATTATTTTGGCTGTTTGTAGTAGTTAAAAGAAGTGATGAGAACCTTAGAAATGTTCTTATGCTGTGGAATGACATAGATGGAAGGGAACTGCCAAAGCACCCTTCCTCCATAGGCTCTCATTCTCCACCATGAACCTCCAGGGCCTTTTGCCTCGCAATGCAACATTAAATTCAATAAACGATGTCATGCTCAACCCTTTCGCCAAACTAGATGTTCTGCAACATCTCAAGCCACTAGATGATACCTCTTCCTCTTCTCTAAATCGTCCCAAAAGAACCTTTGTTGGGGCCACCACTAACTTCTTTGCCACACTAACTGTGATAGTCACCAAAGACAAGAAATAGATTGAAGTATTGGTGATGGCATTTGAATCTTTCAATGCCAATTATTGGACTAAATAATGTTTTTTATTTATTTTTGCGAAAAGTACAATCATCAAGTGTTTTTGTGCGTCAAACACATCCAACCTTGTCAAGAACCAAATTATAGATCTTGACAGGGATTATAGAGTGGATACAACTATGATCACCAAGTAACTTCAGCAAGCCTCTTTACACATACCATTATCATGCATTATCGAGAAGGAAATATACATAGTTCTGAATATAGTTATTTAGGTATTCAGAACTTGCATACATATAATATGTACCAAAATAGCATGGTTCAATGGATCTTTACAGTGGAGTGCTAATGACACACTAGAAGCGTCAGCAATTTTAATACGAGGCAACTACTGGACATGGTAGTGCCAGTCAAAATAAGGACTTCATGAAGACTTTAATTGCTCAAGGTTACACCATTACCTAATTTTCTGAATAAATTGAGTAAATATTTGTAAAACATACAAAACTCTGACATGCAAATTTCTGAATAAAGTGATTAAATACCCGTAAAACATAGAAGATGCGACATGAAAATGCAGATAGGACATTAACATTTAGAAAAGAAAATGTACCAACAGTCCTCTGCTTAAGGTAAACGAGTGTCTAAGTTAAGAACTTATCCCAAGGCCCAGCTCCCATGGAAATTTAGGTTCACCTACATTTAGAGTCTTAATACGACAATAACAGAAGAAATCTATTCAAATTAAACTAGGAATTATTTCACCATTAAGGGCGCGGGGGGAGTTTAACTTGATCTTGTCACTCTCTTGTCATCCCTAGGATACTTTCGTTGTACATAAGAAAAAGGGAGCTCAGCTCAACCCCATCAACCCCCTTGTTTATACCCAGAGGAAGTAGAGCTCTGCCCAACCTTTTCAACTTTCTCTTCACACTAGGAAAAGGGGACCTCAATTGGGACTTATTAGTCCTTTCATCATACCTAGGAGGGGTATATGTTGACCTTGTCAACTGGTCTAATCAAGCATAGAGGATAGATTACTTACTAATAGCTAGGTAAAAGAGTTAAAAGAGTAATTTATTAACATCATATGATCATCAAGTCTTAGGATAGATTACTTGCTTCTTCTATGAAAACATGTAACTGGTCTCCTAGGGTTAAGGATGCAAGGTGGAAAGACCACTCCTTGTTTCTCAAAACAAAAGTGAAGGAGAAAATAAGTGCCCTTTGAGGGAGGATGGTGCAAATTCAACCTTTAACTCTCAAACTTTTTTCAACAAAGTTCGACAGTCCTGATTTGCCCCTATTTGCAACATGCAACATTAAGCAATTTATCCAATTTAATGTGACTCCTAGTAAGGGATCCTTTAAGCATTTTCAGTGTGTCAAAATTTAGTAGCTAGAAATCCAAAGGAAACAAGGAAATTTGTTCAATATCGTTAAATTGCAGGTTCGGGTTCCCATAGACAACAATTCACTGGGTTCACCAGCTGGGGAAAAGTGGGTCCTTACAGTCGAGATTTGTGCAGCTCTCCCGACTGTCCATTTCTGGCCTCCATATGTTGCTAGACTCTGGTCAGGAAGTGAAGCTTGACGTGAGGGTATTCGAGGGTGTCTTCTTGCTTGTGTAATCACCGGAAATCACCACAGGAGTGGTGCCTTCATCTGGGTCAATACCCGAGCTGGTTGGCCTGAGGAGCGAGGCAGACTGGAGGAGGGAGGTAACCCGTGCACACAAACAGAGGTTGTTAGTGGTCGTCTGGAAGTCGTAGACAGTTGTTTTCTGGACTCCTGCCAGCTGACTCCCTCTCCTCTAGTGTTTTCTTTCTTTTTTATAAATTGTTTCCCTGAAACTAATCCTCTCTTAACTTTACATGTCACCACATCTCATTTTTGCCCTACTTATGCCATCAAATGGAAGACAAATTTCTTGTTATTGGATTTATTGTTACCATTTATTGTTCATGCGTGTGTAAATAACCAAACTACATTCTTACACAATATTCTTAAACGAATTTGTTATGTACAGGAATTTTTATTATTGGAGAGGGAGTATTCAATATGCAAAATGCAGCTTGAGGAAGAACTTTCTTCCTGAGTATACGCCAAACCGGGGTTAGCACGTGGCGACGAGTGAGAATTCATAGAATCCGAAACACAGATAAAGGGGAAAAAAAAAAAAGGGGAAGAAACAAGGTCAGGAACTTTGACTTCCTTTTCTATATATTACTTTCACCTTTATAGGTATAACTAATGCCTTGTTTTTTACATTGCAGTTCATATATATCGTGCTATATGACTGATGCCTGGACCGGATTAATAACCATGTAATGAATTATTAGGTATTCTCATTTGGAGGTAAATTATTTATTTATTTTATATGTTTGATTCAGTTTTTTTTTTTTTTCTTGTAGTTTTCTTGGAAAGAATTTTATTTTCTTATCTAATTAAGAAACTTCATAAGAACATTATTTATCTTGAGGGTATCTTAGATATCTAATAAAATGAATACTTACATAATTTAGTTTTCAACTGTAACCCATATTACAATTTAATTTTAACAGTAATTTCTACTAAATTTAGTTTTCAAACTTTCATACTTTCTTAGGGCTTTCATGGCAAGAAAGTACCAAAATCCAAATTTTGTTGAACTTCACCATATGGGATGTGCGGCATATGAGGATCTTAACATGCAAATTTGACCTCAAACATGAGATTTGAAAGGCCAACTGGTAATTTTAAACCCAATCAAAGCTCCATACTTCTATACCTTACAAACTGTCTCCAAATTTCCTCTTTCGTTGAGGATTTTCTCGAGAAAAAAAAAAAAAAAATCCCATACTTGTTTTGCTTAACCAAGTTCTATCTTCGATCAATCTCGGGAACTTTTATAAGGGCCAAAACCAAGTCGACGTTTAAACAAGAGTTGCTGAGTTTTGGGAGTTCCGTATTGTTCACATTTGTTTATTAAACGCGTTGGAGTTACTCGTATTGTTCTTATATAAACAAGTGGAGTTTAAGAATTTTTCTGCATGATTTTATTCTCGTGTGTTTTTCATTAAGCTAAATTACAATCTTATGGAGATGAAAGTTTTTAGTGCAAAGACTAACCCACAACCAGATTTTGCAAGCCGAAGGAAACAACATTTGTTAAAGACGCTTTAGTAGCGTCTTGGCATCGCGAATGTCGGGGAAAAAGCCTACATGTTACGACAATTCAAAGTGCCGGGAAAAGATGTGTGCTAAAAGAATGCACCACATTTGATCGTGTGGCTATGTAGAGTGAATCTATAACGGTGTCCCAAATAAATTTATGTATATTATCTAACATGCATCTTCTTCATGCTCCATGCAAAATCTTGAAGCAAGTGAACATGCTGAAGATAAAAATCAACATATATCTTCAGCAAATTAATAAGATATGCTTGCGAGGAAGGCTAATTGGGATGTTAGGGTATATCCAGTAGGCTGATGAATATATGATTGCCTGAATATATGTGTACGTATCGACATATATCAAGCTTTATACAAATATCAAAGTGCAAATGAGAGGGTTTTTTTTTTTTTTTTTGTGTGGATATCAAACTTCTGCTGCTTAAAATGATCCAGCAATATCATACTTTTATATATGTGTATCATCATACCCTTTAGATGGATATGTAAAATTCTAATTTCTCTTAATATTTTAGTTTCTTCTGTGCATGTTTTAGTTATTATATATACTCTCATATGTTTTTCATGAATAGAATACATTCATAAGATATATATATGAATCCACAAAATACAAGTTTAGAAAATGAAAATTATAAAAGATTCTAATCTTACCAAAACACAATGCTAAATTTCTGTCATACTCTCTAGTAATTTTTACAATAAAAAGAGAACCATGTTCTTCCATACGGCCATGCATGAAGTTGAACTTCTTCACAACTCAGTCAGAAGCACCCAGAGGTATAATATAGCTAGCACATTTGAGAAAAAAACAATCGAGAAAGTCAAATTTACACGCCAGTTATATCAGTAATTCCAGATTACCAGTTCCTTCTAATGTTGCTATACAATCACTAGAAAAGATAGCTATATATATATATATATGTGTGTGTGTGTGTGTGTGTTGCTACTCTTCAAATCCCATGGATGAATCATATCCTGACAAAGAAAATACTGAGCTCAGGTCCACTGCTCCCATCAATATTGCTCATATAATAAGTCTCTGAATCCTTTGATCCCACAACACGTTCAAACTTAGCTCTCATATACATCAACTCTCCATCTGGGTAATCTGTGACATCGCTCGGCAATAGACCAGCACCCATAGATATTGCATGCAGCATCTGCATCAACTTCAAATCTTCCTCACTCGCCTCTCTCCTCACTCCGTACCCATTTTTCCTCCCGTTATGATACAATGTCCAAATGGGTTCCTCTGCAATCTTGATCTTCTCTACTGGGTGTTTTTCACACTCTAGAGTTATCCTCACAAGCCCCTTTCCAAGTTCTTGGAGAAGCTTCCCCGTAAATATGCCTAGTTCTAGTAACAAGAAAGGAAGTGACCTAGGGTTTTCTTGGATAACAAGGTTAACCCTACTTCTACGGTGGCCGAAAAGAGTTCCGGTCACGTGGGTCCCGCCGTGAAGGTGGTTATCAACGTGGACCGGGAACTTGCAGATTGGCGTGATGATCGGAAATGACAGGAATGCGGAACGAAATCGCCGGAGCAGCTTTGAGGGTTTCTTTTGGCCTTTCTTCTTTGACGGCTGCTGGAGGGAGATGGTCTGTTTCAGTGCGGTTGCCGGCAGGATCTCGTACACAGTTGATGAAGAGGATGGCTGCTGCGGTGCTAGCGGTGGTGGTGGAGCTGTTGCCATGGAAAGAAGGAGGAAGTTGAGTTCTTGTTTTCCTTGTAGGTGATCATCATATACACTTCAGGTTGTATATATATATATATATAAAGGAAGAGGAAGTCATGGAATGCACGTTGAGGTGGGAGTGTTTCTCCAGTAAGAAACGACGTCATTTTTGTATTGATATATGTTCTTCTTTGGGATTGACTTACATATATATATATATTATATATGTTTTTTCTGTTAATATGAATTGACTTTTAGCATATATATATATATATGTATATAGATATATCACGTTTTGATTAATTCTACTTTGTTTTAGGATTATTCAAAGACATATCAATACATAACTGTATTTTTCATTTCAGTACATCATATTATTTTGAAGTTTAAGAGACAGTGACTACATATAATACAATGACATTTTTAAGTCACGTATACCCAAAATGTTATTAGATAAACAATAGAGATTGAGTCTCTTGTTATATTATAGTGTATAATACGAAACATAATGATATACAAATACATGTATGTATATCATTTTTATCATCACCACTTTGCTTTATGTCTTGAGAAACTTTTCGAACCACAAAGCCGAGTATTTAGGAGTTCGTTCTAGGTTATTTTCGTAGTCCACGTAAGTTAGTCCAAATCTGATTGTATAGCCGAGATTCCATTCAAAATTATCCATTAATGACCACGCAAAATAGCCTCTAGCATCAACTCCATCGTTCCTGTATAAGTTCCGATATGTACTCAACATAATGGTTATTATATAACATATTATACATATATATGTATATAACCACGATAAGAAATAAGTTTCAAAGGTATAAACAGGTGATAGATAGTAAATTAACTATTATATCACAAATACGTGAAACTGAAAACTGACCGAATGGCTTTCAGAAGATTCTTAAGATGTTGTTCATGGTAGATTTTCCTCTTGACATCGAAACGTGCTATTTCCTTATTTAAAGTACCGTTATCAAATTGAGGATATCCTACGTAATGAAATCAATAATACTGATTAAAAAAAATATATCACTAAAAAAGATTACTTCAAGTTTTAAGTAAAATTTAATTTTACCATTCTCGGCAATATAAATAGTTGGATTGTCGTAGATATTCTTCACGTGATTCAAAATTTTTCTAATGCCCTCGGGATACACTAAGATGTTGCTCATCCCCGTCTAAAAAAAAATGAATACATCGATTAATAAGACGTTCAACATCTACTTAGATCAAATAACGACATTTTATACATCTAAAAATATATATTTTTAAAAGTTTCATTTTCGTTTCATCTAACGTACCGGTTCACCGATAGGAATTCCGTTTCGATCTCCTGTAAAAGTAAAAAGAAATGGCACAATATATAACATTCCTTTTATCTAACTTTTTTCAAAAAGAAAAGAAAGATATAATATATGTATATATATATATATGTATATATAGTACTTACTGAGCCAATCTGCATGAACATCAGTTTCGTATCTAGACCTCTTTGGGTCACCATTTTTACTGTAAGTTGCATACATAGCACCATAATAATTGATTCCAATGAAATCATAAGAATTTTTAATGGTTGCAGATTCAATCCTTGTAAAAGAAGGCAAGCGATCCCCAACCAGAGTTTTCATGCTTTGTGGATAATCACCAAACACTAGAGGATTTAGATGCCTGCACAGATACATTCATTATATACATATATATATATATACTTATATTTCAACTTAAAATTGCATGTCAAATGATTGAATGAATTACCAGACAGTATTTAAATCTTACCAGCCTAACATGAAATCAAGAGATCGTTCCACAGCTTGCTTATCAACAAGGGAGTCAGAGTAAGGTTCAAACCAAAGTGGAGCAAGTACCATTCCAATCTTCCCAACTTCTCGACACTGTAAATTTATATAAGAATCCATCATGCTATATATATGTGTGTGTGTAATATATACATATATACACTTACACAAAATATAAAAAAAAATACAAAATTTATAGTTACGTTTACGGATAAAAACAAAAAATAACAAACTTTTTACTACGATAAAAAATGAGAGTCCATCAATAATTAAATCGTAAATTCGTATTAGAACAATAATTAAATCGTAAATTCGTATTAGAGTTTTCTCCTATATAAGTCGTATCAACTATATAGATATATATATATATATCTACTATATAAAAATATAAGAATTAGTACTTAAAATTTCATTTTACCTTTTGTATTTGAATAAAGTAAGTCCAATTAAGTACTCAATTGTGATATGTTCATAGTTAATTGATAGTCAAATACCATCTAACACTAAAAATGGTTTTGTGTAATATAGATTTATAACCTCATCACAATTTCTGAATTCTTGGACAGCAGCCGCATGAGCAAGAAGAATATTATGCGAGACGATGTAGGGCTCGATGGAAGAGTCTCCGGCTAAACACGAAGGATCGACCCATTTCGAGCAACGTCCCGGAGCTTTCTTTCCGCTATCATGTCCAGCGACGCTGAAAACTCGTGGCTCGTTAAAAGTAGCCCAATAATTTACTCTATCGCCGAATTCTCTGAAGCAAATTCCAGCGAATGTTCGAAAATCGTCCCTATTTAGAAATGTACATATAATATTTGATTGTAAAATTCAAAATAAGAATGTGAATCTATGAATCTAGATGTCTGCTAGCTGATTTACTTACACAATTTTAGGACTCAGAAAGCCACCATATTCATCTTGTAGTGCTTGAGGAAGATCCCAATGGAAGAGTGTTACAAATACTTGTATCCCTGTGGTAATTTATTTGAATTTATATTAGAACCAGAAAAGAAGTTCAAGAGTATAAAACTAGTTTCTTGTGTGTTTTTATTCATCTGTTTATCGATTATGTGTGTGTGTGTGTATATATAGATATATATATATATATGAAGTTGGTGTTCTTGGCTAATTAAATGTAAGTAGATAGTTTTCTGAAAATTTGGAAAATTAAAAACTAAGAACAGTATGTGTGGATATGAAAAACTGGTCTACCTTATTTTCTTGGAAAAAATCTACATATATATAGTTGCTATATGTATATTAATCCTTAGAACTTAAGTTTGACATGTAATTAATAGTAAACTTAAAGTTAATTGAGTGATATATATATATGTATATATAATATATATATATATATAAACATTTACTTATATTTTAAAACATTTGAGGGATAGAATTTACGACCATTGGAGACAAGTTCATCGATAAGATCTCTGTAGAACTGGATCCCGTTCATGTCTATCTTACCAGTTGCGTTCATTCCACCTGAATTTACAGATTTTTAAATAGATATATGCCCCCATATATATATATATATACATACATTCGAAGAAAAAGAATTAATAGTTTATAAACTTACGAGGAAATATTCGAGGCCATGAGATTGAAAGTCTGAAAGCATCGAGATTCATGCTTTTCATCATTTTAACATCCTCCTGTTATATTTTTAGTAAAAATATACATAACGATGATATATATCATATACATACACACACACACACACATACATATATATATATATATATATGTATCAGTACAAATTAGTAAAAATAATTGATCTGCGTACCTTATAACGATGATAGAAGTCTATTGCTATATCTCCGTTACTATAATTGTTTCTTTCTGCAAGTTTCAATGAAACTAATTATTTCCCAGTTGCATGAATATGGATACACTATGGTATTGCACGTGTATATATATATATATATATACATGTATATACATATATATATGTATATGTATGTATGGTATGTTCGTTGGTGAAAAAATTGAGAGTAGACCCGGATAAGCATGAGTAAAATTATCCCATATGCTTGGCCTTCGAAAGTCTTCTTCTACCGCACCTTCAAACTAAATATAACGAAAGTTATTTCAATATATATGTGTGTATATATATATTTGATTATTTTTATTAAAAATCACTAACAGTACATATATATATATATATTTTTATAGAAAACAACTAATAGTATAGATATATATACACATATATATGGAAAAAATGAAAAATAGAGTGTATAAGAACATATATATATATATATATACCTGATATGATGATGATGCAGTACCAAAAATAAAATTTTGAGGAAACTTATGACGATTAAAGTTATTATTTTCTACAAGATTCCCATCATCATCATCATCATCATAATCATAATCATCTGTTGATTGAATTGGAGGCAAGAAGCTCATAAGGAGGACTAGCAGTCCTAACACAAGACACTTCTGATGAGAAGTAGGCATTGATAGTATATACATATATATATATATTATATGTATGTATATGTTATATATGTTGCAGACAATCAATAAACTAGAGAGAGAGAGAGAGAGAGAGAGAAGAGTCTTTTAATTTCTGTGGTTTCTGGGTCCATGGTAAGTCCTCTATATATAGAGATTTTCCAACTTTCAAGCGTATGAACCCTAAACAGGAAGTGCATGGTGATATATGTGAAACACATTTGGGTATTATGAAAAAAAAAATGGAATGTTTGTTAAAGTATTGATCAGCCAATGGATATGAAATCATGTGCTTATAATCCTACCAAGTTTCCATCACCCTATATATATATATATATATATATATATATACATACATACATATATTTACATACCCTCTTGCATGATACTTTATAGCAAATTCTTTCTCGCCAAAATTCAATCCCTCCACGGCTAGAGAAACTCTTAAACAGCATATTTGATAGGGTCGTCCACCCTTGGACTACTCACAATCTTCTCTCTCTATATATATATATATATATAACTTAGTATGAATGTTTTAGAAGAACGATACATATATTTAACATAATTACATAAAATTATATATTTAAAAGAATAGAAAATACACACTTTATTAGAAAATATTGGAAAACTATTGTAAGCACATGATTTCACATCCATTGGCCAACTAAGGTCGGATCGTATCTTAACCAACATTCCACTCTATATAAATGTGTTTCACGTATATTACGATGCACTATTTTTATTTAGGATCTATAAACTTCGAGTTCGGATAATATCTGAATATAAAAATTTTAATCGTAAATTATTTTATTTTATTTTTTTGTAGAAATAGAATAATAGAAAATTAAACTGAACTCAAGTTATTTTTACTGATAGGATTAATCCGCTTAAATACGATAAAAATAAATTACAGACACTAACCCGTTAAGAGAATCACTAACCCACTAATTTATAATTACCGATATTAAGAGATAATTATTTCATGATTAAGACACCACTGTTTTATGATTAAGACATCGCTACTCTACTACTGTATAACTATTAAATTAAATAATAGTTAATTCATAATTAATAATTCTTAAATATATAATAAAATCTTAACACTTACTTACGCACTACTATCAATTATAATATTTACGATTCAAAATATTGTTTATAAATAGACGTAAAAATATTATCAATTGTAAAATACTTAGACTCGATATGGAGTAATGAGATATAGAATTTATTATAAAAAAGTATTGGGGAAAATTTATGTATGGTAAAAAAAAATAATAATTACTTTAAAAAGAGAGTTATAATTATATGCTTTAGTAGTAAATGTAAATATAAAATAAGAGTATTTGAAATGTGTGTGTGTGTGTGTATATATATATATATATATATCTATGTATATCACTTTTTTTTTAACCCTAAAAAAATTCTAAGGAAAAAAAACAAATAAGAAGAAGTTTGGTTGATTGAATTATTTGCCTTGCCGGCTAAGCTTTGGTCCGCGCGTGAGTTGAAGTAACCAGGGAGGCGCGTGGATACCTTTCCGCGAGAGCCGCCTAAATTCATCTTTTATTGGAGGGATGCGGAAATTTCAATTTGAAACGAGTTCTTTTAATGAAATCCTAGACCCACGCTCTCAATTAAACGCGTGGGGAACTGAGAGAAACCATGACAGCACAGAAGACGAATTATCTTTTTTGACTTCAAATGGAAGAACCGCCAACCAGGAGAGCGTCTTTCCTCCCTGTTCTTCTTATAAAAATGGAAATCAGAGACTGTACGAAGAAATTTTTTGAAGAAAACCTTTTCTGAAAATCTACTCTCGAACAGATATACGCAGGTGTTTTTTCTCTCTATCATCTTTTTTTTTTTTATTGATTTTGCTTCGTTGCTCGAAGGAGCTGCCGAGAGAGTAGGGTTGATTCGAGAAAGGAAATGGCTCCTAATGATCCTAAGCAAGGTGGCGGTTTCTTCGCATCGATTGCTTCCAGTTTGTCTAGTTTTGGTAGCGTCATGACCAAATCAGTCAACGGGTAATTCCAATTTGGATCCCTCTTCTAATTTGTTATTTCACTGAATCGTGATCCGTCTGTGGTTTTTGAAATCAATTCTAATCCTTCTTCATGCTCGTGTATGAACTTTCGCTGATTTGTGGAGAGAGATTTTTGTTGTCTTCGAATTTCGCTTGATTGATTTCTCTTGGTTCTGGTTGGATTTGATTATTTTGAGCATGAATCACTGCTGAAGGTTTTTTTTTTTTTTTTTTTGAGAGAATTTTTAAAGTTTATTAAATTAATTTGCGAAAATTCAAATTCTTGTTATAACTCAAGGTTTTTCTTTTGTTTTAAAGTGAGTAGGGTAGTAATTGATGGATTGATCTGCTGGTCTTGTGAGTGGAAGATTCTGCTTATTTGACAGCTTTTGGTGCGTCTTTTATGTAGTTTGCTGGGCTATGAGGGACTGCAAGTTATTAATCCAGAGGGAGGCACGGAGGACGCTGAAGAGGAAGCAAAGAGAGGAAGGTGGAAGCAGGAGGTACAGTAGTTATCTTGATTGTTTGACACTTATGGATAGAAATTTGATATGAAATACAGTTTAAGTCATCTGAGTAATTGACCCTATGTCTCAATGGCTGGACGTGGAACTTGATTGTTTAGCTTGCTTATAGTAGTGTGGAAGTCACTTTTTCTTATATGGTGAAAAATAGTTGAAAATCTCTAGAACTTATAAAGCTTTCTAATTGTTTATTAATATCCTTTTCCTTCTTCCAGGATAGTGACAGCTACTGGAAGATGATGCAAAAGTATATAGGATCTGATGTTACATCAATGGTGACACTTCCAGTTATTATTTCTGAGCCAATGACGACGCTACAGAAGATAGCAGAGGTTCATGATATGACAATTGAAGCCAAGTGCTTTTTTCCTTTTAATTTAGTTGATGGAATGTCACAGAATATATATTGTTTCTGACAGTTGATGGAATATTCATACCTGCTAGACATGGCTGACAAATGTGAGGATCCCTACATGCGATTAGTGTATTCCAGTAAGCATCCTGTTGCATCTCTCTCTCTCTCTTGTTTTTGTTCTAGTTATTATGCATGGGACTAACTGTTGTTTTCTGCAGCATCATGGGCTATATCTGTCTACTATGCATATCAACGTACTTGGAAGCCATTTAATCCAATTCTTGGAGAGACCTATGAAATGGTTAATCATGGTGGCATCACATTTATATCTGAGCAGGTAAGATCCCAGGGCGTGAATTTCCTTTTAGTTTCTTCTGTTGTGATGCTTCTCGATGATAACATGGACGCATTCTCTTTTTTAAACATAAACTTTAGTGGAGTTAAGTTTGATATCTTGGACCAGCAATTTTTCTAGTTCTTCTGTAGCTTCCCAGCACTCTCTTTCCAGCTCTTCACAGTTTTATATTTGCTTTAGGTAAGTCATCATCCGCCAATGAGTGCTGGTCATGCAGAAAACGAGCATTTTACTTACGACGTGACTTCCAAGTTGAAAAGCAAATTCTTGGGGAACTCAATCGATATCTATCCAGTTGGAAGGTAAAAGACATTTAGCGACTTCTATGGCTACAAATGTTTTGTATTTTGAATTTCTACAAATACCATCAACAGATTGTGGTTTTGGGTTAAGATTTTAGGTTCAAGGCATAGTGCCTTTGTCTTGCATTGAGAAGCAGATTAATTGATTTAGTCTATGAAAGTACGATCAAAAGGCCAGTATGGTTGGGTGATTTTGTATACTTCAATATGTAGTGGGATTGAAAGAAAATGTCAATGGCAGGAAAACAATAGAAGTTCGAACCCATGTTTTTTTCCATTCTTGGCAGGCTTCAAATTTCCTTGTTTCTTTGGAGTTTGTTCCTAATTCTTGTTGTTCTGTGATGTTATGTCAATCAACTGTACCTTCTCAGGTTCCCTGTTTCTTTTTTTGCATGTTGTTTGGGTCAATCCTGCCATGGAATTTTCTAATAATTTAAATCATGATGTGTTATAATTATAATATGTTATTTGTTTTTCTTGGTTTCCTTCATGAGAAACAACTCTGTAAATTGTAAATGTGCTTAATTTGTACAGGACACGCGTAACTCTTAAAAGAGATGGTGTGGTTCTTGATTTGGTACCTCCTCCCACAAAAGTTACCAACTTAATCTTTGGACGAACTTGGGTTGACACGTCAGGGGAAATGATCATGACAAACTTGACCACCGGGGACAAAGCTGTTCTATGTTTTCAACCATGTGGCTGGTTCGGGTAATGATTACTTTTATTTACTTAGGCAATTTAAGTATTATCCCCAAGTCCATGCACTTTCACCTATAGTCATTATGTCATCCTTGGCATGAAAAGTTGGAAAGAAAAAGTGTTCTGCGTTATATAACATAATATCTAAAAAAGTGTTCCATAAATCTTTACTTGAACTTCTAGATTCAAAGAAAGTGAATGGATACTTGATAAGAGTGATGACAAGTTTTCATGCTCTAGCTGAGGTCCTGCTAGTGTTGTTTTACATCCATCTATGTCTATAAGCTTTCTTTTTCCACTTTAACTTGGAATTTTTTCCATTGGCAGAGCTGGTCGCTATGAAGTGGATGGCTATGTGTACAATGCTGCTGAGGAACCCAAGATACTGATGACTGGGAAATGGAATGAGTCAATGAGTTATCAACCTTGTGATATGGAAGGGGAACCTCTTCCAGGCACTGAACTGAAGGAGGTTGGAATATTTATATATCTGGTTGCTTTCCTTTTGGATCTGCTACATGCCATTTATTTACACATCCAAGTAGATTTTCAACACTCTTCAGTAAAAAAGACAATATTGAGTTTTCACTATCATATAGACAGTGCCCTGTAAATGTCCAGAATAGGAGTATGAAACCACCTTTAGTATCTAACATATTGCATTTGTTTTTCCATTGTGTAATCTAGGCTGTCGCTGTTGTGTTTTACACTTGTTGCATTAATGTTTTTTTATGGCTTTTCTAATGGATCTAAATATTTTTCCATCAGGAAGAGTTTAACTTTGTGATCCTTTGACATTTTCATGCAATTTTGAGGTGGCATCAATTAGATATGTGAATGACATGCAATATATGTCTGTTATTCTTTGTTCAATATGCATATTTTCATTTTATTTTGAGAATCTCAATTGGAAAATATTCTCATGCTGCTACCTTGATGTATGCTTAATATTCAGTTGTTTGAGGTACCTTGTCTTTTGAGTTTTGCCGTCAGAGCTAGATATTAATGTGGCTTCATTGAAGTGACAATTATCATTTCCTGAAGAGCAAGTGATTAGACTATTTAATCCAGGTGATATTTACAGTAGGAGCAACAAAACCTTGTGTTCCTTTTCTTGGACTAGATACTTCCCTTCTTTTATAGGCCCCTCTTATTGATGGAATTGGAAAGAAGAAACCTTCTTTTTTTATGAAATTGTGGACTGAATACTTGCATCTGGTGATGTTTGTCAAGAGAAAACAATTGTTGTGAATTGTCTACATGAAACTCCTAAAGTTCCCTTTGCTAGATTCAATGCTTTTATAGAAACTGAAAATTTTTCATTCCAGAAACTCGTAATATAGGAAGCACTTATGAAAGTCTGTTACGGGTGTGCTATTGCCATTTTCTTAGGAACTGAAAATCTAAACACTTGTTCCTGGTATAATATCCAATCAATTATTGCAAGCTAATGAAATAGATACTTCTCAAATAAAATGGGGGAGGTTGTCCGCGTTGAAACATATTTCTAACATGATGCTACGTTCTCTAAAAATTAATCATCCTCTTTTTGCAAGGATTTTCAAGTATTCTTTTTCACTACAGATTGGCATATATGGCCAGTGGGAGTTTATGTGTTTGCTTGCATATTTCTGTGCTGAATAAATTCATAAGAAATTCTGTTTCTTTTAACTGATACAAATTTGAATAGGAAAAAGTAAGCATGCCGAGTAAAGATTGTTTACAATTGTGTTCTACAGGTCTGGAGGGTAGCTGATGCTCCAAAGGAGGACAAATTCCAGTATACATATTTTGCACACAAGCTAAACAGCTTTGACACTGCTCCAAAGAAGTTATTAGCATCGGATTCACGTTTACGCCCTGATAGATATGCCCTGGAGATTGGTGACATGTCAAAAGCTGGTTTTGAGAAGAGCAGGTTTGTCTCATATTTCAGTTTTTCAATCCTTGTTTCATCTCCGTGCACGCGGTCGTGAATTCACACAATTGAGGGGTCAAAGACATCAAGCCTAGATCTGTTTTCTTTTAGTTTTGAGGGAGAGAGGAGGGTAAAATATGGATTAATCAAAGACATTAAAACAGAGGATTATGGTCTGCTTTTCTTTTTACTTTCAAGAGGCTGAGTGGAGATTGAAGCCACCGATGAGCGTGTTTGGTTGGTTAGCATTGTATTCCTATTTCAAGAATGTGAATGAGAATCTAACCTGGAGTGTTGTTTCGTTTCAGTCTCGAGGAGAGGCAGAGAGCTGAAAAGAGAAATCGAGAGGCAGAGGGCCATCCTTTCGCCCCAAAATGGTTTGATCTTACAAGTGAAATCACCCCCACGCCCTGGGGAGACCTCGAAGTGTATCAATACAATGGCAAGTATACCGAACACCGGGCTGCTATAGATTGCTCGGATAGCATTGAAGTGACTGATATTAAATCCACCGAATTCAATCCATGGTAGTACGAAAATTCAGCTGCTGAATGATGAACAACCAGTCATTTCACATTGTTTTCTTGTATAATATATATATAGATATCCTTTGCTTCATTTTTTAGCCATTGTTGTGCTAGCTAGCATCAATCAGGATGAATCTGGTATTCAGTTTTGATTTCGTTCGCTTTGTATTTTGTTGCTCATCCTAGTTTTTGGTCGGTAGATTGTTCTTATTTTTTATGCGTGTTATTATTCATTTCATTTGTATCATTTAATAGGAAGCGCTTGCAAAATTTTTCATTTTTTATCTCGTAGTTTTTTCTCTATGTCTTTAAATTTATAAATATTCGAAACATAATTTTTTTTTTAATAACAATAACCTTAAAAATTGTATTCTATTGAAATGAATCATAATCTCGATTAAAAATTAGGTTATTATTGAAATAGAATAATCTACGACGAGTTCGGATATAATTTTAATTTTATTTTATAATTATTTAATCAAATGTATTCGATTCGGTTCGGTGTAATTTTTAAATCGTATGTTTAAAAATATATTTGACCTATAAGTAGACATTAGGAAAATATGATCAACTGAAAATTAAAGTTGTTGACTTGAACGTGACCCACTAAATATATATAATATACAATCTCACCCCGAAGCATAAACTTTATAAACAATAATAAATATAGATATACATATACATACATATATATATATATAAAATTACCATGGTGAGCCCCCAAATGTTTTATGCTAAGAAAAGGGTATGCTGTGCTATCTCCACTATTGTGATATAAAGTTAGTGCTCAAATAATACCTTTATTCAATTTTTATATTTTCCTAGGAATTGTAATGATTATATATATATATATATGTATATACTCACATGTAAATCTTAGAACACCCAGAGGGACCACCAATCATTCATGAGTAGTCATATATTTATATATATATATATATATATATACAGTGTAATAATATGGTTTTCTTTTGTATGTACAAATATTTTATGATTATTATTATTATAATTATTATTGAAGGATTAGGATTAAATTCAAAGATTTGTAACTTATATCAATCGGACACTTTTGATTCTTTTCTAGTGAAAACGTACAGCTCGGGATTTAAAAAAGACAAGTTTGCGGAGACCAACCGCAATTCCTGTTTGTGTAGCGTGGATTTTTGTCAGTGCACCACATAAAAGCCCTCCCTCAGATGGTGGCTTTATATACTCTATATATATATATATATGTATTTATATATGTATGTATATATGTACACACACACATACATATACTTAAACAACATTCTTTAAAAGTTAAATGGAGAAAATATTAAATTTGGTTGTTATATTATTTTAAAATATTTAAATTTAATGCATACTAACACTGTTAATGAATTTGTCGGACGATAATTAATTATTTTTAACTATAATAAATTTTCATATCAGATATAACGTAATATCATCAATTAAGATTTAAATTCATAAATTTTTACTGCTAATATTTTTTTTAAAATATTTTTATATATAAAATGTTACGTAATAATTAATATAAAAAATATAGGTAAAATTTAGTATGTGATAATGTTTTATATTTTCAGTGAAATTTTCTTTTAATTTTTATATAATTTTATTTGTACAAAACAATATTTATATTTTATTTATATAATTATAAAAATTATATTATATATTTGTAAAGGGTAAGAATCTAACTCTATATATATATATATATATGTATATGGTACTTTTTCTAAACAAATATGCCCATCATCACCATCATGGATATATATATATATATTCATGATCCCACGTGAATCCACATCCACGGCAGAGGGGCATTTTAGTACTTTCATCAGAGCGGGACCACGCGTCGATGCAGAAAGAATCCTTTTGGTGACAGATCGTTCTGGAAGCACGCGGAAAACCCGCCACATCATCCGAAATGTTCTTTCAGACTGACACGTGGCACTCGCGTATTGGGTAGAGGACAAATAATTGAGTGTCTCATGATTTAGGAGGAGACAAAATCAACGGTCGTGATTTTTTCCACCTTTAAATCGCTTTTATCTCAGAAATAAAAAAATAAAAAATAAAAAGCTCCGTAAGATGAAATGGCTTTAGGTCACTCCCTGCTTCGTTTCCCCTCTGTCTCTGTCTCTCTCTCTCTCTCTCTCTGTGTTAAGATACAGTCTCTGCGAGGTAAGCTATTGTTCTTCTGTATTTTCTCGCGTTGTGTTCCCAAGCAGAGCGCCGTACAGTTTATGAAGGAAGTTGATACTTTTTTTTGGGGCATTTGAGGGGTGGTGAATTTTGACCTAAAGTTGGCGATTCATTGTCTCTTCTTTGTTTTTTGTTTTTTCTAGTGTGTTGTAGATTAGCAACTTAGTAGTGGTGAATTTATCTATGTTCTGGTTTGTCTTCTTTGCGAAATTAGTGTTTCAATCTTATTGCCTGCGATTGTAAAGTTTCTTCGAATCATGGTTTTGTGGGGGGTAAAAAATCTCCAATCCTTCGAATCGAGTAAATAAGAGATTCGTGTATTTTGGATTTTGAGATTCTACTGGTAGTTCTCCTCCAGTTTGGTTTGGTTTGGTTTGGTCCTGTGTTTACTTCTTCCGAAATATATGATTATGGAGCCGCGTCTTGGGATGTTTTCTGGTACAATGAATCGAATGCAGTTTGTAAATCAGCCCTTGTCCGTTTTGCCAAATCAGAACCTTGTTGCTGAACCTAGATTTGAGAATACCTTTATGGATCACAGTTACAGGGAACATAATTATCTTGCACCAAACGCAGTAGTCCCTGGTAGAGTTGCTCCCGTTTCGAATTTGAGCCATGAGGATGATTCGCATGAGGACTGCGATTTCTCAGATGCGGTTTTACGGTACATTAACACGATGTTGATGGAGGAAGATATGGAGGACAAGACGTGTATGCTTCAAGATTCTTTGGATCTTCAAGCGGCTGAAAGATCTCTTTATGAAGCTATCGGCAAAAGGTATCCACCTTCCCCAGAACCAAACTCGACTTGCATCATGCATAATGGAGTAAACCCAGATGAGAGTGCATATTGGAATTATAGAAACTGTTCCATTGATGGCTACTTCGTTGGCAATGGTCGGGTACAAAGTCTGCCCGAGTATGATACCTCTCCGTTACAGACGCTTCCTATTTCAAGCATTTCTTGGTCATCTCATGGCTCTTCGAATAGTGCGATCACCAGTGTAGATGGGTTGTTGGACTCTCCTGGAAGTGCCATTCAGGCCCCCGATTTGAATAGTGAGAGCCCATCTATTTCACAATTCAAGAGGGGAGTTGAGGAGGCAAGCAAGTTTCTTCCTAGTGACGAACAGTTGCTTGTCAATTTGAATGGTGGTGGCTTGCTACCTAAGGAGATACGAAAAAGGACCAGTGAGGTGGTGGTAAAAGTGGAGAAAGAAGGCAAGAAAGAAGGGCTACCTAATGGATTGTGTGGAAGGAAGACATCTGACAGGGAGGGTGTTGATCTGGACGAGGAGAGGAATAGTAAGCAAGCTGCAATTTTTCCTGAATCCATTTTGCGATCAGATTTGTTTGATAAGGTCTTGCTTCGTACTCCGGGTAACGGATTGGATGAATTTAATGCTCTGCGTGACACCTTGCGGGATGGAGCAGCCAAGAAAGTGCCGCAAAATGGGCAGTCAAAAGGATCAAATGTAACTAAGGGCCGTGGTAAGAGAAAAGGTGGGAAAAAGGAGGTGGTGGATTTGAGGAATCTGCTGATTCAATGTGCACAAGATGTAGCTGCTGATGATCGTAGGAGTGCGAATGAATTGTTAAAGCAGATCCGGCAGCATTCTTCTCCGTTTGGGGATGGCAGTCAGAGATTGTCTCATTGCTTTGCTAATGCGTTTGAGGCTCGCTTGGCAGGCACCGGTAGCCAGATATATAAAGGTCTGGTTAGTAAGAGAACACCTGCTTCTGATCTACTTAAAGCTTACCATCTATATCTTGCTGCATGTCCTTTCAGAAAAATCTCTAGCTTTGTTTCCAACAAAACCATAAGGAATTTAGCTGCAAGTTCTATGAAGGTCCACATCATTGATTTTGGTATTCTTTATGGATTTCAATGGCCCACCATGATCCAGCGATTCACTTGGAGAGATGGTGGGCCCCCAAAGCTTCGGATTACTGGCATTGACTTTCCCCAACCTGGCTTTCGTCCAGGAGAACGAGTTGAGGAAACAGGACGTCGCCTAAGAGCTTATGCTGAAGAATTCAAGGTGCCATTTGATTATAATCCCATAGCAAAGAGATGGGATGCCATTCAACTTGAAGAGCTCAAGATTGATAGGGATGAGGTCCTTGTGGTCAATTGCATTTATCGGAGTAAGAATTTGCTTGATGAAACCATGGCAGTAGACAGTTCAAGAACAAATTTTCTAAAATTAGTAAGAAAAATTAATCCAGACCTTTTCATCCATGGAATTGTTAATGGAGGCTACAATGCTCCATTCTTTGTTACCAGATTCCGAGAAGCTCTCTTTCATTTTTCTGCAATGTTTGATATGCTTGAAACCATCATCCCACGTGAGAATCATGAGAGGATGCTGCTTGAGAAGGAGATCTTTGGTAGAGAAGCTTTAAATGTTATAGCTTGTGAGGGATGGGAGAGAGTGGAGAGGCCAGAAACATACAAGCAATGGCAAGTTCGTAATCTTAGGGCTGGGTTTGTGCAGCTGCCTTTCGATGAAGATATAGTCAAGCATGCAACAGCTAAAGTGAGGTCAGGTTACCACAAAGATTTTCTAATTGACGAAGATGGCAGGTGGCTTCTGCAGGGATGGAAGGGGCGAATTATCTATGCCCTTTCGGCCTGGAAGCCAGCACAGATAGGTTTCTAGTGATGCTTCTGAGCATTTAAGGTCTGCTTCTCGCCTCTGGGTTATGCCAGCAGAGATAATGAAGGACTCCGAGGAAATGCTGGTGTTTGGGTTTGCATGATCTTGTCTTTGATGTTACTGCCTTATCTAGTTCTAAAGATGAGTCAACTGCTAGACCAGAATCCAGACAGTTTGATATTGCTACTAACTGTTAATGCTTGACTGATATTCCGACTTTGACAAGAGAAGGGTGCTGTAAAAGTGATGTTAACCAGGTAAATTCTCAGTACTAACAGAGTTCTTCAATGTGTAGACAGTTAGCTATATTGCTACTAATCTGTTAATGCTTGACTGATAGTCGACTATGACAAGAGAAGGGTGCTGTAAAAGTGATTTAACCAGGTTAGTTCTACGGTACTAACTTAGTTCTTCAATGTACACACATTTCTTGCTGGATATGTTGGATTTTGGTTGAGTTCTCGTTTTTTAGTAGGGAATTCAACAGGGAAGAAGTTTGTAAATGACTTCTAATGTTTCCTTAAAGACAAAAGTGAGGATTTTCTGCTATTAACTGGTTTGATCTCTCTCTCCTCTTTCTATTTTATGCTTATCATTTGAATTGATTTCTACAAATTGTTTTTTGAGCTCTATGCCTTTTTCTTCAGAAAGAAAATAGGAATATTAAGTATGAGTAGGATATTGGAGCATGAACAAAGTTTTGGAGGTTGTTTTTTTATTTAAAATTTACATATTTCATTAATTAGATAATATATATATGTATGCCAGTTTTGATATAAATATAATATTTCTTCAAAAATTTCAGAATTTTATTCAAACCCACTATTTTTCATTGAAAATAGATTAGATCAGATAATGGATATATATAAATTAATTATTCCAGTTATACTTATGGACCCATGACATAGTTGTATTAGCAGTGAAGTAAAAACCATCTTCTCTAGCTTGCCAGTAACAGTTTCCTGTTTGGGCACATTCATGTCCTTCATCATCAGCTTTAAAAACATCAAACATGGCTCGCTTGTTTCCCCAGTTCCAGCCGCAAAAGAAGAGAGTTGTCTGCCAAAAATTCACCTTCAAATGGAAAGTAAAATCGCCATCTTTCCACAAAACGTGCCTGCCCAGATCATCGTTTTTCGACTTGCACCGTACGATTAGTGCGTGCGAGTTAGTTTGCAGACCATTCATGATGTGAACATGATAAGTTTCACCCACAACTCCTCCTACGGTTCTCAAATTCAAGATTAGGGTTACCACCAAGAAGAACCAAACCAGAACTGCCCGACTCATGCTTATTGTGTATATGTATATATATTGGTTTTGTCAGATAATAGAGTCTTTGGATATGAGTTTTTATTCAATGAGTGGTTTCTTCAGTTTATGGAGGAAATATATAGGTTGCAACTTAAAAGTAGGAAAAGAAATCCTGTAAACTAAATATTCTTATGTATAAACAAATTTGGTCAATAAACTAAATATTCTTTTATGTAAACAAATTTGGTCAATAAACTAAATATTCTTATATATGAACAAATTTGGTCAATTACTAGATCCTTAAAAGAGCTATAAAATCAATCTAATGAATACCTTTTTGATATAATTACACAATCAATCACATAACTCACTCGGACACTTCCCCTTTAAGTTGGGTTTTAGATGTATATCTTGCCCGACTTGTCGATTATACCATAGAATACTTTTCCTCAAACTGCTTTTGTAGTATTTGGAGTGGATTTTGTCAAAACCGAACCCATCACAGATGCAAAATACACTAACCCGAAACTGTCTCGAATCCAAGACAAGTTCATAAAAAGTTTTAAGGGTAAGCTAAATTTTATATTTTTTAAAATATAGAATGTAAAGTATAACATTAACAGCGGTACCAAAGGGGTACCAGTACCAAACCCATGTTGGAGGAATTTACATATGGAAAAGGATAGTTGCAACAATGACTAAATATATTCTGTTGAGATTAAAGCATATCTAATCAGCCTACTTTTGTTCAACCACAAGAGGAGATGAGAATTCTTAGGACTGGGAGACAACTAATAAGCAGATCTGTTTAATAGCCCCACAACCACTACAATCGAAGCAGACTGCGTCTCGTAACAATTTCATGACAATAATAGCGAATAATATCAAAATAGAAATTATTAGAAAAACAATAGCATTTACATTTTTATGCACATTGGTTATGTTAAACTCTCATTGAGGCTGCTAGACTATGATATTCCAGCAAAATTTCAACTAAAGTTCACACATTTATCCACATTTATCGAATCATTTTTCTGGATGGTATTACCTCTCAAAAGATACCAGTGTTCAGAAACCATGAAATCAACAGTCTCATTCTTCAGTTGGTCTTGTCTCATCAAACCACCGAGGAGGGTCGAATCCAGACCCACCTACAAAATTGAAAAAGGCTCACAATTCAATATGCTTATGTTATTTGCTTTCCTTGCATTTCAAGTTTTCTTCCAAAATCTGTTTAATTTAAGTCCTCTTTTATTCCGTTACTTAATCATTATTAAGGTAATTTTTAAAAATTTCCATTTACTTTGCCATTCTATCTATCAAATTCATCCCTATATTTTAGTTGAAGTACTCAACCCCTACATTTCTATATTGTGTCAAACTAATACATTCATTAACACCATACATTAACTTTTAACAGATTCTTTGCTGGCACTATAAGTTACCTTTAGATTAAATATTAGAGTTTAGTACTGTGTGAACAGAGTCAAATTTGCTCACCAGAAAGAAACTTTAAAATTTGTGAAGGAAGAGAGAGCTCCCATTTTGTACAACACCTAAAACGATGAAATAGGATTTCATCGCATTCCAATCAGATTCTCAGAAAATTGAATCTGGATTAAAATTGAGAACCTACTAAAGTTGGAAACTAATGACAAGATATAAATAACAATTTCATTGACAAAAAGCCGAATCATAAATTCCATAACCACAGCCATGGTCAACTGGGAAGCACCATAGCAATATGGAGCCTGCCGTTTCCCCATCCCCTGGGGCGGTCACAGTGAGCTCCTGACCAGCTTTCCCAAGCATTATTAATAGTTAAGCTATATATATGGTATATGTGTTGTGTACAACTCCCGACAATGACTGGCAGCTAATTGATACAAGAAAGTGTTTATTGAATGAGAAAGTGAGGGTGGTCTTGACTTAAAAAGGTGTTTGATATAGAAGATTATATTAATATTTCCTACGTACCATTTAAGGAAATATATATACAAGAAACAAATGGATAGTACCAAATCGTTAATGGCAAATACACGAGTTCTATGATAACTACCATGCTTACTAAATGTAGAAGCAGGTTGTACAGCTACTAATAAGATGCAGCAATGAAACTATCAACCACTGCTTAACTGAAAGATTGGTATGTCACTTCCTCTACAAGTGGTTGTAGGTTCAAAATGGACTTTGTTCTCGTATTTCTTTATTTGGGAATTGTGTTATTTTACGTTATGCTATGATCGGTGTAAACGTATTACTAAATAATTTTACGAATTTTTACTTAAAAAAAGATCTAGCGGTGAATCAGGTAAATGAATGGAATAGAAATTAAATTATTTGAAGGAAAAAGAAAACGAAGAAGAAAGGTTAAAATACCAAGAGGATTGCAACGGCAGAGACGCCACGCAGTCAGGACGGTGCCTTTTACAACTCCATATTTCTTGTAAGCTTCCATTGAGTACTCACTACACGTTGGAATATACCGACAACTCTTAGGCATCAGCGGCGAGATTTCTCCTGCGTAATCCATCAGCAATTCGTTACTTCAAATTTCCCCTTTCATTTCTTCATCAGCAAAAAGTAAAACTAAAAATAATAATCACGAACAAATTGAAGGTAACTTAAAAGACTTTACTCTTGTAGAATTGCAACAGAGACAACGCAGCTTTCACTCCTAAGCTATCCCCTTCCTCATCTGATTCAATTTGACTCAACCAAATCAGCTTCGCTTTTGATTTTGCCGAAAAAAGCTTAAATTAACTTCACACAGAGAGAGAGAGAGAGAGAGAGAGAGCGACCTTGAGGCTGAGGACTGTTTTGATCCTCGGCTGTAGCGAATCTTACGCACCAGTATCTTGCAGTAGAGCCTTGTATTTGAGCTTTGCGGGGAAACTGGAGGGAACTGAAATTAGGTTTTTGGCGTTGAACCACTGAAAATGGAAGCATACGGCAGTTGGGGGAGGCAACCATCGCCATTGCACGTCTCAGCTTTCTCTGTGGCCTGGCGCCTTGATATTTCATTTTATAATCTTCTTTAAATTTATAAAATTTATTTTCAAAATATAATTTTTAATCATTTTTTTATATTTTTATTTTATTTAATTAATATAAAAATAACTTAAACAATAATAATTATTACGTCAGCACTAAGAATTAAAAAAATAAAAATTAAATTATTAACGTAATTATCTTTTTATAATTTATATTAGTTAAATAAAATAAATTAATTATTTTTTTATTAATTATATTAAAATGTTTATAACATAATTAATAATAAAATATGCAATTAAATCCAGAGTTTCTAACATTTGAATTTGTTAAAAAGAGGCTTCCAAGAACAGGAGCATATCCAACTGATATGCTAGTTTGCCGAAAAAGTCCTACACCGACAATAAGTTAACTTCTGATTTGGAACTCGAGAACACGACGAGATCTTGGATCCGCATTTACATCCATCAAAAACGAGCAGTGACTTGGGAAAAAAGAGCCTTAAAGTCCTTCGTTGGAGTTCCCGTTCCCTCAGGCTTTGAGGCCAGATCAAATGCCTTGAATTTTGCCTCCTCGAACTGCAATGCCTGCTCAAGATCAACCACGACGACAAGGAAAGTGCTTGTGAGAAACAAACGGAAGCATAAGAAATTAAGAACGTATCGTAAAGTAGTTATGCATAAAAATACCTGAACGCACACTTCTGCAACATCAGCCCTGGCTATGGTTCTTGTTTCAGTCTGAAGAAGCTCATCATCCTTTCCAACAAGCAGTTCTCTAATACCACCTTCCTTGTCTTGCAGACCTCCAGCCCTGTTTCCATAAAGGTAGATATCAACTGGCAAGATTCGTAAGCAGAAATTATCAAGGCAACAGCGAGAGGGCATTCAGTTCCCGATGTGGCGTAGGGAATAAATAAGAACTGTTAGAAATAACTAATACCTGAAATTAGTTAGGTTTTTCAGCTGGAAACACTATAAATACCTGGAATTCTAACTGCATTTGATCATTGTGAAAGTAATGCATATCTAAACGAGTCTTTTTCTCTATTCGATCTTAAGGAATCTCTCTCCAAGTGTTCTTCGTTCCTGAACCCCTCCCCTCGTTTGTTTCCTTTTCTTGAAACTTTATTCTTCCCTTGAACTACCCATTTAGTTGGAAGCTAGAGTGATCCAGCATAGTCATAGCCCATTTAGTTCTCCTATAATGTTGGTATAGGAAAACATGGCACATGGATGATGTGTATAGACTATCGAGAACTGAACAAATACACCATTAAAGATAAAAACCTCAGTCCTATTATATAGTTTCCTTGAAATTTTGCAGATAGTTCATAACGCACAAATGAGCTCTAATACATAGTTTTCCACAGATCACATCTAAAAACAGGAAGGATAGGGTTAAGTGTTACATAATTATACACTGTCTCCTATTAAATCAGAAAAAATATAATTTTAGTTTCGTAGAAGCAGGAAGCCAAGTTATTTGCTTTGAAATTTACAGATAAGATAAATAAGCAATTGCAAAATGATTAAGCTATCATACCTTATAATTGTATAAGGAATACCAGAATCAGCCAAATACTGCTCAGCTTTTCTTTTCCAAACCTGCAACCACAGAATATTTTAAATAATTTCTAGTCGCAAAAGTTACCTTCTTAAATTCAAAAGGAAAACATTACGCAAGAGAATCTTGTTAAAGAAAGAAAACAAAATAACCTAAAGCCCAGAAGTCAACTAAGGACAAACAATGAAATCTGAAGTGGATTCCAAAACAAAATTCAAACGTATATGCCACAACAATGAAGCAACTTTACAAGAACAAGAAAGAATGACACTGACCAAAATATTCCCGTTACCCAAACTGTTCAAGGGATGATTAGGATTTGTTCCCCCCATAGATCCTACCAACACAATCTGCTTCACACCAGCAGCCTTGGCTGTTCATATGAAATCACACATTATATAGTTCAGCAAAATCTGTATTGAATTAATGTATTAAAAACAAGTGAAAGGCAGAAATACCCACCGGCATCTATTTGATTCTTCTGACCAATCCAATCAACCTAAAATGCAAAAGATTTCCATCAATATGATGAAGAATAGAAAAATGCAATGAATCACCTTGATAATGAACTAAGAAAAAGTTTAGACTTGTTCAGGATATGCTCCATCTTCAAAGTAGAACTCTGGCCTTCCGCCTTTTGCAGGATCAAAATCTGGTTTCATCTTTGGCACAGCACTTGTGAGAATTACAAGGGCGTCAATTCCTTCAATGGCAGGAGTAATGCTGTGGGCATCCCTTATGTCCCCAATGAAGACATCGTCTCCTCCAATTTTCTCCTTGCTCTCCTGAGTTCTGACAAGGCCTCTGGCTATATATTGGTCTGACCTCTCCTTTAGTTTCCTATAAACTATTTGACCTGCCAATTTCAATGAGGGTATCATCTTCAAATGTATGAGGAAATCTTCCTGGTTTGAAAGAGAATAAACATAAACACGTTTCTACTTTGATTTACCACTGCAGAAAGACAAACTACAGACACAAAAATGAGGAATTAATAATCTCCTGAACTAGAGCGATATGACCTAAGAACACAGCATGAAATGATGATAAATTACACTAACTCAGCCGCTGAATCAGAGAGCTAACTGAAACCAAGAAGACAACAGTAATAACAATAATAATATGTGCAACATTTTTCATTCTCTGCAACAAAGTTCATTTACATTCAGTCATAGGCATTCATAAAGGGCTTACACAACCCAATTCCTTTCTGTGGTCATTCAAATCCAAATGTGAGCGACATTTAATCCAATTCTGAGGCTACAGAATTGGAGATGGCCCAGCATGCTTCTCTTTGTGATGTTTTGAATTCAAGTGTGAGAGAGGTTTAATACAACTCCTCTAAGCACAAACACAAGCATCAAATTCAGATTGATACGATGATCTGAAGTGGTTGAAATTTTTGCACACTTTCATCAATGAGGAGCAATATCAGAACTTCTCCCCAGAAACACAACCAACATCTTTGCTACATACAGAGTGAAGAGATTTCCAATGCAAAGGCAAAAAACTTGGTGCAGAGTTAAGAGAGCCTTTTTTTCTTTTCTTATGGGTGCCATTCATCCTTTGTGTGTTTCCTAGTTTTAAATACTTTCAATTATGAAAATTGATGCAACTGGACTTCAAGTCTAGACGATACATATTAGCTTAACTAGCTACGTGCCTCTCACATAACCTTCCAGTCTCAAGACTACAGATTTCAATTTTCACCTATGTGAGTCTGATATGGGAGCCATAAATTTCCCAATTTGATTTTATTCTTCGAAAAGCTGAGATAGAACGCTCTGTTAACATCACCAAAATCCTTTAACCTTTCATCGTGCATCACCAAGGATTTGATAGCGTGCTTGAACTATCCAAACTAGATATATAAATTAAAAGAAACTACTAGCCAAGACGCCGAGTCCTAAAACGACAAACTACGATAAACAAGCGAATCCATTTGCAAAATCCTTCAACTCTTCAGAACAATTCCACGAAATCATAAACCAAACATATCAGAGAACAAAACACAACTTCAAAAACCAAAAGAAAATAACCGAATCCCAAAAAAAAATCAAAACCTGTTCTGCCACCAGCACCAGTGACCAGTACAGTGCTAGGAGACAAATCCGCCATCGATGCAGCAGCTACAACAATTCGGACTCTCCCAAACCCCTTATCAGGTTCTCTGCTCGTGAGAAACGAAGACGATTTTGAGAAGGAAGAAGAGCGAAGAGAAGAAGAGGAGGAAGATTCGGGAAAGCTCTTAGGGAACCGAATTGATGGGACCAACCGAACCGGGTCAGTAGTTCTTAAGGAAGGAAATGCGGGGAATATCAACGGGACACGTGTCGCGGTTGCCATTGGTGGAAACGTTGGTTTCAGTTCTTATCCATGCCGCCGACGGTGACGTTAACCTGAAACTTCCGCTTCAATGCGGCCCGCCGTTAGTTTCACGGCCGATTCCGGACGGTGTCGGATTGCGCTTGTTTTTCTTTTTTTTTTTTTTCTGAATATCCGAAGTAATCTTCTTATCCTGTCTTGTCTTGGCCATGTCAGCTTATCCTACGCTCCTTTCAGCCACCTTATCTTTGGTAGACAAGAATTTTTTGTCGAATTATCTAATTTGAACCTAAAGTAACTTGAGCTTACCAATTATATATATGTATATATACATATATATATATATATCATTCAATCATCTATAACTTTAACTAGTACATTGGTCCATATATATATATATATTTTTTGTTATAGTTTACCCATCAAATCTTTAGTTTTGTTAGAATGGAGAAGAAAGAGCCTAATGAAGAAGAAAAATTACTCTTATTCTTCTTATTGTATTCTTTGACAGCCAAAGAAAATATATGCAGTTTTTGTTGTACAATGGCAGAGAGAAAAAAACAAAAACTGTTACAATTAACATACTAATTTCATCTTATCACTAATTAATCTTCTAATTAATCTTAATACTCCCCCTCAAGATGGAGAATACAAATTTACTGTACACATCTTGTTTAATAAATTGTCGAACTACGTAGGATGAAGCGCTTTTGTCATTAAATCTGTCACTTGATTCCGAGTGGATATATGCATCGTCTTCAAGGTACCATTTTGGATTCTTTCACGGACAAAATGACAGTCAAGTTCAATATGTTTTGTTCTCTCATGATATACTGGATTTAAAGCAATGTGTAGAGCTGCCTGATTATCACAGTAAAGTAATGCAGGACCTTGATGTTGCACCTTTAAGTCTCGCAACAAATTCAGAATCCACACTATTTCACATGTAGTGTTGGTCATGGAACGATACTCGGCTTCTGCAGATGATCGAGATACAACTTGCTGTTTCTTTGATTTCCATGAGACTAATGAAGACCCAAGAAAAATACAATAACCAGTTAGAGATCTTCTAGTGTCAGGACATGTGCCCCAATCAGCATAAGAAAAAGCTTTAATCTGAATGGCAGATGATGAAGGAAAGAAGAGACATTGTCAGGTGTTTTCTTGATGTACTGAAGAATCCGCAAAACAGCTCGAAGGTGACTGGTCTTAGAAGCAGCAAGGAACTGACTCAGTCTATTGACAGAATAGCATACATATATCAGGGCGAGTGATGGTTAAGTACAATAATTTTCCAATCAGTCGCCGATAACTTGTAATATCAGACAGAAGTTCTCCATCATCTTTAGACATCTTAATATTGGGTTCCATAGGAGTAGATGAAGGCTTACAACCAAGGTATCCAGTTTCAGTTAACAGATCCAAATATTTTTTCTTTGACATAAGGTGATTCCTGTGTCATTTCTTGCAATTTCAAGTCCAAAAAAATATCGGAGAGTTCCCAAATCTTTCATTTTAAATTTTTATTTGAATACAACTTTGAGTTCTTCGACGCCATGATCATCATTAACAGCAATGACAATATCATCAACATACACCAACAATGCTAAGAAAACATTACCCTGATGCTTGACAAATAAGGAGTGGTCACATTGTGACTGATAGAAACCTTCTTGAAGTAATACTTGTGAGAACTTATGAAATCACTGTCAGGAAGTCTGTCTCAACCCATAGATTGACTTGTGTTGTCGACAAACAGGTTGATGTGGAAGAGTCTCCCCCTCTCGAGGAGAATAGCCTAGAGGAATATTCATATAAACTTCTTCGTGAAGGTCACCATGAAGGAAAGCATTGGTGACATCTAACTGAGTCAGACTCCAACCATGAATAGCAGCTAGTGAAAGTAAAATTTTTACAGTAACCAATTTTGAAACAGGAGAGATAGTGTTAATGAAATCAATGTTAAATTGTTGTGTGTAGCCCTTAGCAACCAGACGGGCTTTGTGTCTCTCTACGGTCCCATCGGCTTGATATTTAACTTTATAAACCCACTTACAATCAATAGTTTGCTTCCCAGGTGAAAGGGAAACAATAGACCAAATATTGTTGTTCTCAAAAGCACGTAACTCCACATTTATAGCCGTCATCCAAACATCGGACTGGACAGCCTCAGAGAAGGTGGTAGGCTCAGTGTGGGAGGAAATGACACAAATAAATTTGCGATATTGAGGTGTAAGCTTTGTATAAGTAAGGAATGAAGAAATGGGATAAAGTGCATGTGTATCTGTATGGTAGCAGTGATAGTCAGACAAATAAGAAGGTGGTTGTGTTACACACAGAGGGCGAGATGGTAGGATTTGGGAAGAGTCATGCTGTGAGTGGGTAGATGAATCAAGGGAAGCTGGTGAGTGTGTAGGTGTATGGAGAGGAAAAGGTAAAACACGGTCATGAAAAAGGTCATTGTGAATGGGACTAGGTGAGTGGGATGAAAGAAATGGAAAGATATGTTCATGAAAAATGACGTTTCGAGAGATGATGATTTGATTACTCTCGATATCGAGAAGTTTATATCATTTGTAACCCGAAAAGTAACCGAGGAAGACACAAGCCCTAGAACGAGGTGAAAATTTATGGCGATGACTATCGAAAGTGGAGCAATAGCATAGACAACTAAAAGTACGCAAATGATCATAAGATGATTTTTTATGAGTTAATAATTCAAATGGAGTTTTATTAGATAACAAGGGGGAAGGTGTGCGGTTGATAAGGTAAGCAGCAATCAAGATGCAATCGCCCCAATAGATAATAGGGACATGGGATTGAAATAGTAAGACACGTGCCACATTTAAAATGTATTGATGTTTGTGTTCGACAATAGAGTTTTGTTGGGGAGTCTCAACACAGGAATGATAAGAAACAATGCCTTTTGACATGAAAAATGAATAAAAATTCAACTTATGCGCATTGTCATATCTCACATATTTAATGAGAGTTTTATATTGTGTAAGGATGAGAGTATAAAAGTCAGGAAAGATGGTAAGAACATCCAACTTTTAATGAAGAAGATACACCCAAGTAGTGTGAGTGCAATCATCAACAATGGTAAAAAAGTATTTGTATCCCTCGATAGTCGGTGTAGAAAAAGGACCCCAAATGTCAATATGGATTAAATCAAATGCATGATCAGATAATTTATTGTTAGAAACAAAAGGCAATTTATGTTGTTTAGTCAAATGACAAATTTTGCAATGAGAAATAGTTAAAGTCTGTAAATCTTTATTAATGTACTGAAGTTTTACATAGGAATGATGACCCATTCTAAAGTGTCATAGGCTACTTTTAGAATTAGCAGAAACAGAATTAACAGCGAAAAAATGAAAATGTCTAATAATTAAGTAGTAGAGGTTGCCAATGCGTCTAGCCTTCCCAATCAACAAGTCCCGAGTGTGGTCCTGGATGACACAAGAATGAAGAAAAAAATTAACCGTACAGTTGTGGGTGGTGGTCAACATGCTTACACTGACAAGGTTAAAGGAAAAATGAGGGACAAATAGAATATTATGTAGGGTTAGGGTGTCGGTGAGGAGCACATTTTCAAGTTGAGTTACTAGCACTGAACTACCATTTGGTAAAGTGACTAGGATGAGTTCAACATGCTTAAGGGTTATGAATAGGGTGGGTGTGCAACATATGTGATGTGTGGCTCCAGAGTCAATAATCCAGCATTTAGAGGTAAGTGTGTGTGTAAAACTAGAAAGGCAGAAGGGTTTGAATGATATACCTGTCGCGTGAAGATCAGAAGTAGCGTGATTGGTGGGAGGAGAGAAGCTGTCTGGCGAGATGGTGGAGTGTGGTTGGTGGAGCCGTGCGCTTAGGTGAGCAATAATATTTTGAATTTGCGATGTACTCAGAGCATCGACCGAGGCAGCAGAATCAAGTTCCAGTAAGCAGGCAACGGTGGAGGTGAAGTTCTGCGCCTGTCGCGCAGTCGGGTGTGTGCCCGAGGAAGAAGAAGAACTGTGTTATGGAGAAGCCTGTTCGTGGGCCAAGACTTGGTGGGTAGAAAAAAAATCAGGCCTGGACTCAAAGCCAATTGAATTAAATGATCTGGTTCCAGGAGTGGGCCGAGACTGAGTTGAAGCATTGCGGGCTTGGGCTTGGGCTTGGACGTGTCCATCATTAAAAACAGGTGAGTGCATTTTAGGCTTGGGCTTGAGGCCCGGTGGGTACCCATGCAAGTAGTAACACCTGTCCATAATGTGGCCCACGAGTCCACAGTGTGAACAGGTGGGTCGTCTTCGACTTTGAGTTAGGGCAATGGAAGAAGCAGACCCCGTAGCCGTCTCTGCGCACACGTCGAAGCCGATCGCACGGTGTCGTTCTTCTTGCACCACCAGCGAGAAAGCCTTCAAAATGGATGGGGAACATTCCATCATCAGGATTTGAGCCCTAACAGCAGCGTAGGATGGATTCAAACCTATTAAAAAAGTCATCACAAACTCCTGCTCCTGATAATCATTCCATGTCTTCATGTTTCCATAATGACAGGTTGGTAAGTTTTGAGCTCCTCCCAGATTGTTTTCATCCGCGTATAATAGACATTGATGCTGAGTGACCCTTGAGCAAGGTTATTCATGTTCTGTTTCAATTGGTAGATACGCGGTGCATTGCTCTGCTGATAACGAAGCCACAAATCGGTCTAGATAGATTGTGCATTTTCATGGTATAACAAACTATCAGCTATCTCCTTTGTTACAACATTCAACTACCAAGAAGTTACCATGCTATTACAACGTGACCAAGCTGCGGCAGTGGAATCAGTGTTGCTCGGTTGATCGTAGGTTCCGTCTATGAAACCCAATTTGTTTTTGGCGTTCAATGCTATTCTGATTGCTCTCTCCCATGTATTGTAATTATTGCCATTGAGAAGGTTGGATACCAAGACTAACTCATGATGGTCGGTACTATGAAGGAAGAACGGGTTTTGGGAATCATCTGATTGCTCTCTAGCCATTGAAGATTAAATTTTGAAGCTCAATCACTAAGCTAAAAAAAAATGTTTGATTAATCAATCCGCTCTGATACCATGTTAGAAAGGAGAAGAAAGAGCACAATGAAGAAGAAAAATTACTCTGATTCTTCTGATTGTATTCATTGACAGCCAAAGAAAATATATGCAGTTTTTGTTGTACAATAGCATAGAGAAAAAAAACAAAAACGGTTACAATTAACATACTAATTTCATCTTATCACTAATTAATCTTCTAATTAATCTTAATAAGTTTCTATTTTTTTTTGTTATAAGTGTGCTTGGAATAACATTCAAAACCCGCATATAATGTGTAGAGATTAAATTATTATTTTTAATTCGATAAAAGAATAAATTCATAATAATAAAAATATGAATTTTTTTTATGTATTCTTTTAAAGGGTTACGATCTCAATTTAAACAGTCAAAATATTTTTCTTTCTCAATTTAAAATTAGTTTAAATTAAAAGAATCAAACTTTAACCAGTAAGAACAATCAATTCTACAATGGATCAAAAATATGTTTCCGTTAATTTTTTATTTATTCTCATTAAATTAATATAGAAGGTGATTCGTCGTCGATAGAATGTAATTTTTAATGTTAAATGCAGTATCGTCGTCGATAGTAACACTAAATTTGACTTACATTGAGGTAATAGAGAAATAATTAGAGAAAGAAAATTTTAAAAAAATTTACGAGAATTGAAAATAGAGATACAACGAATGCTCAATTATTTAAAAACGACGAGTATAAATTTTTTCTCTTTGTGACATTACAAAGAGGTACTAACAAAGTAATTTATTGGATTTTGCATGAATCACAAACTGCTTCTTGAAAAAAGGTTCCAATTTCAGCAAGAACTGAAGTATGAACTTTGGCCAAATGATAGGTAGAAAGCTCTAGTAAGGATCATCAATTCGTAAATATCAACTATGCGTGCACGTAGATAGATACAATGTATATATGGGTATTAGGTTAAAATCTTGTATCTATCTCCCTTCGTTTCGGCCCAGCTAAGACATTTCTAACCCAAGCCCATTTTTTTCTCAGAACTCAGTTCAGCTTAACGATCTTTCTTCTTCTGGTTCCTCGATCAGCAGAAAGAAGGGTCGGTGACGATAGCCAGACCGAGGAACACGCGGACGGGGGGTGAAGAAAGGGCAGGGGGAGCTAGTTGCTTGGAGGAGGAAGAGTGTGATTCGCTCGATGTGAGGAGACGGCTGAGATTTGAATAGAGGAGAGGGGGAAGTTTGGATACAGTCGTCTGGAGAGGGTCCTTGTATGTTTTGAAGGTTAAAATGGAGGAAGGGAGAGAATGGAGAGGGCGGGAGGGAGGCCTGGGTGGAGGGGATTCTAGGAAAAGGGAGAATTCAATCTTCTCTTTGATTTGATTCGAGAGGTTTTGATTTGGGAAGCTAGGGTTTTGTTAATGGGGAATAGAAGAGAAATGGTCGAGAAAGAAGGGATATTTAAACAAGAAGAATCAACAGGTCGCCATTGTCTTCTGGTTTGAGGAAGCAAGAGAACAGAATTTGATTAACATTACTAAGTTTGGGTACCTGTTCTTGTCCCTTATTATTTTCTAAGTTCCTTGTGTATATATACATTTGATTTGAATTTGAATCTGGAGTTTTCATTAAGAGTTGATTGAACACCAAAATGGGTAAATTATATATGCAGTTGATTTCATTTGATTAATCGGATTAATCTGTGTTTTACAGTAATTTGAAAGGTTGATTCCCTTTGATTCATGGGGTTGTGTTATTTGCAGAGATGGAGAAATCCCAAGCTAGGTTACAACTTATAATGTATAAATTTGCATTGTAACAAGTTTCATTGAAGATTAAAATTTCTTTGATTATATATATATAAATATATATATATATATATGATGAGAAGGAAACATTTACATGATCTGGGTAGGAAATGGGAGATGCTACAATCCCCACAAGTACATGATTGAAGTTTGTGGCATAAACTATGACAGAAAATCTAAGCTCTGACAGATGTGTCCAATGGAAGCTTGGTGGTAGGGTAACCAACTTCCGACTTCACCTCCGCCTCCCACAGCTCCGGCAATGCTTCCTTGATGTTATGGATGCTTTCTAATGCATAATCTGCACCCTTTACTCTCTGCGAGGTGCCAACCTACAAACAACATATACATATATATCATCATCACTCAGCATAAAAGGAAGCATATATATAGTAAGCTTCGGAGGAGTTAGTTACCAGGACAGTGTGAAGTCCCACACGGTTCCCAGCCTGTATGTTACGGACACTATCTTCGAAGAACAACTGCAGGGGCAAAATTATGTAGGAATGAAATTTCAATAGCAAAATCTTAAGTCAATGTGTGTATAAGCATGTTGGTATCCAAAAGATTGAACTTACTGTTCTCTGAGGATTGATGTTGGCTATCTTGAGAGCCTTGTCTATGGCATCCTCATTTGGTTTGCAGACAATAGGAGTTTTGGGTAGTGCCACGGCTCGGTTAGGCTGAGCAAAATGCCCAAGTATATCGAAAATTTCGCCACTTTGAACATCATTTTTGGCAGGAGGAGCTAATCCCACAAATTCAATGTCATCCTCATCATCTGAAACACTGGCTTTGTGGGTAGGATTCAGTGTCTCAAAACAGATAATTCCCTCAAAACAATCCTCTAATCCAAGCTTGCTAAGAACTTTAACTGAATGGATCTTGTCCGCATTTGTGAATATCTATTTATAAAAACAAAATACAGGTTATGAGAAACGAGAACCAAACCCACATGGCCTATTTGTATCTGTGTCCAGTTATAAACCAGTACTTACAACTTTTCTGTAAGGCAGACTCATCAATAGACTCCTCAATACAGGATCTGGTTTTAAGTTCTCGTAAGGTAGTCTCCCATGAACGAAACTGTTAAACAAGGAAAATGAAAGGTTAATCACAAGTATAACTGCATAATCTGTGAGAATAGAATCTTCAAGCTGAAGGGAAGAACTAAGAAGAAGATGATGAGATATATAACATGAGAAACGATAAAAGTACCTGTGGTACTCATCGTAGTCAAAGTCGTATCCAATTGCCTGCAAATCATAAACCCGCATAAGTCAGGACTCAAAGAAACAACACCTCTGTTTGAGAATTGACAAAAAATCCTACATACCCTGAGGCCAGCCATTGTTGTCCCGTAATTCTTGTACAGTAAATTTGACAAGTCAACAATGTTGCTCTGATCTATGCCAAGCCTTTCAACCATATAATCTACATATACATAGTAATTTTAGAATCTGCAAAACCCCAAAAATAATCACTGGATCAAAAACTCGTACAACTTACCCTTGATGTTCTTCCCACATTCTCTGGCAAGACCAGAACTAACGGGATAGAGAGTATCGTCTAGATCTGCAAATCCATTCAAATATCAATTAGATTGGTGTGGTTTTGATGGTAGAGTTAATCGGAAAGGAAAGGAAGAACAATTTACCAAATAAGAGGCAGTCGTACTTTGGTGTCTGTGTCAATCCGTAGCGGTCCTCAAATTCCATTTTTGGTGAAGTAAATTATAATGCAGCGGATCAATCAACCTTGAAATTCGGTTTAAACAAATCGTTAGTTCCTCAATCGACAAATTTTCATGGCTGATAAATGCGTACACACACACACACACACATATATATATATGTATTGTCTTTTTTTTTCTAACAAAGACCCCTTGCCGACTCAGATTACCACAATCAACAGAGGAATCCAAGTGATAAGGATAAGCCTCTTTATTTAGTTCATGAACTGATTAATCACAACCACTAGAAACAGAAATTCATTGAACAGGCCCTTCGAAATTTGAACATTCATCCGGAAGAACTAAAAGTCCGCTTTAAGCTAAAAAGAAAAAAATAGCTGTATCGCGAGACGGATTTCCCCGCAAAAAGCAATCCCATACGCAGAACAAAAATTTCAAAGGGAAAAAGTTGTACATTAAACGATCCAATAAAAAAAAAAGAAAAGAAAAGAATCATCGACGGAGGAGAAAATGCAAGAAGAGAGAGACGAATAGAGAATCGAAAAGGAATATATCTTTACCGGAATCAAGAAAACCAGTAGAATCGCAGAGAGGTTTTCAGAGGAGGAGGAGGAGGGGGGGAGGAAAAAATGGAAGGCAGAGAAGGGTTTATATAGGCCAGGGAGTTGGATTAATTTGAAAATTAATTAAAAGATTACTTTGAAGACTAATCACGTTTAATTTATTTGGTTAAATTAATAATAAATAAAATGCTGACTTCTAACATTATTGTTGAGAAGGTAACAAGGAAACATCTAACTTTTTTAAAAAAATATATATATATATATACATACATACATATAAATATATATATCTATGTGTGTGTATATGTAAGTTGTATTTTGTGGAATTTCCCATTTGAATTGGCTACAATTCCTTATTACCCTCTCAAAATACAAATTTTACCCATTTCTCAAAAATGATTCTCTTAACCTTTTAGTTTCTGTAGCACAGAGTAAAAACTCGGTTCGAATCAAAAGTTCGGATTAAATCAATATTTCAGATAGACGCATCGGACTAAGTTTATATACGATTTATCGGTTGGTTCGGGAGATTAAAAATATAAAATATTTTAAGTATGCTTTTTTTTTCTTTTTCTTGATGTTTTCAATTGGGCGTATTCCAAATTTTTGTTCCTTGAAAATGCATTTTTAGTTATTTTTAGTTCTGATAAAATATTTTCTAACTATATAAATTAATGAATATAATAGAGATACAATGAACTTAAAAAGTGATCATAATTGCGTGCTTCTAATGATATGCTGTAGGTTAATTTTAATCCATTATTGTAGTTTAATCCTCATAATTGACGCGTATAACAAAGAAAACTAAAAACTTTTAAGTGAAAATGAGAGGATAATATCTTAAAAAGTGATTTGCTATCGAAAAAAGCAAAGTGTCGGTATAATTAATTAGATATACTACAGAAAAAAATATTTGTTTCTCTCAAAAATGAAATTGGTAAGCTTGTTTGATACTGAAGGAGCTAGCAACTGCTGATAAGTGGCATGCTTGGGTTCTCCTTCGTTTTGTTGAGGAGTGCTAACACGTGAAGTTTGATGTAAAATGACTTAAGTATGAAAAAGTTGTCGTAACAAAGAAGAATTACTTGAAACTATCAGATTTATGAGCTATAAGATACGTCCAAATAGTATGTGAAAAATCTTCAACAACAATGAGGATGTAAAAGACACTAGAATTACTTGAAACTTTGTAAACCTCCCGATATCATAATGGATTAAACTAAAACAAGTATCGACATGTGTTCCGTTGACAAGGAACTGATTTCTTGTTAATTTTGCGTGTTGATAAATATCATAAGAGTCTAGTATGTCACTAGATTTTTAATGAAACTGAGAAGATAAATAAAACAAGAGATGAAATAAGGCTTAACAAGACTGTTGATATGATCAAATGCTCTCGACAGAAGTAGGATAAATGTGTGCACTAGACTTCAAGTAATAAATCTCATCTCTCATTTCACAATAAGTGGATTATACAACATTTAAGAGATGATATCTAGTGAATTTATCAACAAACAATAAGTGACTTTTGAACTTAGGTATATATAAGTAACATTCTTGATTATAAGGAGCTTGGAGACACTTTCACGTGACGAACATAAGAAATTAAAATAGAAAACTTATTACGTAATTGAACAAGTAAAGGGTGAGTGAGTGAAGTGGAATAGAGGAACTTAAATGAAGAAGATATGATATGATCAAATGCACCACTATCAATTATCCATTTAGAATCATGATTTTCATTTGGAAAGATCTTATTGTTTACATGAACTTGACCATCTTGACCAAGGTTAAGAAGAGAGAGAAGTGATTGACATTGTTTTGCTGTGAGCACAAATGGTTGTTGTGATTACGTATTGTCATTATAAGGTTGATCGATAGGCACACAAAAGATGATTTATTCATCTTTGGCTTGAATCACATTGTTGGCGGTTGAGGAGTGTGTTGATCATTAAAGACCCCACTAAGAACTACAATAGCATGACTAATACGTGAAAATTGGTTAGACCAAGGCTTTTGTCCAAGATAATTAGATGTAGTCAGTGTTTGCCGATTAGCAAGATAGTTGATGGGTTTAAAGCTTCCATATATAAGATGACTTGGTTTATAGCAATATATACAAAGTTTTTTGGATTTGGAACGTGTGTTAGCATTACTTCAACAAAGGCAACAGTCTCACCAACATGTTTAGCAGAAAAATGTAATAGTTGTTTCTCTTCTTGAGTGATCAAGGCTTATGTATTAAAAAAAAGTAGGTAAAAAGTTCACTGTTTAAGATTTAAGAACGCATTATATTAAATATGTTATTAAGTTAAAGTAAAGATCAGCGTACCTTTCCTTGTTCACATTTAAAGAGAAATTTCTTAGTAACACCATATTAAAATGGAGAACCATATAATAAGCACGCAATTCATCCCAAAGTCCCTTTAACTTGGTATCATTAATGGCGACATAATAATTTTCTTGTTACAAGAGGAATAATGTTAGTTTCAGTTGCTAAACGTGTGACACATTTTCTTGAGAGACTCTTTCTTCAGGATTGATCCATATTTTATAGACTCTCTAAATAGACTAGACCTCTTTGTAGTTCTCTAGTAAGTGGATTAAACAGCCATGGTATCAATATAGAATTATATTTCTCCCATGCATGAAAAATTGGTGAGTATACTAAAGGCTTCGGGGGAAAAAAAACCATCAACAAAACAAAGTTTGTTTCTAGTACGAAGAGCATCGATAATAGCCTTTTCCCAAGTGAGATAATTATCTTCATTGAGAGGATTTGAGACGAATTTTTCTTGGATCATCAAAAGAATTTTTTTTTCGAAAAAGAAAAAGAAAAAGTGAGAAAGGATCAAATAGAATTATAGTTAAATATTGAAAATTGTTTCTGTTGTTCATGTTAGAAAATTTCAGTGGCAGGGTTTTAGCCAGAACCTCATTTAGTCATATCGGTTAAGTATTGACAAAAAAAATTTAAAAAAAATAAGATCGACGCTCTATAAAAATTATATCAACTCGTTTATTTTATTGATTTGATACAAATATACATATATATATACACAAGATAAGAAATATATGATTAAAAATTGATCTAGTAAATCTCCTAAAGTGATTCCTATTTAAATCTATTCATACGGACGTATCGCTAAAGTCATATCTTATTTGTATTAAAACAATAAAAGACTAAACATTGAATTTAAAATTCCATCAAAAATTTTAATTTCCTTTACAAAATTTATAATATATTATTTTAAATTCATATAAAATTTCATATGCCTTCAAATTTTTAATTATTTTAGATAGAACTATCAACACTTATGTAATTAAAATAAATATAACTTTACAAATAAATGAAATTTATTTCGAATGTAGTTACATAATTTCATATAAAAAAAAAAGTTAAGAGCATTTTCACTATATTATAATTAAACTAAGTATTATGTGAAATTAACAAGTAACTTGTTGATGAACATGCAATAAAATATCTACTTTATACATATATATGTATGTATGTATGTATGTATATATAAAGAAAAGGTAGCTCATCAATCTCCTCATGTTATGTGCATATCAAGTTGATGATTAGTAAAAAAAAAAAAGCAATGACAATAATAATAAGATCAAACCAAACTCAAAACTAATCCAAAGAGTAATCAATTATGAGATATGGGTCCCTCAATATATGTATATATATATATATATATACATACACATATATAATGAGATTAAGGTGTCTATGTCGTTAAGTATATAATTATTGGCATTCACATCCCCTCTTTGTGTTAAGTCCTCTATAATTGAAGGAGGGGAAGACAAAGAACTTACGTTTGTGATCTCATATATATATATATATATATATATATACATATATATATATGTATATATGTGTGTTTGTTGTGTAGACCAATGTCCTTTCTTGTCTACTCAAATTTGAACACACATACATGTAGATCCTTGATAGAAATGTAATATCAAATATTTTAATCTTAATTTGTAACTCACACGCTACTCTTTGCTACCATTCAAATATAATATATGTATATATATATATATACATATACTTACACTACATATCAAATAACAATAAAATTAATGGTAACAATTGGGTATGTAAATAAAATTATTAATTGAACAAAATCGAAAATTTTAAATTTATCTTACTATTTCTAATACCATATGATTTTTTGTGTGGGTAAGATTCAATAATTAGTGAAGTTGCGAAGTCCAAGATTGTTAGAGTTACTCAATTCTTAACCCCACAATACAAAATTCAAGAAGATTAATTTATTAGCAAATAAAAAAAAATACTCATCATTTTCACAAACATATATATGTATGTGTATATATATATATATATAATTACTATATGATGCATGACAAGACTAGAAGTGTTTCCTAAGTTGATGGGTCGTCACCAAAACATAAAATAATTAGAATTGAGTGTGTGGGTATGTATAATATATATATTTATATATATATATATTATATATGTGTGTGTATATGTGTATATAGAAAATGAACATATAATTGGAGCATATGCCGCCATTTAGTGGAGTGAAAAGGACTAACCCAATTATAGAAAATACAAATGGGACATAACTCTTTGCTTTTATATATATATATATATGTATATATATAATTATATATATATAATTTTAATGAATCTAAAGAAGAACCTAATTGGAGGCACTTGCAAAAAAGTACAAGAGAAGTAGATGAAAAAGAGAATTTATAACCCAATTTTTTTTTTTAAATTTTTTTATTTTGACCCTTTAATTTATTGTTTATTTTCCTTTTAAAATATATAAAGGAAAGATGTTTACGTATATGAAATATATATATATATATATATATATATATATTGTAGTAATGATGGTGGGCTGGGTCTCTTGAAAGCACCCTTTCTAACTTTTTCCTTCAATAATTTCAACCCATGGGCTGGCTCTGACTATGACCTTTTTTTTATTATTATTATTAAATCATTTTATATGTATAAACATGTAATAATTTAAATATAATTTTATCTTTCATTACAATTTATATAATGTATAATACATATACATTAACCGATCATAAAATAAGTTCTTAATAAAGACCGATAGAATACAGTTCTGAATTTGGTCATTCGCTCGTATAAGATGTACAGTAAATAGTAAAAGATACGTCTAAGAGAACTAAAAGTACAAAATATCATACCCACGTAAGATTTACGGTATAAAACTTGAATTCACTCGTATAGAATATACAACTCAGAACATCCACCCCTCGTAGGGAATGTTGAATATATAATTCATCATGTTGTACAGCTCAAAACTCGAATTCTCACCCATATACTTTTTACTAATTCGATAATACATATACATTAATAATATTCGTAACCAATCATAAAATAAATTATTAACAAAAACACATAGAACACGATTCTAAATTTGATTATCTACCCACATAAGATGTAGAGTCAAGACTCGAATATTTACTCTCATACAGATGAATAAAGATAATTAAAATTACAAATCATCAAGACATATAACTCAAATTTAAGCATCTACCCGTATAAGATTTACAATATAAAACTTTGAATTCACTTGTATAAAATGTACAACTCGAACCTCCACTCTCGTAGGAAACGTTGAATATATAAATCATCCAGTTGTACAACTCAAAACTCGAATTCTCACTCATATATTTTTTTACTAATTAGATAATACATGTACATTAATGATACTGTAACCAATCATAAACTAGATTCTTAACAAAGACACATAGAATTCAGTCCTGAATTTGATCATCCACCCACATAAAATATACGGTCAAAACTCGAATCTCTACTCTCATAAAGATGAATAAAGATACGTAAAAGAGAATTAAAATTACAAACCATCAAGACATATAACTCAAATTTAAACATCGACCCGTATAAGATTTACAATATAAAACTTTGAATTCACTTGTATAAAATGTACAACTCGAACCTCCACTCTCGTAGGAAACGTTGAATATATAAATCATCCGGTTGTACAACTCAAAATTCGAATTCTCACCCATATATTTTTTTACTAATTAGATAATACATATACATTAACGATACTGTAACCAATCATAAACTAGATTTTTAACAAAGACACATAGAATACAGTCCTAAATTTGATCATCCACCCACATAAAATATACGGTCAAAACTCGAATCTCTACTCTCATAAAGATAACTGCAAATACAAATCATTAACACGTATAGTTTAAATTTAAACATCAACCCATATAAGATACACAGTATAAAACTTGAATTCACTCGTATAGAACGTACAACTCGAACCTCCACTCTCATAGAAAATGTTGAATATACAAATCATCCGGTTGTACAGCTCAAAAACTCGAACTCTCACCCGTATAAAATACATAATTCAATACTTAAAAAGATCCTCATTTCAATACTTAAAATGAGTTGAATTACCAGCCACCTTTCACAGATAATTGGAAATATAATTTTTAATTAATCAATTGGGATGGTTGGCTCTGGTAGGTGAAGGGTGGTTGACTGGGGAAAGGTACAGCAACGGAGATTATGCAGAATGTGACTCACGGGGTGTATATATATATATATATATATATATATATTTGTATATACATATTGTATGCGCATATATATAATGCATACAATAATTAATTAGAATTAATTAAATAGTTAATTATGTAATTAGATATTTTTTTGGGATTTAATTAAGTTGTTAATTAGAATCATTAGTAAATAGTGGTGGAATGATTGAAGAAATCGTCATCTAATTTGCAACTCATTGTCTAAATTATTTGTTGATGACAAACACTTAATAATTATTTTCGGTTAGGAAGTATTGGATGTGATATCTAATAATATATATATATATATATATATGTTTTGCAATTATCATTAGTACATACACAATATTACCCACAAAAAAATAATAATAATAATAAAGACCTATATAAACATTGAAATATTCTTCCCTTAGTTATTTTTATTATTATTGCATTATATATATATATATATATATATATAGAAAATAGATTTTTCATTTCATTTGGAAAAAAAAAATATTGAAAGAAAAATCTCAAGAACAAAATATTTAAATAGAGATAATTTTTAATATGTATATTCTTGAGGGGGGCAAAAAAAAACATAAAGAGATAGTAAGAGAATAAAAAAACGAAAGGCTTCGGTCAAGCCTCGGCAATTCACTTGATTAACGTATCTCGTATATATCATTCAATCTTTCATAGTATTTCTTTCAAAAACTAAATTCACGGGTTGGAACACACATTTTTATGTGATAAGCTTAAATTTCTTTAGTATGTGTGTTTATCTGTTAAATACAATATAACATATCTCGTTATATTATTTTTAGCTTAAACGCAGTCACTTTAACGTGATAATTTATTGACAATGAAAAGCAAATACAGTATAATATATGTCACTACATTATCTTTGGTCATACTCTCGCTACCAGAAGCACAAGCTCAAACCCTAAGTCTTTACACAAATCTTCATACGTGGTTTTATAACGGTAGAAATACGTATGTTTATCACGCAATCAAAACACGTACTTTCACATGATAATAAGTCACACGCAATATATTTCGAACATCATAGCTGCATTTCTATTACTAGACACGCACTCAGTATTACTGATTTTGTTATTACATCCAGTATCCATTACATTTAATTTTGCAAATCGGATTAACTCGAGGTAGACGCAGTCTGACTCTTAAATTAGTTAAGCCATGATATTTTTTAACAATATAAGGACGCTTGGCATTAGTAATACGGTACGATCATTGGCTCGGTCCGCTTACGTGCATCGCTCAGTGTCCATCGTTTAGAATCAAACTAAATCGAAGGGAAGAAATAGATGGATATTTTAAAAATTGAGTGACTAAAAATTATGAAAATTGAATTAATATAAAAATATAATTATTGTATGTATGCATTATGAATTTTTTTTTTTTTATATGTGACACGTGATTTTGCTTGGCATTAAAAAGTAATTAAGAAAAAATTAAAGGGTATTCACGTGCATAATTAGCATTTAATTAATTATGTTTTTAAAATGGTAATTAAGTTTTGAAAGCTGTCAAGCATTTTAAATACAAAGCATGAGTTGGACAAGTGCCAAAGTGTGTTAGGCTGGATATTTATTAATTACAGACTGTACTACTTTCTCCACTATACATACATACATATACATATATATATATATATGTGTATGTATGTATGTAGCTATGTATGTATCTGTGTGTGAGTGCATGTCTGTATGTAGATGCAACCCACTAATTCAAAGAGAAGAAAATAATTGGTGAAGGAAGAATTATTAGTCTTTGGTTGGGATGTATACATACACCTTCCCCCTTCATTTGCTTTTCCAACAAGGAGATTCAATTCAAGTTTATAGAATTTTTAATTTTAATTTTTCAATCATAACAAGTTTATAGGTTTGTGTTCTTGTCAAATGTATTGGAATTACTTATAAAATTTCATTTTTGCTTCAACCAAATCTCCAATTTCGTATCGCAACCACGTTAAAACCGTTTATATTATTTTCTCGATCGTATATCCGTCCTTATATATATTGAATTAGATGTAAGAAGAATAATTAATAGTATGATATATTATTAGTCACGATCAGTAAGCTAATATTTTTATTAAAGAATTTATTTTTATAAGATTTAAATCACGGAAGATATAATATGTGAGTGTTATCTCAGATAATTTGCGATGAAATTAAAAAAATATAAAAAAAAATTATCTTATATTTAAATTGTATTATAATTTATATATATACATATTTGATATAACATTATTTCTATATCATTAAGATTTTAGAACATAATGTTATAATTAAATTAGTACTTTACATTTTGTAATATTGTTGTAACGATCCCGGAAATCCAAAAGGAAATATATAATAATTTAAGTGCGGAAGCAAAATAAAAAGATAAGGTTTACATCTCTTACACAATGACTTAAAATTACTAAACAAACATTATGGAATGAATCATCTGAAAGAAACACGAGAAATACGAAAGATAATAGAAAATAGAAAGTATTTAACATCTACTCGCAATCTTTCTGCAAATCAGGCTCTGGAACCAGGTCCTCTTGATCTGAAATGGTTAGATAATGAATGAGCTACGCTAGTCCAGTAAAGATATCACATTATAACACCAGCACAGAAGTAGAGGTTGGTAGAAAATCAAAACAAATAATGGAGCACTAAATTAAGCAAATTCGTTTATCAATCGTAAAATCATTTACAGTTCACTTACCATTGTAGAATTTATGAAAACAACCTATAAAGACAATAATATCATACAGATCATAACTTTATGCACCATCAGTAACATAGAACATATCATAAATTCATATTCATTAATAATAAACCAAATCATAACCGTTTTTTGTTTTACCAGCCTACTAGTATTCATGGGAGTTTATAGGGGTGTCCCTGCTACACGTGAATTATTTTCCTTAACAATCTTAATTACAGAGTCATCCCCATACCTCGTCCGGTACGAACACCAAGACATTAAACCTCGGTACCCCGTCCAGTATGAGGGTGAAGTGGCTGTCCTCATACCCCGTCCAGTATGAGCGCTAAATGACCAAGTCTTCATACCCCGTTCGGTATGAGATAACGTTCACAATAGGGTTCCCTATGAATCCGGTCCGTCCATCATCTTCCAGGATATCTAGTGAGACTGTCATCTTATCTGTTTATTAGATCACACCCCTTTTCTATTTTTCCTTAGTCCCCATTATCAAATCAAACATAATCACATAAATAAATGAACATGCATCCGGTAATGCAATCATATCTTAAATCCCAAAATCAAACCGTGGTCAAGTAAAGCAGTAATACATGCATTTAAACCATAAAATAGATAAATCAGATACCATCATGCTTTTAAACTGTAAAATAAATCAACAGAGAACAATGTCTGGTTCAGGCTCTATTAGTAATCCGTAATTAATTATGCATATCTATTTAATTTGTACAAAATACCGTATTATTATTTATTTAAAACTTCAATTATATGATAGGAAATAGGGTGGGGGGTCTTTACTTGATTTGATGCCCAAAAGCTAAATGGTTTACTGCGCCTACGGGTGGTCCCTGAGTTCCCTGAATTCGTCTTCGGGAACTGAAACGTGCTTATGGTATCTACAAATGTCCCAAAAAAATCCAAAAATAGTCCCAGGGTCTACTCGGCTAATTTTGAAAATTCGACACGGCGGCTCCGCCGTGCTCTGGCGACGGCGATCCACCTCGGGTTAGTTGTTTTCGGCCGAATTCAGCCAAATTTATATCAATTCCTACGAGAAACACACTTAGGGCCATCGGTTGGTCGAAAAAATGTAGAAAACAAAAACTCACCGGCAGCGGGGCTCTCCGGTGCGGCAGCTTCTCCGGCTCACGTTGCGGTTGAGTATTTTGCTCTGGTCAACCTGTAGAGAAGGAAACAGTGATCACAACAGTAGAAAAATCATATCAAACGAGAATCGGGAAGGGTCTCATCAGATGCGTTTTCTGAAATACCCCGCGGCGGCGCTGCCAGGCTTTACCAGTGTTTTTCAGCCAATCGGCTAGTTGTTTTACTCCGATTTGGTCATGAGTGTATTTAAAATTAAATTCTGAGCAAAAGATAAAATTTTTACCTCGTTTGACAATCGAAAATTTCTCCGGTGCAGCGGCGGGTGGTGGTGGTCGGCTCCCCGACGGCTGGGTTGTCTTCTCCAGCGAGGGGTTCTGGTGGCTAGGGTGAGGGTTTGGGTGCGGATGGGGTTATTTATACCCATCCACTTTTGATCTGGGTCGTCCATCGCTTTTGATCTAGACTATCTGATCACGATTAAATAGAAAGTGAATCTGGACCATTCATCACTATTCAATCTGTGTCGTCCGTGCACGATTCAATTTGGACCGTCCGTGTGTGATTCAATTTGGGCCGTCCGTGCGCGTGGGAACGGACCTCAATCGTTCGATCGCGCGCACGCGGATCGCTCACGTGACTCCCCCTCGCGTGGCCTCCCGCGTCAGCGCCTCTGCCACCTGGCGCGTCCTGCTTTGTCGGGCCTACTGACCGGGCATCTGGCGTAGCGCAATTTTTTTAAATTACGTTTTAACCCCCAATTTTTGATTTTTCTTTCAAAATACTCCCAGAACATAAATTTTTCACACATTTTTTTTTAAAATTATTTTCAATTTAATCATTTATCAATTTTTTACCCATTTTTTCATTAAATTAAAATAAAATAAAATAAATAAATAATAATTATATTTTTAAAAAAATAAAAATAAAAAATAAATGTTGGGTATTACAATTGTAAATAGTGTGATAAATAAGAACACCCTTTGAATATTAATTTACATATGTAAAAATTAGAGCTAACTAAAAGAGATATATATATATATATATTAAATACAATTGTTATAAATATCTACTTAGCTCTTCAATCTAAATAAATTATACAAAAATATCTAATAAAAATCAGTAAAAACTATATTTATTAAGTATAAATATTATAAGTTAATTATTTGCTGCTATCATTATTTATCATACAAAAACTAAAATAGTTTAACTAAGAGGTAAAATAAATAAATATTTTACATACAATGTATGTATTGGGTCATCATAAAAGTATTATTTATTCACATTATTGCTTGTTAGCTTATAATTAAATCTAGTGTATACAATGTATATAATAATAGCTATAAATTCAAATTATACATTCAGAAGAATTTGTTCTAATAATTATCAAAGATATAATATATAATTATTTATTATATATTAATACTTTAAATTAATAGAAATAAATAATTAAATTAATTATATTCCATGAATATTTTTTATTTATTGAATCATATTAATAGGGTGTGTAGTCGAAATACATAAACTAAAAAATAATTAGTTAATTATTTATTAACACTAAACTATATATATATATATAATGAAGAAAACAATAAAATTAAAAAATTAAAAACTAGAAACTACTTTTATACAAAAAAACAAACCCTAAGTTTTGCTGTGTTCTTCAAAAGCAAATAGTAATACGATAAAAAGTCTTGAACTCCACTACGAACGGCTCAGCTGCATGCCCCCGTTTTGTCTCTAAGCTTCAAACCTGAAACCATAAGTTTTAATCTTCCAGATTTCTAACTCAGTTAAAAGCTTCTTTCAAATAATCAGACACATAAGATGTCAACTTCAAGAGATAAACACCACAAAATAAACACAATGAAAATCACCACACCGACAGAGACTAATGTTTTAGAATGTAATGATTCATTACCACATAATATATATATATATATATATAACTTTTCAATTGTATACCTCACTTTGTATCATATGTGGATGTGGAGACAATTGAAAGCAACTAAAAAATTCTCCCTTTTGTCTAAAAGCTTCCTCTTTAAGCATCTTAAAAATGACAGTTTTGATTATTTATATTTTAAAACAACAGACTTTTAGCGTACAAGTGGACGATTAATAAGTAAAAGTTTTATTCTAGACTCTGAATTTAAACTCGGGAGTTTTGTAATTTGATTCGGTAAACAACTACCCAAAAGTCGAAGCTAATGGAAAAAATATCTAAAGTCTATGATTAAACTACATCCCGAAACTATTCCCACCCTTTCCCTGATAATTTTGGTGTCTTTTGGTTTCTTAATCTTCAAACCCTTGTTTGAATTGATCCTTGTTTGTGGGTTCAATTGACTGGAAGGGTCTAATCATCTTGATGTAGGATTTCCTTCTTAAGCAAGAAGTAGCTCTGCAATATGAGCCACTTCCTCTTTGTGCTCTTTCATCAGGTGTACTGTGGTTTCTGCCTCAGCCACACATTCTCTTACTGTCTGTCTATGATTGCACCAGTTTTGGTGCTGTATGATTTGGTCATCTCAAATGTATTTATCACTTCTCAAAGAGAGGAGACCCCCCCCCCCCCACACTGTCACTAAAACCACACACTGGCACTTGGCAATTATTATCTTGGTCATGATCACTTTCTCCACATCATTCTGAGCTCCAGCTAAAATCTTCCTAATGGAACCTACTTGAGACAAGTCACAGTTCCAAGATAAAATGGCCTGATAACCCACCTCAAAATAAAGAGGTACCAAGTCTACACCCCAATAAATATTGGCCAATTATTCACACATGGCCACGATTAGTAATATTATGTGAGTAACTGAGACGCAGCATGCTTAAGCCTATGGAATGAACTGTACAGGAAGTTCAAGGTTTTAAGAATGGCCATCAGTCCATGGAATTTATTTTATGTCTTGCACTCTTCCTTTCATATTTAACACAAAGATAGATAATTAAAAACATAAACTAGATGCAGTTAATTCCTAATTGGAAAAGCGACCAACCCCATCTGTAAATTCAGGAATGCTAGCAAAGAAAAGAGAAGCAATCAAAAGGGGCTGATAAGTCATTACCTGCTCAGTAGCCCAACCACCCAGTGTCATGCAAGTGATATCAAAAAGCTGCTCCTTTTGTCATCAAAGATTTTCATTGAACATACTGGGCATATCCAAATGATGCAGTCCCACATGGAAGGATTTTAACATTAAGCAAGGGTTCTGCATGTTCAAAAGACCAACCAGCTACAGCGTATGACCAGATACATGGTGAGCCATAGTCCTCCTTTCTATCAAACTTATAACCCTAGGGCAGAAAAACATTATTTTCTTTCCATCTCGTCGCTATATAAAACTAGTTAGTCAACAAAGTGATGGTAATGAAATGCTAGTTTATAGTTTTTATCATACTTCCGATCAATTGTAAAAATGAAATAATGAGAATCAGCAGGACAAGTAAAGCAACATACTGATTACTCGAATGAAAAGAAAACTAGAAAAGCCAAGAATAGAACTCACATCATCATGTGTATCCATCCATTTCCAGGAATAGAACTAACTGACCAAGCAAATGGAGATTCCAACTAGGAATCATGCATATATTGGCTTTCTTTAAGAACATAGAAAAAAGTGCAGCTTAAGAATATGAAGTTTTTGCAAACAGCAATCCATCGCACCTTCTTCTTCCAAACTATCAAATACTATATCCATAGCTGCTACAAGTTGTTCCATCTTTACCTGTGAGCTCTCATTCCTGGCATCAACCAGAGCAGCTCAGCTGCAGACATTATATCAGCATAAAAAATCCAGGAGCAAGAGCAGCAAGTTTTTGGGAGTAATAGAATGGTACAATATCAAGTTTTACCTTGTCTGGATAGATCTGATCACGAACTTTAACATCGAAAGTTTTTATCAATTCTAATTTGATGATCGAACCGACCAGGCCTTAACAATGTTTTGTCCAAAATATCAGGCATATTTATGTCAAGCAAGCACAAATCGTGGTTCTGTATCCATACATTTCCTCAAGCAACTGGTTTAGAGTACATTTTCCGTTCATCACAGCCTCCTCAAATGCTTTGTTATTTGTTTCCAAATTTAAAGCACAAACACAATTGTGGTTTACAGTACTTTCACGTTTTTAGTTTGCCTCATCAGCCAGCTATATCTTTAAAAACCACCTGGTTCAGCAAATAAAAATCAAAATGGTATTGAAGTGACGCCTTTATTTTCATTTTTCAGAGAAAAGAAATAATGAGCACAAAAGTAATCCAAAGAAAAATCAATCTCTACCCCTTACTAGCCGTGTCTCTATGTGTTCTTATCTATGCTTGTAACATTTGCTTTTCCCACATTAAATACTCTATGGCCACCTTATCTTCTAGGACCTCCAAAGCCACTCTTTTTTCTTTGGCCCAAAAACAGAAGGATAGCACATTCAAGGATGTTGGCGCAAAAACCTAATCAATTCATGATATCAATTCACTTCATCCACATAACTTAAGGAAACATAATTATGGGGATCTACTCCTAAGAAGTCTCGGGCTTCCTCCAGCTTCTCCTCAAAAGGTTCAAGACTCCCTGACTTCTTGGCTTAAATTTCTTCTGCAACTCGTAACACTAGTAGGACCATCTGTGGTATCAACATCGGTTTGTAATTCTTGTTTCTGTAAGCTTCTTACAAATGCTTTTGCAACTGAATTCTTGGAAATAACAAGTCTACCCCCCAAACCAGATTCAAGGAACTAGTTTTTAAACTCTTGAAAACAATATGAAGAATACATCAAACAGTTGCCAGGAAACTTCTAAAAAGCACAGATTGGAAAAACGCAAACACAATTACCATAAAAAGACACCAACTTCCAAGAAATCATCTTACGAATAATGCCATGTCTATCCCCATAGGTCCTTAGGAGACGCAATATTTGTGAATTTTCTGGGTGGTAAGTTCGTTTTTCGCTAGGTGTTTATAATGCATTAGCTCGCATTTGATCATGCCATAGACTGCTAACTCTCTTACAGGGTATATATACAAGGAACATACTGCAGTAAGAACAATTCAAAATTTCATGCTTTAAATTCCTTTTACAGAAATTTCACAAAGACTAATTGTAGGAAGTTGACTTTCAAGCATATATTGAGTTCTTAATGCCCATCTTTGCCCCCAACCTCAAAAAATAAATCCTGAATTTCCAAATGAGGCAAGAACTGAACAAGTTCTTAGATGGCACAGACAGATGTCGTAGAGACAATATTGAAGGAGAAACTCAGAAATTAGACCAGTCTGTTTTAAACGCATCAAATGACTAAAAGATTGTCTGATAAACAACTCAAACAGCTGTCGAGGACGAACTGGGGGGAGGAGCTAAAATTTCTTATCTGCCGCTCCTCATGGGTGAATATAAAATTCTAGTGAAAATAATACAGTAATTACATTCTGAAAAAGCTCATAAATTAATGGGAATTCCCCAGAGTCACCTGCAGAAGAATGCCCCTAAGAATCACAAAGAAATTTCAATCCTACAAGGATTCCAATGTCAATATAGAATAGAAATTACAAAGTATTAACACCACACCATAACTACGCACAGCGAAAAAGAAAGAGATTTGCATTGTCGATCAATGACCATGAGAACATCCTAAAACAGCAACATTCAAATAAATCGGTACCTTATTTATATGAACAATTACGACAAGTGCAAAAATTAACCCTACATTGCCAAGTTTTCCAAGTAGCTAACTGTTCATAACTAACTAAGTTGTTTCAACACACATGACTCCAGATTTATTTAGCAGATAAGAACGGAAAGACAATAAAAGTTGGATAAACAACCAAATAACGAACGTTCTGCTTTAGGCATTTCGCCTGAGAGGGAATATATCCAAAAACCAAGCACGTATTCAGGCTATAGCAAGCACATGAACAACAACATAATATATTTCAAGTTAAGCTTCACGAATTTGAGTACGACTGCAAAAGAAACCCCTCCTCCAACTACTAAAAGTTCACTTTGAACAACAATAATGATTATCGCACCAAAATCACAGTGTAAGATAACTTCAGCAGCCTCGGCTTCTCGTCTCTCTGCCTTTGGAATACTCATTTTTTTCACAACAGAGTCCTTGCATTACATTTACTGGATACGACATTCTTACACAATTTAACAGTGCACAGAATCAAAACTATGGGCAATGAAGAAAGAGATAAAAGAGGAGAAACGAAATTACTCTCTGCAATTAAGCACGGACAGCGCGAGGAAAAGAGCAACCGAGTCTCGAGAATTTCATTACAGCGAATTGCCTGGTCGGTGATGGGCGATCGGAGAAATGTTAGAAGAAAAATGGGGAAGAAAAAAAAAACATTTATTTACGGAATTACCCACTTTTGAGATATTTCATCCCTTTAACCAATTTTGATTAATCTTGAATTAGTGGAATTATGATAAGATTAAATGGAATTAATTTTATTAATAATTAGATTAATCACTTAATTTTCAAATCAAGAATAACTTTTAATTAACTTCGACACAAATAAACGGGAGAAAAATTAAAGAAAAGTACCGTAACGATAGAAAATTTGTTATTTCAGTCGAATCTATCGTAAACTCTCTCTTCTTGTGTTATAAATAAGATTTTGAAAATACGTATTAGTAATTTCTCTTTGGAACGTGATCACTCTAAAATTAAGAATATATATTATATTTATATTAAAGCTTCTTTTAAATCACGAGAGACATGTTTGATGATACTATAATATTGATTTTTTGAATAAATTTTTACTGTAAGAGATATTTTTTAGAAAAAAAAAAAATTAACGTTTAGTTCAGAAGCAAGAGAAATCGTGAACTCCTTATAAATCTTTGAAAAATCATGACCAATGAGTATGGTTTTGATTTTTCTCTTTTAAGTATAATACTTGGAACATAATAATACATACTTCTCGGTATGTTAAAACGAATCGCATGATATTAGATGTTTAAATAATGTAGATATCGTATGCCTGTAACTAGTTCTTTTTTTTCTTTTCTAATGTTCATTTAGTTAAATATCGTGATACGATCATGTATTTATATAGTATATGAGAAAAGTTTTCATTTTTCATTTTGTTTGGACGGTGATCTTTCTATCACATATATTTTTATAAGTAATGAATCTTTATAATAGTTTGATAGTGGATTAAATATCATGGTAGTTAGTAACATTAATCTATCGTTATTAAACATTAAGATGTCTTTGGTTAACACCTCGTGAAAAGTGTGCACTATCATGTGTTCTTATATACACGCACCATCACACAACCAGATGGCACATACGAGTTCTTTGCTAGCATGTGGTCAGGTTACCATTATACGAGTGTCATCTCTAATTTGCTAGTCATCATCTATTGCTAATAACACTCATATATCTTTTGATATATCAAAATTTTATTGAAAGATTAATAAATTTCTCTAGAGATTTATGTTTAAAGTACTACTATGTACTGATTGATAATAGTATTATATATATAAACAAAATATATATTATTGATAAATTGTTATTTATTTTACATATATATATATATAACAAGCAATAAGGTTTAAATATATAACACGTACAAATTCAGCTAATGGTGGTGTTAATGCATAAATAAAAATGTGAAGGAGCAGAATTAAAAGAGCAAGTAAGAGAAGAAGGTGAAATGGACGAGGAGGACGAGGACGAAGAAGAAGAAGAATAAGAAGAAGAAGTGGTATTGGAAGGGTGCCTTACAATTAAAGGCACCATATCTTCGAGCAGTCCAAGATTTTTTTGGCTTTCATCTTTGTATGCTTCGATCTGCGAGTTTAAGTGTATCTTCTTGAACTTCTTTGTGGGTACAGTTTTATCGGGCACCAAAGAAAATGGATACACAAAGTGTAAATGGAGACCTTCGTATGTAACAATCAGAGTGTCTGGCTCTTCATTCGACTTCTCCACTTGTTTTTTTGCACTGCACCTTGGGTTTGTACACTTGTAATAGCTCCTGATTGGCATTAACAGAAGACGTCAAATTAAAATAACATTTAAGAGTAGAGTAGTTTTCGTATCTCGTGATTTAAAATTTTTCGTATTCAATGTAAGTGTTTCCTTTTTATATTTTTAGTACTTATAATTCGATCAAGAGTAAGATACTACAACAAGTTATAATTGTCTTAAATGCTCAGTAAATATAATGTATACAAAGTAAGTTTGTAATAAGAACAAACCAAACACAAAACATAGAATTCGAATATACATCCTCGTAGCAAAGGATAGAACCACTACTAACCGATACATATATATATATATATGTGTGTGTGTGTAGTGTTTTCATGTGGGTAAGATGGTAAGGATGCTTGGTCCAATAATTTCTTCAAATTGAGATATAGCTAGGGAGATATTTACAAGGTGTTATAGTTCTCTTTCAATAGTATTCAATGTTTGTGGGTGTAGTTGAGACCAATGAAATGGATTAGGACACTAAACGTTGAATAATTCATACTTGGATGGCTTATGTCTTTTCAGAAAATCAATGCATGCCTTATATTCAATGGAAAATATATACGTATAAAATATAATATATATATATATGTATGTATACCCTTTATTTTTATTTTCTTACCCTAATTGCATAAGAAAACTGTATTTTTTAAAATATATATATATATGTATAAGTAGTTTTTAGAATTTTTATGTTATTGAATTGAAAGATAGAAATATGAATATATATATATATATATTACCTAGGATTTGGGCTGTTCTTGATAGATTTCTGTCCATATTTTCTCCATTTATATCCATCATCAGCCATCCCATTTCCACAGCTCTTGATTTTTAAAGTGTACTTACTTTCACTCTGCCTGAATCCCCTACCCATTGCTGGAAATCTGCTAAAACACAAACTTATAATATCAAAACAGTATCCATACATACATATACATACATATATATATATGTATGTATGTATATATGGAGAAAGGAAGGAAGAAGGAAAAGTCGAAACTAACCTGCGAGAAGCTGTAAGCAACAAAGCATCTTGAACGTGCTGAATTGTTGGACCTGAATAGTTATATAAAGTTGATGAGATGAGATGAGAATTAGATTTAGATTTAGATTCGCCATGATTAATAACTCTGTGATCTTTCTCTACCACCATGAAAGGTGATTCATTGTCAAGAAGCTCATTCACCAGCTCCTCTCCCCCGTCAGAACAACTTCTCAGATTCTGATCTTCCTCCATTTCAACTCACCCCTCCTCTCATATACTATATATATATATATAATACATAATATTATATTATATATACTTATAATATATATCAATCAAGAAGACGAAGAAGAAGAAGAAGAAGAAGAAGAAGAGAGTGGAGCAGATGGAACCCAACAACAAGTTTATGTGGCCTTCTCACACTTTATATTAATAAACACTTTACTGTGCTATTGCTTTAGGGATAAGTTGTTTCGCTTTGACTTAACTTCTTCACAGTTTACTTTCCATCTAAGTCAACGTTTAATTCAATTTGCTGTACTACATACATATACGTACATACGTACATACATACATACATATATGTATAGGTCACAACCTTTGTAATTTTAAGTTTCTCTCTCATTAAAATTTACATTAATTAGTCTTCGTATTGTGTCAAATTTATATATTTTACGTATTTTAATCAAAAAAATTATATTATAATTAGTGCTTATGTATCAAATAATCAATAACATGTACGTATTCTTATTATAAAAAATATAATAATGTTTGAATTTGAATTGGGTTTGCTTATTTTTTTATTAAATTTATATATTTTACATATTTTTATTAAAAAATTATATTATGATTAATATGTAAGTATCAAATAATTAATAAAATATATGTATTTTTACTATAAAGAACGTAATAATATTTGAATTTGAGTCGGGTTTATATATTTTTTGTGTATTTTTATTACGGGATTGTATTATAATACATACATGTATGTATGTATGTATGTATGTACGTATGTATTTATGAAAATTAGTTAGGAAAATAGATTGTGGTGTAATTAAAATTTGGTGTGACATTTGTCGATTTACATTGTTTTTGATGGGACGAGAATGGAAGCATCAAAGGTGGACCAAAGACAGAAAAGTCAGACTAAACATCCAAAGCAAGCAAAAAAAAAAAAAAAAAGTCAACTACTATATATATTTTTATTAAATTATTACGTGAGGCAGTTGAACATCACATTATTAAATACATAATATATACTTTATATATACATATATATATATAATTTTTAATTATGCATAATTAATTACTAATACCATGATTTTTTAATTAATTTATATATTGTGTAATTTGTAGATGCCATAAACTTTTCATATAAAATATTAATTATTAATTTTTTATTGGTACATGAATTTATTATTATTATTTTTATTTATTAATTAATTTTACTCATTTAATTAATTAATTAAAATTATTTTTTTAAATTATTAGAAAAAAATTAAATATTTTAAACGAATAAAATATATCAAGAACTAAATTGTAATAAAAAATATTACGAATCAAATTATAATAAATATTAAAATTAAAAAAATATAGTACCCACGAAATATACGATATGAAATTTAATATTATAAAGTAATACGAATTGTATCGAATTTATTGGTACATGAATTTATTATTATTATTTTTATTTATTAATTAATTTTACTCATTTAATTAATTAATTAAAAAAAAATTAGTACCCACAAAAGATACGATGTGAAATTCAATATTATAAAGTAATACGAATTATATCAAAGTAATATCTGACACGAAATAGTAATATACGACACGAAACGATACGGTACGGTACGAGAATATAAACGGATGAACTTTGTTATGGTATTTATTAACATACCACACTAACATGAGATTATACAAGTTTACTCTTGAGAACAACATAAACCATATAATCTCATAGCTATATAAAATGGTATGAATATAATATGTATACATATATATATATATATGTGTAAAAACCAAATCATACGATACATTAGACATGGTGGTGGGTATGGTCAAATTGGGGGCAATAATTTTGACCCATGTGCCAGAAATAGACAATCAATATTGAATCTCACGACACAAACCACTACAGCCAGTAGATAGATACAGGTGATATATATACAAAATTTTATCTTCAGAGCGAGGAGATCTTGGAAGTATACGGCTTTGACTTTTTTAACACGGGGGAAAAAGTCCACGCTAGTTGACAAAATTTGATTTAAGCTTCACCTCAGCCGGAAGTGGGCGCAGGTTAACCTATTTCTTATTATTTTTTATTATTATAATTATTCTGGAAATTTCTTGATAAAAACAAAAAAAAAAAGGGTGGGGAAAAAGACAAAAGAAAAAGTCAACCCTTTATTGGCGCGGGCCTAATCTGCGAGTGGTTGGTTCGACACGTGTGAATGGGAAGCTTGGTTGTACCTTTCGTTGAACGTCACGTGTGGGAAAATCTCTCTTGGGTAAAGCCATAAAGCGCTTCTCAATTTCTTGGAAGTATAAAAATTAAAATGAAATTTTATATAAAATTCAAACGAAATTTCTACCTAATATGTTTGATTGAATTTGGAGTTAATTCTTTTAATTTTATGTTATTTTATAATAAAATTTAAAATATTTTCTACGAGAATAAACATATTTATAAATAAATATTGATATCTTGCGATCTTTTGTACAATTCATATTTATTTTTAAATAAATTTTCGCGACAAGTAATCGTTTTGTACAATTTACATTTATTTTTAAATAAATTTTTGCGACAAGTAATTGTTTCGAGTCTCTTTAAAATTGTATACATATATATATATATATACATGGTTGATGATATGATCATGTTTAATGTCATCGTATAATGTTTAATTGCGTGACAATTAAGTGTAATAATAAATATTTGATTTATTTTAATTTTTAATATATATTGTTGTTTTGTTTTTATTTATAAACTAACATTTAAATTATTTTTATAGAGTAAGTTGTATCATAACATTATATATATATATATATTACAATAATTAATCATCTGTTTGGATGATGATAAGTGGTAGAATTTTAATGTATGATATTTTACGGGTGTGAGAAAATTGTGTTTGTTTCAACTTTCAATGGTAATAAATGGTATTTAACTGATAAAATTTAGGATGAATTTTTAAACTACCGAATTGACGGTATTTGACTGGCCATTCGATTTATTTTCTATTATATCCCCATCTAATTTAATTAATTTCATATGTGTCTTGATAATTAAATTAACGTGATAATATAACTAATTATTATTTATTTTATTAAATATAAAATTTTAATTTGATTATGTATAATAATAATTTATTTATTTTTTCCTCACATACTTTTTTTATACTATTTACTATTACATATAATATGTAGAGATAAATTAATAATTTAACTAAAAATACAACCATACCATCCTATCATCAAAACAAAAAAATATCATTAACATACATTAATATATCATCATCCAAAAGTAAAAAAATTTTGCCATTACAATATTGTGTTATTGTCATTCAATTACTGACATTACTATACGTTAGTTTTAGGCAATATGTATATATTGCCTAAAACTAGCAAATATATAGATATATATATATGACCGGAGCAAAACATCAAAACGCGACTCGCGCCGAAGAAGCCTCCGCACCTGAGAGCACCGCCGTCGGTAAGTCTCGGTTTTTCGTGATTTTTTGGCCCACCGAGAGCCCTAAGGTTGTTTTATCGCAGGGACCAATGCAAGTTTGGCTGAATTCGACCGAAAACGGCCAACCGTGGCGGATCGCCGCTGTAGGCAGCGGCGCCGTCGCCGTGCTGGAATTTCGATATTGGCCGAAAGGGGTCCTATGTCTGATTTGAGATTTTTGGCACACGTGCAGGTACCGGTAGTGCGTTTCAGTTTCCTGAAAAAAATTCAGGAAATTTAAGGACAGCCCGTATGTGCACCGTAGAGCCGATTTCAGACCCTGAAACAAGTAAGGATCTCTCACCCTACCTCCTATCACGATATTAAAGCTTAATAAATAATTAAATGATATTTTGTGACTTTATAGATATGTATAATTGATTGAGGTTGCCAATGAAGTCCGAATCTGATACATTGTTGGTCAGTTGTTGTTTGATTTATTTTTCAGTATTAAATGCAGTATAATATTTGATGTAATTATTTTATAGTCTCGTATGCATCAATCATGGTTTTTTTTATTATGGTGAACCCGATACTGTATTATCTTGTTTGGTGTCAATTACTGGTTTATATGTTTGTGTATGATTGGATGATTGAGACCAAAGAAAAAGGCAAAAAGGTTATGTGAATTGATAAGTGGATAATATGGACAGCCTGACTAAATATCCTGGGAGATGATGGACGGACCGAGTCCGTAGGGAACCCTACCGGGAACGTGATCTCTCATATCGGACGGGGTATGGAGACCTTATGTGTTTTGGCGCCCATACTGGACGGGGTATGGGGACGGCCCGTTTCACCATCATATCGGACGGGGTATTGAGATTTATGGCTTTGACGCCCATACCGGACGGGGTATGGGGATGGCCCTGGAATCAGGTTATTAATGTTAATGGTTCATGTGTAGCGGGGACCCCATATGGATCCCAATGTATACTAGTAGGCTGGTAAAAGAGAAAATTTATTTGTCTGATTATTGAAGTGCAAAAGTATGACATGTGTTCTGTTACAAAGTCGATATGATTTTATGATGGTTATAATGTTATTATTTTCATATGTTATTTTCATGAATCTCACCGAGGTAAGTGGACAGTAAAAGTTTTTATGTTAATAAATGAGTTTGTTATAAATTATGCTCTATTGGTTGTTTTTGTTTTCTACCGACCTTTACTCCTGTGGCAGTAAGATAATGTGATGTCTTTACTGGGTTAGTGTAACTCATTCCTTACTTAACCATTTCAGATCAGGAAGACGGAGTTCCCGAGCCCATTCCACAGGAAGACGGCAAGTTAGACGCCTAAAGACTTTATAATTCTATTTATAGTTTTTATTTTGAGTATCTTTTTTAATTAACTTATTCTTTCATGTTTTGAGTACGTTTTTTGTTATTGTGTAAGGGATGTTAATCAAAAATTTTATTACATTTCCGTATTTAAGATTTTTAATACATACATCTTCATTTAAATCTCGGGGCCGTTACAGATTCTTTCTATTTTTTTTGTATAATTCAATATTTATTTTTTATTATTTCAACACTAATTTTTAATTTTATGCCATTTTTTAATTCTCACATTTGAAGCCTTTTTATATTATATTTCTAATGGGCTTCTAAGTCAAAGCCCATAATCACCAAGTTCTTTGAAGTCAAACATTCAAGACCCCCCCCCACCCCCAAATTTTTCCCGCGCAAACACCGACTTACTTTACAAGTTGGCGCCGCCCATTTTGAAGGGTTATTAAAAAAATATTTTTAAACGCGGCTCTTCGTGGCCACGTGGACGCTCCACGTCATAAGACGCCAGCTCATGCTTAGCTGTCATGGATCTCCGCCGCACGATCGAAATCTGCAAAATCTCCCACTTATTTTTGAAAATTTAAAAAATTTTGAAATCAGTATAAAACCCTAAACCCCTTTTCCTTCGCCCATCTCTGCTTCTCTGTGTTTGATCATGGAGGTGAACGAGAGATCTGAGCTGATGGATGGAGGATGCACTACTCCACGACACAGAGAATGTCAGATCCCGCCAGCCACCGTCTGTCCACGGCCTCCGAAGAAGAAATCAATGGCTGTCAACAAGCGAGATCCGCCTAACAATGGTTATTTCCATCCTCCTGATCTTGATGCTCTGTTCGCTATGGCTCCTCCGCCGATAGCATGGGCCTAGTAACTAGTAATCCGTTTTCTTCTTTCTTATACTGCGGTTATGTGTATATATATGCAGGATTCCATCTGTATCGTAATGAGGAAATAAATTAATTAATTTTTTTTTCTTTTATGCTTTCGTCTTTTGTTCGTCTTTCTCTTTTCTTTCTTCTCTTCATAGAAAGCAGATATGTTTCTCTTCTTTACCGGAAATATGTTTAGGTTTCTCTCATTTCGGTTGAATATTCTATTCGGGACGATTGTTTTTCAGCTTCTTCTTCCTTAACACTAAGGTTATGAACATATATTTCTTTTGAGTTGTAATGAAATCATGAATTGATTTCTTCTTCTTCCTTCTCTCTGTTTTCTCTTTAAGCTGTCTGTTAACACTCCTGTGTCTGAAACCAGATTGGTTGTTTTTTTTTTTCCCTGGAAATTGTCTCATCTCAGTTGAATCTTCCATCTGGGTCTTGAAAATATTAGTGATTTACTAAATTTAATCAAATTGATCGTATAAAATATTAGAAGGTAGTTTTGACCAATCAATTTCTAGAAACACAGATGAAACGACATCTGAACCCTCAACACTCCACTTCAAACATCTTCTCATCGGATGCAACGTCTCTGTCTCTCCTTCACCAACTTAGTTCTAATCTCCAATGCTTCAAATGAAAATATTATATTTTCATTTCTTTTTAACAACATATTTTAATTTTATGTTGGGTACATCCGAATGCTCTTGTTGTTTACGACTAGTTGGAGTTCTAGTAAATTTTGGATTAAGGATCTTGTGAGTATATAGTTTCTGATATATACTACATATATATTTAATTGTATTTATAATATTTATGTTTACATATATAACTCTTTTAACTTTAAAAATCTTCTTTATATATTTCGTTATAATTTTTTTAAATTCTTTAAATTTTAAATATAATTTCTAATGATCGAGAAGGAGATACGCAACCTAAGTATACCTAATCATGTATTTTTTTTTCTCAGACAATCAATTTCTTCACTATCCGATGGATACTCATCACTACCCAATTATTTAAATCTAAAAAAAATCTATTATTCACTTTCGTAATTTTTCAATTTTAATTCTTAATCTACCTTGATTGGAGAATCGTAATCGAGATTGTTATCGTGTACCTCTACGAGGTATGCTCCCATTACAATTTTTCTTAAACTCTATTCTTCTCTCTAGCTTCTACTAACTCAAGGTCATCGTCTTCGTTATACATATCAGCGTTAATAAATATAATATTACCTTATAAATGAACACGACTAACACTTTCTTTTGCTTAAAAAGTATCAAAAGACCTAATTTGATTTGAATCTATATCACCAGCATGCTCCGTATCAAATTTAACGTCACTAAAATAATGTGATATAACATTTAAAGTTATAAATATCTGATATATATATATATATATATATATATATAAAGGAATACACTGGCTTAAATAGTACATATACTTTCAGTTATATCAATAGTATTTTATTAATTAATTTCTGATTGTATCTTAACAAAATTCATCATTACGCAGCTACCAAGTAAAAACTAGTGAAGTTTGATCACTTCTATATATCCTAAATTAAATATACACGTCAAAGTTTCTCTCGAATGCTTTAACTCCCTATCATATACTTAAAACTTGTTCGGTGATGAAACCTCAAATCAACATATACATCGTTAATTTATGTATTAATTTAATAGTTTAAAAGTTAATTACTTTTCACTAACATTTACATTCTAACATATAACAATCAAATGAACACAAAATTTCATTAGAAGGATGTGGTCCACAAGAAATTTAGACCCCTTCCGAAGACCAAGGCTTACCTTTTGTAGTTTAAAAGACTGACGACGCGTGAATGCCTCGTAGCTATTGTTTTAACTCCTACTAATGGTTGATTAAGGAGATTTAGGTTTTATCAAAAGAAGATAATTCAGAAAGAGATTTGGACTATAAGGATGAACCGTTCAAAACCACTCGTAGTAACCACTTCGAGTTAGAATGGTATGTTAATGTCAACTGGGAAAAAAAAGTATGTCAATATTATCCAAACGGTCGTTCAAGGGAACTTAACAGTATCAGGAATTTTATCTAGTAGAGCACGTAGAAATATAGTTAAAAATTTAGATCTTAACTGAACGCAAATTTTATATAATTTCAAATCTAATCATTTTAAGAAATACTGAAATACTTAAAGTTTTTACGAATAAATAAATAGTAAAGAATATATATATATATATATTTATATATAAATTGATGAAAAATAAGATGAGGTGCAATTACAAATGAAAATAAAATCTTAAAAGCTACCGAGTCTTATGAAACAAAATCCCAAGATTGACATGGAAGTAATAATGTTAATTAAGCACTTATGATCACTTGCTTACATACATGTATATATATATATATATATATTTGGATGGCATTACCCTTTGCTTATATGAAAATCATGTGTGTATGTATATATACAATTTATTCACATATACAATTTTTTTTTTTCATTTTTACTAAATTATTTATTGTAAATTATTCATGTTAATTTCGATATTTAATGGTAAATTATTTTGAAAATGACTCACTTTTATTATTTATGTTGTAGTTTGATATTCTTCTATGCGTGGGAACAATATATATATATACACACACACACATATATATATATATATGTGTTTATATACATAGATGCCTATACAGAGGAATATTAAAGTTAATTCTAAAAATAAAATGAAAATTGAAGTAAACCAGCCGTTGTAGTTTCGAGTTAATTAGTATGTATATATACACACACACACACACACACACATACATACAGCCGTTGTAGTTTCGAGTTAATTCGTATGTATATACACACACACACACACACACACACATATATATATATATACACATGTAATTGTACGATAAGGAATTTTAATTTTAAAAAAATTAATCTTTAATTAGGCAGGGGTCCAATAAATAATCTTACTTTATCAGCACTCTAAAATTAAGCACGACCAACAGCATGGGGCAGACAACAGTTGGATGATAGGATAATATATATATATATATATATATATATATATATATATTAAAAAAAATGGAAATTATAAGTTCCCATTTATTATAAAAATGTTCTTATTTTTTATCCTCCATAAAAAATATATATATATATATTCATAAAAATACATTTTTGAAATAACTACACTACAAATAAAACATTAAAAATAATTTTTAAAAATATTCTAAATTTCATAGTTATTTCCACAAATATTTTTTTTTTAATTATTAATTAAGTTCTATGTTTTTATAAATACAATACATGTAGATTTTAAAAATTTAAATTAAAAAAAAAACCAGTTTTATGAATTAAATGAAGCCATATATATATATATATAAAATAAAATTAAAAAGAGATGGTGAACCATGAAAGTGGCTGTAGCTTGAGCAAGATGAAAACTTCACCTAATCAGGACTTGTCCATATATATATATATATGTATGTATGTATGTATGTATGTATATAAAGCCTCAATATCAGTTTTGTGTCACTACCCACATTTGATCTTTTCTTGTCTTCACCAAATCACCAGGCGATGATCATGGCTACTCCAACTCTTCCTCCATTGCCAACTCTGCTCTCTTCTTTTTGTTTTTTACTGCTTTTAGCAGAGTTTCAGGCAGCCATCACAAGACACTATACCTTCAATGTACATTACTTCCATTCCTCTTTTTATTCTTTTCTTAAATATATATACATACAAATATATATATATAAAAGAGTTGTGTAATGATTCTATGGTGTTTGTTGATTTGAAAGATTACATACCACAATGTTACAAGACTTTGCAAGACCAGAAGTATTTTGAGTGTTAATGGAGAGTTTCCTGGTCCAAAGCTATTTGCAAGAGAAGGTGATAGAGTCATTGTGAAAGTCATTAACAGTGTCTCTAACAATGTTACCATTCACTGGTATGACTTTTTTTATTTTCCTAATTCAGGATATTTCATCTTATTTTATTAATTAATTGAACTTAAAACTCAGATGGGTATGTGTCTCTATACCTGTGTGTGTGTGTGTGTGTGTATATATGTATGTGCAGGCATGGAATTAGGCAGCTAACCACTGGTTGGGCAGATGGACCAGCTTATATAACCCAGTGTCCCATTCAAACTGGGCAATCCTACACATACAATTTCACCATAACTGGGCAGAGAGGAACTTTGCTATGGCATGCTCATATCTCATGGCTGAGAGCAACCATTTATGGACCCATCATTATCTTCCCAAGGAAAAATGGAAGTTACCCATTTGAAAAACCCTACAAGGAAATCCCTATTCTTTTTGGTATATTTCTAAGAATCTTTATTAATTTGTTTTTGATTTGGCACCAAATGTGATTAAACCATTTTATTTTTAATATTACAGGAGAGTGGTTTAATGTAGATCCAGAAGCTGTTATCAGTCAAGCTCTTCAGACAGGAGGAGGACCTAATGTTTCAGATGCATACACCATTAATGGCCTTCCTGGTCTACTCTATAACTGTTCTAAAGGTATTTATCTTCATCATCATCAGCAAAATATATTTAAGCTCTACCCTAAAACTACATAGGAAAACTATAAGAGTATGTATTGATTGAATAAACGGTGTTTGTTGATTTGCAGATGTGTTCAAGCTAAAAGTAAAGCCAGGGAAGACATACCTTCTCCGATTAATCAATGCTGCACTCAATGACGAGCTCTTCTTTGGCATCGCAAATCACAGTCTCACAGTAGTCGAAGTTGATGCATCTTATGTCAAACCATTTGTGACTGACAAGCTCTTGATCTCCCCGGGACAGACCACAAACGTACTTCTCCACACCAAACCATATTTCCCAAATGCTACGTTCCTCATGGCTGCTAGACCTTACTTTGTTGGCCAAGGCACTATCGATAACACTACCACGACAGCCATCCTTGAATATCACCATCCTTCAACTCATAAACACTTTCCCTTAATTAACACAACTCTGCCTCCAATCAATGCCACCAGCTTTTACGCGAATTATACCTCTAGATTACGTAGCTTGGCCAACAAAAACTTCCCGGTTAATGTACCAAAGTCTGTGGACAAAAAGTTCTTCTTCACTGTAGGGCTAGGATCCAACCCTTGTACTAAAAACACAACCTGTCAAGGACCAAATGGCACGAAATTCGCAGCCTCAGTTAACAATGTCTCCTTTGCATTGCCCTCATCAACATCTATCCTCCAAGCTTATTTCTTTGGAAAATCTAATGGAGTCTACACCACAGATTTCCCTGTAAAACCTTTGATGCCTTTCAACTATACAGGTCAACCACCAAATAATACTAATGTAAGTAATGGAACACGTACTGTCGTGTTGCCCTTCAACACGAGCGTGGAGTTGGTGATGCAGGACACCAGCATTCTGGGTGCTGAGAGTCACCCTCTTCACCTACATGGGTATAATTTCTATGTTGTTGGGCAAGGTTTTGGTAACTACGACCCTAACAAGGACCCTGCTAACTTCAACCTCGTCGACCCTGTTGAGAGAAACACAGTGGGTGTGCCTGCCGGTGGCTGGGTGGTGATCCGGTTCATAGCAGATAACCCAGGTATGAAAATTTTGAGAATTGAAACATTGTAATACTAAAGATGTGATTTTGATTGCTGACTGACTTTTGGTCAAACACAGGGGTTTGGTTTATGCACTGTCATCTAGATGTTCACACAAGCTGGGGTTTAAGGATGGCTTGGATTATCCTGGATGGACCCCAACCCAATCAAAAGCTTTCACAGCCACCCTCCGATCTTCCAAAGTGTTGATCTTGACTGATCGTGATGCCGAAATTAGCCATTGAGATTTTTCCTTTCCCTTTTCAAGTTCAATAATTGTGTTATTTCTTTTTTCGGTTTGGTGGTTAAAGACTGAGAGAAAGAGATATGAAGATCGGATGATTTAGTTTTGTCTAATGTAATAATTTATGAGCTCTCATGTTTTTTGTATATAACTGAGGGTTTCATGACAACACAATCCAACAGTGATTATAGTCAAGCATATAATACATATAATACAACCGGCTTATAAATCAAACATATACATTTTAAGTATCTTAGCCTTTGCATTTGTGGAACTAGTCCTTTATGGAACTAAAAATAGACCCAAAAAAATAACAGTTTAAGAATAAGGGAAAAGCTAGATTACACTACCTTACACCTTCTCCAGCAATGGATTCTAGGATAACCAGAGACAAGAAAGCTTCTTTCACACTTCGATCTCTTGTCTGATGAATCACGTACAACCATCACCTTTATGGAGTATATACAGTTTACATGCTGTTGCACGAGTCGGCTATGCTACAACATAAGCATAGAAAAATACTGCTCAAATTCTTGATCAATGGTTGGTTTCCTAGAGCCTTGTTGAGCATCTGTATCCAAAATGTCAGTAAACAAAAGGTCAATCAAGCTATTTCTATCACATTCCAAATTCCCATCCCCTTCCCTTATTTCAATAACATGTATTCCGGGTTAAAAATATTTTACCTTTGTTAACACTCCATCTTCCAGAAGAAAGAACGTAGACATTTGGATTTGTATCATTAGAGTAGAGAATCTCTTCAATTTCCTTATATTCCTCTATACTTTCTATCTCATACCCGGAGCAAATATAATCCACATGACTTTCGGTTTCCATTAAACGATTCTCAGCATATTGGTATTTATCATCATCACAAGGACAACTCTCTGAACTGGCAGAAGTTGATTTATCTTTGCCACTAACTCCTTTGCTCATGGTTGGACTATCCCAAGAATTACAGAGTTCCTTGGAACTGGAGAAAGGCCAGTTAGATGATGAGGATGGTGTTCCATCATATACCCATATCTTAGCTTTCTCTATTTCTGTTTCCGTTTTATGGTCCTCCGCCACATAACTGGAATATTCATCACGTTGAGATACTGAGTAGTATGAATCTTCGGCAAAACTATTGCTGTCCTTTCCTGATTCAGTTACAGATACATCATAAGTGGCTCCTCCCAACGTTTTTCCCTTGGTGACGTGTATACAGAAGTCGTCTACTGCTTGGTTTCCTCGCAATAGAGGGAAAGGATTTGACGTTAAGCTTCTGTTGCAACATTTATGTTTTGGAATTGGTAGGTCAAATTGCTCGGCCTGTAATTTTCTTTTCTTGCTTAAGTCCACCATGTCCATATTCACTATTGTGTTGACATTGAAGCTGAAAACAACAATTTAAAGTAATTGAATATAAAACTAACATGGTCTATAAGAAGCTCAACTAAAAATGGAAGACTGTATATCAGTATTACATTAATCCAAATTTTAGATAATTTTTATACCGACAGAAGCCTTTAAAAACATAAAGCTCGGCTTTTGACAAAAGGCTACACCCAACAATAAGGTTTTGTTATCAAGGAGAAAGAAGGGAGCAGAATCGGATAAGGTTTAAACCATAGCATCGTATAAAAAAAATGCTATGTTGGTCACGATGCTACGTCTTTCGAGAATCCTAATCATACAAAAACAATGCTATGATAGAGATACACATAAATTACAATGATATTTAAGTATAAGGCATATTTATCCCTCTTTATCGTAAACCAGTTGTAACAGCTCTTCAAGCATTGTGATTTAGAAGGTTACTTGAAGATTTTTCTCAATTACAGGATGTTGCAACTCAGCAAGTCTGCAATTGCTATGGCAAAAAACACAGCTTTCCATGGAAGAACAAAGCATGGAGACATTCGACAACACTTTATTTGAGAGTTGATTTTGGAGGAGACGTTGCTTTGTTTCCACTTCAGGAACATAGCAAAAGTATTTGCATTTCTCTACTTAATCGGGTTTTGTCTTAACAGTATTCTCATTCCTATTCCATGAAATATATATCAAGCTGGGTTTTTCCTCGAATATCTTAAAAGGAGACAGGAGTATAAAAGAATGATCAGATCAGATCATTAACACCCATACCTATATCACTTCCTATTTGTATATATACTACCATACTAAATCATACACAAAATCTAAAACTTAGTTGTCAAAAGAAATTTTATGTATGTGTATGTGTGTGTGTGTGTGTGTACATATAAACACACACACACATATATATATCAATCAACAAATAAAATTTAAGACAACATAATCAGCTTCTGAAAGGAGAAGAAATCGAAAGAAAGAAAAGCAAACCTCTATGTGTATATACTACCAGACTAAATCATACACAAATCTAAAGCCCGAGTTCTTAAAAAAAAGCTAAATTTCACTTAGAAGAACAAGCTTTGACATATATATACATATGTCTCTCCATATATGTGTGTGTGTGTGTATATATATCAATCAACAAATAAAACTTAAACCAACACAATCAGCTTCTGAAAGGAAATGAAATCGAAAAAAAAATTTGAAAGAAAATCTCTCTATGTATATATACTACCAGACTAAATCATACACAAAATCTAGAACAGAGTTGTCGAAAAAAAAAAGCTAAATTTCACTTAGAAGAACAAGCTTTAACATATATACATATAGAGAGAGAGAGAGAGCTTCAACATATATACATATATGTTGTGTATATATATATATCAATCAACGAAACAGAACTTGAAATAACATAATCAGCGAAAAAGAAAACTTGAAAAGAGAAAGAAATTGGAAAAAAGCAAGCAAGTAAACCTCTTCTTAATCTCAGAGGAAGGGTTGTCGTCGTTATCCACTTCCATTTCGAAAGCTCACAGACAAAAAGTCCAGCGGCTGGAAAACCAGAGCACCGAGAATAAATCTCTACTCAGCTTGTTTTTGGTCAGAGGGGGGAGGGGGGCAGAAAGGTTGATTCGCAGAGATGGGAGGTGCAGAGCACGGACCAATAGATGGGCGGGATTATGGTGCCGGAGAGATTTTATTGGAGAAGGTGGAGTCCAGTATGGAGTGATCGAGTAGGCCGGAAATCAAGATAAAATGACCATGTTGAGTTCACGTGAATTTCTCCGAGCTGGCGCTAGATTCCTTGCAATGCGGGTCCCACTGTCTCCTCTAGTTAAATGATGGGATAACTTTTTATTTACATTTTATTTAAATTGATAGTAATTAAAAGAATTGTAATGTACGATATCTTACGAGCGAAAAAAAAAAAAAATATTTATTTTAATTTTTAATAGTAATAAATAGTATTTAACTGATAAATTTTGAATAAATTTTAAAATTATCGAATTGATAATATGTGAATGACATATTATTATTATTTTTTAATATTTTCATATAATATAATTAATTTTATTTTTATTTTTATAATTTATTATTTATTTAAATATAAATATAATTATATTAATAAATAATTTAATTTTTTAATATGTAATTTATTATTATATAAATAAATAAGAATAAATTAGTAATTTGACTGAAAATACAATAATACCATCATATCATTCAAATAAAAATATATCATTAACATACAATCGTTCAAACATAAAAAAATTTTATCATCTCCATCTTATGTCATTGTCATTCATTTACTGTTAAATACATTAATTAACTATCACTAAAATTTATTCAAATAAGGTGTTAAAGGAAAAATTAGTTTATATAATGATATATATTGATTTTGATAGCACAAATTTTTTATCTTTTTTTGTATTTCTTAAAAAATCATGGCACGGTAATTACTTATTATTACGAGCTTAATGATGAATAGTTAACATGATAAATCTAGAGATTAAAGTCATTAGATTATGTTTGAATATTATAAATTCGAACTTTACTAAAAATATATAATAATTCGCTAAATTTTGAGAATATTATGGGATAATGGAGACTTAATGAAGTGTAGAACTTAAATTATTAATTTATTAGTAAGAATAATATGATTAAATTAGATCTAAGACCAATAATTTTAGTTTGGGACATAATATAAATTTTTTTAATTGGAATAGTTATAAAGAATTAAGAAATCAGACATATTTTTTTATCGCGAAATAGTTTGTATTTTTTAATATCAAATGTGTAATTACATAATTAACGAGTCATTGATCAAGTCAACTGATGGTTTACCACTTTGTTGTCTATCACGGGCACGGTGTAATTTTTTTTTTATTAATTATTTTTTATGATAAAAAAATTTAAATATTTCAATTTCGTATTGTTAAAAATTTGTAAGGAAGAGGTAGGAAAAACCTCTTTGGGAATTAAGTGCTTAAAAAAACACTTGAACTTTTGAAGTTGGGACACCTTAAAACCAATGTTTGTAAGTTATGAAAGTATGTACCTTAGGCAAGTGATTTGTAAGAAATAAAGTTTGAAGAAAATTGTGAAAACTTCTCAAAATTGTTAGCTTGAGGTGATAACTTATGCACTATATAAAATCAAATTTATAATCTTTCTGTATAAATATTTCATTTTCATATTTTTAAAAGTTTAAAACAATAAATAAAACAGTCTGTTATCGACGTCAGTTACGTTAAAGTGAAGAACATAAAAAAAAAAAGTGAAGGTCTGCATGTCGAGTGTCCGTCATTGTCTTTCCCATCTAAACCTTCATGAAGAGAGGAATCCTATGAAATTAAGTACTTGAAAAAACGGTTAAACTTTTGAAGTTAAACACCTTAAAACCAATGTTTGTAAGTTACGAAACTATGCACCTTAGACAAGCGAATTGTGAGGAATAAAGTTTGGCATATTAGGAAGACAAGCCTTTGAGAAACTTGTGAAAACTTCCAAAGTTGTTAGCTTGAGGAGATAAGTTATGCACAAAATTGGGTCGAACCTCTACGAAATCAAATTTATAATCTCTCTATCCTTCCCTCACTTGTCTATACTTTGCACTTAATTACAACTTGGGAATTAATCTTTGCTTATGATTTATTGTGTTCTTGTATATCCCCTTATGAATTATCTATATATTTGGTTTGATATTAGATGTTTGTAAGTCTCCACCCCATATGGGATCTCCAACAATCCTAGCAATATACTGAAATTTCTCCTTTATAATTTACAAAGGAAGATCTCTCATGAACATTACCCTGAAATCCATCTCCTTTACATGCTTGTGTTTTAGTGATCTTGTTTAGGGATTTCGAGAAACATGATTCGAGAATGCCTTTTAATTCTCGAGGAATAAATCAGTACTAAACAATACTACAATGCTAATGTATTTAAGAAGCTAGATCTACACTGAATATCATACATCAAATACTATATCCACTGCTTCGGAGTTGGATCAGAAAAAAATTACTGAAGTTCTCTTAAAATGTATCCGAACCGTCCGTTCCGACATCAGCCGATGTTGTAACCGTTCATGATGATACATTTAAAGCTTTGAGGAAAGGAAGAAAAGAAAAAGAACAGGAAAATGTACACTTCATTTTTCACATTTTCAAGTTAAAACAGTTACCTCTTTTCTTTTCAAGTATCCTTCTTTTTTACATTTTTCATTGTGACCTGGGATTCTCCTGATCCCTCTTTGTACATGTATCAACTGCAAAAAATATCCAACAAACTAGGTACAGAAATGTCAAAATTTAAGGAGAAAAAAGAAAATAAAGAAACGGAAGACCCACCGGTATAGCATCCTCCTAACTGCTTCATCGGTTGATTTGCTATTGTTCCCTCTCACATAATTCCCCGGAAAATTTGCTTGCAGCAAACAGTTTCTTAAAGGCCTAAACATCCTGCAACAAATGAAGAAACAAAAGGTGTTTCCTTCTCTTGCTAAACTACCGTAGTGGAAGCCAGTGCAGTAAAAATTTAGAACACTTGGAATGGTACAGCCAGAGGTTATCACAAAAATCTGCTCTTTTGCAACCCAGACACTGATAACCACCGCAATGCCTCACATGAATATCGACACCAAGCCTTCATTTGGGGACAGATGAACCAGCAATACTATCGAAGGCTGTGCGAAAGCGGAGACCAAAACCAGTATGTCTTGATGTGGGGCATATCCAACATAGGATGTTTGGACCCAGCACCTGAAAGAAAGTCAAATGAAACCCTTTACTGCAACATAAATTTGTAAAAAAGCACATAAGAAAACAACTATTTGAATCTGAAACTGGAGAATGTTCAACCGGCATAGAGAAGATGGCAGCAAGAAACCTTAATTAGGTATAGGCAAAACAAGAAAGAAAGCCCAGAAGAAGAACCAACTAGAGTTTCCATAATAGTACTGATAAAATAGAACTGAGCCTAGGTCAGAACATATGTTAAAGAAACTAAGCCCTCCCACAGCATGGCATCATTGATCAACCAGAGTCTTGTACATAATTTGCTTTCCCTGTTCTGTCTCCACATTTGCAAACCCATAAAAGAAAGGCATAATATACAATTACAAAGCTAGGTGGTCATATAATATGTTGTTATCCGTGTAGAACCATGAACACAAGGAGATATCCACCCAGAAAGATTGTTACGACACACACAGGACATTTCCACCCATACCATCAGCTTTGTTACAAGGGCAGCCAAATCATTAAGGGAGAAAAAACAAGATTTTGCAACTCAAATGCTCACTGGTAACCTGCTAAATGATCGGGGCAGCTAGCAGTCATATGCTGATGAAAAACAGGCTTGCATAATCAAGAGAATAAAAGCAGGAGCTAATGCAACCTTACCAAGATAAATCTTTAACATTAACTACAGCATATTTGAGATCTGTTACCAAAGGAGGTAAGGAAAGACGTGGATCTTACTGTTGTCAGATTCTCATAGGCACCAATATCATATGGATGCTTATAGACCTGCCCGCCTTTCTCTGCAAGCCACATGGCCCTCACCCCTTCATGGTACTGCCAAATTCATGATTGACTTTAGAAATTGATTAAAACAATATAGTCCTATTACTTCAATATATATTTTTATATAGTCCTAATTCTAGAATGAAAGGACAATCAGCCTGATGTGGAAATAAAAATTAATAACCTCAATTGTTGTCTTGTTGTGCAAGATGAGATACACATGCCAGCCTAGAAGAACACTTAATGCAATGCTCAAGGGGACGAGCAAGAGTCCAGAAATGACCTGGAAATGGTAAAAATTATCAAAACATGAGGATGTTTAATTTTGATCAAACAAAAGTCAACCAGCCCCAATATTTACATATGCAGTTCTGAAAGAGTCCATCTGCTGCTCATCCTTTCCAGTATCAACAGTCAGACTGCCCAGAAGCAAAACCTGAGGGTTTAAACACAGAGAAGATGGTAAAGTCTTGAACTACCAGTTCAGGAGTATCCAGGTGGCCAAATAAAGTAAAACACCAACCAGCAGAAGTTTAAATTCTGCACTAACTTATATTTATTAGAACGGCTATGAAAAGGAAGCATGTACTGCAAATGGAAGTGCACACAGCACCGGCCACTAAAAAAAGATCGTAAACTTACCAGGGAGTAGATGCATGCAATCACCGCATACACAATAAAGACGAAGAAGACTTTATAGTTTGCATGGCCAACACAGTTATTTATCCAAATGCAATGATGGTCCTGACAACCAAGAGGCAGCACTTTAAAAATTACACATGACACTTAACATAAGGTGTGAATCATGACAGAGATCAACTATACCATTCTTAAAACACATCTTTTACAAACACGACAATGATGAGCACGGGGAGGTTTAAAGTGAGAACACTTTTGGCAAAACCTCAGGTCGCCTCCCTGCAGAGATATTAAAGAGATAAAGAATATTCAAAAAGCTACAATCAAGATTCATTATTAAGAAGATAGCAGATTTCTGAAATGCAGCTAAAAGAAAATAGCATGGTATTGACAAGAAATCAGAAGTCAGATGCCAATACTTTCACCTAGACACCTCACAGAACCTAACAGACAAATTTCGCTAATGCAAACAATGATATGTCTTATAAGCATGAACAATCAATATCAAGCATTTTAGAAGATATACGGAAGATTAGAGACAGAGAGATGCAAAAATAAAAAAATTCAGATTCCAGTATGGTAATGGAAGTTGTAGGTTCTGCAACTTTAACTGGAATTAAGAGCCTCTCTATTTCTATAGTTGAAGCTTAATGGCAATCAAGAACAGTTTCCATTTGATCTAGAAATGGATTTCAATGCAAACTTGCATGAGGACTTTATGCACTAACACAAAGCACAAGGTTAGCTATCCTAATCAACAAAATAAAACCTTTGATTTCTTCTCTTCCTACGTTAAGAAAACTAAAACAGAAAAGAAAATCACAATAGAAAAGATCAAAATTCTAGGCAAATAAAACCTTTCTGATTTCCTCTCTTCCAAATTTAAATGTCCAACTCAATGTGGCAATAGAAGAAATTAATAATGACATTGACTTTATGCTTTTAGGCAATAATTGGAAAAGAAGGAAGAAAATAACGAAGGGCGAAGATGACAAAAAGTCCAAAGTCCAAGAAAACATAACCAAAGTACTTGAATGAAGAACTACCATCCATTCAGCGTAAACAACAATAGAAGGTAGCATCTCATCCAATACAATAAAGAGTCAAAATAACGACTTTTCTCATGCTTGAGATGAATAATGCAAGTAAGAAACATGAAATTACGCTAAGCATAGCATAGATGAAGCGTTTCCAACAAAGAAAATGACAGATCCTCCCTGTGAATGAAGTGTTTCATCAAATGAGGTAGAAACGCCCCTTATAGTATCACATACCACTGACCTTCATTCCTGAGAGTACAAAAGTTGCACAATTTCAAAACCACTCCCTCTGATTACATATTTTAACCTTCATGAGTAAACTTATTCCAGTTTTTTTGACTAAAATTGGCCTGACTAGACAAGATTAATTTATTGACTCCAAACCATTCAACATGTTATTAGGTGTATCTCATTTCCTTTCAATTACCAAATTAGTTCATTTCCATCCAATTCAATCACAATCATACAAAGATAACCAAAAATTTAGAGCTAATGATTGATCTCCAAAACTGAGCTACAAGACAAAAATACATGCAACATCAGTTAATTTCTGGTCGATGGCCAGCTCACACAGAAGAAGGTCACCAGTGCAGCAATGAAGCTGTTCTCAACAGTTTTTCTTCAATGACGGTCTAACATCAAACTATGCATACAAATTCCATAAAAGAACATAAAAGAAAATCACCAAATAACTTCAATTAGTACAAAAAATGCACTCATAATCTTCTCTGAAACAGAGAAAAAGAAGAAAAAAGAGACATGCAGCACGGAGAAAATGCAAAGTTTGGAAACAAAATGAAGATCGTCCATAATGAAGCGACTTTTCATGACAATAAACACCACAAAAAGTTTCGAAACGTTGTCTTAAAAAGGAATAATACAAAAATTTCAGAGAATAGGTATAAAAAGAAAGTGTCATTAGCGGTTACCTTGCGCTTGATCTCATGGATAGGATTCTCCGAATCTTCAATATCCGGCATGTAAGTGGAGGGGACCCGGCCCGGATCCGTGTGCACGGAGACGACGTAGTTAGATACGCACATGAGGGCAACGGCGGTGAAAACGGCGGCGTTCATGATCCCAGGGGAAGACATGAGACCAAACCAGCGGTCTATGAAAATGAAGACCGTTGAGAAGTATATGAAGGCGATGGCCAAAACGACCACGGCTACAGGCAGAGAGAATTTGAAGGTTCGGTTCATCGTCTTCCAGAAAGTTCAGGTTCAGGAGGAAGGGAACAGTGGGATGGAGTCACCGGCGTTGAAACGACGGCGTCTCCCCGGGAGGCGAATTCTTTATTTTTCTCTCTCTTTTTTTTTTCTTTCCAATTTTCTCTTTCCGGTTTTTAAGGTTCTTTCGTTTCTTGTAAGAAATGGTAAAGTGTGAAGGCTGGTGACCGGCTACCGTTGTTTCCCATTCTACCCAAATGCTCTTTTTGATTTTCTCTCAAGCAAGTTAGAATTTTAATATTTGAAGTATGAGTTCAATTATAATTGAATTACATATTTTTTTTTTGAATTTATAAGATTATAAATTTGTTTGTGATTGAGTTATAAATCTTTTGTTATAATTTAGTTTTATTACGAATATACTTTTTTTAAAATATTTTTAATAAAATTATAAAAGAATTACTAATTTTACATCCGATAAAATAATCTACGTGCCTGCTGCAGCCATCGAGACCTTCCCCTGTAGGGGTTATCGATTCACTTGGTATTGGAAATGCCGTACTCAGACCATTCGGGAGCGGTTTGATAGGTGTGTGGTTACTAATGATTGGTTGGTTCGCTTTCCACAAGCACGACTAGTAAATTTGACAGCCCCGACGTCTGACCATTCTCCCATTCTATTGACATGTGTTGCTGAAACCAGCTCTTCAGGCCCTCAGCAATTTAGGTTTGAGAATGCTTGGTTATTGAACTCAGATATTGAAAGAGTTGTTAGGACATGGTGGATGGATGCTGAGTCGGAGCATATAATGCAGCGAATAACCACATTTGGCAAAGCTATCTAGAGTTGGGGTGGTGCGCATGGTGGAAGATTTAGGGAGCAGAAAAAGGAACTTTATCGTCAAATATTGGCTGCCAGAAAGCATAGTTCACCAGGCACCATGGAACAGCTTATACAATTGAATGAGGAGTTCTTAAGCCTTCTGGAACAGGAGGAGGCAGTATGGAAACAGAGGGTAAAGAAGTTTTGGTTGCAACATGATGACCGTAATTCTAAGTATTTTCATCGTCAGGATACAGTATGGAGAAGGGGCAACACTATAAGCATGCTTAGAGGGGAGGACGAGTTGTGGATCAGGGATAAACAGAAGATGCATGACCATGTGGTAATGTACTTTCGGACCTATTCTCAACACTATAGGGGAACTGTGATCAAGTTATGTACCTAATAGATAACAGAGTCTCGGACCAGATGAATGCAACTTTGTTTGCTTCGTTAACAATAGCAGAAATCAAGGTAGCTACTTTTCAAATGCACCCTGATGAATCTCCCAGGCCTGATGGTATGAATCCTTATTTCTATCAGAAGTTTTGGCATATTGTGGGTCCTGAGCTCATCTCCCATTGTTAGAACTGGTTTTCCCGAGGTGTTTTCCTTGAGCAGGCAAATGAGACCAATGTTATCCTTATTCTAAAGTCGAAAAATCCGAAAACGATTCGCAAACTTCGGCTGATCTCTCTGTGTAATGTTGTTTACAAGATTTATGCAAAAGTGTTGGCAAATCGACTGCATGGTATCATCCCAGCCATTATCTTTGAATCGCAGTCGACTTTTGTTCCTGGAAGGATGATGATGGATAATATTCTGTTAGCTTTTGAATTAATTCATAGTATGAAGATGGTTGGTCGATGAAAACGAGTTAACATGGCACTGAAAATTGATATTAGCAAGGCATATGATCACATTCAGTAGGATTACTTGGAAGCAATGTTGTTAAGGCTGAGGTTTGCAGAGAAATGGGTTCGGCTCCTGATGTAGTGCGTGTCGTCGGTTACATACCGAATTTGTCCAAATGGTGTTTCTCTAGGTCCAATTACTCCCAAACAGGGACTTCGTTAAGTGGATCCTCTTTCTCTCTATCTTTTCATTTTATGTGCGGAGAGCCTTTCGGAGCTCTTCCGGAGGGCAAAAGCTATGGTTGACCTACATGGGATGCAGGTGTGCCGATAGAGTCCTAACATTTTCCATATTTTTTTTGTAGATGATTTCGTGTTTTTCTTCAGGGAAAGTGTTGAGGAATGCAGGGTTGTGAGAGACCTTCTATTACAATATGAGCAGGCCTTGGGGCAGGCTATAAACTATCTAAAGTCAACCATTTTCTACAGTTCGAATACTCCTCAAAACCTCCGCGGTGGCCTGAACACAACACTAGGGGTTCATAAATGTATGGATCATGATAGGTACCTAGGTCTGCCTTTTCTGATGGGACGAAGTAAGAGAAGCATATTTAGTTTCCTTAAAACTGCTCTTAGTGCTCGTTTGAGCGGGTGGGATAACATGTTTCTCTCCAGGGCGGATAAGGAAGTTCTGCTTTGCTTGGTCGCGTAAGCACTGCTGACTTTTTGTATGGGCGTATTTCAGATCCATGTTTTGTTTTGTAACGAGCTCCAACGAATGATGAACAATTTCTGGTGGAGGAACAAAGCAAATGGTGGTAGGACCCTTCATTGGATGTCATGGGATGCATTGTGCAGAAGTAAGGCCGAGGGGGGAATGGGCTTTAAGTGGTTACATGAGTTCAACTTAGCTCTGCTAGCTAAATAATGTTGGCGGATTTACCAACATCAGGTGCTTTGGTCTCCCGAGTGCTTAAGGCCAAGTACTTTCCACAAGGTGATTTCTTACAAAGGGAACTAAGATCCAAACCAAGTTTCACATGACAGAGTTTATTTGCCACAATTGATGTGGTGCGGAATGGCTTGTAGTGGATTATAGGTACATGAAATGGAGTTAAAGTATTGGCTAATCCTTGGTTGCCGCGTTAAAATGATTTTTATGTCCGTAGTCTATGTTTAGAAGGATGAGAGGATTTGACAGTTAATGGGCTCCTACATGAGAATGGTCGGGGATGGAATAAGGAGCTTGTTAGGGGTTTATTTATGGATGAAGAGGCCAACATTATATTAAGTATACCATTGGGTGTTAAAAACAGGGAAGATATGGCCATATGGAGTCTTATAGAGGATGGAAAATTCTCAGTTAAATCGACATACCAATTGTTGATGGGAACTTATACACCTCAAGGGCAGGCAACATAGAGAGCTTGGAAGAGATTGTGGAGCTTACAACTGTCCCCGAAAGTGAGAAACTTTACATGGCATCTCATGAATGATATTCTCCCAGTGAAATCCAGGTTGCAGAGGAAAGGCATTGATATTCTGGCTGGTTGTTGTCGTTGTGGGCAAGTGGAGATCCCAAGTCATGTATTTTTCCATTATGTTAAGGCCATAGGTTGTTGGCAGGCATGGGGGTAGACTCAACTTCAAACAGTTCCAGATAATATGAGGGGTTGGATAGAATTGTTGTTTATTTCCCAGCTGACGAGTTATGTGGAGGAGTCTCTCTGTTTGTTATGGCGTCTATGGTATGAGCGAAACGAGGCTCAATGGTTAAGAAGAATTTTCGCGGATCATACACGGTTAGCCTGTTGCACAAATACCTTCAGGAGTGGAAACAGGCACATGACATGAGAATTGGTGGACTTGTCCTGGGTCAGAGCATGAGAATCGCACAAACCCATTGGTAGCCCCATCCCCCTTGTATTTGGAAGTGTAATATGGATGAAGTCGTTTTTAGTGATCTTGCAGAGGGTGGTTTTATAGAGATTATTCGAAACTTCGAGAGTATCATCATCAAGGCTTTCTCAAGGATGGATCTCGGGATGTTGTTATGCTTATTTGGCGGAACTATTGGGGTGCCGCTCTGTGCTCCAATTCATCTGTGCAAACTGCAAGGGTCCTGGCATTCTTGAAATGGATGCCCATAAAGTTGTATGAGCATCAGGGGCTGGTGAAGAGGATTGTTTCGAGTTTTCTTTCATCACAACAAATTGTCGAGATCTTTTAGCCAATAGGCTTGATATATCTATTAGTTGGGCCCATACGAATTCCAATGTACATGCGCACAGACTCGCGAGGGAGGCTCATTCCCATTTAGAATTTCATATATGGGAGGCCTTTGCCCTTGAGAGGACTGTAATGGATTTTTAATGAATGATAATGTGACCATTTTTTTTAAAAAAAATCAATAAAATTAAATTACAATTCATTATGTTACAATTAATTAATATATTTGTTGGAAATAGTAATGATACAGACAAATTAACTACATCATATTAAAAATGTTAAGTTAAAAATTGTGTAATTTTTGACATGATTTGCCTAAAACACATCTTCAAACACAACCAAGATTTAAATGCATCATCTCTACGGTTTGGAAAGTAATCCACTGAATTATCTCATAACATACAAGACACTTAAGGTATTCCCCTTTGTGCTCAGAGATGTGATTATACAGAATCGTATTTATTAACATATTAAATAAAAATAAACTTTCGTACTACAAATATAACTGAAAAGAGCTTTGTCAATAAAGTATTCTGAATGATAAAATTGGTCTGAATGGAAGTAAAGAATGTGATGTGATGATTTCTTCACCATGCAGAATTCTTTTTACTTATGCAATAAAAAAATTATAATGTAATGATCCATTCATCATATAAAATGTTTTGCTTAAAACAGAAAATACGACAAAATTCTGTCACTCACTTATTACATTTATTACGACTTTGTGAGCAGAAAAAATGAATCTTGAGTAAAAAGTTTTTACCTTTACTCTCGAGCACAAATTTTAGCCTTCCTAGTTTTTCATTTAATTTTTAAAGAAGAAAAACTTTCACTCAACTGGTTTATCTATTCTTCACAAGAAAAAGTTTGTACTCATCTTGTCTATCTATTGTACAAGATAAAATCTATTGTAAATATCTGAATGTATATCTTTTAGGTGTTACAAGAAAGGACGTAGGGAATCATTGAGGTAGGGAGTTCAACCTTTGTGAAAAGAGAACTTTTGAGAAAGAGTCAAGAACTCTCGTGTAAGAGAAAGAAACCTTCTGTAAAAGAGATATGAAACTCTTATAAAAAAGCGTATGAAATTCTTGTAAAAGGGAATTAGAAGCTCTTGCGAAATAGTAAAAAAAATATTGTAAGAGAGAAAGAAACTCTGTGTAAGAGGAGGAATCACTTGTGAAAGTGAGATAGACACTACAGACTAACATTTGTAAAAAAAAACTTATTAAAGTTTAACGAAATACTCAAGCAATAACGTAGAAGAAAATATAGGTGCACGTGGGTAGTCGAACCTCTATAGAAATTGCATTTGCAAAACACTTAACTCTTTTAATTTCATTGCATTTTTAAGTTTTTATTTACTTGACTGGTAGCTCTCGGTCGTTAGAGTTGCATTTATTATTATAGAGCATATTATCAAGTTAATTCTCGATATTTGACACTTACTATAATTTGATCTATAATACATTAAATTATACTAAAATATATATATTTAAAATGTAACGAGCGTTTAAATTACCTTTCATTACACTTTTTACTTTTTTTAATTACCTTTCATTAATTTTGCTCTTTATCTTAATTCGTTTAGTTTCTCATTAACTAATGGCCGTCCGATCATGTGGGCCACCACCGTTACTTACACCACTACAAATTCACGATCTAAATGGCCTTGAATTATTATTATTACTTAGTGTAGATGATCTCACGTGGGATGTTTGCAAGCCAAAACAAATCAAGCCGTCCGTTAGTACGACCTCGACTTAATCACACGGCTTAAAGTCCCATCTCAAATCTCTGTCCAGCCAAATCACACCGTACTTGGGCCAGACCGATCCTTGATCTCTCCAGATCAAACTCCATCCACACATTCTGTTGATGGTGATGGCCAATCACGTACGCCTCCACACCTAACAGATCGGAGTTTCCAAATGTGAAGCAAAACACAGAATCATTTCCCATTACTTGACCCGCTACCCGATACAAAACCCGGTCGCCCGATACGATCATTTCGGCTCCTTCAAACACCAAAGTCACGGGAGGTAACCGGGGAAGAATCGGTTGATTCAATGGAACGAGATAACATAAATCCATGGCACCTTGAAACACAAAGTTTTCATCCTCTAAAACCCTTAGAACCCCACTGGTTTGATTCAAGAACTCGGATTTCAAAGCAGTGTAGACCGGACCGAGTAGGAAGGTGAACTGGGTTCCTGAATCGATCATGGTTTGACCCGCTCCGGTATGGTCTGGTACGAGTACAGATTTCGGTAATGGAAGGAGCTTGTCGGAGACTTTGATTCCTTGGAGCTGAACTGTGTAAGCGACCCGATCGAAGTACGGCAATGGGGTTGATATTTGGATTAATGGAGTGTAATTTAATGGGAGGAGCCGCGTGAAATTTGCATCGCCGAGCAGTAAAAGACCAGACAAATCGGTACCGGAGATGCAGTACGAAAATTTCTGGAAACCCATTTGAGAAATGAAGGACAATGATCCACGATTCATACCCATTAGACCTGCACTGACTGAGTCTTGATCCGAGTTTGAGTTGGAGACCGAGTCCATGCACCCGAAAACCAAACCCGAAATACCAGAGCTCCCGGTTTGGAAAACATCGGAAGCGAGATTTCCTTCGGAGGACGAGGCGTCGGCGTAAGAAAGAACGGCGTGGCAGAGATTATCAGAGTCGCAGGAAGTGGGAATGGAGAAGTCCCGGGTACGGTTGGTGCAGATGGAGGAGGAGCAGGGGATTGGGGAGTAGGAAGATGATCGAGTCGGGTCGAAAATAGTTGGGTGATTTCCGGTTTTGTTGCAGGGAAGCCAAGAGAGCTCGCTGCCGGTGTCGAGAACCATGGAGACATTCTGTGGAGGAGTTCCGACGGTGAGAGACACTGTGAGGCTGACGTTATGGCGAAAGCTGAGCTTGTTTGGGGATCTGGGTACGGATCCAGATGGGATTAGCTGGGTTTTCAGCGGGAAGATCAGAGTCTCGAAGACAGCGAAGCTTGCCTGTATTTCAAACAAGAGAAGCAGAGAATGATAACAAAGTGATTTGGGAAATCTGAATGAGATAAAACGGCACAGAAGAAGATGAAGCTTCATGGAACTAATATATATATATACAGAAGAAGTGCAGAGAGAAACGACTGAGAGTTTTCTTCTTCTATATTTCTCTGGAGCTGAAACGAGTTGATTTGAACAGAGAAATTTCGAGTGCGGGTGTGGGTTTTCCGGCGACAAAGATTGAAGAATCTCACTGTAAAAAAATCTCTGAACTCCGCGCCAAGAAACTTCCTGCATCGATCTAATTGATTTTCTTTTTCTTTTTCTCTCAAGAGAATCAGATCTACATCCAGAATCAATGCATGGCGTTGTCGGTTTTTGGACATACGGAACACACGTTAACAACCACCTTCAATTTCTTCTTCTTTTTGCTTATTTCTATTTTCATACCTCAACTTTTGACATTTTACAAAATTGCCCACTTTTTTTTAAAGATTTTTATTTCTCTTTGTTGTTTCTAACAAAATTATTTTGTTTAACGTATTCTTATATATACTAAAAAATAACCCGTAAAAAATTTTGTAAAAAAATTCATTTAACGTAATCACTGTGAATGAGAACTACTTTCACACTAAAAAGTAAAATAAGATTCTTGAAATAAGAAAATTGTTCGATATCATTAGCACGAACATAAATAACTTCATTAGGAGCTAATATTTCTTAAGCTTTTACTACTAGTTCGAAAAAGTTTTTTTTTGTTTTTAATCTTCTGACACGAGAAGTGTTAGTTCAACATTTACTTTTTACCGAAGATTTTATACTTTCCTAAAATGATTAACGTTGAAGTGACAACAATTATTATATATGCAATAATTATTGAGATAGTTTTTAGCATAATGGAAGTAAAACCTTACTGCAATACGTTATTTATATTTGTATAGATTATATGATAAATTATAGCACAAAGTTTATTAGATTCCACATAGAGTTAAAGCTAATATGTTATGAAAATGACTGTAACATGAGAATCTGATCAATGTGATATGATAAGAAAATTTGATATTATTTTTTTTTTATGTAGTATAAAAATGACGAACTGGAAGATAGAAAATGGATTTTATTATTAAGTAATATAAATTGAATGACGTTTTAACTTCTCCCGAATAGTTTAGAATAGAAAAAATTCAACTAAAAGATATAAAAAAATATATACGTAGATAGATTAAGATAAAAAATATATACAAAAGTATACTTAACGAAGTAGGTTAAAGAAAATAGAAAATTTTATTCTAAATTTAAATATTAAATTACATGGTGCTCGAGTATTTTAATATTATAACATTTTTATTGTTTATTTTAAGCATAAATTCTACGATGAAATAGCATCGTATCATTAGAATTCGATGCTTTTGTTATTGTATAGATTAATTTTTTAATCGTGATTACTATAATATGATGTGATTAACTTTATTATAATTGTTCATCTGCAACCGAGCAACCAAATAATCTTATCGAAATCGGGTTATAGATATTAATTATATTGCCCGACTTCAAACTGATCTCTATCAATGATTGAATCTTTCTTAAAAATAGTCTCCTTCGATGAAAATCCGAAAACGAAAGGAAATCCTTTCGATGTCCAGCAGAAGCAGAATATCACTACTACCAAATTCTATCTTTGACAAAAGAGAAAAGCACGTCGAAACTGATTATAACTATGCATTCGAGGAATTAAGACATGTTTGACAAGCATCCGGAGATTTATACAAGCAAAAGAAGAAAGAAACTGAGGTGTATGCAGAGGAGAATACAAATTTTACATCAGATGAGTTTGTTTATGCCTAATAATTGACAACAACAGAGAGGAGTTTATTTGTCGATTTGGTTTAGTTTTCCGAGGCCGTTGCAACGGGGACAAACTATTTGAGCCTGGTCCTTACGAGCTGCATTTGCCCTCAAGGCTGCTCCGGATTTCCGAACAAACCCAGCTCCATCGCATTCTGGACATCTGCCGTGGACCATCATACAACCAGATATTTGTTGGATGGGACTAAAATTGAATCAACACAGGAAGAGCAGAAATAAGGGAAATGTTAGACTTACAGGTCCTTGCGGGAGAAGAGGACTGGAAAGGCAGTTCCGAGCAAGGCAACAGTAGCAGCACCGGCAAGCAGATAGGTTGTACTATCGGCTGATAAATCTCCAACAGCTGCTACAACTGTACAATATCTCTTCTTTCTCGCCTGCTTCACATTCAATCTGGGAACTGATTGTGGTCCATGGAATCCTGCTACTGCTGATTGCTTCCAAGTATTCACACCACACAAAGTATGCAAAGAAGCCATTGATGGTATCACGTTCAGATCTGCAATTTGTTATGCAAAGAAAATTACATATATATATATATATATATATCACAAACTATATGAATGGATAAGGCAACGTAGGGACTCAAGAATCCTGTGGATGTCATGGATAAGAGTGGTCCCAACAAGACAACATGACTTATCCAACAAAGCTAATTTTTATAAACTCAAAGTCAATATATCTTACATTTCTTTCTTCTGTGCTAGTACCAACTTGCGGTTCGAACTATATAATCATCTGGGATTTTGAAAGCACTTGTAGATACAAGCTTTTTTTCTGCTTCAACATTTATCCGAAAATCCAAGACAGCAATTAAGGTATCTCGACTGAGCAAACTAAACATCAAAACTCGATATCAAAAACTTCAAGGTAAAGACCATGATATACATACATATCATGTATACATGGAGGAGAAATGGATGAACATGATAGTGGTTACAATTACTGTAATCCAACACCATAGGACACAACCAAAGGTCATTACAAATTCCAGGTAACATTCTCACCATAATAGTTTAACCACCTTGGCCACAGAACTCTTCTGCAAACAGTATATCACAAGTATCTTTTTTACGGATCCATATCATGCAAAAACGAATATAGATCCATAAAAAGATTATGAAATGTTTATCATCATATCTTTTTCATAAACAAGGACCTTAGAAGTTGTCTCTCTGGAAGAATATGTAGTGAGCTGTATCAAATATATGCTCCATTTGCACAGAATTTTCTAGGACAATAAAGATGATTAGAGCATGTAAAATAGTCATGGTTCAACCAATCAGTAAATTAAACAGATAAGCCAAAAGGGAATTCCAAAAGGCTTCTGAATTTCTCCTCCTTCTACAGTACTAGAGTAACTTCACAAATTCCAAATGGGATTGCTCAAACTTTCCACTGAAAACCCTTTAAAACACAGAAAACCAAATATATGCAGATAACAATCATCACCCTCTATAAATGTTACAAGCTCTCTATTATTAGCATTAACGACTGCGGCCCCATATTCCCATTCCAAGTTACGCAGACGATGAATAATTGGATAATCATTTTAAGTTTACAAACCATCCACACGCTACCTAAAATTCAAAAGAGACAACGACTGAACATGGTAGAACACAGTATTGAGCTATTGAAATTACAACTCGAGTACACCAGAAAGAAACACAACAATCATAGATGCCGACGAACAGAGTCTATGCCATTAAATAAACTCAAAATTTGCATTAACTATGGATTACCAAAATGGTAAGTGCTACCAAAAAGTTACAGTAAAATAAAGCAAGCATGAAACATGTAATTAATACAAAAATCAAAACTTGAATTCGTTTGAGTCTAAATTAAGAAAATGACCAATTCCACACGTGGAGTTGTACCTCAACTTCTAAAGCGCAGAGCTTTCCTCTTCATTAACATCGTCTAGGTCAACTTCTTCCATATCCATAACTACCAGCAAAACAAAATTTGTCTTGGACAGAAATGAAACTCAGTGGTTGCTCACTTCTTCCTCAAAGTATTATTATATACAGTAACTGAATCATAAAATTTACAAATGTTCGTTTTTTTCCCTTTCTTCAGAGGAAGACAAAAACAATTATAATATCAGCAGAAGACCCTAAATAACCAAAAATACTACATAAAACATTCAATATCTGTCATCATCCACATTCCAAGCTTCACTCCGCCTCCTAGATGATCTGCCAAAAATGGAAATTGATCGACTTCTTCTCGATGAACCGAATTCAGAAGGCGAATGAGAAGCTGAACTTCTCCCAAGCCTCCCAAAGAATGAAAAGAAACTGCGAAAGGCACGCCTTAATCCACCATTGTTTCGCGATCTTCCCCCGCTTGGCACCCAAGAAATCCTCCTGGGAGCACCAGGAGTGTTGAACCCACCATCCATTTCTGTAAAAACAACGGGCAACTCCCTCTCCCCTGCTCTTCTTCCCCCACTAAACCTCCCCACGGCGTACCCACCACCAGGTAGCCTCCATATTGTCAGCCCGACCGTCTCCTCATCTCTAACCCCATCATCGGATTCTCCCACGTTCCTGCCATTTCTATTCACATCTGTAGGCAACTCATGGCGGCAAACTGGACAAGAGTTCCGAAGAGAGAGCCACGGGAGAATGCAATCCGAATGGTAAACATGCTTACATGGCATTTCCCGCGCCTCTGTATCTAGCTCAAAGGGCTCCTTGCAGACTGCACAATACGACTCCGTCGACACATGACTCTGAAGAATCTTGATCATTGGCATGGACTCTATTGCAGCCTTGGAAGCCGGTGGGTGCTCGAATCTGCTGACTCCATTGACCTCTAATTGAGTTAACTGATCAAGGAGTCGGTCAAACCCAGAACCCATCAAGAACTCTGACATGCTGGATGGTAAAGGCCGCAGACCCGACCCGATTCCATCATCGTAGTAAAGCTCAAAATTTCCTCTTTCTCCGGCTGTTCCGTCATTTCCGCCGCCGTTATCACCGGTAGAGCCCCGAAGCACGATTACAGGATTGAAAGGTGAGCGGTCTCCGCCTGCCCTTCGTGTTCTTCGAAATCTTGGGCTCGGGATTGGACTCAGACCGGGGCTCGGGTCCTGGTTCGGGACGTACATTGCGTCGGCGGCTGGAAGTCGGTGGTGAAGAGGAGATCGAGACGGAGTTTCGATTTCCTCAACGAATCCAGCCCCGCAGTTGGGACAGAGGATGGATTCTCTGGGTCGGACTCGGATCCGGATGAACCGGTTACATCTGTAGCACCAATAAGATGGCCTTATCGACTCCATCGGTTGAGTTAAACGAAAAAGAAGACCCCCCACCGAAAAATTCTCTCCTAATTCCGTCGATTTACGAGAAGATGGAACGGAGAAATCAGTGAAAAAGGAAAACCCTAATTAGACTGAACGGGAACTGGTGAGAGAGAATCGGAGAGACGACAGAGAAAAGTAAGAGCGCACGAAAGTAAGAAGGAAGCAGGAACGGGGAATTTATAAGGGCGTAAATCGTGGAAACCTCAAACGGGGAAAGCGCGTGAGGTTTCTCAAGCGTGGTTGCTACGCTTTAATTAAATTAAAAGAAACAAAGAATTGTTTATTAAAACTTAATTAGAATAAGTTATTGAAATTTTGTTAAAATATTAATCATATATATATATGCATATATACATATATATATGTGTATGTATGAAGTAATCATGAGGACATATATGCAATGGTTTGAAAATTTTCAAGTTTGTCAATTTAAAATTTTCTTTTGAAAAAAGAAAAAACTTCTAGATGTAAGCAAATTTAATATTAAAAAAAAAGTCAAATAAGTTTACATATATGTATATGTATATATATATATATCTATATCTATATCTTAATTGACTAAAAATTTCATGATGATGGCTTCATGACTCCTTAATAATCAAAGAGGGTTTATCCCTAGTAATTATATTCTTCGTTATGAAATATTATCTTTTCATTTTATTATTACTTTATATATGTTTATATAGTACGACCATTTTCGTTATCAAATATATCTTACTTATATTAAACGCACCCATGTTTTAGTAACATATTTTAGTAAATTATTTTTTTGACTCGTAAAATAAAAATAAAAAATAAAACTCTTTAATAGATACAAATAACTTGTGATTTTGAGTAAATTCTTCTTTTCTTTCTTTTAGAGTTCTAGTTTTCGTTATAAATATTTTCAATAAGCACTTGAATTTATACTTTTCTTACATATATGCGCGCGTGCGCGTGTGTATATATATATATAATCTAAGAGAATTAAGATGAAAAGAATTAGTAGTAATTTTATTTAATAATTTTAAATTGATTCTTTTAGTGTTTAGAGGAAGAAGAAGTTTGTCTTCTCCTAATAAGTGGATAAATATGTTTGACCTTAATGGATGCTTAAATAAAAATATATTTAGATTACAGTAATAATAATATTACCATATGTAACGTGATCGATTTGTAAAAAACACTGTTACTACTATAATAATTTTTATTCACACACGGAAGCTTTCACATATTTGGCTTATTTAGGTGATTTTAAGTTGTAATTTTTCATACAGTACTATGAGTTGCTAAGTAAACTGAATCATAAATGATGATTTTTGGCTTACAAGTTATCTCGTGAATTGGTCTTTCACATGTACAAATTGAAGGAGACTCCCAACAAGTGGTTAATCTCGTGAGATGACAATCAACTCACTATTTGAAATGAGTTTACTACTAGATGAATTTATTTTTTTTTATGTGATGGATTTAAATATTGAAGTTTACACTTGGTAGCTCATGCTTTGACACACGTAACTTAAGAATCTTGATGGATACTATGTTGTACATGAACCTCCTTTATTTTTTAGTTCCTTTATCGGTGTAGAATATTACTCCTGCATTGATGTGGATGATATTTCATTTTTTTTCCTATAAGTATTTGTTAAATGTCTAAATAGCTACAAACCATAGCATTTGATCGAGCAATTAGTTGTTGGACGTCTCCGTAGAAATAATATAAATTTGAACCTTATTACATGAAACAACACAATCCTGAAACCACTATAAGGAAAGAATATCGTATCGATCTACCAGAGAATACAAAAAGAGATAAAACTATTTTATCTGAAAAGTAGAAGTGAAATAACCATTTTACTTAAAATATCCAACAATAATATAGATTATGTTAATAAATATATGAGTCAATATTTTGCCATGTCAACGTGTGCTTTTCCCTCCATCTTTCTTTTCATTGAACTCCTTAAATATTCTCCATACTTGACTCTCTTGTAAATCTTAATAGGTCGTTGTGGATTTATCATGTGATCTAATGGTTCAATATCTACATCATCATGCGGTAACAAGAATGATGCATAAGATATTCTTGTAATCTTCTCATTTGTAATAGCTCTATGTTCAACGCTTTTGTATTTGCCATTACTCCATATCTATAGTAAATGATCATCGATATGAACCCATTGCCCAATGTTTTTAAACCAATACTGTAATTGAGATTATTAATTATATATATATATATATATATATATATATATATATATTTACCTCAAGCACATCTCCAACATTAACAACTAGAGCATTTGGAATTGGGTTTACTGAAACCCAATTTTCATTATGTCGAATCTGCAAACCAGCTACATCATCATCTTGCATGAGTATGGTTATGGTGCTAGTATCAGAGTGAGGACTTATCCCCAACACTTGATCTGGTATGGAACAGGTAGGATAATAGTTGATACGTAAAGCTTGTACTAATTTTTTATGCATTCCAAGGATAACATCTTGTTTCATTCCCATTATCAATGAGAATGAAACTAATAGTTGTTCAGCTACTTTTCTTATTCCATTGGAGTATGATTCGATAATTTCTCTGCATGCATGCATGTAAACATGTTAAGTTGATTATTATATGTTTAAAAGTAATTGATAACTAACAAGTTAATTACTTGAATCCGTCTGGTTTAACTGGCCAAAATTGAATCTTGCGATAGTTAGTTGGATGGACGAGTAGCATGAGTGCATCGGACCAGTCTAGTAGTTGTTCGTCTGAAACAACATAAGCATGTCCATATCCATGTATATCATTTAAGGGCATCGAATACTTTTCTTTTTCTTTAATCGGGAGTTCAAAAAACTCAGTTGAAAGCTTTTTCATACTGTTTAGTATATCTTCTGCTACTCCATGATTCACCACCTGCATGCATTTACCAAATTAATTGAAGTATTAACTCCATGATTCGATGAGACTTATAAGAAACTAGACTCTCAAACCAACTCGAGAGATCCTGATAAATACTTGTGAGTTGGATAGAAAACTCTAACAAACTAGTTTAAGCTTAACATAGATGATTTGTTGGAGGTCACTCTGGCAACGTAATTATTGGCATGTTCATATGGAACAACTAGAACGAATATATTATTGTCTTATAAAAGTGAAATTCATGGTGTTTTAAAAGTTCTATAGCTCGTTTTGAAAAAATGAACTAAAAATTTATTGTTGAAGTAAATTCTCAACAGTAGATAGTTAGATAAACTTTTTTAAGTGCACATACTAAGTCTTAGATTCATTTTTTTTTTGTCTCCTTAGATTTGAGAAATTTAAATATTTTATATATATAAGAAATGTAAAACATATTTTGTGAATTTCTCCGTCATTAGACTTATCACTCTCAATCTATTGGTATTATCAAACTCGATTTGTCTCCAAAAGAATTGGATCAATATATAACTTAAACAATTAGAATTCTATCGAGTATCAGTTAATTAGAAACTAATTTTGTATATTATTTTATCTTTACAATAAAAAATTACTTATTACATAAAAATAGATGAATTGTTTATCATAGAAAAAATTAAATACCTGAAAAAAGCCCCAAGATTGTGAAGCCAAATCAAGTTTACTAAGCTCTTCGTTATCTCCAATCGCAAGCAAAGATAGGTCGATGATAGGAATTTGAGAAGAAAGATGAGATGGTTTAGAAAGTTTAGGTCTATCTTCTTCGCTTCTTATATATCTTTGGGGAACATGAAGAGGGTCTCTTCTTACCATTTCTTGAACATTTAGAACTGCTATAGATGGTGCATAAGTTGGCGCCTCTTCCATCTCCATCTTCGTTACACTTGCTTAATTATAATTATAATCTACGTATACATATAACTATTTATATACTTCAATGGCTTCCCTCATTTCTCATTACATTTTATTGGTTAGTGGAAGGGAATCTTCCTTCATCACCCAACTCATGATTCCCTTTTGAGAATTTCCTTATAGGCCTCGGTTTCAATCTCCTATTTGTCATAGAACGAGAACTTGTTTCTATACATATATATACACAATATATAATACATGTTCAAACAGGATGTGTTTGTCGAGTTTGCATTGGAATTGGAGTTACCAAAGAGTTACAACTCGCTCATTGTTTTACATGTAGGACTATACTAGAAATAGACATAATATTTTTTTTAGAACATATATTTACATTGCTTTTTTAAAAATAAAATTATAGTATAAACTTTTTTATAACTTAAATGTTGTGAATCGATAAGATCGAAGAAACTATAAGTACAAGGAAAGAAGGTGATAGAAAATTGTTCTATCATAGTTACACATCCCATTATTTCTACTATATGGGTAAATAGAGTAATGAAATTTTGGATGTGTCAAAGAAGAAAAAAAAATTGAAATGATCTTCAAATGCATATATACATATATATATATATATATATATGAACTTTGCAGCCTGTATATCTTATATAAACCAAGTATAGATTCAGTATTGAGTGAGATTAATCATTTTTAACAATCTTGAAAGAAGACCATTAGAATCATACAATTAGTAGTCCTCCTACACTTACACAGAAAACCAAAAGAAATAAACCAATTTTGAAGCAAACCCATTTGAAGTAAACTTCAAATATACATACATATATATATATATTGTTATAAACCAAGTTATATATTGTATAAACCAAGTATAGATTCAGCATTGACGTGGGATTATATCGTTTAACAATTCTGAAAAAATACCATTGAAATCATACAAGTAGTACTCCTCCTACACTTAGAAAACCAAAAGAAAGAAACCAATTTGAAGTAAACCCATTTGAACTAAACTTCAAAAACGTATATATATATATATATATATATATATATAATGCTTTATGCATATATGTCACTTTGGAGGGCAGAAAGTGATAACATACCTAGAAGCCTTCGGGCAAAGCGCTTTAAACAGATGAGCAAACAAAGTTGGTTTACAAGTTTTCGGATTCCCATACTCCCCCGTGCAACAATACTTTGCTGATTGCATTGCTAAACATGCGCTCGTACACCCCACAATCTTCCCCTTCTTCTTCACTTCCAATGCCGACGGACAGCAAATGTTTAAATCCACTTCACACGCGGCCAGCCCGCACCCAATGAACTATTCTCATTTGATTAGACAATTAGTTGTGAGTCATCCCCCATAGACATAATGTAGATTTGAGCTTTATTACGTAATACAGTACAATCCTGAGACCTCATATTAGTCCTCATTATTATTCATTAAATTATATTGAGAGATTATCATATCACTATACCAAAAAATGGAAAAATAGATAAAGCCATTTTATTTAAAAAGTGGAATTCAAAGTAACCAAGTTATTCAAACCTTAGATTTTTAATCAACAAACTATCACAATTTTTTGCAGTAATTTTAGAGAGAGAGTTTTGAGAGAGAGAGGGCAAGAAAACAGAGTGTGTATGCGGAGTTCTCTGTTTTCTTGTTTTTCTTAAACTGCAGAAATTTTTGGGAGGAATGAACTATCTTTTATTGATTGATTTGAAGTGGTATTTAAACACAGAATTAAATTAGAGTCCAACTCAAAAAACATAATTCGAATTCTAACCAAAAAAAACTTTAAACAGAATTTAAAAACAATCATAAACCGCATATATGTTGGTTTTCTATATGTATTCTGCCACCTCTCTGTTTGGAGCTTTATTTCAAATAGATTTCTATTATAAATGAAATCCTTACGTCGAACACTCCTCCTTCAGGATTTTATTCATCCCCAACATTTTCCTTAGTTCTTCAAATTTGCCTTTCGGCAAGGACTTAGTAAAAATGTCTGCTGCTTGATCTTCTGTTGTACAGTGTACTAGGCTTACTTCTTTCTCCTTTTCTACTTCCCTTATAGCGTGGAACTTGACCTTTATATGCTTAGTCTTTCCACGCAACACTGGATTTTTTGCAATGGCGATTGCGGATTTATTGTCGATGTAGAGGATTGTAGGTTCAATGGAAAACATCTGTAAATCATCTAGTATTTTCTTTAACGATTGAGCTTGATTTATTGCTCCTGCTGCTACTATGTATTCAGCTTCGGCGGATGACTGTGCAACAATTTCTTACTTCTTTGACAACCATGAAAATGCACCAGAACCAAGTGAAAAAACATACCACGATGTGCTTTTAACATCCTCCACACATCCTGCCCTGTCACTCTTACATACCACGGTGAGCTTGAAAATGGATTCCCATATCAGTGGTTCCTCTTACATATTTTAGAATATGCTTAACTGCTGCCATGTGTGATTGTCTTAGTGAATTCATAAACTGAGATAACAGGCTGGTTGCATAAGTTAGATCTGGTCGAGTGGCAGTTAGGTAGAGTAAGCTGCCAATTTTACTCCTGAACTCTTTTTCATTCACCCTTTCTTCTTTTTCAGTTTTTGACAGTTTAATATGTGGTATGAGAGGGGTAGATACGGCTGTGCAATTTTCAAGCTTGAATTTTTTGAGCAATTCCTTCGCATACTTCTTTTGTGATATAAAGATCCATTTCTCAGATTGCATGATCTTCATTCCCAAAAAATAGGTTGCTCTTCCAAGTTTTGACATCTCGAATTCCTGCTCTAATTGTGTTCTGAGTTTCTCCATTCTTTATTCATCATTTTCAGTGATGAGAATATCATCAACATACAGTGATATGATGACCATTTTTCCATCCTTTAGGTGTTTGACATATAGGGTTGCTTCGTTCTTGCTTCTTTTAAACCCACAGTGGAGCAGGTATGCATCAATTTTGCCATACCATGCTCTGGGAGCTTGCTTAAAACCATACAGTGCTTTATGTAATTTATACACATAATCAGCCTTCTCTTCTACTTCAAATCTTCTCGGTTTCTGGACAAATATATCCTCTTCTAATTCACCATTTAAAAAGGCAGATTTTACATCAAGGTGCAAGAAATGTCAACCTCTTTGTGCTGCCACAGCAAACAGAAACCTTATCGTTTCATGTCTTGCTACTGGAGCAAATGTCTCCCCAAAATTCACTCCCGTCAATTGAGCATAACCTTTCACTACCAGGCGTGCTTTGTACTTATTGATTGAGCCGTCTGGGTTCATTTTGAGCCGGAATATCCATTTAACTCCGATTGCATTTTTATCTTTTGGTTTAGGAATCAGAGACCAATTGGCATTTTTCTTGATCATGTTCAATTCTTCTTCCATAGCTTTTCTCTAAATCTCATGTTGAACAGCTTCTTCAAAAGTTGTTGGCTCTGCAATAGCAATGTTGCATTGAGCATAGATGTCATATAAGCTTTTCGTCCTTTTATTTGGTGATTTTTCTGACTCTTGATTAGTCATTTCTTCATTTTCTTCTTAAGCTTGTTTTGAAGTATAACTTATATCATCAGGGATTATTTTTCCATCTTTCCAATTCCAGTGAGATGTTTCTTCAATTACCATATCCCTTCTTTAGTCTTTGGATTGAAGACCCTGTATCCTTTTGTTTCTGTACTATAACCCAAAAAAATACAAATTTCTACTTTGTCATCCAGCTTCTTCCTTTTCTCTTTTGCTACATAACAGTAGCAGATGGAACCAAACACCCGTAGATGCCTTGTAGCCGACTTCCTTCCACTCCAGCATTCATATGAGGTCTTTCCCTCAACAACCCGAGGGGGAAGTCGGTTCAACAGATATACAGAAGTGTTTATGGCTTCACACCAAAATTGCAGAGGTAGCTGTTTATCCTTAAGTAAGCTTCTTGTCATCTCAACTACAGTTCTGTTCTTTCTTTCTAATACTCCATTTTATTGTGGAGAGTAGGGGGCTGTAAGTTGTCATTTTATGCATTCTTTAATACAGAAATCCTTGAACTCTGTTGAAGTGAACTCTATACCATTATCTGACCTCAAACACTTCAGCTTCATTCCACTTTCTACTTCTGTTTCAACTTTGAACTCCTTGAATTTTTGCAGAGCTTCATTCTTTGTTTTTATGAAATAGATCCATGTCATTCTGGAGTGATCATCAATAAACAGGATGAAATACCTATTATTTGTTAGTGACTCTGTGCTCATAGGACCACAAATATCTGTTTTGATCAATTCAAGCTTGGTATTTGCTCTCCAGGAAGACTTTGAAGGGAATGGTTGTCTGTGCATCTTCCCAAGTTGGCAGATTTGGCATATCCAATTTTCTCCTATGATTTTAGGGAGATCTAGACTCAATTTTAATGAGTTCATCTTCTTGAGGGCTTCAAGATGCACATGTCCAAATCTTCGATGCTATAAAATGGTGTTGTTTTGAGTAGTGCTTAGTTTTTCTTCAGCTCCTTGCAGCTTCAAGGTGAAGCTTCTGTTGATCATTGGAATGTTTGCAATTTCATACCCATGTGAGTCTTTTATGGAGCATGAATTTTCCTTGAAGACCACGGTGTATTCCCTTCTAATTATTTGGCTCACACTTAACAGATTTTGCCTCAGGCCAGACACATACAGAACGTCAGGTATGACCCTTTTTCCTTGGTTTGCGGTTACTGCGATGCTTCCTTTTCCTCCTGCTCTTAATGCCTTTCCATCACCTAGAGTTATATTGAGTTTTGTATCCTTGTTAAGATAAGAAAATATTCTTTCGTTTTTACACATGTGGCTTGTACATCCACTGTCAATTATCCAGTGAGTGTCAATTCCTCTGATTGCTCGCTGAGTGCCATAAACATCTGCTCTTCTCCTTTGGTTTCTTCGGTATAATTTATTCTTGTTGAAATTGATTTTGAGTAGAAGAAACAGATGTGTTCACTTCATATTTTTTCTTCCATCGGCATACCTTTTCGACGTGTCCGCCCTTTTTGCAGTAATTACACTTGATCGGGTTCTTCCCTTTATACCAGCAGTCTTGTTCTAGGTGGTTATTGTGAGCACATATTCTGCAGTTTGGTAATCCCTTTTGCTGCTTATTGTTATGCTTGTTTGAATTTTGTGTTGATCGTGTGACTTGATCATCTTGATTTCTTCTTCCTCCTCTTCCTTTGCCTTGATTCTTGCTTCTGCTTTGTGTAGCTACTAGTGCTCCTTCGGTGGAGTTTGTTTCTCTCAAGGCTGTCCTATGCTCCAATGTTTGCAGCTTGCCCAATAGTTCTGCAACTAAGAGAGTTTTGAGATTACACGTTTCTTCGATCACTAAGATTTTTGCCTCGAATCTTACAAGGAGACTCACCAACATTTTTTCAACTACTTTTCTATCTTCGAAGTCTTCTCCGAGCAATCTGATCTTGTTTACTATATCAAGTAGTTTTGAGGCATACTCCTTTACGGTGCTGCCTCTGCCATCTTCAGTGTTTCAAATTGCTTTCTCAGATTCAGAACTTTCATCATCTTGATTCTTTCATCACCTTCAAATTCCTCCTTCAACTTGTCTCATACTTGCTTTGTGTTTCTCAAGTTCATTATTCTGGAGAAGACCGAATCTGATATTGCCGCATGCAAACAAGACAGAACCCGATATTTCTTAGAGACGTATTCTTCATATCTCTTTAGTTGGTTTATTGTTGCATTATCTTTCAATAATGCTGGTTCTGCATCGTCTTCCACGACTTTCCACAGGTTGTGGGCTCGCAGGTATGTCTCCATCATTATTGCTCATACGTGATAATTTTCTCCTATAAATATAGGAGAATTTAGTGTGCCAGTCGGGTTTGTTGCCATGTTGTATTTTATTTTTTTATTTCTTCTCACAGATCCCTTTAGATCATACAGCTCTGATACTACTTGTAGATTTTTAATCAACAAACTATCACAATTTTTTGCTGTAATTTTAGAGAGAGAGTTTAGAGATAAAGGGAAAGAAAACAGAGTATGTGTATGCGGAGTTCTCTATTTTCTTGTTTCTCTTAAACTTCAGAAATTTTTGGGAGGAATGAACTATCTTTTATTGATTGATTTGAAGTGGTATTTAAATACAGAATTAAATTAGAGTCCTACTCAAAAAACATAATTCGAATTCTAACCAAAAATAAACTTTAAACATAGAATTTAAAAACAATTCTAAACCGCATATATGTCGATTTTCTATATGTATTCTGCCATCTCTCTGTTCGGAACTTTATTTCAAATAGATTTCTATTATAAATGAAATCCTTACGTTGAACACAAACTATCCAACAATAATATAGACTATACTAATAAATATATAACTCAATATTTTGTCATCTCAATGTTTACTTTTCCCTCCAACTTTCTTTTCATTGAACTCCTTAAGTATTCTCCATATTTGACTCTCTTGTAAATCTTAATGGGTCGTTGCGAATTTATCATGTGATCCAATGGTTCAATATCGACATCATCATGCGGGAACAAAAAGGATGCATAAGATATTCTTGTAATCTTCTCATTCGTAACAGCTCTGTGTTCGACACTTTTGTATTTGCCATTACTCCATATCTGTGGCAAATGATCATCGATATGAAACCATTGGCAAAGTTTTTAACCATTAATCTAATCAAGATCATTAATTATATACGTGGATCTATATAAATATATACCTCAATCACATCGCCAATGTTGACGACTAGAGCATTTGGAATTGGGTTAACTGAAACCCAACTTCCATCATGTCGAATCTGCAAACCAGTTACATCTTCATCTTGCATGAGTATGGATATGGTGCTAGTATCAGAGTGAGGACTTATCCCCAACACTTGATCTGGCATGGAACAAGCAGGATAGTAGTTGATACGTAAAGCTTGTACTAATTGTTTATGCATTCCAAGGATAACATCTTCCTTCACTCCCATTATCAACGAGAATGAAACTAATAGTTGTTGAGCTACTTTCCTTATTCCATTGGAGTATGACTCAATAATTTCTCTGCGTGTATGCATGTAAACATGTTAAATTGACTATTATATGATTAAAAGTAATCAATAACTAACAAGTTAATTACTTGAATCCATCTGGTTTGGCTGGCCAAAATTGAATCTTGCGATAATGAGTTGGATGGACGACTAAAATGAGTGCATCTGACCAATCTAGTACTTGTCCATTTGAAACAACATAAGCATGTCCATATCCTTGTATATCCTCAGAGGGCATTGAATACTTTTCCTTATCTTCAATCGAGAGTTGAAAAAACTCAACTGAAAACTTCTTCATGTTATTTAGTAAATCTTCTGCTATTCCATGATTCACCACCTGCATGAATTTACCAAATTAATTGAATTATCAACTTCATGATTCCATGAAGCCTATAAGAAACTAAACCCTCGAGCCAGCTTAAGAGACCTTTATAGACATTTTTGGGCTGGATAGAAAGCTCTAACAAACTAGTTTAAGCTCAACGTAAATGATTTGCTAGAGGTCACCCTGACAATGCAACTACTGGCAAGTTTATACAGAACAACTAGGGGAATATATTACAAGTTTTATGTCTAATCTTGGCATTAATCTGTCTTATAAAAGTGAAATCCATGGTGTTCTAAAAGGTCCAAAGCTCGTTTTGGTAAAAACGAACAAAAAATTTATTTGTTGCAATAAATTCTCACTATTAGATAGTTAGATAAACTTTTTCAAGTACGCATACTAAATCTCATATTTAATTTTTTTTTTCTTTTTAGAATTGAATGACTTAGATATTTCTTACAGATAGAAAAAATACAATATCTGTGTGGATTACATTATTCACTATACTTATCACTCTCAAACTATTAATACCGTCAAACTTGATCCGTCTTTAAAGAAATTAAACCTAAGTCTATACTTAAATACTTACAATTCTATCGAGTCTCGGATAAATAAAAATTAATTCCGCATATTATTTTCTTACCTAAATGTATAAATTATTTATCACGAAAAAGATTGAATACCTGAAAAAAGCCCCAAGACTGTGAAGCCAAATCAAGTTTACTAAGCTCTTCGTTATCTCCGATCGCGAGCAGAGATAGGTCGATGACAGGAATTTGAGAAGAAAGATGAGATGGTTGAGAAAGTTTCGGTCTTTCTTCTTCGCTTCTTATATATCTATGGGGAACATGAAGAGGGTCTCTTCTTACCATTTCTTGAACATTTGGAACTGCCATAGATGCTGCATAAGTTGGCGCCTCTTCCATCTCCATCTTCGTTACACTTGCTTAATTATAATTATAATCCACGTATACATATAACTATTTATATACTTCAATGGCTTCCCTTCATTTCTCATTACATTTTTTTGATTAGTGGAAGGGAATCTTCCTCCATGACCCAACTCATGATTCCCTTTCGGGAATTTCCTTCTTGATCTTGGTACCTTGTTTCTATACATATATATATATATATACATACATGTGTGTGTATAATATGTAAATATATATCCAAACAGGATGTGTCTGTCAAGTCTGCATTGTAATCGGAGTCACCAAAGAGTTATAACTCGCTCATTGTTTTACATGCAGGACTACACCAGAAATAGACATAATTACTTTTTAAAATATATTTACATTGCTTGTTGGAATGTATTATTATATTATGGAAAATCTATATATTATATGTGCCATATAAAGCTATAGATTATCATATAGCTAAATACTTATATGATAAAATTACAATTTTACTTAAACAGAATAAAAATATATTAGAATTGGTGATCTCTAAGAGACATAATCCAAAAATTTCTGTGTCAGAGAAGAGAAAAGAAACTTGAAGTGAAGTTCAAATGCATATATATACATATGTGTGTGTGTATATATATATATATGAAAGTTGCAGTCTGTGTAGTTTATATAAACCAAGTATAGATTCAGTATTGATGTGGGATTATATCATTTAACAGTCTTGAAAAAAGACCACTGAGATCATACAAGTACTCCTAAAAGAAAGAAACCAATTCTGAAGTAAACCCATTTGAAGTAAACTTCAAATACATATATATATGTGTATATATATATGTTTTCAGACGTATATGTCAGTCACTTTGGAGGACAGAAAGTGATAACATACCTTGAAGCTCTACACTTATTCAAACTACTAGAATCATCAAACGCATAACTATAAGCCTTCGGGCAAATCGCTTTAAACAGATGAGCAAACAAAGTTGGTTTACAAGTTTTCGGATTCCCATACTCCCCAGTGCAACAATACTTTGCTGATTGCATTGCTAAACATGCGCTCTTACACCCTACAATCTTCCCTTTCTTCTTCACTTCCAACGCCGACGGACAACAAACGTTTAAATCCACTTCACACGCCGCCAGCCCGCACCCAATCCCGCCGCCGACGGGTTTCATGGACACCGGCAAGTTGAATCCATCGACAAGTGAAACGTCATAGTATTGAATTGCAGAAGAAGATGATCCTAGAGTCATTTCCACTACGGTTGCCGGCGGAGTACCGCCGGTTCCTCGGCAGTGAAGTTGGCCGGAACAGTCGCCGGTGTCGCAGGATCCTCTGCCGTTGTTGTTGAAAGAACAGCCTTGTCTGGCCCAGATTCTTCCCGACCATTTTTCGGGAACGTCGAGGACTATTTCTTCTGCACTGCTGAGATGGAAGCCGCCGTCTTTTGGAGTTGGTTGGCCGGCTCCACCAAGTATCCCGGGCCATATGCTCTCTTCGCAATTGTTTACGAGGATGAGTTGTATTCCCCCTGCAACCGAAAGGGGTTACACATTATAATCACAAATCATAATTAAAATCAAAGTTTTGAAAATTTCATTCGTGAATTCATAAAAGTTGATTCCAGAATACTAAATAATAATAAGCAAACATCATTCTATAAGCTAGACTTAAGGTACTTCAGAATTTTTATTCAGAACTTCTCTGATTCTATGGTGAATGTTTTGTTTTTGACTAGATAGAAATTTATTTAATCCCCATATATGAAAGTTGATACAAGAATTCACTACCACTAATCAAAAGACAAATACAGGTATTCTGAATGTGTATGGAATATATATGTCTGTGTGTGTGTGTAGATATATATATATATATATGTATGTATATATTGAGTAGGTAACTGAGAAGAAAGAAGAGTAGAAGTTACCGGTGAGAGTGGAAGAGAGTAAGAGGTGAAGAAGAAGAGATGTGAGGAACTGTTGTGGAGACATTTTTTAGGATGTTGAAGAAGAAATTATAATGTGAAATTTACAGTCCAATCCAGATATTAAGTTCAAGCAGCCACAAGGGCTTTTTAAGGTGGAGCAGAGAGTGAGAGTGAGAGTGAGAGTGAGAGTGAGAGTGAGAGAATTCTCCCCCATTAACTCTTTTGCTTTCTTTCTTTCACTTTTACAAACAGAATATATGCATTGCTTATATTTGAGGGTCTTCTCTTTTCTTTTCTACTATAATATATATATATATATATAATATACACACATTAGTATTATACAATCTAAAATTTGAGGGTTTACTCTCTTTCCCCCCATTAATTCTTTTGAGTTTCCATTTTTGTATTCGATATACTTATTAAGAAATCCTTTTCGAACTTCGAAATACATAATTTCTCTAAAACTATATCGTAACAATATACCAAACAACGAAATTTTTAATAATATAACTTTTAAGACGTACACAGTATATAATTCACAATGCAAATTCGTATTTTTATAAAAAATCATAGAAATTCATATAATCCGATAAAAGAGATAGTTAGGGAGTTCTTCTTTAAAAAATTAAGGAAGAATTAAACTATCATTAATAGCTTGATTTGCATGTCATCAGGTGACATGACAACAACTAAAGTTAAAGTTAAGAGAAGAGAATGTTGGTAGTGATTATATGCCTCTTGGCTTGCTTTCTTAATCGTGTAGAATAAGATTATAAAAATGAGTAGCTACTTTTAATAAGAATTAAATATATATATATATATATATTTACACTGTTTGATGTATATACAGAAATATATTATGTGTGTGTGTGTGTGTGTGTACTAAGTATAGTAACCTTTTATAGGGTTAGGAGGAATCTATAAAGCAGCCAACCATGGTGTTCCAACTGCTCTTGTTAAATTGGTACATTCACAGAGATGCATAAATGAGGCATATACTTTTTATATATAACTAAAAAGTATAAACATATCAACTTGAGACACTGGTAAAAATACTGTACATATATGCTTTTTGATTTACTGAGGGATGCATAATTGGTGGAAATGTTCTTGCTTCTTGGTATTAAACTTATAATTGGATTGCATTTGGTTGATGTCCATCTCTAATATCACAACATGGGCAGAGATTATATATAAATTGCAAATTTCAAGAGCTATAAAACAGAGAGAAGAAAGAAATTCAAAGAAAATCCCCCTACTTCCTTCACTGTTTCTCTGGATTTTAATTTATTTGGAGTAATTGAACCTAAAAAGAAACATGTTAGTTGAATATTCTGATCACGCCATATCATCCAAGTCTCCAAATAGGTCTTTCCAGTGAGATGATGCTTCTTCTGGTGTTCTAAAAGTCCAGATATGGAGTTTTGATTTTGCCCTAGCTTCCAGAATTTCCTGCACACAGACCTTCAATTGATTAAATTCTATGGCACAGAGCAAAAGATGCAACAACCATTTTTAGCATAGGAAATAAGTAAAAAGATGCCAGTCATGAGTGGTTAGTGTTATCATTGGTTCATTTTTAGCATAGGAAATAAGTAAAAAAGAATGCTCATGACAGTCCTGCATTTCTCTGTGGCCTCCTGGATTCTGTATCCAAAAATGAACCAATGATAACACTAACCACTCATGACTGGCATCTGAATTCTATGGGATTTATAAGGATATCATGCCAGAAGCCACTCATCAGAACCTAAATGGTATCTAACTAAATCCAGTAGAATTAAATAATTTATAACATCCAACGCATTTTTTAAATACAAAGTGTAAAGTGTAATATCAATATGAACACCAAGGGAGTGCCAATCTATGTACAAACAATTTACATGTCTATCAACTATGAAAGATAACTCAAATCTGAGTATTAATGTATAGATAACAAAGATGAGAACAAAAGTATACTCTCTCTCTAAAACTTTCTCCCTCTAAAATTATCTCTACTTTCTGAATCTTCTCAAAACAAAAACCCTTTTCCTCTAATCTCTTTTTCTCTTTTGTAAACACTAAGTCCACATAACTGTGCGGATTTTCTCGCAGTTTGGGTCAGCCGTCATGGCCGACCGGCTCTCTTAGTCCGGGGTGAACAAAACGCCTCTAGCGAGCACAAGTGTTTGTCGTTTATTTTGTTAAGGGGTCGGTCTTTGCAAGCTGGAATGGTTGTCGGAAAACGTAAGTTCTTGATGATAGGAAGCAAGTCTTTTGATGTGATGGTAGAAGGGCAGGGCTTAAGAATTTTCGAGAATGGTAGAGTCTTTCGAAAATTAATCTTCTACAGCAAGGACGAGACAGAGTGGTTGAGGGAGTGTTTTAGACAATTCCGATGGGAAAGGGGGAGAATCATGGGACAGGAATCGAGGCAGTAAAGAACACATTATGTGGATGGTGTTGAGCGGAAATGGAAAAGGTATTTTCATTGTCCTTTCTCATATGAAAAGGGGTCAAAAGGGCATATGTATCCATATATCATTCGAGAGGGTGAAACAGCACTTCGGTGGTGGCAGATGATGGAGGCAATATACGAGGTAAGCGGGGTCGAATTAATAGTACCGAACTGGGTGACAAAAAAGGATTAAAAGATCATTCCGGCAAACTTCCCGGCCATTACTGCTAGTCAAAAGGCTTTGTTTACTGACAGCAGATGTCTATGTTGTAACAGGGAGTTGGTGGTTTGGCTGGCTAGAAAGAAAGGTGCATCTTTCATGGAAATCCTACAAAACTGACCCCTGAACCCTAAACTGAGTGCAAACGAAGATACCCGACCCGGCTCCTCAACGCAGCCAGTTCAAATTTCAAAATGCCTAATTGCACCAAATCGAGGGGGGAGAGACCCAAAATAATTTTGGGAGAAACGACACTCTCTCAAGTTGCTCTAATATCCCACTAAAAGGAAAGTCAATTCCGAGTGGAGGGAAAATCACAAAAATTGGGCCAAAGTTGGGTCGTAAGTTCACTTGGGCTGAAAAGGATAAATGGGCAATTGGTGCGGATCAGGCTGTCCCATCCGAGAGGCCCTATTTAAATGGTCGACTAAGACGGGTTGTAGCCAGCCCATTCAAGAAAGCTGGTGGAAAAATTAAAAGGAAAAATAGAAGAATTCACAAGGATTGTGCCCTAAAAGAAAAAGTTCTGGCTGAGAAAGAACCTTTGGGAAAATTGCAGTATTTGGGCGGAGAGAAAGATTTTCTGGAGATGATTATTAGCTCAGCCAGCTTGGGAAAGTTTGAAAAAAGAGCAAACTTGGCAATAGGTTGTTTGAGCGAGACGGAGAACTTGGGTTTCATGAGAAGGGGAGAAGGGCCCGTGGAAGTAAACCCGACTGACTTGGTCGAAAGCGATGTAGCCCAAGAATTGGGGGAAAGCAATGATTATTACTTCCGGAGTTCCTCCTTGTTCGAAAATGAACAACTTCAGCAGCTGCAGTTAGTTGAAGTCCCGACAATGGGGTATTGCATGAACAGCAAAAGGGAAAGAGATAAGAACCATCTCTAGCTGACTCTTGAAGTTAGAGAGGCCTCTGTTATAAGGGAAAGTGATTCTGCTGCTGATGGGATGCTTTTGGCTGATAACTCTACTTGGGTACTTGAGAATGTCCAGAGAGTGAATGAAATGGTTGGTATTGTTTTTGAGGGTTTTGAAAACAGAGTTATGGAGCTTTTCAGAGATATTGAGAGAAGTCGTATAGAAAAAGAAAGAACAGAGGTAGGAAAAAACAAGGGGAAAGAGAAAACGGGAAATGCGGTCTCGAGGGAACTATAGAGACTTATTTCCACTATAAATTATGATGGAGGTAGGAGGGAGAAGGGGAGGGAAGTGGAAGGGGAAGCTGAAGATTTAAATGTCTAGAAGAATTATATCTTGGAACGTGCGGGGTATCAATGACAGTAACAAAAGACAAATTATCAAGGGTGGTCTGAACAGATGGAAACCAGAGGTTGTGTGTTTATAGGAGTAAAAAATGGAAGTAGTTGAGAGTAAGACAGTGAGACGTCTATGGAATAGAAAAGAGGTGAGTTGGAGTGTCTTCTCATCCGTCGGTGCCTCGGGGGGTATCATCATTATGTGGGATGGTTGCATAATGAACTGTGTTGATAGCATCCTTGAGTCCTGTACATTGTCGTGCACCTTCATAGATATCCGAAATGGGATGGAGTGGTTGTTCACTGGTGTCTACAATCATGGGGAAGGGAGGGAGCATGCTCTTCTGTGGAGGGCTCTTGAGGGGTGCAAATCCAGATGGAAGGGGCCTTGGGTGATCGGGACTTCAATATGGTTCTAAACAGCATGGAACGCACTGGTGATCATTTTAACAGAAAATGTGCCGAGGAATTTAAAGAAATCCTGAAGAAGCTTGACCTGATTGACCTTTCTCTGATTGGGGGAAGATGGACATGGACCAAACAACGATTATGTCCTGCGAGTTCCATAATTGACAGGTTTTTGGTGTCTATTGATGTACATTATAATTTTCTTAACTTATGTCAAAAAAGGTTAAGCAGGTTAACCTCAGACCACTTTCCCATATGTCTGGAGGCAGATGACATTCTTTGGGGCCCTTGCCCCTTCCGGTTCGATGTGAAATGGATGAAAGTTAATGAATTCAAAGATATGGTTAAGGTGTGGTGGGAAAGCTCATACCCTGTAGGCATGCCCAGCTTTATAATTGTGCATAAATTTAAGCATCTGAAAAAAAAAATTTAAGCAGTGGTGTAGAGATGAGGGTATGAAGACTGAGCTTCAAATGAGCACCATGATGAAGGAAATGAGCAGCATGGATAAAAAGGAGGAAAGTCCTCTGCTGGCTGAAGAGTGCTTACATAGGGAGGCACTAAAAGAAAAAATTGGCGTCTTTCTACAAATGGAAGAGGCTAACTGGAGTCTGAAATCAAGGGAAAAAAGGTAAAGGAATGGGACAGAAATACCAGATATTTACACTGCCTTGCAAGTCAGCATAGAAGAAGTAATTTAATTGGCTCACTTAGGTTCGGGAAGGAGGAGATTGAAGGAAACCAGAACTTGAGGGATAAAGCCAGAGAGCACTTTGCCAAGTTATTCACTGATACCACGGAGTGAAGGCCTACTCTAGACGACTTGTCTTTTAATTGTCTGGATATTGAATGCAGCCAGGATTTGGAAAAATTATTTACTAAGGAAGAAGTCCTTCAAGGGTTAAAAGATTGTAACAGAGAAAAGATGCCTGGGTCAGACGGTTTCCCTATTTGTTTCTTGCAAGACCTCTGACCAGTGATTAAGACGGATGTGTTGAAAATATTTGAAGATTTTCATAGGACTGAAAAATTTGTGAAGTCTATTAACTCCACTTTTATCGTCCTCATTCCAAAAGTGAGTGGAGCCACTACTATTAAGGAATTCAGACCTATTAGTTTGGTTGGTAGTGTGTATAAATTGATTGCCAAAGTTTTGCCTAAAAGAATGGCAAAGGTTCTGGACAGCATCATTGGGGGACACAACATGCATTTGTTGGGGGCAGGCAAATCTTGGATGCAGCACTTATAGCCAACGAATTAGTTGATGAACTGCTTAACAAAAAAAGAAATGGTGTGCTGTGCAAGCTTGACATGGAGAACGCCTATGACAATGTAAGTTGGTCTTTTGTTGATTATATGCTTAGGAGTCTTGGTTTTGGTGTTAAATGGAGAAAATAGATCACCACTAGTATTACTTCTGTCTCATATGTTGTGATTGTCAATGGTAACCCCTCAAAATTTTTTAGGCCATCAAAAGAGTTGAGACAAGGGGATCCCCGATCACCATTCCTGTTCATAGTGGCAATGGAAGCTCTTAACAGAATGATCCTGAAGGCTAGAGAGCAGAATCTATTTTAAGACTTGAAGGTTGGGAAAGGTGACTCTAAGGAAGAAATAACTCATTTATTTTTCACTGATGATGTTCTGTTATTTAGCGAACCAGATTTGACAGCCTTGTTGAACATTAGATGTATCTTAATGGGGTTCCAAGTGGTTTCTGGATTGAAGATTAACTTGTCAAAATCTGAATTTGTGGAGTTGGGTGAAGCGGATAACAAATCATACCTGGTTGAGGCTTTGCGATGTAAGAAGTCTAATTTGCCAATAAAGTATCTTGGCTTACCTTTGGGGATAAATTATAAAGACCGAGGGACTTGGGATCCGATTATCAGCAGAGTTGAAGGAAAATTGGTTGGTTGGAAAAGAAACTTACCTTCTAAAAGTGACTTTCTTAGACTTGTCAAGAGCACTCTCAGCAATCTGCCAATTTACTACCTATCTTTATTGTCTATCCCTTGCAGTGTGGCTAAAGGTTGGAATCTTTACAAAGTAACTTTTTGCGGGGGGATAGGGAGGATGGCAGAAAATTCCATCTTGTGGCTTGGAATGAGCTGAAAAAAACCTTACAAAATGTGGTCTTGGGATTAGATCTTTGGTGGAAATGAATATTATTTTGCAAGGAAAATGACTATGGCGCTTTATCAACAAGGAAAAAGCTTTGTGGAGGAGAGTTATTGCTTCGAAATATGGAATTGATGGTTCTGGTTGGCTAACTACTGGGGTGGTGAGAAATCACAGAAAGGATCTATGGAAAAGCATTTTAGATGGTAAAGAAAAATTCCTTAGACATATCATATGGAAGCTGGGTTGTGGGGATAAGATCAGCTTCTGGGAAGACGAATGGCTGGAGGGAGGCCTCCTCAAGGACAGATTTCCTGCAATTTTTGCTATTTCTGAGAATAAAGTTGTCCGAGTGAGTGCTTGCTTTCTTAATAGTCAGACTAGGGAGGGATCTTGGCAGGGGGTGGTTAATCATAATCTGAACGATTGGGAAATTCCTGAGTATGAAAAGTTGTTGGAGTTACTGTCAGAAATCAGGCTGAATAATATTGAAGATAAACCCGAATGTAAGATCACAAAATGGTTCTTTCTCTGTCAAATCTTGGTATAAGATTCTAAGGCAGGGGGAGGTTAATCCATATCACAGTGGGGTCGATACAGTGCCATTTCCTTACAAACTCATCTGGAAAATTACAGTGCCTCCAAGGGTTTCATTCTTTGCATGGGAAGCTAGCAGAGAATGTATTTTGAACATAATTAAGCTTAGAAGGAGGGGGTCAACCTTGGTAAATGCTTGTTATCTCTGCAAAAACGCCGAGGAAGACTGCAGGCACCTTCTTTTACATTGCCCTGTTGCATATCATTTGTGGTGTATGGTCTACAGATAGCTGGGTATTAGCCGGGTTTGTTCGGGTTCTATCAAAGAAGAGATTTGGGCTTGGAAGCAACTCAGTAACAGTTGTACCCTTGCTGATTTGATTCCCATTTCCCTTATGTGGACTGTGTGAGAAGTTAGGAACTGTAAGGCCTTTGAGGGACTTGATGACACTAATGATTTTGACGTACTGAAGAATAGATGGCTTAGTAGCCTAAATGTTTTGCTTACGGGTCATCCTCCGGTATATTTTGAGTCATTTAGGAAGATTATTGGTATGGAGGACTAAGCAGTAAATAATTGTACATGCTTTTCATCTCTGGTGCTTATACTAATACTACTCTACAACTTTTCACTTCAAAAAAAAAAAGAGAGAACCCGATAACAAAAAAACCAAAGATTTAGAACCATCTATTCTTAAGTCAAGACCATTCACATCACCAAACCCATCAAAAACCCTTTTATTCATCTCTTTCCACACTGCCCAAAAGATGGGAAACGATGTTACGTCTGCTTGTTTCCTTCGTCCCTAGATGCCCCTCCATGCCCAAATTTTGTGAACTAAAAGTTAGTTTCAGGTTATAGAAGAAAATGATTTGTAAAGAACTAATATACAATAAAAGACAAATTGATCTAGAAAATATTAAAAGAAAAATTTAATCCCTTTATTTATATGTTAAATACTTTTGAGTATCCTATTAGGATTCTTTAACTATAATTATACTGGGTTTTCAAGTAAAGTACTACAAATATCCATATAATCTCACACTTAAGATCAATCCAGTTATTCGGTAAAAAGTATTTTGAGAATTTTCTCACTATTTTTCGATTGTGTAATCCAATTAATTCTTAAGTGTGACTCTTAAGAGTCCCTTTTTAAGGTGAGCAATTAACTCTTACATGTGAGCAACTAATTCTAAGAAACCCTGATCATCATATCTAGGTACAATTTAGGTTTCCCACAGATTTCTTAACAGGTAAATCAATTCCAAACTCTAATTATCTAACATCAACTTAGTTCAATTCTGTTGCTTGCTTAACAGGTGAAGACAGAGAACCAAATGATGAGAGACAGAGAAGCAAATGATGAGATCTACAAAATATTGAAGTTCAAAGACAAACCTGTACTTCAGATGAGCGTTTTGTCTTTAAAGTTAAACAATCAACAAGAGCGCTCCACTTTTCGGAGCAGTTGTCAAGAACTCCAAGCCGATAATACCTCTGCATTTGATGAACTATAGCTGCCAGAAGATATATGTTGGTTGGTTGAGATTCTAATGTTGAGAAAGATGAATGAAGGAACGAATTATTTCAAAAAAAAAATGAATGAAGGAACGAAATAAATGGTAACTCAAAGAGCTCAAAATTCAATATTCGATAAAGCTTTTACTAGAATACCGGTGCAGAGAAATAAGTAGAACACCTCTGAAGATTAAACTAAAAAAATCTACGAGCATATGGACTATAAATTTTCACATGCTTTAACATAACAAGACATTGATATCAAACTTCTTCAAGCATAAAGAATAGGGGCCTTAGTATAAAAGCTTTGCAATGTGTAACAAGGCAATAGCCATTGATCTCAGAACAAGATTCTGAAATCAAACTTATATGAATCACAATGCACAAGGGTTAAAACAAGGTGAAGAATTACCAAAAAATAAAAGCAAAAAAAAGAAATATAAACACTTAAAATTAATCATAATATAATTAAAAGTTCATAAAAATTATCTCTTTTAGGTTTTACTGACTGCAAATTTAGGTCTGAAGTTTGAAACTCGTAATAAAGTGACATCAAAATTAAATAAAATTAAAAAAAAATAAGTAAACAATTAATCCTGATAACTATTATCAATTGAATAATCTATCAATGAAACATGTACACAAGGATAATGTACATAGCAAAGTAAAGAGCGTACAGTAGCAGAACCAGAGCTCATCAAAGCAGGTGGTGCAAGATAATTGCTTCCGAGAACTAGATGGTTCCTTTTCTTCACTCATATCACACTGTAACCAATGCACCTATTCCATCAAAAAAAAAAAGAAAAAAAACCAATCCAACTATAAAAAGCAGCATTTGGCAAGTCATTAAGAATAATGTGAGGAGAGGAAAATGGATACACAGATCAATATCTTTTCTTTCCAATGAAAGAACACAGAAGAATCTCATGATATTCAATGGTACTTCAACAATAACAGCAATAGATAACATGCCAATAAGTAACACTAGAAATATCCCTACACTCCTTGAAACCATATATCGTGTCCGTTTGCATTCCCATTCCAATTTATCCCAAAAATATGTCATGGTTAATTCCTATGGCCTCAAAAAAGCTCTCAACTTCTTCTCAATTGATTCAGAAATATTCAAAATCTCAAGTCTTTAAATTCCACTCTCCGAGTTACATTTCGGTTTCTTTTGCCTCCCTTACTGGTAACCATTCATAGGTTTATTCCTATATTATCCTACTTCTACTTGATGTTCTAGTGTACTTTATTAATGAAGGCACCAACCAATGACGAAAGAACCTAGAAAGAAAATTAATCACAAAATCAAAATAAAGCTTCATCAACTCCCAGAATTCAAAACATCAAACAAACAGAATATTATGAATCCGGCACAGTCAACCACAAGTTATAATGAATGCATGTGTAGAATAAGTCAGCCCATGAAGAAACAGTAATGTTCTTTTGGGAAAAAAATTGCTCAGTAACATAAAAGACATGACCGAGCTTTACATATGCCTTCTTTTTCATGCCGAGGGCATAAATACAGAAACACAAAATCTCTCTGTCTTCCTATATAAAGCATAAATATTTGACACGTGTATACCATTGTTTTGAAGCATAATAAATGGTTTCATTATTTTGGCTCTATTGTTTTAGGGCATAATCTAGAAAGTTTTGAAGATTTAGGTTCTATAGTAGATATACTAATTGACATGTAAATTTTTTGTAAATGGGTGGTGCTCCCTTAGCACCTCACATTAATACATCTTCTCTTCTTTTATTTCAAAAAAAAAAAAACATACATACTATTAGTATGTTAAGCTAAGATCAAGTTCAATTAAAATATAACAATGGATGAGACTCCTGGTTTAGTCCAAATATGTACTTCCTTATTGGCAGCCATCACAGTTGTTTGAAATGTTTCCTAGACAGCTTATTCAACCAGATCACCAGCTCGACTACAGCCCATAAAGACAATAAAATCCATCCCAGTTAACAACAATCAGCGAAGTACAGACTCGAAAATATTGCAGCATATCCTTCTTATGTAGGAAGAGATAGTTTTCTTATAATAATCTGGTTAATCTTCATGGCGAAAAATTAATAATTTTCACCAACTCAGCAATGAGTCCTCACTCTGAAGAACTCAATCCAAAGGTAGTTCACACGATAATGCAGAAATTTCACATCATAACCTCCTTCTCGTACTTAAAACCTCTGTACTAGTCATCATTAAAAAGAAAGAACCAGAAAAAGCACATAAATTAACAGAGTAATCAACAGATTGCAGTTAAATATCATAACAGAGATAGAGAGCGATGACAAGGAAATCGAAAATGAACACTGCGGCCATGGGAATACGTACTTGAGCAAGTTTAGGTTAAACACGAAACGCCAACATTTACCCAATAGAAAAGGCAAAATTTGAAATTTTTGTGAATCGAAAGATAATCTACAGGCTTTTATGCATGACATTATCAACAAATTAAAACTCGAAAACACAACAAGATAAAATTTTCTGGGCAAAAAAAGAGCCATAAATCCACACACGACGGAAAGCAAACCCGATACAGCTCAAGAAAATCCCTTTTGGGATTTCATCCAAAACAAAAAAGAAAACTTTTTGCAGACATATAAAAAACCCAAATTTGAAACGAGAGACTCAAAAAACAAAATCACCCACAGAGGACACTCAAATAACAACAACAGGGAAATAAAAGACTACCTTGATACAAAGACTGAAGTCAAGATCCTATCATCGACCAAAACCAAAAAACCCTAACAGAGAGAGGGGGGTGTTGGCGTATACCCTCTTGTTAATTACTGTGGGTGAGTGTATATTTTTCAACCTCGCTCCCCAATCCTCTGTAAACATCTACCTAATTACCCTGTTCAACAAAACCCAATTGGAGATTATTATCCATAGCTTGGATCTCATGGTAAATAATATTATTTGTTAAGTAGAAAACACTTGGATTATCATACAACTACACTATATTCCTTTTGATATATATCCAATATCATATTCTTAAACCAAATCCTTAGTTCTTCCATTGATACCTCATTAATCCCTAATTAATAGCAAATTCCCACACTTCAAAAAATGAATGAGATAAAGGAATAATTTTATGAATTTTTTAGAAAACTTACTCAATATTAAGATTTCTTTAAAAAAAAAAAAGCTTACCTTTATTTTAATGTTTTGCATTCCTACTTAATAGAATGTGAGCGAACATAATATGTAACTAGTAATTTACTTCGATCATATTTTAACTTTTGACAAATATTTCTAATATGTTTCACGTTCACAAATAATCTCCTCAACAAATTTTGCCTCATAACCGGACAATTCTGTAAAGACGGGATTATTCTTGAGACTTTTATTTACAGAGGCGTATTAGTTTTTACCAATAAAATATTTTTATATATTACTATAAGTATCATTAACAATTTAATTTATTTGGTAAATATTAGCTTTTATAACTCAAATCGTTTATTGACATTAAATTACGTAAATAATTTTATTTATCATATTTTATTATTATTTATTATTCAAAAAATTCTATATGAATACTTGTTTCTTTTTAAGTACTAATAAAAGTTGTGCCTTTAACATACATTTGCTTGTATACACATGCATTCGTGCATTCATTAAGTGAATTTTATTTGAAAGTAGTGTATGTACTGTTTAATTAACTAACTTATACGAAAAATTATTTTTTATTATACAATCAATGGACAAATATTTTTTATAGTCAGATTCTATAGATATAAGTACAATTTATAATACTTTAAAATAGATTTCATAATAGCCTCGTCAGACAATATATTTTTATTTTCAAGAAGAAATTCAGGTGATTCTTCTTTTTCTTGCCTTTAGATCATATTTATGTAGATTACAAATGTATATAATGCTTTAATGCTTATCAAATTAATTTCTCTATCCATTGACTCTTGACATATCTTAAAAAACTTATAACTTATAAGTCTAAAAAACATCAATCAGTCACTAGATCTTCAATTGAGACAGAATATAAAGCTATGACCATTGTTTGCTGTGAGTTAATATAGATCAGGTACTTACTTAGTGATATAAAGGTATATAACTTAGTAGTAACATATTTATATTATGATAATAAAGTTACAATCCATATAGTTGTTAGTCCTATATTTCATGAGAGAACTAAACATACTGATATAGATTGTCACGTAATTAGAAATAATGTGCAGGAAGAGAGTATTGTAATGATACGTGTGAACAGTAAGCAACAGTGAACAAACATTTTCACAAAAGCTTTGTCTAGTTGGCTTCTCAAAGAGCATATGCTCGAGATGAGATTAGAAAAAATCTTCTCTCCATCTTAAGGGGGGATATTAATAAGTCGGTGTGAAACAGGCCAAAGAAGCATAACCCGCACCGTAGCCCATACTAAGAAAACCTAAAACGCACAGTTTCACTTAAGTTGAGAGAGGGATTCAGTGTGTCAAGCTCACGTGCACTCAGGATAGAATGAGTATAAAAATCAATCTTCCCCAAAATCTGCATATTCTTCTTCCTTCCGCCGCAACAGAGGCAAACTCTAGGGTTTTTGTTTTCCTTTATTTTTCGTGTTTCTCCTATGTTTCTTGGTGAGTCTTCGGGCACCTTCTTCAATCAAATGGTCGCAGCAAGAGAAATCCTCACAGATTTCTCACTTTCGGGTTCTTCACGGCCACCGGAAACCGCGTACTCAAATATGGTATTCTCTTGTGATTTTTACCAAATATTTGTAGATTGTGAACATTTAAAATAAATCTGTTGGTGAATATTGGATTTCTTTCATATATTAGTCTTAGAAATTGAAATAAATATTTTTGTTCAGCCAATACAATTATAAACCAATAACACATATCAATAGGCATTGAACAAGCTAGAGAACTATATATGTATATATTTTATCTCATACAAAAATCTTATTAAAAATTTCTGTTAGTAGAATGTTAAATATATATGGAGGATATCTTTATAATAATTTTTTTAAAAAAAGTATTATTTTTGGTACATCTAAAATTTTTATAGAACGGTTTTTTTTTTAGTTATCCTTAAAATATATATGAATATATCAGAGCTTTTTAAATTTATATATATTTAATATAAGATTTAGTAAATTTAAATTAAATCGTAATTAAATCTATAAATTTTAGTGGCTAGTAAATAATTGCATATTTTTATACCTCAATTATTAAATATTGCATAATATATAATAGAGGTAATGGTTTAATTAGTGGACAAGGGGTATGGATTGAGAGAGAAAAATTGTAAAATGTAATCAAATCTGATTTTTTCTCAAAAATAAGGAAAAAATTAAATCACTATCCCTACCTCTTTATGTAGAATCACTTAGAGACACCCTGAATGTACATGACCATTCACCACTAAATCCTTGTGTGGTATTTATAACTTTCTTGCTTTCTTCATCCTCACATATATATCCACCGATCTCTCTGTGTGTCCATGTGTGTTTTGAATTTGGTAAGATCTCATTAGTTTCATTTAAAAGTGAGAGTTTATAACTCATTAGTTTGCAAATACAGGCATATATGGAGAGAAGTGAAGGAGGTGAAAATCAGAATTCAAGCAGTAAAGCGATAAAAATGTCCAGTATTACCAATCAAATACAAAAGATCGTCAAGGTAAGTTCCAAAATATACAGATATATACAAGGTTCCGTCATTTTTTTTTCAAATTCATCGAAATGCTCTATTTTCAATCAGGAAAAGGTGAATGATTTGAGAGCAAAGGTGAAGGAAGAACAAAAGGAGAAGAAAATACATCAAGCAACTGAGGTGGAAGAATTAGCGACAGAAGGAAAAGATGTTACAGCAGAGGCAAAGGTAATAGTTACTATTTCTTACAAAAGACCAACTGAATAGAATTTCTATCTTGTTGAAACCCACTCGAATAGTACTTCCATAGTGTATATATATATATATATATATCGATTTTTCTTATTGAGTTTTCTAGGTCATGAAGTACTCACTATGTGAACAAATTTATAGGGGGATCAATTGCAACGTAAAACAAGAAAAAGCTGTCCAGTAATTGGAACATCTGAAGTTTCATTTACACTTTCTGAGGATCTTCTAGCCGTGGCTAATAACATTAAATTTGTTAGTAAATATTTCATCACTTAAATCTTATAAAATGTCTAGTAGGTCAAATAAGTTTTGTAGAAAACTTGGTAATGGTTAATTTTTTTGTTGGTAGTGCACTCAGGAAGATCTCTTTCAACCCAAAAGAACTTTTCATTACACAATCAAACAAAGAGTTGAAGGGTGGATGATCGAGCAACGCGAACGTAAAACTACAAGATATGATTCAGTAAGTCTCTTTAATTTTTAGAACTAAACAAATTGGTTTTTTTGGAGCATGTATGTAGAAATAGAACACTTTATACACAATTACCCAAAAACCTTGATAACATTTACATGATGTGGGATTGCAGTATTTTTTTCATATCGAATCACAAAGATTGTTCAGATCTGTTGTGGAGGTAACAAACTTTATACTTTATGAAACATATCCGAATAAACCCATTCCCAAGCCAAAAAAGAAAAAAGTAGAAGAAGGAGGTAGTTCCACAATGCCTCTAGGAGAAGAGAGTACTCCAAATCAAAAGAAGGCCAACAAGCCAAGAAAGAACATGGAGAATGGGGAGCAAGGGAGTGCTCCAGTGCAGAGGAAGGTTGGTAGGCCGAGAAAGGTCATCGATGGGGAACAAATGACTTCTTCTGTATGTTGTTTTTAAGTGTCTACATATATGTTTTTAATAAAATATTTAAGTCATCAATAATTTTCTATTAGTAAGATATTTTGTCTCAATTCTTTTGCTTCTTTGTATAGGTCCTTATGATGAGGAAACCGGAGAATAAGATGGTGAAAAATGTGACTAATTCAGTGAGTATAGTGCATATGTTTATTTATATGTATATATATATAATCCACTTATTTAAAAATGTATGTAATAGTTCATAGATGTGTAAAATGTTGACTAAAATAAGCTTGGTTTGCTTATTAATTTGTAGGTGCCAACCAAGGAGGAAAAGCTAAAAGGGGCAGCAAGAGAGATGTCTAGGGTCATTAATGAAGTAGTTAATTAATATAAAAACTTACTACTAATATTTTTATTCTTGAGCAAATTACTAGAATAACTTGGTTTGTGTTTGTTGGATAGACAATGAAGCCTTCGGGGGTAAGATTCATGGATTTTGGGATAAATAAGGTGGCAAATACAAATTATTCTACCCAAGTAACTAAATTAACCTAATTATGTAATATGTAGCTATTTGTAATGGATATAAAAGAAAATTACATTGACTTAATTTCTTGGTCCTGATAGATGGAAGGGACGACAACCAGGAAAGAAAAAAGAAAGAGAGTAGAGGTAGAGATTGATCCCGTTGATGAGGTAATTAAGTTTAATTCTTATGTACTACATAGTTATAAATTGTATGAGTGAATAAACTTTATTTTTTATTTGTCTAGGTGATGGATCATTTTCAACAGGAACTAACAGCTGAACTGAACAACAATGTTACAAAAAGTCATTTGGTGAGTTACTTGTAATAAATTTTTAAGTTGGTATACAATTATGCTATTGATATATAATTATGCTACAAGAAAAGAACTGTTGTTCATGAGGCAAAATGAACTGTTATTTTTTCAGGAGGGAAAAGAAAATGCTATTATCCATAAGGCAAAAGGAAGTGTCGATAAATATAACTCAAAGTATCTAAGAGATGTTCTGAAGAGCAGAATGTCAGATTCTCAGAAAGAGAGTTTTTTAGAAGAGTTTTACATGGTGATGACAAACAAGAAAGAGACTGATGGGGAGGAGCAGAATATGTACGTTGGTGGTATTCATGGAAAAAAGATGAAGAACCCCGAACCCTTCTTGCAGTATAAACCGAAAACCGTTTGTAAGTCTTCTTAACTTCACAAATGGGTAATCGGAGTCCGTCATGATGTTCCATTTAGGACAGAGACCAGAGTGCATTAATTCTCAATTTGTTGGTTATGATGATATTTATGTATAGTGGAGAAACCTCTAGAAACAAAATTTTAATTTAACATACAAGGGAGTTATCAGTAATTTTGCTTTAGGTAGAACTAGACAGAAAAATAATATTTTTTCCTTAATATTATCGCAAATTATCAATTTACTCTCTAACTTTAGCCTATTTTTCATTTTAATTTTAACTTTTGTTACAAAATCATCCTCAAGTTTTTCAATATTTTTAAAAATAAAACACTTACTTCGAAATGAAAAACAAAAAAAAATGTTATGATCTAATAATTTTACTTTTTCATCGAGAAAATAAAGAAAACTCGACTCTTAAAACAAATAAAAGATGTTAGCTCGAGACCAAACTATAATTAAAAAATTATTAGAGAAAACATTGCAACAAATATAAATTTTTAGGGACTAATTTACAAAATTTTCCTTTTTCTAATGCATTTATAAAGAAAAGAAAGATTTTGGAATTAAATTATGCAAAAAATATAATTTGATATCTCTCCCTATTTGGTTTGTAAGAAAGCTAAGGTTGTGTTTGGGGGAAAAGAAAATATAATGTTTCTTCTTCCTATGAAGCTAAAAAAGAGAATGGAGGAAAGTAAATTGAGAGAGAGTTAACAAAATGTGTTTAAATTATTGGGTGGAAAAGGAAATGAAAAATACATTTTTGTATTTTTATAGATATTATACATATATATATATACATATAACATTATTATTTACTTATGTTTTAATTTCACCTCTCCATATGATATCTCTTTTTATCGAGATTATCTGAATTTATACGATAATGTATCTTCAAATATAGATTATTTAGATATTGTTAAGAATCCTTTAAACTAAAAGATCGGAGAATCCTAATACGGTGAATCATATATTTTTTTTTCCTACCATTTTTTATATTAGTTAGTGAATTATATATCAAATACAAGAAACTTTCAAAATACATCATTATTTGAATTTTGAAAGAAATTGATTTTATAATAACAAATTAGACAAGGAGATATTATAGATATATGTAATATTTTTATTTTATAAAATATTTTATCTTTAAAGATAAATTATCTAAATATTGTTAAATATCTCGTAAACTAAAAGATTAGAAAATTCTAATGTGGTAAATAATAATTTTTTTTCCTAACGTTTTTTTATATTAGTTAGTGAATTATATATCAAATATAAGAAACTTTCGAAATATAAAATTATTTAAATTTTGAAAGAAATTGCATCACATATTAATAAATTAAACAAATTTTCATTTTTTATAATATTTTTTAATTTTATCTCTCCACATAATATCTCTGTTTACGGAAATTATATAGATTTATAAGATAGTGTATCTCTAAAAATAAATTATCTAAATATTAGATTTCTTAATATAATTTTTTTAAAAGTTCAAATATATGGTAAATACTAAATTTTTATATTCTTTCTTAAAATTCTAACTTAAGACGTAAATTATATGATGAACGCGCTTCACATTCAAGTTTATATATAGGACAATGCACTAAATCTCAACAATTTAAGAATTAAAATTACTATATTACAAAATTATGATATGCTTTAGAAAACATTTAGAAGAAACGAGAGAGACATTAAAAAAAGATACGTTAATGCAATTTTTACATCATTGAATTCGTAATTTCGTAAGAAACGAGAGAGACATTAAACATTAGAAGTAACGAGAGAGACATTAAAAAAAAAGATACGTTTATGCAATTTTTACATCGTTGAATTCGTAATTTCGTAAGAAAATTCATCATCGCCAGGTAAATTATCTTCGTTGAATTATTGAAGTACCTCGATTATTTTATATTGGAGTATCTCAATTTTTTTTTTATTTCTTAACTCCCAAATAAAAATTTATGTTATAAATATATATTACTAAATAAATTTTAAAAAAAATGCTTCAATAAAATGCAAAAAAAAAAAACACTAGGGAGAGACGAGAGATAATAAACGGTGCCGTTTTGGTAGAAAAAATTCCTTTCATTGTCCCCCGAAGGGTTTCTGCGTTCTCCCCTGAGGTCGAGGAAGAAGAAAATATCAGAATCATATAGCAAGCAATGATTCACAAAGCAATAAGATCAGCAGTAACCCTAGCTCGATCCTCTCTACTGATACCTACATATCATGGAACCTATCTTTTCTCTCCGTTGCTTCCTTCATCATCATCAGCAGTACCATTCGCATCAGTTCATGGTGGAACCAACGCCCAGAACGCAACCTCAGTTGCAAATCAGATGATTAATTGCGCTCTCGCACATGCTAGGTCTCAGAAATCAGGTTCTTTCTACCCGTTTCCTCTTCAATAATTTCTTTTACAGCTTCGAATTTCATTTCTGTCTAACTTTTTCGAAATTTTTAATGTGGTTTTTTTTAGATGAATCATACGGACAAGGCATGCTGATGCTTGAGCAATGCCTTTCTTTTCACTCGAGTGAGGATCAATCAGCTCAAAATTCTAGGGGAATGGTCTTACTCGCCATGTCTGATATGTTATATGAAAGGTTTATCGTCTTTTTTCGTTCTACGATAAGAAGAGGATAAATTATTGATTTAGAAATATATTGTTTCGCGCATTCCATTTTGTTTTTGATTTGAAGCATTCTTCTGTGTCACTAGAGGAAGTTTCAGTGAAGCAATTGACCGACTACAGGGCGTTCTGGATTTGACACAATCTTCTTTAGGTGTTAGAGGTGAAAATTTTTCAGTCGTATTGGAGATTCTTATTTATGTTCAGTCTCATAGGTGAAAAGGCTTTTGCTAAGTGGTTATGATTTGAATTTATTGTAGTTGCTGCCATGGAAGCTCTTATTGCACTCTATATGCAGTTGGAGCAGGTAATCTCTGCAAATGAAACACCTAGATTGCTTTTTATCAATATACAATTAGAATTTATGTGGAGATGGTTATCCCTATATATAGGATGATACTTCATCAGTGCTCGCAGATCAATGCTTAGAAATGTTAGAAAATGATCAACCAAAGGCTGGAAATGGAAGCTCTCAGCTTTTTAGTGCTCGTGCAAAGGCGTTAAAAGGACTGGTCGAACTTGTTAATGGTAATGTTCAATCAGGTAAAGTTATTGGCTTGCAGACTTATTCAATTGATTTTGATGGTTTCGGATTGTGTTGGTACTCAATGAGAAGTTATCTCTATTCAGCTGGATCATTCTTTCAAGGACTTGAAGATTGCGGGGGTTGTACTGGTGAGGTTCCTTTTGTTAATCGTTAAGTAACATATGCTCGTGCAATTTGCTGATATTGGCATATGTAGGCCATGTTGCCTTGTCCTTCGGACAATTCTTGCATGCAACACAAAACGTTTCCTTGGCTAAGGAATTGTATCAGAAGGTGATCCAAGGGGTGGCGGTAAATGATTTCACTGACATAAATGCCTTAGCAGTTTGTAATATGACCTCGGAGGAAGTTATGTTGGCAGCCATGTTCGCTTTGGGCCAGCTTGAGTCGCACGGGGGGTAATTTTGGGTCATTTATCTATTCCTTCTTGTTGGAATTTCTTCGCAGTTTCATAGTCTGACTCGTTGTGTACATCTTCTGAGTTAGGAACTTTGCTGATGCGGAGGAGATATTGACAAAGGCATTAACAAAGACAGAGGAACATTTTGGTATGCTCGCTTAGTCCATCAGTTGTTTGGAATGTACTTCTACTAGATATCTTGATCTTCTGTGCTGTGTTTAATTGATTTCATTTAGGTCAATATCATCCCAAGGTTGGTGTCGTTTTAACTGCCATAGCTCTCATGTTTCGGCATAAAGCAAGGAAGGAGCATTCGAGTTCTCTTCTAATTCAAGAGGTTAGACAGTTATCCGCCTCGTGGCATGATACTTATTTTGTTTATAAATTAAATTGGTAATATTAAATCTTGCTGTAAATAATTGATGTGAGGGCGTACATTTTTATGATGGTTTTGATAATTTACTCGTGACAGGGTCTTTATAGAAGAGCAATTGAGCTTCTGAAAGCTCCATCGATCGAGTCTGAAGGTACCGGGCGATGTATTTACCATATATGTATTTTTTCACCTCCTATTCGTCCAGTTAATTCCCTGTTTCATTGTTTGACTGCATAATTGCAGAGACCAAGGTAGCTAGAAGGGACATGGTGGCCCTTGCAAGAGGTATAATCCGAACATCACCTTTCTTTCTTTTGTGCCTTCTTATGACCTTACCTAATCAAGTTTCTAGACTGAGATGAAAATAAAATCCAAACAATTGTAGATTTTTCATCTTACATGTCATCTAAGCATCTACTTCCCATACCTCATCTGTTACCTTTCTGTTTTTCCATTTCTATTTCACCCAAACAAAACTATCATGTCGTCTCGATTTTGGTTCTGGGTGCAATGATCTAAATAATATCTCGGTGATTTTCGCAAGAGTCATCACGCGATAATCTTTAGTTGATTTGTTATGTAGGTGGATATGCAGAATTACTATGTGTACAAGAGAACAGAAAGGTTGAAGGCGAGAAAATGAAAAGGTGGGCGGAAACGGCATGGAGAAACAGCCGCATGTCACTGGACGAGGCACTGAATTTTTCTGAGCCATCGAACAAATGTCCAGTCGTAGATGGTCGAACCAGCAGAGTCATATAGTTAACCTCCAAGGTGAATCTGTGATTGTCCTTGGTTATATATATATATATATATTACCAGAGCTAATCACTCCACAACCACCAATGCAGTAAATCACATATGTTAAGGTACAATGTGATTCTATAATTATAATAAAAGCAAATTTTCAAACTAGTCTTACTGAAGAATTTTCTGCCACGACCAGGATAACCATATGATTACATTTAGGAATCTTGGAGTTTCTTTTGAAGAATTGTAAACGAGTAATAGCAAGTAGGAGACGACCGTGGAGACAATATTTCAGAGAGGAAGATCAAGACCTTTCCCAACATCTACTCCGATGACCTGAAGTATACCCCTGTTGATTATCTGAAAACAATGGTGAAAATTTTCATTACTCGATTATATCAAAGTACGAGAATCTTACAGAAAATTAAGCATAACAGAACTCACCAATTCTATAATGAAAACACCAATTAGGCCAATCATACAAGCTCTAGAGTTCCATGTTTCAGCCGTCTTGGTGAATCCGAGAAAAGGAGCTTGGAACTTCGGCTCCACTTTCGGCATTTCAACCTGAGATTCTCAAACGTTTTCACAACACGTACGTATGTATCTACACCTACTTTTCTGATTCAAATTTAAACGATGTAGAATCAGGTGAGGGAGAAAGAAAGTTAAGAGTTTATATATATACGTACACCGGCAGGAAGCTTTGCAGCTCGAACCCTAAAAAACTTGACTGGACGATTGCTGAAACGATTGCGATTGTTGAGAAACAGGAGTTTGCTATTCTGATTTGTTGAGAAGAGAGAAGATGAAATGAGCGAGGAGGCTGCCATTGTTGTGGTTCTAACAACCACCGCCGGTTCATGCGCAGCTGTTATTATCTCCATCTACTTCCGTACGGATTCTAACGCAGAGAAGAGACTTGTGGTTTTGAATAACTTGAGGCCCACAGGGATGGGCCTCCACTGTAAATACACACACAATAATAATATTAATAAATTATTAAATATAATATTAGTAATATTAAATTGATGCTTATATTATTTTTAAATATTTAAATCGGCAATTCAATTAATTTTTTTATTCTTTTAATAATCTATTTTTTAAAAAAAAATTATGTATTAATATGTTGTTGGAAATCCTCGCGAGATCACAAATTATTCAACGAGACTTTGCACGAATGTCGCCTTTCTAAAAGCACTACAAAAATAATCGAAGAATATCATATGAATTAACATTTCGTTATTACTCGTATAAGACAAAACGAAAACACTCGTATGATAACATTAACCCGTGTATCGTTCCTTCGTGTATATATATATATATATATTTTCAATTAAGTCTTATGAGTTTTTATACCTCTCGTCTAAAAATAAATATTAAGACAAAAAGAAAAATTAATATATTTAACAAGCTAACAATTAAATTATTATTTACGCGAACGTAGTTACTCCAAGTATTATACATCAAGAGAAATCGGTACCTCCTTAGAACGAGATCGAAAACATAATTTTTTATAGTAATAATAATTAAACAACAAGAAAATCGATTTAAGTCTTTCTCTACACTTGCTTGAACGATTTAAGTTGAAGAAAATCGATAGTTAGGGCAAACCATCGATCACTCTCTTCGAGAGTCTGAACTCGAAACTAACGAAACTAACACTATATTCGCTACTTAGTCATAAGTCAATTAATCATTAAAAAAAAAAAAACAATACATTGTTTTACAGATTAAAAATTTTCTTCATTGCGATTAGGAGCTCTACACGACATCTCATACGTATTCGGAGAAACTAACATATGCACTCACCATCCTGCTCATCGTGCATTAACCACATATCCATGAGTGCTATGGGAAGGTGGAAGAAATCCCTGATGTTTGGATTTCTGTAATACCATTTCGGCCGGGTCAATAGATCATAGCAGGAGTTTTTTCTTTCTCTTTGTTTCTATCAAAGAAAGAAGGAAATTGGTAACTGGGTAGGGAGGCTTGGTTGAGGAGGATAAGGTGATTTGAAGTGGCTAAGGAAGAAAAATAGAAGGGAGTTGGGTAGGGGTTAAAGTTGGTTTCTCTTTCTCTTGTTGGAAGACATGTCGAAAAGAGAGATGAGATCAGTGTGGCAATTATTATGGATGTTGATTCGTTCTGTCGACAGGACAGTCACAGGGCTTGGAGGACAGTCATAGTTCTGACCAAACCCTTTTGATTCTTCTTTCATTACCAGATGGCACCAAGCAAGATTTTCCTGAGAAAATGGACAAAACCCATGAATGGAACAGTACCCTTTAATTATATACGTCTGTATATACATATGTGTATGTACACACGCACACACACACACACACCTTCTGATCTTGGTTGAAGAGCTTTGTAATGGATGCTAAGTGAGAATCAGATGCTGATGGAATCAACTCCTCTAAACTGCACCATACGGCAGATACAGCAACAGCACTTGGTGGATACTCCACCAGTTTGCAGTCTGCAGCAGATGTGTAAATAATTGACTGGACATTTTTGTATGAGTTTGAGTTTTTTGGTTAGTCATTTTTTTCACTATCACATTCCAAGTGAAAAAAAATACGGATGCCCATGAACTGATTAAGTATCATTTAATATAAAAAATTTATCAAATAAAAGATATTATATATCAAGATTGGTGATGTATGATATGATGTAATAATGAAGTTAGTGACTAATTAATAGAAATAAACTAGTTAGAATATTTTTTGAAAGTATAAGAATTAATTTGAGACCAAAGAATTATATACATATATGTGTGTGTTGAGTAGGTGTACCCAAAAGAGATGTAAGCAGCAGGTCTTTTACTCTGGTTATGATCAAGTTGTTATGGGGATAAGAATCGAAAGAATCCATAGTTGATGAAAGCAGCTCAAGGTAAGAATAAGCAGTTGTAGCTCCAAGACGCCAACCTAGCGCCTTTAACACTATCAGCTCCATTTGCTGGATCGTACCAGGCAGAAATGAATGATCCAACTCCTCCATCTTCAATCAAAAACATATATATATATATATATATATACATACATACATTGTAAACAACTGCCAACCCAGTTATTCATATTATATAAATATATACGTATATATGTGGTAGAGATAGTTATATATATGACCTGAATTTCATGCAAGGAAGGAGTAGAGGTGTCGTTAAACTTGGACGCAATGGATAAACATGCGAGGCTCAGTAACTCAACCATCCAGTATTTCCATTCCTGCAAATTGTGAGAATTATATTTGAAATGTGAAGTGAAAGAACCAAAGAGATTAATTAGAATTATAAAGAACAGTAAATATTTTTCGCTTACACGGCAGTGATTCGTGGATATGAATCTGTCAAGATAATTTGCAGCGCAGAAAATAGTTCCAAAAGAAAGATTCAATCGTCTGCCAGACTGATATGATCACAAAATCAGGTCTCCCCAGTTTCAGTAGTAAACTTGTACGCACATATAAATATATATGCATGTATATGTGAAAATATCTCATTTTTTTCATTAGAAAAAGAGAAAAGATATCAAATTATTTTGGAAGTTCACCCGTTCATACAAATTATTTGTTATTTTTTAAAAAGTTTTAACTTGATATTTTAAAATGAATCGAAAGAAAAGAACCTTTACGAGCCATCTGATGGCTCTGAATCTAGCTTTGACCAAATCTTGTGAGTAGAGATAGTGTAGATATCCAGGTCGAGGCATGTAAGTATGCTCCTTCTGTAACGTTAAGAGAAAACCTTCTTCACAATCCTCCATCCTCGCGTAAAATGAACTCTCTCTAACTCCATTTTTGTATTCATGGCTGCAGCAATTGGGACTAGAAACCCATACCTCATCACAAAGCAAGCTCTCCATACACACACACACACACACACACAGAGTAAGTTTGACCCTCTATGATATTCAACAAAGCAACAGGCATATAGGGTAGCTATGTATATATTTATATATGCCTCTGTGTGTGTGTGTGTGTGTGTCTGTATATATATATATATATATATAGTTAAAGGAGAAATGATATTAGGGCAAGGAGTAATAGGAGGTGGTGGGTTGGTTGGTGAGATTAGAGGAGATATAAAAAGTAAGACACATCTCTCATGAAGAGAGGTAAATGCCGCTGCTGCTGCTGCATGGCCTTTGATATTTTCTTCCTCTTGTGTTTGTTTTTTTTTTTAACCGCAGTAATTAATTGCGTGAATGCACGAGGATGGTACCCTTCATTGTTGGGAATATACATACATACATACATACATACATACATACATACATATATATATATATATAGAACTATTCAATTATGTAATAAGATTCCCCTCCATATAACATCCAATTATAACTTCTGTATAGCTACAACTATATATATATATATATATATCCATGTGTACATGCATGAACATTAATGAATGTATAGTTTAATTATATCATGCATATAAGGTTGAAATTAGGAGATATATAGAGATGGGTAATTAATCAATATAATAATAAATTTGAAGTCTTGTATTAGAATTTTCATTTAATTATTAATTAATGATTTTTTTATTTGATTTTTTTTTTTTAAAAAAAAATTTGTTTTCTTAATGATTATATAAATAATACAATTAATTCTCAAAATAAGCAAATATAATATTTTATTTATAAATTCTTTCGAAAATTTTAATTCAGATATGTTAAAATTTATTTAAATATAGTAAATTAATATGTAAATATAATTACTTTATTTTAAAATAAAGTAAATATCAATATACAAAATAATTAACTCGAACTATATATGTAAAAATAAATGTATGTAATATTTATTTATTTAAATATTTTAAATATAAAAATAAAATACGAGTATGATTATATAATTTATCGCAAACTCTAACGTTATATACTATATAAACTTTTGATCACATATTTTTTCGTTATATCTCATATAATCCCAAAAATTTTCACTAAAAATTAAGGTATAACAATTTTTTTATATTTATATAATAATTTTTTTTAGTTCCCTATAATCTTGTTAACATAAAATAACATTATGTCATATTTTATATATATATATATATATATATAAATTATCTCAGCCATTGTAGCACAACTCCTTCCCATTTCCTCTGCCATAAGATTTGGTGGCAATTCGCCGATACGCCCCAACAATTCGATCGTTGTGATGTCACAGAGCTTATCGCGGGTACTCATTACTCGAACCCCACAGCGAGACAGAAAATTGAACATTCAAAATGCCACAGGGTTCACCTCATCGCACACGATGAACATCCTTGTCGTGTTCATAGATCAAACCCGAGCCTCCATACCTTTCGATTGACAAAGCTTCTGCATCATCTGAAAAAAGCCTAATCGTTTGTTACGAAATCTGTATGTGCCCTGCCAAACCCTGAGGAATTTTATGCCTCCACAGCCTATGGAGGGATAGAGTCAGAGAAGCCTTACTGCCCCTTGTGAAGCAGTAAAGGATGAAGCCATGAGGTATGGCAGACAGTCTCACACCAGCTTCAGAACAGGTTTCATAAGACAGAGCTCAACCTGATTTCAAGTATATAAAATCCAAACCAGCAATTCCGAAGAGGTTAACCAAATCATTTTTTTATCCGGATTGAGTTTTTGGTAAAACTAAAGAAATCGAAATATTACGTATATATATTACACGTACCCTAAGTTAAGTTATAATATTTAATTAAAATTCCAAAAGTATATTATAGGTCGAGTTTTTGTTTTCAAATCCAAACATATCGGAATCCAGATTTTTTGTCATCCATAATGAGGGAGGAGTTATTGCCAAAAAGTTCATTCTCTGTACATATACGATAAAAACAGATTAACAGGGTTCCTTGTCTTTGCATCCCAAAGTCGTTGACTTAGCCCTACTATACTCTCAAATTTATGGGTATGCAGCAAACTCTCAATGGTCAAAGTTGCAAGGACAAGTACATAATAATTCCCCAGCAAAAAAGAATTCTGAAAACCAGGGCAGCAAATGCAAATGTGAGCCATGTTTGGACCGGCAAGAATACATGAGCATCTAATCAATTTTCTCCATGAGAGTCAAGTTCTTGTGGTGCAGTCCTATGCCGAGGTGTAAATTGAGGAACTCACATCAGTTTAGGAAGTTGACCATGCAATTATACTAGTAAAAATTGTATATGATCTCTTTATCGCAACTCATAGGAAGAAAAGCTGAAACCTAACCTTCCCTCGTTGGTTGCCTTCAACTCTAGCTTCTGAAAGGGGCTGCAGATTGGTTTAGAGACATTATATCAGCCAATTTGAATCCTAGAATCAGAGCTGCAGTTTTACCCTATGGGGTAAATAGCGAAGTCAGGATTTTTAAGTACCTGCTATTGGGATCATAATAGAAGCCATGGATGGAGCCGTCACTGCAAGAGAAGCAGACATAGTAAAATCCAGCTATTGTCAATCCACAGTCAGTTCCAACATTCACGAAGTACTGCTCCTTCCATCTCTGCAACAGCAAATCAGACAAAACGACAACATTAGCAACTACTTACTTTGTATTTGGTTTAAACCTAATACATTCTCATTCAATTCCTAAATAACTTTTTACTAACCCAAAATAATAGATAGCAAATTACCATGAATATGTAAGGATAGTTACTCAGGTCCAATGATTTACCACCATCAACCTCAACTTGAGCCTGTTAAAAGATTGATGAACAATATCATTAAAGGATTTTAAATTTCTGCATGCAAAATATAGAGGTTCTAGCTCTTTACCAGAAGGGGTGAAAAAGATGGAAATTTGGTCCAGTGCCTTATATCATCCTCTTGCCTGTCAAATGTTTCCAAAATATTTACAGATCAGAAAAAGACCTGTTTTATCAACTGTCTATGGCCAAAACCACCAATTCAGTGTATGGTAACCACTAAATTAAAAGGGGTTGCATGCTCAATTTAAGAAGGGAGTAGGTAACATACGATGCTTCCCACTTGCCAGTATAGAAAGTATAGTTCTTGGTGTCAACAATCTCCCCTTCCCAAAATGTCACAACCTGAAATTCATAAAAGTTTTATGGTGTTTTAAAACTTTCTTTCAGGAAAAAAATTAGACTAAAAGAATCAATTCATCATTAAATGGAAGTAAGAAACTGCTTACTGCAGTGTCCGCCATAGGAACATTCAGAGCTTCCATGGTGCCACATAGATACCCATGTTCAAGGTCACATCCTTGTATGCGGACATTAACTCTCCATGCTTCATCCTTTTGCAGACTAGAAACATTCTGCGTACCAGAAAAGGCCTGAAATGCACAGCAAAAAGTTCTAGCTTTTGTCCCTTAATTACTTAATATGCAATGAACTAAATTGTATGGCCAAGTACTACCATAGACATTCTTCATCAAAAATTAACACTCATTTCAATCTTGGAATAGCTATAACAGAGGCCCACTCTGCTTTAACCATTAAACGACAGATGCTTAATAGATATTCATTTTTTTAAAAATAAAAAATATGAAAAGTATAGTTCACAAAAGTTACCAAAGGAATACCACCCATATACAAAAATTTACATTTTAGTTAATATATCTGTAATATTTTCAAAATCCTCCACCCTAAAAATATTATGCCCCAAAATCAAGGACCCAAAAAAATGAAACCACCTAGCCCTGATCTTAGATATCTCATTCTCAACACCCTCAAAGGCCCTATTGTTCATTTCTTTCAAAATCACCCAAATAATAGTAAGTGGTATGAGCTTTACAAGTTGCCTTTTTTTACATATTAATGGATATTCATACGTGGTGAATAACTAAATTGCTATTGAAATGAAACTTTACGATAAACTAATGCAATTTAGAAGAGATCAACATAAGGACGTGTCAGGATACTCATTACCAAGCTAGGCTGAGGGAAAAGGTTGCAAAGAGTATGAGAATCGGAAGAGGAATAGAGAAAGAAGAAGCAGGGAGCAGAGGAGAAGTGAGAGATAGAATTCAGAATGTAGGAAAAGAATTAGAAATATAATAAGACTCAATTCATCCATTTCCTTCCATCTTACATCCATATATAGGAGGTACAGGTACCAACAATTAGCTGGCAGTAACAGTAATATTCTTATCGTACAGTGACAACTATACCTGCAGCATCACTGTCCTTTTGTATAAAACTATCCTTGTACACTAACTGAAAGCAGAATAAAAGACAACTAAAAACCCTAACAAAAATTTAAATTTTTCTTTCCTCTTCCCGCCATCAAAGTGGTTCTAGACATGACATCAAATTCAAATCCTATATTTTGAAGTTGAGTGAACTTTTGAGAAAGATAAAGAATTCACACGATTTCTTAGATTTATGGACCCATTTAATCTTTCATGTTCCCTGCTCCAGGATCTAGCTGTGGGATGTTAACACTAAAATCTGAACAAGTAGATTACTCTTTTTCTAGATCTTCCTTCTTCATCTATTTTGACCATAAGGCTATTGGCTCACTAGAAACGAGCACCTAATCATCTCTCAGTTAGACAGTTCTTAACTTTTAGAAATTAGTTTCCCGCTTATGAACTATTTGCAAAACATATTTATTACATCAGAAAAATAATTTCCTTAAGACCAGGAATTTTTTTTAACCCTAAACTAATTAGAAAAATTCAAACTTGCAACTGCCCTCTAACTTCCAAACTGTCAATTGAAAATTGTCAACTACTGGTGGCAGTGCCAGCAATTAAACTATAGCAGCAGACCACACACAAATAACTCAAACATACCACAAACAATTCAAACACACAGCCGAACAAAGCACGTAACAAACAGTTACTCCTCTGGTAAACCTTGTTGAAAGGCCAGCACACAAAATTACTCCCACCCTCCAAAGTGTGCTTGTTCGCAAGCCTAAACATAGGATAAAAACGTGTGATCTGTTCAGCTGACTCTGATGTTGAATACACAGGAGACAGTCCCAATGGATCCACACTTCTAGTGTGCTGTTACAATTCTAAGAATCTAGAAGAGCTTGCAGAGTAGGAATAGGAAGACTGTAGGACAGCCATGAAAAATTCGGGATGGTAAGAGCTAGACCGTGAAACTTCTTCAAAGAGGAGACATGAGACAGGATACAATAAAAACTTCACTGTTTCTCTATCTTGTTCGATCTCTTTGGTGCATGTTTTCAACAAAGATTCAAAACAAGAGCACAAATTGCCCACAGCATGTAGCTCTGTTACAAAATTGGTAAGTTCCCTACTCCAAGATCTAGTTATGGAACAGTTAACACTAAAAATCTTCACACGTAAAGGCATGGTTTTTAGGTTTTCTTCCGTTACCTGATCTGAACACAGGTGTGTGAGCTCATTAGAAGAGAGAACTGAAAAACCCGTTGAGTAGGAACATACTCAACTTCTAGAAATTAGTTTTCTACTTATTCATTAACTGTTTGCAAAACATAATTGTTGCATTAGGAACAGGCTCCTTGAAACCAGGAAAAGCTTTATCCTTGCATAACTACTAAGACAAACTCAAATTCGCAAATGCCCTCTAACTTCCAAACTGTCAAGTGACAATTGTCAGCCTACTGGTGGCAGCAGCAGTAATTAAATCTTATCAGCATACTACACAAAAAGAATTACACATTTAGTCATAGACAGCATATAAATCTAACTCTTCCTCCTCTTGCTGAAAGGCAAAATACTAGGACACATAGGTTCTTCCATTCAATCTTTTTTCACCAAGAACATTTATTAAACTCTTGATCATTCCAATTTGAAGGACCATACTTTCATGCAATTTGTGGGTTTAACAAGCTATCAATCTTTTATGATAAAGGGTCTAGTCCTTGTATTCTGCATTAACAATCAGAATATTGTTGCAGGAAAGAAAAAATCCCTATTTGATAGAACTTCTACCTATATACCCATCGGAACCATCAACGACGCATTCACATTCCTAAATAACGATACACGACATGGATTTTTTTAGTTTTGTATGTTTATCATATATATGCAAAAAGTTATAATAAGTAATCAGAGGTAAAAAAAAAAAAAGGCTAAAGTACATTCTTAATAGCATAAAAGAAAGAGATAGTGAATTTGGAATAACTAAGAAAAGTAGGAAAGATAAAAGAAAAATGGGTAGGACCCTAAGTATACCTTTTCGGGATAGGACTTGAACCATCATGATTTTCTATAAGTTTTATCATTGTCAGTATTGACAACTAGAATGAGACTATCTTTATTCTTGTCAACCAACTCAGTTCTTCAGAATATGGAGTCAACGATTTGGTCTATGGAATATTTGGTTTGACTGTATTAAGAATTATTATCCCCCTTATCTTACAATAATCTATAAGAGATTTAAATGCAGCACTGTGCACTTCAAGCAACAAAATCTCTGATGCATTAACATCAAATAGTAGCAAAATGCACCTCTCTACATTTTTGCTCCGATCAAAAGTGTAGTTAACTTTGAACTGCAATAACAAGGAACAAGCCCTTATGTTTCCATTTTGAGGATACCGACCTACTCCATTTACCATCTTAATTTGCACCATCCATTTGACTAATGGATGCATATTCGTGTAATTTGAAATCTATTTATGGTATTCATTTTCCCATATCAACACATCTTTCGTAACTTCAAATTGTTACAAAAAGACTTGAAAGACCAAAAACTAATTTCGTATGAGTTAACATAAATTGTGAAACAAGAACCAAGCATAAGATTTTTAAGTCGCATGTGTACTAATTCAACCATAAAATGGACGGTCTGGTTAAAAAGAAAAAAAGCAAATGGAAAGGGTTAAATCCCCATTTCAGACAGAATTACATCCTAGGATAATTAGATGTGAAACATATGTCAAAATAACATATATATAAAACTAAAGAAGTATAAAAATTAGAGATCAATCCTTCAATGGACAATTAAAGGTTAAGAACATTGACTATGACCAAAAATCCAATCAAACCCTCTAAACTGACGGAAATTCTGGTGTCATATCTAAAATAGTATGCAAAAGAAGATCGTGCTTCCATCCATAATTAACTTTATTTCAGAAAGTATATCATTTGTTCAGCGATTAACAAGACACAAACTGATTTTAAAATTAAATAAGAACACAGACACTTACCTGCCCAGCACTTAAAAGCGTACAGGATGACGGTGTAGTACTTCCAGAATTTGCACCTTCACAATCACATTAAAAGGTTACAGAAGCCAATTCTGTGTTTCTCTATTCCTCTTTCTTTTTCTCGTAAAAAAGATGTAAATTAAACATTTACCCTAGATAAGGACCGTATACTGGCTTAACCTAACAATTAAAAATCTTTCGATTGTAATAAAAATCAACCAAGGCTACGAGATTAAGCCAAACCCTAAGCCAAACCCTAACCAAGCACTAGCCTCAGTCATGATCATAAGCAATTCAAGTGAATAGAAGATTAGTTTTTGAGAACTGAATACCTGATAGTTGAGACGATACGGAGCTTTCCTCAACTCTCACTGGCATTTCTGCAAATCAAACAGAGATTTTTTTTTCTTAATTTCGAAGTAATGAGCAATTTTCAGGTTGCAATCCCTTTTGAGAAGAGAGAAAACCCATTATCATGAATCACCACCTACCCGGGCAATCTCGACCCATTCCCTCCGTCCGTTAAATGGGCCAGAAAGCACAGTGAAGCCTTTCTGCGAGTTATTCTCTCTCTCTCTCTCTCTTTCTCTCAAGAATTTTGTATTATATTTCATAGATTTTCTTATTTGGAAGTAATTCATTACTAATACATGAAATAGTGAAAAAATTTATATGTTAGTATGAGAAATTTCTATATGAGATATATAATGTTGCACAATCTAAGTCATATTTAATTGACTAATTTAATAAATCATATAAAAATAATTTTTATATCTCAATATTATAAAATAATTCTTCCTACCTAACATTCTGTTTGGATAAATTTCAGTGATGGTTAATGTATGTATAGTAATGGCTGTAGAGGCCCGGAACTTTAAAAAGAAATAAAGTTGTAAATTAAATGCGGAAGCGAAATAATAGAGTTAGCGTTTTCATTACTTACACAATAATTTAGCATGCCCAATAGGGATACGAGAATGTCCCTTCTAAAAATCAAACGAAAATCATTGTTTGCATACTTACCATTATGAACTTTCCAAAATCGACCTATAAAGATAATAAATCAAATAACATTATAATCTCATATTCAAGTGAGTAAAAACAACAACTTTATCTTTTTATCTGATTACTGGTATCTCTAGGGGTCCATAGAGATGTCCCACTACGCATGAACTAATATATAAACTTGTCAACTAACGGGTCGTCCCCATATCCCATTTAATATGAACGCCAAAAATACCATTCATCGATACTCAATTCGATATGAGGGTGAATCGGGCTGTCCCCATACCCCGTCCGGTATGAGCGCCAAAAATATCATTTCTCGATACCTTGTTCGGTATGAGATAATGTTTACGGTAGGGTTCCCTATGTACCCGGTCCGTCCACCATCTCATAGGATATTCAGTAAGACAATCATTCATTAATTCACATAACCAAATAATTTTCCATTTGCATATTAATTTTCAACTTCACAATTAACCGTAAATCACGCAAGACAAGCAATATATACATTAAAGAAGCACAACTGAATTATTTAACCATTCCAGTATATTATCATATATTTAAAGTTGTAAATTTAACAATCAGTTAAACAAGACAATAAATAACTAACCGGTTCGGTCTCCATTAGTAACCTGTAATTATTCTCAAAAATTTTTAAATTATACATAATACTATATTATTGATTATTAAGTTTCAATTCCATAACAGAGAATAAGGTGAGGGATTCATACTCAAATCAATGTCCGAAATACCAAATTTTCTACTGTGCCTACTGACGGTCTCTGGATTTTTTGAATTTTTTGGTGGTGATTAAAATACGTTTCACGTACCTAAAAATATCTCAAAAATCTAAAATCGGTGTTAAAAATCCTTTTTGACCAATTTCGGGGTTCCAGCACGGCGACATCGGTGTTAATTTAGATATTTCGTATTCATATTCAATAATAAAAAAATATTTATATTCTTTTACTAAATTATTTGAGAATTAAATAAATACCAAAATAAATCAAAACTACTTCAAAAATAGAAAATATTATCCACAAACAAATAAAGAAATATAGAAGAAATTAGTCTATTTAACATAAACTAATCAATCCAAAATATAAATTAGTCTATTAAAATAATAAAATTCATCTATTAAACATCCAACATCAGTTTCACAAAGGTTTCTAAAACCATAATATAGTCTTGCATTTCGGCAACAATAACCTCCATTTTCAATTATCTAAAAATTCGAAAAAAGTAAAAAATCAAAACTAATAAAATAACAAATAAAAAATATTCGAACTTGAGATGTGATATTAGTCATTACCTGGTAAATTAAGCAAATTGGTCATGAAAAAATTACGTCGATCAGGAGAACAAGTCATTAAAGCTTTAGCGATGTTTGGTTTATTCATAAGCAACATAAAAGCTTTTGTTTCTAGAAGGGGATATAATTTCATACGAGAAACCTCTTGATATAGCTCTTCTGCTGAAATAGACGCTTTTGAAATTGTTAATATTTCTTTCACTGAATTTGAAATAGTTCAAACTTCAGCCAGATATTCTTCTTCATAGACTTTTATCAAATATCTCGCTTTTTTTCGCATTAAAGACTCTTGCACCTCATGTTCGAATTCTAAAGTAGGAGTTTCGGGTGTTGGAGCCTCACATGAACTATCCAAACAATGAAAATTAAAATTACCACTTAAATCTTGGGTAATTGGTGCCTCATTTGTAGCATCCAGACCATGTTCATCACCACTCCTCTTTCTTTGTCTTTGAGGATTTAGGGATGTCTCACTTGTAGACTTATTAACTCTATCCTTTCCATACATTTATAATATTTTCTCGTAATTTCACACGCATTTGTTTTTCAATTCTACTACTTCAGGTTGAGTCTATCATGAATAACTATATTAATGTTTGAATAATATAAAAAATGGCAAACAATATATGATAAAGTAAGAGATTTACCTTTATTAGTTGCTCCCAAACTTCCTCTTCTGCTTCGACTCGTTCGGTTATTGGATTTCAGGAAAACCCACTCATTACATATTTGAAAATATCATAATATTTTGAGAATTACCTTTTCAAAATTTTTATATGGTTGTGGATACGTTCTTTATCAATGTCCAGATCTGAAAATGCATTCCTCACTTCTTCATGTACACAATCAATAGCGTGTGATGTGAATGTCCCAGCTGATCTATGACCACACAAACGTTGATCGTAAAATGAGTTTAGTAGGACGTCATCCATATGATCTGACTAGTAGATCATTTTACTTCCTGTATCTGCATTCTTGTTCCTCTTAGCCATTGTCTAAAACACATATGAAAATACCAAATATAATCATATATAAAAAATATAATATGATTACAACAAAATAAATTCCAAATTATAGTATTTAATTAAAATATTTAAGTTACACAGATATCATAAGTTATACAAATGTCATACACCATACAAACATCATAAACTATACAAATATCATAAATTACATAAAATGTAATCAGCTCACATATCAGCTGCTATTACATCTTTAATTGCTTCGCCTTTTCTCATTTTTTTAGTACTGTCCCTAAAGTTACAAGTACTTCATTCGTCTAGATAAACATTTCAGAGTTCTTTATCAACCTCTTGAAGAAGTTCATCAATTTGGTCCTCTTCCCGTAAATAATTATGCAAAATACAACAAGCAAATAAATAGTATTAACAGTCTTAATCCGATAATGAGGTTCAATTGAGGTTTGGATAATTGAAAAACGTTTCTTTAGAACTCCAAAGGCACGTTCAATCGCATTACACGTTTGATTCCTAGAGTATTCACTTAAATGGTAACGTGTTCCTCTATATGGTGTAATTAGTTTACCCTGCAACATGAACCCAGCATCGACAAGGTAAAACTTACCTATAAGCAATAAATAAATTATGTTTTAACATTTTTCTTCAAAAGTATACATTATATATCAAAGTTAAACATATTTAATTACTTTCGTGAATTACTAGAGGATCATCAACTCTATTTAACGTATCTTTTATTATTCTTAAATCTGATGCGGTCCCCTCCCACCCAGTTAAGACGTATGAAAATTTTAAATCAAATAAACAAGCTGCTAACAGGTTTTGGGTGGGTAAATCTTTTCTCTTGCGAAAGTGTAGAGTATCTTTTCTAGACATTTTAACACGTATATGTGTTCTGTCAATCGTATCAATACAATCCTAAAATTAATTGTTAACTAATTAATTAAACATGCACTCGTGTTACAGTTATTAATTAAATGTATATAACTTATATATATACCTTAAAAAATGGAAATAATCTGGATTGTTGACTATTTTCGGAGTCACTTGTGACCTATTTGGCTGATTAATAAATTTATCAGCCATATATACTATACATCGTAGCACATTGTGAAAATGACGACTTATCGCCTCTCCAAATCGTCGAAAAATTTGAGACATGATTCGATTTCTTTCATTGTGTCTTAATAGGTAAAGTGTCTTAAGTACTTGTTCCTTTACAGTTGCACGAACAGTATGCTTAAGTCCACCATCTATAACTAGTAAACGACATAAATTCATAAAAGATGAAACTCTCATCCTAATTATATAATGACAAAATTACTTGATAACAAATTTTGCATAAGCTTATCTCGAGCTTTCTTTCCCTTTAGTCTTAGTTCATGAGTAAACCTATAATTTATCTCGCGCCTTTTATAAACTACTAGCCTTTGAAGTATGATAAATTGGCATAATAAAATAACTACACGTATCAAAATATTTATATTTCTTATCTAATATGTGAACAGAAATGATTTCAAATGCCTAAAATAAAAAAAATAATGAGTTTAATTATTTCAAATCAAAGCAAGTCATAGCATACATTTTAATTAACACACACTTTCATCTATTTGGCGAATAAATTTATGATAATATTTATTTAACCTCATTCTATGTTAACAGAGCTCACATAACTCTCAGCTAAGCCTATGACTTGACTCTTACCTTATCCATCTCTTGACAAGCCTCATCCCTCTGCCAATATACTCAATTCTATTTTTTGTTTCCCAAATGATCACCCTTAATCTTGCTAATTGCCCACCTGATTTATTATTCCCAAACTGTAGTTCCCTAAAATCAGATAGAATATGCTTTTCCCACATACCAAATTTTCTCCTAACTCACTCAGCCCCTGATTTCCCTTATACCCGATTAACACCTTCCTCATCTGCAAGTTATAGCTTCCCTAATTATCGGCTTCATTCCCCCATCACACAATGTAAAGAAAACTAAATTTTAAAAAAATTTAGGGCGGGTTCGGTTTTGGCAAAACTCACATCGAACTAACCCCATTACCATCTCTAAATAGATTTATTATTATGTTTAATTCATTAGTGCTTCAAACAGAAACTAGCTAAATGTAAACTTGGTTTAGTCTTGATAGTTACATCCTACAAGAAATTAATCATACTAACTAAACCAATTAATGGAACAAGGGATGACAGTTCGAGTGTGTAGCCAGGTTCAACAAGATTTGCCACTGATGCCACCTCCCCTAATTTTTCCTAATAAGGTGCAAAAAGAAATCAGTAAGCAGTAAAAGAGTGGTGCTAACAAGGTATTACAATGAGGTATTGGAGATATTCAATGAGATGCAAATAAAGAAAGTTAGGCCTAAAAAATTTATCTTGTCAAGTGTTCTGGCTACTTGTGCTAATCTAGGGGCACTTGATCAAGGTAGGTGGATTCATGCTTATGCAAGAAAAAATTCTATCAAATTGGATGCAGTTTTAGGGGCTGATTTAGTGGACATGTATGCTAAATGTGGGTGCATTAACTTGGCTTTGGATGTTTTTGAGAATATGAACGATAAGGAAGTTTTCTCTTGGAACACAGTGATGGGAGGACTAGATATGCATGCTAGAGCGGATGATGCTATTAAGCTCTTCTTCAAAATACAGAGGGAGAGGGTATTGAGACCAAATAGGATTATTCTTGTCTGTGTTTTAAATGCTTGTGATCATGTAGGATGGGTTGATAAAGGTCTAAAGATATTTAATTCAATGCAAAAAATTTATGGTGTTGAGCCAAAAATGAAGCATTATGGTTGTGTGGTTGATCTGCTAGGAAGAATAAGGCTCTTGGAAGAGGCAGAGGAGCTTATTGCCTCAATGCCAATGAAGCCCAATGCAGCCGTTTGGGGAGCACTTTTGGGTGCTTGCAGGATACATAAAAATGTTGAACTTGGTGAAAGAATTGAGAAAATCTTGCTTGAGATGGACCCTCTAAATTTGGTAAAAGAATTGGGAACATTATGCAAAGGATAGGAGATGGGAGGATGTTGAAAAGTTGAGAAAATTGTTGAAGGGAAGGGGTATCAGAACAACACCGAGAACTGGCATCATTCATGAATTCAAAATGGGTGATGGATCGCACCCACAAGTGAAGAAAATTCACATGATGCTGGTGAAAATCATTGAGAAGTTGCAAATAGAGGGCTATTCACCAAATACCTCTCAAGTTTTATTTGATGTTAGTGAGGAGGAGAAGGAAACTGCATTGAAGTACCACAGCGAAAAGCTTACAATTGCTTTTGGATTGCTTAACACAAAACCAGGTACTCCAATTCGCATTATCAAGAACTTGAAGGTGTGTGAAGACTGTTATTCTGCCACCAAGCTTATTTCAAAAGTTTATAGGCATGAAATTATTGTCAGGGATGTGTTCATACCATCATTTCAAGAATGGGGTATGCTCATGCAAGGATTTCTGGTAAAAGTTCTTAAAATGCTAAGTTCTTAAACAAAAAGCATATGAACTTGCAAAAATAACACTGGGTAACAACTCTTCTTCCACCACAAATTCAAGCTTTGAAAAAAGAAAAAACAAATAAGCAAAAGATGTTTACCATAACCAAGAAGAACATTGTTCAGAGAAGCTTGAAAGGTGAAAAACGAAAGAAATACATGCAAATCAAAGAAAAAACAAAAGAAATACATACAAATCAAAGAAAAACGAAAGAAATTGATGCTGAAAAAATAAAAACAAAAACAAAACACTTACCGATTGAGAATGTGAAAAACGCAAATCAGAAGTAGAATTAAAGACCTAACGTTTGGAAGCAATCAAAGAAGAAGAATAAGCAAATATTAATCGGAGAAGAAGAAGATGGAGCTATTCGTCCTCCCTGCGTGCGATTTGATTGAGGAATAAGAGAAAATAGGGTTCTTAATTGTGAGGATAAAAATAAAATTAATTATATTATATGGGAGTATAAGAGGAAAAAATTAATATGTCGATCACATACTACCAATTCGGTGGTTTAAAAATTCATTCTAAATTTGCCAGTCAGATACCGTTTATTAATATTAGAAGTTGAAACAAACACGATTTTCTCATACCCGTAAAATACCATACATTAAAATTTTACCATTCACCATGATCCAAACAGATGGTAAGTCACCTATTGTGGAACTCTGTTATGAATAATTGTTAATACTTGTAAAAACGTTTTGTGAGCGAATAATATTTATGTTAAGTTTAAATTTATTTATGTAATAAGTACTTACAAAATCGTCATGATTGTTATTACATTACTATTTAATGAGAATAAACACGTCTTAATGATATCACCATATTAAAAATTGATTATGTATGTAAAGATTTTTTTTATATCACATTGACCATGTATCTAAAAAGTTTTAAAATTATATTTATCAAAAATAAGTTTCGTTATATCATTATTAGAATATTTTATGAAATAGTTACGAGGATATTTTATTGATTTATGAAATATAAATATTAATATTAGTTGAATAAAATAATGAAATTGTAATATTTTGTTTACTTAACTCATTGAACACATTACAATAGTCTTCTCTAAATGGCAATCCAACTATTATTAAGTAAGAGCTTAATGAGGTCTGACATACTACAAATTCTCTTAAAAGAGAGAGATACATTAGAGAACGTCGATGCAAGTGATGTGTGGTTGTTGTTAGCTCGTGTCATAAGGTGTTAGGGTATTAGGTTAAGTTTCACAACGAGCACCAGATCTCATATTTGCTTGTTATTATTAATTTTAGAACTACATACAGACTGACTAGTGATAAGTTAGAGAAAAGTGAGGACAATATCAAGTTTGTGCTACTTATTAAGTCTTGGGTGATTCGTGTTATAACAGTTGGGACAAAAGGTCGCGATTTAGATTGCTTTCCACCTATTTATTTAATAAGGTAGAGTATTAGAATTATCTGGGAACATATATATAAATAGACTTTATTTATTATATGATATAAAATAAATTTCTAATAAAAAAGAAAATATTAATAAGATAAAGATTAAAAAAGTTAAATAACTCTCACCTTTCTTAGAGAGGGAATTAGTAAGTTTTTTTTTTTTTTTGGTTTTAAGAGAAAATAAACTCAAAATAAAATACTAGTTATTGAATTTTCTATAATATTCTTTGTATTTGCTTTTATGATATTTATATTTTATTTTTTAGTGACCTTTTCTACTAATTAATGGTATATTCTCATAATATGCTTAGCTTGACTCTTTTAACTTGTGTCCTTGAAATTTACCTAAATTAACTATAACAATTAAGGAGATTAATTTGGTTAATTTAGTTTTTAGTTAAGTCAATCAAAAAAAAAAAAAAACCAGGAATCAAACTAGTAATAGAAAAAAAGATTAAGATCTTTAGCTTTTCTTAAATTATAATTATATATGTTGCATTAATAATATTATATATTGATTTAAAATTTTTTCTATTCCATTTTGGTAACATATTTTATTAATTATTAAGGTTATTTAGTTAATTATCAAATTCATATAGTCTATTTGATCGGTTCAGTTTTTGTTGGTTTGTACGGTTTGATCTACTTGTTTAGTTACTGTATTTTAGTCGACTTATTGAGTTTTTGAAATTTTTTAATGCAGTGGACCAAATTGATTGAATGTTCTTCCCTATATGTAATTGAAAATTACAATATATATTTTTAATTTAATTTCTAAAATCTCTCCATGAATCATTAAGTTATTAGTAGTCATTCAGAAGTACTTACAAAGATTCTGCATTGTTACCTAGTGACCCTCACCATAGTTTTCATGAAACTAACTAGTGACATTCAAAGCATATGTGATATTTGACCTTATGTATGACATTGCATACATGATAGGCCAAATACTCAAAGTGTAAAGAATATATTCTTAAATAAATAAGTTTATAAGATATTCTTAAATAAATATATTCCATGGCACGTGTATATCCACTATTAGAATTTTCTATATTAACCTCTGTAATCTTTCTTATTTGTATTAAATAAGAGGTAATAGATACAAACTATTAAATAAATATTAAATTTTTCTACAACCAGTTGCTTATAGGAAGAAAATAAGATATAGATTATAAGAAGAACAACCATAGAGTTGGAGTATTAAAGAGATTGAATGTCGAACCGCGTCCCATGACACTATTTCTTGCTTGATTTCACTAGTGTAAGTACCCCCCCTTATATACTATCAAGCAAAAAAGTGTCACTCTTAGAATTTTCGTGTCGAATCTTTAGATAATATTTTCTTGAATAATGACATTTCATGGGCAATTGTGTAATTATTGATTATGTCACGATTATCGGACTAAATTAAGTACATAAGAAGTGGAAGTTATTTTGTTCCCATGTCCATAAAAATATTTCTCAAACATCCATGAAATGTTTGAACTTCACAAGAGAAAAGACACATTAAGATATAACTGAAAGAGTTATATTCATTCAAGAGTTCTCTTGTGTACAACTTGGTTTCCTACCATCGGCAATCTAATTCCACACTCAGTTTATAACTATAAACTAATGATGAATCCCAAAAAGTTCTAAGTGCCTTGATCCCTAGTCATAAGAAGACCAAATGGTCTTGAATGCAAGCCATTTTTCACTCTAACTCTTTCAAAGTCTCTAGTCTTAGGTACCAATGCAAGATATATATGATTCATATCTCCGAAGATCTATGATTATTTAGAATATCTAAGACAAATTGAATCATATCATTGTCAGCAACATGCTTAAATTTTTGAAAAAAAAGAGAAGAAAAATACTATCAATGTTTTCCTTGGATGCATTTGGTTTACTGTATTGAAAATATCTAACCTTGTATAAGATTCAAATAGTGTTGCTTTCATCCCATGTCATACTAGATTTAAGCAATTAAAAACTTTCTCCATATGATGAGCTCCCTCACCATAAAACACATTCGTAAAATGTTCATGAAAAATGATCTCCATCTGTGTATACGATCTTAAACCCGTACTCTCTCAACATGAAAAATTGTATTTTTGAATTGAAAAAATTTAGTATTTCGATCACTACTTTTCAATAGATTAACGCGGAATACTTGAACCTACATAGTTTGCTCCGGTTGTGTAAACATCAAACTTGATCTCTTCCTCATATTTATTTGAATTGAGAGATTGTTGAAGCCAAGACCAATTATACTTGACCTAGGTAATCTATGTTGTTACAATTCCCACCATTACTCCATTTTTGGAATGATTGAGCCTTTGTAGGTACATCACTTTTTTTTCTTTAAAAATTTTCGTTATTTTATCAAAAAAGAAAAAAAAATATTGAACTTCAATTTACAGTCAATAGGAAAACATTGGTGCTGCAATTATTTCATTAGAAAAATAAGGAACGGCCGGCAAAATTATAATAATCCATGGATAAGATAGAAATCGGACACTTGGACGTTGAAAAGCTTATCACTGTGATGAAACCAAAGTCGATGCATCTATAAAATCAAGGTCAGTAGTATGAGCTGTAATCAATATGTATGTATATGCATACGTATGATGGACTCCTCAAATATACATATATATATATATATATATATCGGTATACATATAATAAGTGGTGGGGATCAAAAGGTACTAATTTGGAGTTTGGAGTGATGGAGGAGGAAAAGCAGCAACCTCAGCAGGGACCAACTCCAACTTTGCCATTGCCAAGTAATTATCTGTAACTCAATTTGATTCATTTTTATCCATATATGCATACATGTAAAGCTGTATATATAGATGTAGCTCGTTTCGGTGACTGTTGATTTATATATGTAAATGTATGTATATATATATGACTACACGGTTGGTTATTATTTGTTAAGTTGAATATGCCCAAGTAATACCTCTCTCTCTCTCTCTCTATATATATATATATGTATGGATGTGTATATGTAAAGGTGTATATACATACGGAGCTGCAGGGTTTTACGGGCAGTTGGGTGGATCGAACGACGGGGCTGGGAAGAGTGAATGGCCGGAGCTTGTAGGAAAAAGTGCAGAAGAAGCAGAGAGGAAGATAAAAGAAGAAATGCCAGAAGCTGAGATACATGTGGTTCCATCGGATCACTACATCACAAGGGATTTCAGGCTCGAACGCGTTCGATTATTCGTTGACTCTGCTGGGAATGTAGAAAACGTTCCCAGAACTGGCTAACATATATATATATATATATATATATATGTATGTTTAAGTTTATCTCTCTCTCTCAGTCACAAACACCTACGTGAATCCTTTTTTTTATTTATTTAAATAAAGTCTTCATGTTGTTTATTTGAAAATTGAGACTGTATATGTATACTGGAATTTCATGGTTACATTATGTGTGTACATATATATATATATATATATATATATATGCTGGGATTACTCTGTTTCTCTTGTCTCTCCTCCACCTGTCTCTTCTCTTCGTTTTTTCAACCAACAGAGAACCTACGTGCTTCTCTCCATTATCGACTTCAGTACCTAACGGAGGAAGAGAAAACATCTTCTCAAAACGCACCGTTTTAGCACGATCCTTTTCTCTAAATAAGAAAATTCATGAACATTTTTCCTCATGGGTAACTATTATTATGCTACATCTTAACCTAGTTTGTACATCGTAGAGAACTTCTAAAATCTCGTAATATAATCACGAAATGATTTTTCATTCTTTTAAAGAATTTTATTGAGTTGGATTTTCTTTTTTCCCTCCGAAATACTAACAAAACGTGCCAATAAATGACTTGGGAGGTCTTCGAAGTTTTGGAGGAACTTCGGCTTCAATTTCTATAACCATTCACTTATTAATTTTTAGGGTAAAAAGGAATTTTATGTAGGTTATTACCTAATTCTCTTAATGAAATTTCATAATACTCCTATAATAGTTTTGATGAATTGCTAATTGTGTATTTCATGTTGTTAATCAAGCTACAGAAGCTTAAACTTCACAAGAACAAGTTTCTCTATTAGGTTCGAAGGAAACGAGAACTAATTATCATTTTAGGAGAATAGGTCTCTATTATAGCGGTGATATCCATCACTAGGTTCAATTAAAATCTTCAACAACTTTATTTGAGATTCTCTGAGTGACAATATTCTTAATAAAAGAGGCTTATATAATAAAATAACTGAAAATGAAAATGATAGTGCCGAAAATAAACTTTACGATGACTTTTATCAAACATCTTGTATACAAAAAAAAAAAGAATTGAAAAACTTGATTCAATTCAACCAAAGACCAGCCTTTAAATAAGTAAATTTGTAACTACTAACAATAGAAAATTGACTAGCATCCAAATAATTGGCTAATTTTAAATGAATAAATTACCTATTAAGATCTGCCTAATTAACTAGTTTCAAGATAATAAATTACCCACTGACTAAATGTCTACATTAAATCTCTAACAAACATCATCTCATGCTCTTCGTGTAAATCACCAATCGCCCTTTCATTCTTTCCCAAGCCCCAACTACAACCATCTTTATAACCCTGGAAAACTGGGATAGTGACTAAACAGACTTCCCTCTTTCATGATCCAGATTGACTTGAAGCTGAGGGATCTAATCCATTAGGCTTCCTTAATTCTGTTTTTGAAAGGGTAGATAAGGATTGGGTGGCAATAGATAAAATGGGCTTCTGTGTATTTTCCTGAGTATTCATAATATGGGTCTACAGCAAATAGATAAAATGGGCTTCTGTCTTTGCAATCACATTTTCATTATATGCCTCCACGATAATGGTCGTCTTCTATTTACTCTAAGAAATCATAGGAACCCTTTATATGATCTGATGTTTCAATATCATCATAATATTCATTCAAAAGTTCTCTTGTATACAACTTGATTTTCTAGCATCGACAAACTAGTTCTATGCTCAGTTTATAACCCTAAATTGGTGATAGATCGCAAGAAACTTTGAACGCCTTGATCCCTGATCACGAAAAAGACCAAATGGTCCTGAATGCAAGCCATTTTCCACCCAACTATTTCACAGTCTCTAGTCTTAATTATCAATGAAAGATATGTATGATTCATATAACCTAAGAAAATGATTATTCAGAATATCTAAGATAAATTGGATCACATTAAAAAGAAAAATAGAGTGGAAATATTATCATGGCCAGGTGTTTTCGTCCGGTGCATCTAGTTTACTGCATTGAGAACATCTAACATTGTATAAGATTTCTTCTTCACATTTATTTGAATCAAGGAATTCTTGAAGCCGAGACAAATTATATTTGACCTAGGTAATATGTTTTGTTACAATTTCTGTTAAGAATTAATTTGTAAATTAGAATATAATTAATTAATTTTTTAGTAGTTGAACTTAATAAATTAGAATCTCTATATATCTTTTGGTTTAGTAGCAGTTGTGAGTCATAAATTAGATTTATTATATTTGTTGGTGATTATAATTAATTCTAGTAGTTGTAATAATGCCTATAAATAGTCATGTACTTGAAGCTTTTTTGCAAGAACCATAATAAAAAAACTTGAGTTTTCTCATTAGTCTCTCTCTCTAACTTCTTCCTCTTATCTATAACAAAGTGGTATCAGAACTTGGTTTCTTATTAAAATTCTAGCGATGGCTAGCAATGATTTATTTTCTTTCTAATTTCTTTGTCTTACAAAAAAAAATTATGAGAGTGGGTGTGTTCGTATAAAAGTCATAATTGGCTCACAAGATGTATGAGATATTATAGAAAGAGACTTTACTCCACCCAAAAATGAAGGATCTTTAATTCAAAATGAGAAGGATGCTTTTGTAAAAATAAAGAAGAAGGATCAACAAGCCATTGCTTATCCATCAAGGTTTGGATGAATCTGTATTTCTAAATGTGGCCGATGCTACCAAAGTAAAGCAAGCTTGGGAGATTTTGAAGAATTTCCTCCAAAGAGTTGATAAGGTGAAAAAGGTACGACTCCAAACTTTACGATGCCAGTTTGAAGCTTTACAAATGAAGGATGTTGAATCTATTTTAGATTTTTGCTCAATGGTAAAGTCTATAATAAGCTAAATGAGGAGATATGGTGAGATGATAGAAGATGTTTGTGTGGTGCAGAAAATTTTTCGATCGTTACCACCAAAATTCGACTATGTGGTTTGTGCCATTGAAAAATCAAATAATTTAGACAATTTGATATTTGAACAATTAGAGGGATCTCTACAAGCTTATGAAGAAAAAATAAAAAAAAAAATAAGAAAAGCCTTTAGAACAAGTTCTCAAATCAAAAGCATCTTTGAATGATGGTGGAAAGCAAATAGGACAAGGAAAAGATAGAGGACGTGGTCGTGGTTAAGCATTCAAAAGAGAGAAAACTCAAGACGATGTCGATAATGAAGACAAAAGTCAACTGTCAAATAGAGGTCGTGGAAAAGGAAAAGGAATAGGAAGAGGTAACTATAAAAATTATAACAAATCAAATATTGAATGTTACAATTGTCACAAATATGGACATTATACTTGGGAATGTCGTAACACTTTAAACGAGAATGAGGAACAAGCTAACTCTGTCAATGATAAACAAGATAAGAAAGAAACAACTTTGTTACTAGCATGTAAAGAGAGAGATAGTGATACCCATAAAAAGTATGGAGTAGAATGAAACCTAATATCAACCATTTGTGAGTTTTTGGAAGTATTACATGTGCTCATGTCCCGCAATAAGAGAGATTCAAGCTCGATGATCGAATTGTCAAACGTATTTTTATTGGGTATAATGCAAACTCAAAAGGCTACAAATTGTATAATCCAAACAATGGCAAGATCATGGTAAGTAGAGATGTTGAATTTAATAAAAAAGTGATTTGGAATTAGGAGAAGAAATAAGAAAATGCTTATGATTTTTTTCCATACTTTGAAGAGGAAGACCAAAAGACCATGGTACCTTTACAAGAGGCAACTCTATCTCATTCTCCAACTCATGTTGCATCACCCACTTCTTTAGAAAGTTCAAATGGAAGGTCACGAAAGTTGAAGAACATTCAAGATCTTTATGATGAAACTGAGGAGATCACTAATTTTGATATAAATGATTTGTTTTGTCTTTTTCTTGACAGTGAACCGATGAATTTTGATTAAGCCATCAAAGATTCAAGATGGAGACAAGCTATGGAGAAAGAGATCATATCCATAAAAAAAAACAACACATAAGAGCTATCTACTCTTTCTAAGGGACATAAAACTATTGGTGTCAAATGGGTCTATAAAGCTAAAAAAGATTCTCAAAGAAATGTGAAAAGGTACAAGGCAAGACTTGTGACTAAAGGATACAAGCAAAAACATGGGATTGATTATGATGAGGTTTTTGCACCAGTTGCTCACATGGAGACTATTCGCTTACTCTTAGCTATTTCAGTTTAAATGAAGTGAAAAAATTTTCAGCTTGATGTAAATCAGCATTTCACAATGACTATCTTAATGAAGAGGTTTATATAGAACAACCATTAGGTTTCGTGATTGAAAGGCATGAAGATAACGTGTTGAAATTGAAAAAAACTTTGTATGGGCTAAAACAAATGCCAAGAGCATGGAATTGTCGTATAGACAAGTATTTTGAAGATAATGAATTTGTTTGTTGCCTTGATGGATACGTTTTTTTTTTTGTGAAGTATCATTCTAATGGTGAAAAGAGGGAGTGTTAAGAATTAATTTACAAATTATAATACAATTAATTAGTTTGTTAGTAGTTAAACTTTATAAATTAGAATATTTATATATCCGTTGGTTTAGTAGTAGTTTTACGTTATAAATTAAATTTATTAAATTTGTTTATGGTTACAATTAATTTTAATAATTATAATAATAGCTATAAATATACATATAATTTAAATTTTTTTATAAAAATTACAATAGAAATACTTGAATCTTAATCTCTCTAGCCTCTTCCTCCTATCTGTAACAATTCCCACCATTACTTTATCAAAAAGAAGAAAAGATAATTGAAGTTTAATTTACAGTCAATAGGAATACACTGGTGCTGCACTTATTTCATTAGAAAAATAAGGAATGGCCGGCAATATTATGCAGAAAAGTATAATAATCCATGGATTAGATAGAAATCGGACACATGGACGTTGAAAAGCTTATCATCGTGATGAAACCAGAGTTAATGCATCTATTAAATGGAGGTCAATAGTATGAGCTGTAACACACACACACACACATATATATATATATATACGCGTACACATGTGACGGACTCCTTAAATATATATATATATATGCATATATGTATATGTATACATATAATAAGTGGTGAGGATCAGAGTTTGGAGTAATGGAGGAGGAAAAGCAGCAGCCTCACCAGCAACCAACACCAACTTTGCCGTTGCCAAGTAATTAGCTATATCTTGATGTGCTTCAGCACATACATACGTATGCATACATGTAAAGATTTATATATAGGTGTAGCTAGTTTCGGTGACTGTTGGTGTATATCTGTAAATGTATATGTATATATATGACTGCACGGTTGGTTATTATTTGTTAAGTTGAATATGCCCAAGTAATACCTCTCTCTCTCTTTCTCTCTCTCTCTATGTGTGTGTGTGTATATATATATGGATGTGTATATGTAAAGGTGCATATACGTATGGAGTTGCAGGGTTTTACGGGCAGTTGGGTGGATCGAACGACGGGGCTGGGAAGAGTGAATGGCCGGAGCTTGTAGGAAAAAGTGCAGAGGAAGCAGAGAGGAAGATAAAAGAAGAAATGCCAGGAGCTAAGATACACGTGGTTCCATCGGATCACTATATCACAATGGATTTCAGGCTCGAACGCGTTCGATTATTCGTTGACTCTGCTGGAATTGTTGAAAAAGTTCCCAGAACTGGCTAACATATATATATATATATATATGTGTTTATCTCTCTCTCTCTGTCACAAACACCTACGTGAATCTTTTTTTTTTTCCAAATAAAGTCATCTTGTTGTTTATTTGGAATTTCATGGTTACATTATGTGTGTACATATATATATATATATATATATGCTGGGGTTACTCTGTTTCTCTTGTCTCTTCTCTTCGTTTTTTCAACCAGCAGGAACCTATTTGCTTCCCTCCATTATCGACTTCAGTGCCCAACGGAAGAAGATAAAGATCTTACCAAAACGCACCGTTTCAGCAAGATGGGAGGCGGTATCAGGTCCGGGTCGGGTCAGCCCATAGGCCAGGTCGTTTTTCTTATGTTGGTTGGATTGGTTTTAATCTAGATGGACTTCGGGTTTTCTGACGGGCTTGGACTTTAAAATGCGTTTTGGGATGAAATTGCATGGATGTGCTGAACATGGCATGCGCCATGCATGGTCATCGCCAACTTAGCGATGGCATGAGTCATCATCCATCTCTTGTCGTACGTTATTCCATTCGTTTTATACGCGTAGTATGTACATATCTCTTGTCATACATTAAACTTGAGAAATTAAGTTTAGAAAAAGAGGACTAATTAACATATTTGAGGTCACATTAAGTTATTTCAATGAACGAGTTTCTGTTGTAGTGGTAATATCTCTCTAATATCGTACTTCTATTGGAGCTGATTTTAATCCTTTAAATCGTAAAAAATTAAAATTTGTAAGTGTAAGTTGCAAAATAACAATAATACTACTACATGTATTGAGCCTATAAAATTATTATGTTTTCTTATTATCGTTATGTTACTTCATCCAGTTGATCCTTTTGCTGCATGAAACGAGTATATTTTTCAGTGTTAAATGACTTTCAATCTTTATAATTGTGTTTTCATTATTTGTCTCCACTTTAACTAACGACATCTTTTTCCTAATAACAGGGTCAACAAATATTTTGTTTAGTGATTCCATTAACTTAAGAAAATAGGTGTAGTATTTGTTTGTTCATTCTCGTTGATGGTGTGTAAAAGAGTAGCATAGGAACCCTTTACATATTATGGTGCTTTAATATGGCCATAATGATTTTCACGTGCCTTCTTCGAATGACCTAATCTACTACATGAGTAGAAAAACAAGGGAAACTACTTGTACGGAAACCCATACAATGATGATCACCATTACTGAAATTAATGTTTCACATAGGAATGGGTTGTGAATGTCGAAATTGATTCGACTCTGTAAGTGAGGGATTATACCACCTATTATCATAGGATCCACAAAGAGAACCTCCCCAATTTTAGTATCGTATCTTTTTTTTCACTTTTTTTTTTTCACAAGGTCAATGGAAGATCATAAATGTGCCCCAATAACTCAATATGATAACATAAAATCTATCTTAAGGTACGTTACCAGTAAACATAGCGAGACAAATAATAGAGCACTTAAAATATCATGATGTGCCCCTATGCTCATGTTAAACATCCTTTTCATTATCGAATTGAAAGAGGAATAAATTCTTTGACCGCACTCTAGCCTCCGTATGGCTTTTTAGCCTCCAAAGTTTCCTCATCATCTATGGAAAAACCTAGGTACTTATTGTGCACTTTGTATGCTTCCTACCAATCAGTAGAAACTTTATACTCTTACTATCTTATAAGAGAAGAGAACTAGACAGATTAAGAATCTCGATTTCTATTTAAGTAAATTGTAGATCCCGTATGAAATTTAAGAATGAGGCCATAAGATAAAACTGAAAGAATCACAATAATTAGCATCAATCACAGAGATAAAGTTGTACCTACACAAACAACAACAACAAAAAAACTATAAACAATATAAAACTATATTATAATAGAGAGTAAAGGTCAAATAACTCCAAGAATAGATGATAGAAAAAGTATCAGAAGACGACAGAAACAAAATAGACCAGAAATCAGTATTGAAAATCTAACTCTTATTTTACGTGTAGCAAAAGCGAGGATAAGACACTCAATATATGTTGAGAGGTAAACCCAATAATAAGAGAACAAGTTCGGATAAGTTAAAAGCTTTTAATACGGTAATATACACTTATTCACATTTATATCTGATTGATTTTTATTTGATTTACCGGTCATTTACAATTATATATATGGTAATCACACTTGTATTTCCATTTTGAATTAAATTATACATACGATCAATTTGAAAATTATGATGAATTAATAAACACAAAATGGAGATGATTAAATCAACCTCTATTTACAATTAGAACTTTATAATTTTTGTCACGACTCGAAATATTATAAATGAGAAGCAAAGTTGAAAAATTCTAAGGCCGAGTTTGGTGCCGTGTTCAATAAATCAATTTGGATACGGTGGACCAAAACAAATCGTTGGTTTAATTTTTATAAAATAATTTCTTATTTAATTTATCTTTTCAATTTATTCAATAATAAAATATCTATATTAAAAATTACAAAAATTTAAAATAATTAATTCTCTATTTGTGTAGTTTAAAATTTTGAAAAAAAAAATTATTCAAAATTATGGAGGAAAATTAGCTTTTTGAAAAAGAAAAATTCAAAATAATAATAATAATAATAATGTTCACATGTTATTTCCATGTATGCCCACCTTTACTTATAGTGGCGGCTCTGGAAAAAAAAAAAAAAATTCCTTTCCCACCCACATATACAGATGCATGTATAGATACATACATACATACATACATACATATACATATATATACATATATATGTATATGGTCTACCATGATCATGACTTATTTGACATATAAACTAAGAGCTTCTCTATAGATTGGTAGTGGGTAACCACTATTTGATTCAAGACCAACCATCATGTGCTTATTAATCAATCACAAAAATTAAAACATAATGACAAAATTTAAAGTATGATTTTAAAATTTTTAAATTTTTTTTTTGTTATATCACGTGAATTTATGGTCAAATTTGTCTCAGTTAAATTACTAATTTAGAAAAAATTTTAAAAAAATTGTTTTTTATTTTTACGTCGTACTTAAACCCGTTATATCTTGTTTTAATTTAATTTTATCTATTTAATCGTTAATAATCATTGACTCCGATTCAATGGGTATCCGTAGGATGTTAATTTAATTTCGTTTATTCTATGAAATAATCTACTATTACCTTCTAAAGAAAATGACTATAAGGCACTAAATCTATATATTTTTTATTTTCTTTTGTTCTCCGCTTGTAATTTTGTGTTGTATTGAAAGAATTATTTTCGTGTCTTTCGTTTTTCGAGTCAGGACGAAACATATTGAAATTGACTATTATTTTGTGACAATATTGATGACTACTAAAACGAAAAGTTTGATGCATTTTAGTTCGATATTCGATTCAAACTTTCTCTCATATTCTGGTTTTTTTTTCGATCGAATTCAATTCTCGAACAATGAACAACCCTAAATTACCAATTTGTTATTGAAGGAAGGTGTTAAAGGATACATATACTCTTCGTTCGCTATGTGGTGCTTTACATTTACAGCTATATTGCTGACATGAATCCTGAGGAAAGGTAAATCTGGTCCAAGTATTAAATAGGAATGAAAATTTGATGGATGAGATGAAAATCTGTACAAGCACAAACAAAGAGATGTAGTTTTCTTGGAAAGTAGATTATTTTTCCGGGAAAATTCTTTCTGGTCTTGTAGAAACCAAGAAAAAGAGTTCGAAAAGAAGTACATGTTCGAAGTCTGAATTCCTTCTAAATTATCTCTCTCTCCTGGTTTCTCCAAGAAGGGAACGTGGAGAAGTAGAGAGAGAAGCAAAACTGGCACCACCGATTGCATTTCCCATGAAAGAGTAGGAAGTACTTACGTTATCAAAAGAGGAAGATGGGAATGAATTGACGAAATCATCAAACCCCTCTGCTCCGGCGCCGGCGCCGGCGCTGCTCTTACCCCCCTCGGATCCAGTGGGTGGCATCAAATAGTCTGGAACCTCACTTTCCCAATCCAAAAAACTCACCACCTGTCTCATCGTAGGTCTTGCCATGGGGATGTTGTTGGAGCACATTAATCCGAGTTTAATCACCATTAACACCTCACCCACTTCATATTTCTCGTTGAGTCGCTGATCTACCACGTCGAGAACCTTACCTTCTCTGTAATTTTCCCATACCCAATCAACGAGGACTAACTCCTCCGGCAAGGCTTTTGGCTCGATGGGTCTTCTCCCACAAACCGTCTCTAGCAATACAGCACCAAATGCGTACACATCGGAGCTCGCGTTAGCCTTTCCAGTTCTGGGTAACTCTGGTGCAAGATAACCCAGAGTACCCACGACCCGAGTTGTACCCGGATTCGATCCGTGTTCATACAATCTAGCGAGCCCGAAATCGCCTAATCTTCCATTTAATTCACTGTCGAGTAATACATTACTAGCTTTAACATCTCTGTGAATCACGATCTGTTCGTAGCCTTCGTGTAAGTAAAGGAGTCCAGAGGCTACCCCTTTTATGATTTTAAATCTCTGCTCCCAGTTCAAAATCATTTTCGGTTCGTCGAATAAGAATTTATCTAAGCTGCCATTAGCCATGAAATCGTAAACAAGGAGAAGATCACCTCTTCTTCTACACCAACCCAATAACTGAACCAAGTTTCGGTGACGAAGACGACCTATACTAGAAATCTCCGATAAAAATTCTCGCAAACCTTGTTTTGATTCGTGGGAAACTTGTTTAACCGCGACTTGGATTTTTGAACCAGGAAGTACTCCTCTGTAAACTCGACCAAATCCACCATGACCAAGTAGTCCTTTGTCACTGAAACTTTTGGTTGCTTTCTTGAGCTCTGCGTATGAATATCTCTGTGGTCCGATTTCCAGTTCCCAATCTTCGATTATATCTGCGTTTTTTATTTTCCAAAACAGATATATAGCAATCGCCATCACAGACATGGCGAGAACCACCGACATGAGAGAAACTCCGATTGTTAACGCTGTATGTTTCTTCTTCGGACCTGGTAATGGAGGAAGTGAAGAGAGATGAAGAGGTCGAGGTTGACCATTGACCTTAAAGCTCCAACCCAGAATATAATGTGAGCTAGCTAGCAAACCCGTTGAAGCAGAGAAACCAACGTACATGAAATCGTGTAAGATTGGGGAGAGATCCACTTTATAAGACAAGATCGGTCTTGTGGGTTTGGAAGAATTTGGGGAAATCGTAACGTTGATTAGATTCGTTGAGGAATCGTAATCGATCCAAGTCTGAACAGGTTTTCCACTCTTGAGACTGATATTTTGCTTATTGGAATCATCAACGTAATAAGAAGCAACAACAGAAGCATTAGAAACCATACTGTTGAGATTGATTCCAATATGATTATCGTTGATGTCCTGAAACTCAAAATCCTGAACAGTATCAAACTCCACCGCGATTAGATGGTTTGTGAAGTTTCCGTTATCGGTTGCATTGAGAAGTCCAAGATACTGACTGGGCAGCGCCTGGAGATCTTTAGATGTAGCGATGGCGAAAGCTAGGCCATGGCCGCCAAGTCTGGGATACTCAGGGACTATACCCAAAACAAAAGAAGTAGAAAAAGATACAGGTTTACCATCGTTCTTGAGTCGGATCGGAGCGGCATAGAAAGCATGACCCAGTAACCGACTGGTCTCGTTTGTTAAGCGAAGAACACCATTTTTCTGAATCTCTGCAATTCCGCTCAAGGTCAAGTTGGTGGGATCTACGTCTTTGAATCCAGGGAAGTAGAGGTCAGTGAGCTGAGAGAAAACAGCGGGTGAGAGAAACAGAAGAATTACAGAGAAGAATCCAAGAACACAAGCCATGTTAGGAGAGGAAATCATAGGAATCGAAAAGGGCTCATAGACTCGATACGAAAACTCACGAAGAGAACCAGGATCTTGTATACGAGATGCCTAATTTGACGAGAGAGAGGAATGTGGGAGCTTTTCCGAGCATACCCACATGGGTTCACATAAACAAAGAAGAGAGAGAGAGAGAGAGAGAGAGAGATGTTTCACTTAGTGAGAAACGCGTACGTATATGCAGATGTATATATGTATGAACAGATGTATGTATAGGAGGCGGCCATTGAGATATATTATCGTCTTCCATTAGAAGTGCCGTTATTATTGATTTCAAAGGGGGAAGTGACTATAAACATATGACGATGACAAAACCCACTATCCAACAACTTTGTTTTTTCCTTTTTAAAAGAATTTTTTTGACCATGGAAAAATTAGGTCTAATTTTTTTTTTTAATTTCTACTTTCTAAAGTCAAATTTCCTTTTTATTTCTCGCAATTTATATTATTTTATAAAAAAAAATCTTTAAATACGTTATGTCTCTCTTTTTTTAGAAATTAATAAAATTTTAACTTTACCAACACCGTAATTAATAATAATTACTCAAATCACTTTCAAAACCTGCTATCGACTCATTTGAAAGAGATACTATTTTAAAAGAACGAGTCGCAAAATACTATGTCTTCACATAACACCGAGTGAGAAAAGAGAAATATTTGATTGATCAGCTCAAGCCTAGTGTTTGGCGATGCCCTTGATATACTACGAGCTATTCGGATTAACGTTTTCCAAGTGGTATTGCTTGAAACCAAAACACCATATTACTAGTTATAACTCAGTAAAAGAAAAAAAAAAGTAGATGTTTGATTCATTAACTTGAAGTTTTTATTATATCACTAGACAGAGTTTATTAATAAAAGTGTGTTTCTACTATACAAAAGAATGCTCAAATTGATTCATTCTTAACGAGGAGCAACTCAAGCGAAGGATCACAAGAGCTCATGCATGTGGGACAAGAGTATAGAGTTTTTTGGTTTATCGACTTAGAGTTATTATTCTAGCATTTGCTGACCCTCGTGAATAGATAGACCTTCTTCAGAACATAAGGTGCGCAGGTTTTATCAATTCGTTAGTTATACAACCAAGAAATGAAGGGGTCGTATGTCATTTGCCTCCAATTATAACTCAGCGAGAGCACAAATGCTTAGCTTATAAGCTTAAGGTTTTTATTCCATTATTTACTAGCCCTTAAGAATAGGATTTGGATCTTAAGGCAACAAAGTTCTCGATTTGACTCATTTAAAAGTGGTAGAATTTAAAAATGACGTAACAGTAAGATACAATGCCTCTAGGTACCTATCGATGAGAATAAAAAGATGTTTGATCTCTGGATACTTATTATAGTGTTCTGTGACCATAAAAAAATTTCCAAATGCAAAGTGTATGGAGTGTACAGATTCACTCGTCCACAAGTTGTGCAACTAAAAATAAAGGGTGTGCAAGATGTCATGTTATTGTTACCTTTTGTTAAGAGTAAGGAAAGACATGATATCTTGTCTCCAATGATACTAAACACAGATACGAGACGTCTGAATCAACTCTCTTAGTGGTATAAATACTTGATAATGGGTTATACCTTTGGATACCATTAGATAAAACATACTAAATATGAAGTAGTAAGAAAGACTACATTAAAAAATTTTACTACAAGCAGAAGAAAGAGCAAAACAATAAATCAGGTGAAGAAAATAAGAAGAATGACAAGAAGAAGGAAGTCATAGCTACAATCTCTTAAGACTTTATGCTATTTTATGAGAGTCAGTGGCAAGTCTAACCTCTTACGATTCTACTTACATTGTTAATAATTAGCTCTTTTATTCGTGTCACTTCTGAAAGAGAGTTATTCATGTCTTACCTTTTCGTACATTCAGTAAAGTGAATATAAAAAATTGTGGTGTTACTAGAGTACGAATTTGTCTTAGAATGACGTAAGATATGCTTCTGATACGAGGCTTATCGTATTCTGTGCCGGTAGACTTGATGATGTAGGCTATTATAACAAATTTGGTGATTAACTATATTTTTATAATTTATTACGATATTTAAGTTAGACATAAAATAAAATGAAATTAATCCTAAAATTCTCTTAAATGAAGAAAAATTAAAATGAAATTTTGTCTAAGTTTTTCCCTTCTTGCACGCAATTAAATGAAGAACCACGCTTAACAAATGATAGTGATAGACAATGAAGTACGAGTTCAATAAATAAAGGAAACTACATCAATCACTGTCTTCTCGTACACCAATATACACTGTGCATATATATATATATATATAGATATATGTATATGCACACACAATACAGTAAGGACAGCAAGAATGGAATCCTAAGTTAAGAGCGTCTTAGTTAAAAATTTATAATATTATTAATTATATTATTATTAGTGTATAAACCTTTCATAATATGTGTGTGTGTGTGTGTATATATATATATATATATATCCGTGGTTGGCATCACGGACATTACCTTCTACACATGGCGTCCGGCGAGCTGGCTAACTTCTTCTTCTTCTTCTTCTTCGACAAAGAAAGACCTTGCAATTCTTTTGTCTTTTGTACTGGACATTGACAGAGACACTGTATGTTTTTATAGATATATAATACATATAAGTGTATGTCTGTGTGTACCCTATCAGAAGTTTTTAAATAGTCTTTCTTTTGGGTCAAGGTAAAATAAGCTTACATATATATATATATATATATATATATATATTTATCTGGCTTATTCTCAAGGACCCACTATTAATCTTCTTCTTATTGTATTTGATTATATTTCAGATTTTTCAACACCACCAGAAACAGAGAAATGGCGTCTCTATCTCCCTCCACCCACCACCAACAAGTTTTGAAATAAATCACATGGTGAAGTTCTTTAACATTTTGTCATAATTAGAATTTGAATTGAACATTTCTTGTTAATAACCTAATCTTGATAAAAACATTATCCCCGAGTCTCTAAAAGTATATCGCTTGTTCTTTTATATTAATATCTATTCAGTTTTAAAACTTAGATACGTATAAGAATTTGTAATGTTTCAAATAAGTAAGTGCAATGTATTTGTATTTGTATTGAATTTAATCGGGTGGGTCACCTATGACGGAGTTAAAAGATTGTGATTAGTTAACACATCTAAAAAAAAAAAATTACCCACTTAGTATTCTGTTTAAAAAAAAAAGTAGAAGAAAAAAAAAGGAAACACAACATACTAAGAGGAAACTCACTCTCTCTCTCTCTCGCAGACACAAAAGTTATGCTTTTGTGAAGAAGAAGAAGAGATTTTTTGTAACGGCCACAGAAATTTAAAAGAAAATACATATAATAATCTGAGTACATAAGCGAAATAAAAGATTAAGTTTAACATCCCTTACACAATAACTTAAAAGTACTAAACAATATCGCGGAATAAGTTCTCTGAAAGAAATACGAGAAATGAAAAAAATAAAAAAAACTATAAAGTATCTAGCATCTACTCACAGCCTTCTTGCGGATTAGGCTCGGGAACCAGGTCCTCATGATCTGAAATGGTTAAATAAGGAATGAGTTACACTAACCCAGTAAGGATATCATACTATATCACCATCACAGAAGTAAAGGTTGGTAGAAAATCAAAACAACCAATGAAGCAGTAGATTTAAACCAATACATTTATTTAAAATAAAATCATTTATCTTTTTTCTTGCCGTCGGGGAATTGATTGAAACAAATTACAGAAGCAGTAATATCATACAGATCACAATTTCATGTATAGTCAGTAACATAAAATATATTATAAATTCGTATTCATTAACGATAACTTATTATCACCGTTTCTCATTTCTACCAGCCTACTAGTATCTATGGGGATCCATAAGGGTGTCACCGCTATACGTAAACCATTTTCCTTAACAATCTTAATTCCAGGGTCATCCCATACCCCGTCCAGTATGAGCGCCAAGATATTAAACCTCAATACCCCGTCCGGTATGAGGATGAAGCAGACCGTCCCCATACCCTGTCTGATATGAGCGCCAAATTACCAAGTCTTCATACCTCGTCCGGTATGAGACAACGTTCACGGTAGGGTTCCTTACAAACCCGGTCCGTCCATCATTTTCCAGGATATCTAGTGAGGCTGTCACCTTATCTATTTATCAGATCACATCCCATTCTTGTTTGTCCTTAGTCTCCGTCACCAAATCAAACATAAATACATAAATAAGTAACATACATCTAACAATGTAATCATATCTTAGATTCCCAAAATCAAAAAGTAGTCAAGTAGGATACTAATACATCATTTAAACCATATAATATATAAACCAGATATCATCATGCTTTTATACTGTACAATAAATCAACAGTAATCGACAGAAAATAATGTCTGACTTGGGCTCCATCAGTAATCCGTAATTAATCTAACACATCCATTTAATTTGTATAAAAGACTGTATTATTATTTATTTAAACTTTAATTTCATGATAGAAAATAGGGTGAGGGGTCCTTACTTGATTCGACGCCAAAAACTAGATTGTTACTGTACCTACGGGCGGTCCCTAGATTCTCTGAATTTTTTCTCGGGAACTGAAACGCGCTTACGATACCTACACATGTTCCAAATAACCCAAAAATCAGACCCAAACCCTACTTGGCCAATTTTAAAATTCTGGCACAGTGGCTCCACCGTGCTCCGGCGACGGTGCCGCCACCTGCGACAGTGATCCACCTCGGGTTGGCTGTTTTCGGTTGTTTTTGGCCGAATTCAACCAAACTTGCATTGATTCCTGTGAAAAAACACACTTATGGCCCTCTGTGGGCACAAAAAACGTAGAAAACCGATACTCACCAGCGGTGGGGCTCTACGGTGCGGCGGCTCACGTTGCGATTGAGTGTTTTACCCCGATCAACCTGTAGAGAAGGAAACGGTGATCACAACAGTGAAAAAATCACATCGAACGGGAATCGGGAAGGGCCTCATCGGAGGCGAAAATTGAAACACCCCACAGTGGCACTGCTGAACTTCGGCTGTATTTTTCGGCCAATTGGCCATTTTTTTCACTCTTATTTGGCCATGGGTGGGTTTGAAATCAAATTATGGGTCGTCCATCGCTTTTAGTCTGGACCGTCCGATCGCGATTAAATAGAGAGTGAATCTGGACCGTCCGTGCACGATTTAATCTGGGTCGCTCGTGCACGATGCAATCTGGGCCGTCCGTGCGCGTTTTTGATCTGGGTCGTCAATGTGCGCGGGAACGGATCTCAGCTGTTCGATCGCACACATGTGGATCGCCCACGTGTTACATTTTTTGTTGATTTTTCTTCAAAAGTTTAGATTTCTACGAAAGATATTTAATGTTGCGAATATTTTCGTACGATTCGTTATTTATTAATGTGATTGTGTGTGTTACTATACACACTGATATTAAAAAATTAGTTAATTAATTATTTTACGAATTATATGTTTAAATATTCCGTATGCTTTTAAAATCGATTCAGTAGACCCTCAACACAGCTATTAGTTAACATGTCACGCTATCTTAGTCAAAACATTTGTTCCCCACCACATGGCACATGGACGCCCGTGTTAGCAACATTTAGGTAAACAACTATCACCATAGCAGTCGTGTGGTAATTTCTAATTTTAAACTCTATAAAAAAAAATTAAATATCGAACACGTAATATTAAAATATTATTAACTCGAATGTCTTTTTTATAAAAATAATAATAAATAAATAAATAAATATTTAAAGTGAAATTCATCGAAGGTTGACTTAGAAGATAAGCTTCAAATTTCCAAACCCCCCACTTTTTGCATAATTTTTTTTAATCAATTATTTAATAGTTAAAGAATGTAGATTAAAATTGGTAATTAATTAATTAATTAATTAAAGATAATTAATTTCCAATTTGTAAAGGAAACGTAGGGTTTGACTTGGAGAAGACACTTCATTCTATCACGTAATAATCTTGGAATAAATTTACTACTTAATCAATTAATTAATTAATTAACAAAACATTTGATAGGATGATGCAAGGTTTCATTTCCCCTTTACGTCATGCGTACGTCAATATGTCGTCATTCTTTCGTAAACTCTCACTCTCGTTTTCGATTAAAATATATATATATATATATATTTCATGACAAAGTCAATATTAATATTTGTTTATTTGAAAGAATATATATGTTATAATACTTCAATTATATTATAAAGTTAATTAATTTAGATTAAGGAATACTTAAAAATCAATACAATATATATATATATATATATGTATGTATGTATGTATGTATGTATGTATGTATGTATGTATGTATATGGGACATGAGAATCATATGAGATTATATTGTCAAAGCCTCCGATATTCCCTATTGAAGACAATAAATGAATTGTTCGTGCACAAAGTAATGTGTTTTGTATTGTGAGAAACCCCCACGTGATCCTCTTCCAAGCATAAGACTATCAATTTGGTCCATTAATTTATTCATAATTATAATCATAACCCGAAAAAATATTATTATAAGACTATCAAAATAAAATAAACTAAACTCCGGCGGCGGTGTTTATCGTGCTGCAACCAATCTCTCATGTTATGTTATCGAGAACTTATTAGAGATGAAGATGATGCTTGTTGAAGAAATTTTAGTAGGAAAATTGATAGATGTTTTGTTCTTCATATTGAATTTTGGGGAGCCTTCGGTGGTTTTCAGCTCATTTGGAATGTCGGGTTCCTCACTAAGGAAGATTACAGTATTAATGCGCATACCGCATTCGTTCGTGCGATCAAGCACTTGTTACTGCAGAATTGACAGGTTCAGATTCAACATGTTTATCGCGAAGGGAATAAATGTGTTGATTGGTTAGCGAATGATGATTTTTCTCCACCGGTGGGCCTCCATTCTCATGTTCAAATGACGAATAATTTCCAAACGGCTGCCCACGGAATTAGGCTGCTTCACTTTTCGTCTTTTTTAGTTGTATGACCAAATGGGGCCTAATATATATACACATAAATATATATCATACCTTTGAAAGCTGGAGAACCAGAATTGAAGTTGGCTACTTCATTATTTCCTTTTGTTTTGTTAAATATTATTTGAGGAATTGAAGAAGGCTACAGCCAATAGTAGTTAGAAACCAGATGGGCTTAATATAGTATATAATATATATATATATATATATTCATGTATTAATCTCTGTAAAGTACAAAACCTTGTGCTGGGGGAGTGATTCATCCCCTGTTTTTAATACAACAATCTACTTCACATTTTTAGCAGGACAAGTGTGTTCATAGTTTTGACTTGGACTGAAACTTTGAATTTGGGTCAGAGTAGATTACATTCAGTTTTGTTTTTAGTTCGATTTTTAGTTCTGAACATCACAAACTGTCTATCAAATTAAGGGAGAGAGATACAGTATTATACAATTCTATTACAATTAATTACAACATCTCAGTTTCTAGCCTTAATTTCCTGAATGCAGAGCTAAATTCAACAGAGGCAGCTCCTGTCATCATTTCCACCAGTTGAATCCTAATTTATGGAACCTGGATGATAAAGGGCAACTGACTACTCGATTAAGCTGCAACAATCCGTCCAAATCTTTGATGGTAACCTTAGAATCAGAAAACCCAGATAAATGCAAACCTCCGACCAAGTTTCTAACCAGAGAAAGATCCATTCTTGATTTAATCTTCGTTGGCATCTCCAAGAGCTGCCTCTTTCAAGTACTTGTCAGCCAACTGAACTCTCTTTACATTCTCTTGCTCTTGGACAAGCATGCTTCCATACTCGGTAAGTTTTTCGAGTGTCATCTTTGGCTGCTCGAAGGTTGGAGGTCCTTCCTTTGAGTTCACTAGTCTCTTTCCGATTTTCTCCACTCCTACTTCCGCTATCCATTTTCTCACTTCGTCATCGTATACTCTTGCTCGAACAGCACCGAAGAAATCTGCAACCATGAGTATAAATAACTGATTGAATCGTTTTCTATTAATTTTTAAGCTTTTGAAACAATAGTTTAATCAAAGATGAAATCATGTTTTAAATCCAAGTCTAGTGTTTTAGAATGTTACCAATTGACTGGCCAGGGAAAGTATCTACTAGCTTCACAATGTCTTCCTTAGGCACGTTGTCTGTCCGGAAAATGCCGGTACACACGCCAATTCTGTCTTCCCGAGTAGGAGCCCAGTAGAATTTTTCCATCCGGCCATCACGGATGAGAGGAGCGTATAATGTAGAGAAATCATTGCCGGTAACGATGATAGGCACACGAGGATTCTCCTGCTTGTTGTACATACCAGGAAGCTGGACGTTAGTGGGATTATCAGCAATGTTCATGAGTGTAGCATTCACCATCTGATTGTTGACTGTGTATTGTGTAGTTCCACCGAGTCGACCAGCTCCTGCATCAAGATCATTGATGAAGAGGCAACACATTTTTCCTTTGCTGATAATATCTGCAGCCTCACGGTATCTTTGCCTGATCAATTTTGCAGGCTCTCCAGCATTCCCACTTTCCAATTCACCAGCACTCATCATGATCGGGCTGATCAAATCAAAAAATTTCATAAGCTTACACCCAACCATTCATTTCTCTCTTCCAACATGGAAAAAACAAAAAACAAGTAATGCTAACTCACTTGATTCCCAACTTAGCAAACACAAGCTCGCACTGGAATGATTTCCCTTGTCCTTTGCCTCCCCAGATACCCAGAATTAGAGGGACCTGTCAAATTCATCGTAATAGATTGAATCATTTCCTATTATATTAATTTTTTTTTAAAACAATTAATTTAAGAAGGTGAATTGAGTAAGCTGTGTGAGCAAACCTTGATGTTTGGTAGGGTCATGAAGTTCTTTGTGATGTGAACAACAACCTTGTCCATGAATGCAGGAGCAATGTAGAAGCCGTCCATGCTGTTGTCCATGTACCTGGAAAATTATCCGATAATCAGAATTAATTAAACAAGATACCGATGGATTAACCTACACAAATCTCGATCCAGAAAGAAAAAATTGATTCTAATACCATCTTACTTGATCGATACAACAAAAATTCTGAAAAATTATCGGCTACTTACTGTCGAAGACCTTGACTGATGTAGTCGTAGGAAGTCATGACAGCATAATGAGTTCCGGAATCTTGAGGAGCTTGGAAGAGAGTGTCCACCATTCCTTTTCCTCTGGTGATGTCCTGTTGATCATCCGATATATCAGTAGCAAGTCCTGCCCACCTATCCTTCGACGTCTGCTTCTCTTCATCGTAATCTGATGCCAACACCTTGAACTTCTTCGAACAAATCTTCTGGTGGCTGAATTTTGAGTTCACCTTCTTCGAGCTGTTGCCGAAAAAAGCAGAGGTTGGTACCGAAGCTCCAGAAACGACGCCGTTCAGTTTCACCTGCACCAAGAAATCACAATTTCCATTTTCTCAGCTGAACCAAGAGCAAAAACTTCATTTACGACCACTTAGTACAAAGAAATCAAAGACATACAGAAAATCAAAACAATGAAACGCAAGCCGTCAGGAGTACACACGATTGTTATAAAAAAACTGGCATGGCGTGTATAGAAATAAACAGTAAAGGAGCTGTAAAACACAGTACCACAGGTCCAAGCGTGGAGACAGCAGAAGCAGCAGCAGCCGCCATGATCAGAGCAACGTGATAACGAGGAAGAAGACGACGAAATGAAACTGAGTCAGTTGCAGAGAGAGGACGGGCATTTGAATTTATAGAGCGAAAGAGATGGGGAGCGGCGAGGGGAAAATCCTGCGGATTGGGTTCTGAAATCTGTTAAACAATGCCCACACAATTTTTGACGTAACTAAAACGATGTCGTTTTGGGGATTTTGTTCAAATGGTTTCAAACAAAATGGAGGCTTCTCGGAACTCTCTGATTGGTTCTGAGGGCGGGGTTTAATCTCCTCTCTTCTCCACTAAAAAATTAGATATTTATTTATTTTATAATTTTATTATTTATAAATTATATTTTTTAAATTTTAAAATTTGTATATATTATTTATTTATTTAATATATATTAATATAAATTTTATTTAATTTTAAGATAATGGAAAAAAAAAAAAAAGCAGTTGCAAAAACCGAAAAGATGAGAAAATCAAGAGGCTTTTTGTTTTATTCAAACCCATCATTGTCTATCAGCCACGTGGTAAAGAGTGAGCCAATAAAAAAAGGACACCTGTGGGCCCCACCTTTCTAAGACACGTGTCACGCGTTCAAGGTCATTTCAATGTCATACATAAATATATATATATGTGTATATATATATATATATATATCTGTAAGTGACTTTCCAGATAATTCTTTTAAATTATCCAAACGAATTTTTATTGGCTGAAATAAAATTACGAGTCACTGTCAATGGCTAAACGGGGCAAGTTTTGACCTGTTCGCAAACGGAAAACCGGACTGAACCGGATCCGAACCAGACCGAATTTGAGTAATGTTGGGTCCGGTTTTTTTATTTAAGTTCGTGGTTGAATAAATTTTAGAATAAATAATTAACGTACGACAACGACACTGATTTTGGATTATAACGATACATAATAAAAATGATAAAAAAATTTATATAATAAAATATTATATTTATATTTTCAATTAAATTACTAATTTATCTATATTTTATTATATGTAATAGTAAATGATATATAAAAAATATGTAATGATAAAAAAATAAACAAAATATATTATTTGAGTTTATTATGATAGTGTTATTATTAAGATATGATGTTTCCGATGTTGGTATAAAGTATTTAGAAATTTTTCTAAACGATATATGTATATATATATATATATAAATAAATATATTTGTTTATTATCACTAAATTATATATATATAAAATGAATATCAATTTTATTTTATTTTATTTTTTTTTTAAATGTAAGAGACAACTATAGGAGACGAGCTCCACCCAAATGGCGCTTCTCGTAAGTAAAAATGCAACTCAAACCTACCAGTATCTCAACAATGGCGGCCTCTGTCTTCTCTAAGTCGGCGAAGTACAGAGTCTGCAACAATGACACCGTGGGCTTCGCGTCCAACCTCTGTTGCTCCAAATACCTCTCGTTCTGCCACTTCAACGTGTCTTGCGCCATTGGTCCAAGCCACTTCAGCGTCGTCTCCACTGCCTCCCGACATCCTTCCGCCATGGCATGCCCGTCACTTTCCATCGCATCTCTGTACCATGATCGTCTCTTCATCTTCTCCTTAATTATCCATCTTACCCTATCTGTCAACATTCCGTATATGTGCCCGCGCCCCTCATTGCTTATCCTCAACGGGGAGTGCAAGAAACCTTGCGCCAGTACGATCGCGTTCGCGTACGGCGTTGCGAGCCCCGCGCCGCCGACCGTGGATGCTGGAGCTAAACGGAGCAGTCCTTTTCTGTAGTCGTTGGAAGTTGTTTTTTCGCAGCCTTGGATATTATGGCCTAACTCGACACATAATTCGCTGCTGTAGAACAGAGTGATTTTCCTCTCGGAAGTTTTGAGGATCGGACACGATCTCGCCTTGCGTCGATTAGTGTTTGCATTTATGTATTTGTTTTTGTCTGCGAGGAGGCAGTAGTCCGCGTCTGGCTCTGGTTGGATCCGGATGCCTAGTAATTTGTGGTGGGGAGTGGTGGATGATGAAGTGAGTTTTTTCGAACATAAAGCGGGCGCGAAAGGTCCGAATAGAACACAGATTTGAGCGTAGATGAGAGAGACGACTGGGAGCATGAGGCCGACGATCTTGTCGAAAGTGTGATTCCAGAGCGAAGCGTCTCTCCATCGGTGAACTTGTTTTTTCAGATTTGTGATTTTCTCATGGAACAATTCGTCATTCAAATTGTTAGCTCTGCTATAATATCTATGAAGAGTTAGACAATTGAGTTTATTACATTGGTAAAGCTTCTTCTCCCAAATCCCAATCTCGCGAAGAGATTCTTGAGAGCACTGCAAATTACAAGTTGCAACGACGTACTTGTCCATCCTCTCGATCATCTTCTGTGCATTTTTCGAGTTGTATTGAAGCTTCCGAAGAGTGAAATTCCCGCGTTTGATTTCGGCATAGATGGCATCAAAGCGTTTGAGATTTGGATCGGAGCATTTACGAGCGAGGTAGGAGATAATGGCGACGGCATAATCAAGTTCAGCAATCTTCTCAGAGCAAAAGAGAGAAAGCAGAGAAACTTCGTCTGTTGAGCTTAAGAGAGCGACTCCTCTGGATTTGAGAGGTCCTTTAAGAAACTTGAAAAATTCCTCCTCTGAGAGAGACCTGTAAAGGTGGAGAAGATGAGCCATGGCTTTTGCAGCTTCGTTTGAGAGAATGCCAAGAGTTGCAGGATGAGATTTTTCATAGAAGAAAAAGTTGAGAGCGGCAAACCATACAGGATGAAATTTTTCGAGGGAGAAAACCTTGAGAGCGGCAAACCAGGCCATGGATCGGAGAACAACAATCGGTATGAATGATTTTCGATGTTGTTGGGAGATCTTCTTCCCCTAACTGCAGTTTTTTTCCTTTTCTTTTTCAGTTTTTGCTGTTATGAATTTGATGGTGGTAGAGTTTTGGCAGACAAGTATATCAGAATAACCTCTGCATTCAGTTTATATCATTTTATATATATATATATATAATTAGAAACTATATACTCATAAAAATATTAATATATATAACCAATTACATATACCTGTTTATATACTTTAAAGTTTCTTTTCATAATTTCTAAAATAAATTACACATTGATTTATTGCATGAAATCTTAAAATACTTCGTGATTCTCTTTTTTTTTTCTCTAAAGAAAATTATCTTAAAATCCGAAGAGCATAAATTTATCACCAATAATCTTTACAAGAACAATTTCCCTCGATAAAGTGATGAAACCGATTTCGATCCCGGACGACAATCTCTACGCAAAACTTACTAGAAACGTGCTTCATGAAACGATGACAATCATGGCAAATCCGGAGATTGTTCATGATTCTTATCGTTCTTCTCTCCTTAAAGTAGAAAAGAGAAAAACCGACTGCCAGTTTTTCACTATGAAAGCCGAGATTATACTCCTTCTCTTCCTCTTCGATGTCGTGTAACACATTAGTTACGGAGGGAGTATACCCTGCAACTCTAAGACTGTCGATAGTCGAAACTATGAACTCTTTAACTGGCTTCAGTTCGTGATCCTGCGAATCATCTCCCGATACAAACTCATGAACAATCTCATCAACAATAAGCAAACTACACCCTGGTTTCTTGTTTATTCTCTTCTCCTTCATTGAATTTCTCACCCCTGCTTTCTCAAACCATCGACCAACTACGCCATACGCATTCGATAAGAGCACTTGATCGCCATCGTGATGAGGGTCTACCTCATTGATTCTTTCTTTAACTTTCTCGGCCGAGTCAAGACGGTTATAGTTCACACATGCTCCAAGCAGAGTCCTCCAAACAATTACATTTGGCCGAATAGGCATCCTCTCAACAAAATTTAACGCCTCCTGGATCAATCCTGCCCGGCTGAGAAGATCAACCATGCAACCATATTGTTCAAGCCTCGGCTCAATACCATACTCGAGCTTCATGCTTTTGAAAATTTCCAATCCCTCATCAATAAGACCACCATGACTACAAGCCACCAACACTGCATTAAACGTCATGTGATCAGGCCGGAAACCAGATTTTTTCATCTCATTAAACACTCTCAACGCTTCCCTGCTCTGCCCGTGAACTGCTAATCCATTAATCAAAGCTGTCCATGTGGCTATATTTCTCTCAGGCATTTCATCGAACACCTTTATCGAGTGATCTACGGACCCGCACCTCGAGAACATATCGATCAATGCAGTACCCAGAGAAACAGTGAGCTCAAATCCGTTTCTGAAAATGTAAACTTCGACCCACTTGCCCAATTCCAATGCCCCCAGGTTCGAAACCGCAGATATCACGCTAAGCATCATAACCTCGTCTGGCTTCACTTTCCCCAGAAGCTGCATTTCCTGAAAAAGTTCCAGAGCTTCTCTCCATAATCCATTGTTGACAAAACTCCCAGTCAGAGTCGACCAAGTCACCAAGTCTCTCTCAAGCATTTCTTCGAACAGTTTCATTGCCGTACTGACATGGCTGCAACAACCGTAAAGATTAATCAAGGCGTTTTGTACGTGAACGTGGGAGTCAAACCCAAGTTTGAAAATTAGAGAGTGAAGCTCTTGACCCGTGCGCAGACGAGCACAGGACTTGAGAAGGGGAGGGAAAGTGAAATGATCGAAGGAAACGCCTGCACGGCGCATGCGGGAGAAGAGGGTGAGGGCGTGAACAGGGCAGGAAGAAGTCGAATGGATTCTGATGATTGTATTGTAAGCGAAGGTGTTTGGTTCATGGGAAAACTGAAGAAGATGACGACTCTCTAAGCCCGTTTTTATGAGGTAGGAATGGAGTTTTCTGTGCATTGTTCATTGCTCGTCCTTCGTGCAAACTAACTTTGCAGCAAGTTGGGAAAGTCGACTGGATTCATACAGACCCTCGTATATAATTATCATTAGATATAGAATAATTATATATGTATATATTTTGTGTTTATATTTACATATATGGAAGTCATATTATTTTTTTTACAAAACTTGCCATTATTTTAATTTTCAGAAGTAATTTTTAAGAAAAATACTAAACAATTCTTATTAATAAGTTATCCACACAAGAATTGATCCCTTGAGTTTTATATATGCATATATGTGTGTGTGTGTGTGTGTATATATATATATATATTTATATATAATTTAGTATGTATGCAGGCAATGATTAGAAAGAAACTGCAACATCTTGATATAAGAAACAATCTGTCTCCTTTTCGGAGCTTCAGCTTACAAAGTTTATCAAGACTTATTGAAAAAGAAAAAAGAAACAGATCGAAGCGTCTTGATCATAAGAAGCCTCGTTATTATAAGAAGCTTTTATTCTTAATTAAGTAAGTAATTAATTAGCAGAACCAGAAACACAAAGCCATTGACCCACAAACAGTTTGTCGCAGTCGAGATTAGGGTTGATTGCATCAAACGAGTCCTGAGTTAAATTGAACATCTGGGAAATCCCAAAGCATGTATCTCCACTCCTCGCACCAAACACTTGATCACATTCTGGGCTCTTATCAGTTGGCTTCAAGAACCCTCCAACTGCACCATTTCAACGACACAAAAACATATTTATATACACATTCTACATATATATATATATATATGTACGTATAAAACCAAGACTTACAGCTGAAGAGTCTGCTTTCAGCCATGGACGCAATGAGGATCAGAGACAACAAGAAGCTCAAGTTAAGAAGCATTGCAGTAGTCTTGTTGCTCATTCTAATCGCCATGTCGAAGCTGTTGCCTTTTAAGATTACTCTGTTTATCTTATATACATGTATAATTACATCCTTCAATCTCTTATATTTATAGTGAAATATGAAACGAGAATGAAGAGAATGACAAAACAATCAGCCAAGAAATCGTTGATATCTTTGTTTAATTTACAAGAAGCCGGCTGCTCCAGGCCCCCTTGCAGTAGCTTTTTTCTTTTACTTTGTTTGCATGGAATTTTACGTTTACATGGCGGAAGACTCTAAGCCAAGAAATTTCACGTATATCTGTGAGATATATATATATATATCATATTATATTATATGTATAATATTAAATGAATTAATTAGGCAAAAAATGTATGGATGCTTTATATATAATATTATTTTATAAATGATGATATAATATTAAAATTTCTTAATAATTTAGTTTAAACTGGATTTTTATTTTCTCCTTCTGTGTCCAGACCAAATATATATATATATGTGTATATATATTTAATGTGATTCATTTCGATCCAGTCGGTCTCCAAATAAAACAAATCAAGCAACTTGTCGAGCAGAAAAGTCTAGAAATCCACAGCCCAAAATCTTTCTACCCACGGAAATTAGCCGTCTGTGATGACAAAGATCGACACCAAATCAAAAAAATGAACTCATGTGAAAGCGACTTCCTATCCACTTTCCTCTCCTTCCTCTTCCCCTCGATGGAATCTCATTCCATGACCTGTGGGTCTCGGAAAACTAGCTTCGGTGTCTTCGTGGACTACGCCAAGTGGGAATTCAATGCTTTCCTTTGGATCTCCCTAATCGCCATCACTTTGTTTTTGCTTCGAAAAGTTGTCAGGTTGCTCATGTTATGGATTCAAGCAGCCAAGATTCCTGGCCCCCCGTCTCCTTCCTTCTTTGGCCATTCCCAGCTTTTTTCCCGAGAAAGCCTCACCGGTTTGTTTATAATTTTTGTTTGTTTTGTTGGGAAACTTCTTTTTTTTTTTTCGTTTGTAGTTCTTGTCCTTTTAATCATTCAGTGCTAATTTCTTTAACTTCAATGGTGGTTAACGACGCTTTTGCTTGTATTGAATGAGATTTTACTTCTGATCGTACTGTCTCTAGGTGTGGGATTTTTGTTCGAGTTAGATTCTTCTTGTTTACCCTTTTATTGGTATTCAAACATTTGATGGTTCGAGTTAGATTCTTCTTGTTTACCCTTTTATTGGTATTCAAACATTTGATGGTTAGTTTTTATGGTACTCTGTTGTAAGTGTGGGATTGATTGATGGTTATATGTATATGTATCCTTGATTTGTTGCTGAATTCTTGTCATGTTTACAATCTGTACATTTTTCAGGCCTTTTGTCGGATTCGCACGACAGATATGGATCAGTTGTGAAGCTGTGGTTGGGGCCGACTCAGCTTTTGGTTTCAGTTAAGGATCCAACACTTTTCAAAGAGATGCTCTTGAAGGCTGAAGATAAGTTGCCTTTGACGGGAAGAGCTTTTAGGTTGGCATTTGGACCCTGCAGCCTATTCGCATCCTCCTTTGACAAGGTCCACAGAGTTGCATTCTTTACCCTTCTCTTTTTTCATACATATATATATAGATATATATTCCATATTCACTTATCTTAATGGTATTTCTTGCTTTAGAGGGTGTTGCTTATTTCTTGGTTACAAGCAGCGTTCTAATTTTTGCCAAATAGTTGAGTGTTTATATTGAGTTATTCAAAAAGCAATTTGAACTGAATAAAATAGGCACCATATTTTAATTTTTTAGATTATTATGTCCTTTGTCTAATAAACTTACTTAATGGATTAATACTTACATATTAATTTGAGCAAGATTTGCTGAGCATTAATGTTGAGAATCATGGCAGTTGTCATCTGTCTGACTCTATCTGGTGCTGTATCCTCCAACTGTCTATTACCTATCTTGGGCAGCCCTTTTGGGTAATCCCTGGAATATCTCTTTCTGGGATCTTGTCCTGGGTAAGCTCAACAACTTTCTTGAGAGTTGGTTGGAAAGTGCAATCTTTTCTTTAAAAGATAGGGTTACTCTCCTCTAGGCTTGTCTTCCGAGTACCCCTCTTTAACTTTTTTCTCTCTATTTAGAATTTCTGTTGGAATAACTGGGGGAATTGAGAAGATTATAAGGGATTTTCTTTGGTCTGGGGTGGGGATCTTACAGAATTATGTGTTTCTCACAAGTTTGAGAGAATTGACATAGTAGTCCCTCTTACTTTTTCCTTGCCGATTTACAACTACATTGTTTTTGGCAAATCTTGCAAACAATATATGGTTGTCTTCCTCAGATTCTGCTATGTCAAAAATTGGCTAGAGCTCATATTTCTTAGTTTTCTAGTCTGAGAGGAATATTTCTGCTGCCAGTTTCACTTTCAGGATTGTGATGGAATACTTCAATAAATAGGCTTATAAAAGTTCTTGTATTATATGATTTCATAGTAAAAATCAGTAAAGATTTAGCACAAGCAAACTACGTACGTAGTGACACTTTCGGAAGTATACAAAAAAAATGTTACTAGCATGTAAAAATAATAAGACTTATTCTTTTGCCCTTTTTTTATTTTGTTGTTTGCCCTGCATTAAGTAAAACTCAATTATCCATCTAATATAATATTGATTAAATAAATGCCCGAGCCTCTGTGCTTTATACCTGAAAACTATATATTTTTTTATTATTTCTTTATTGGAATTCAAAGTTTATTCTTATTCTTAATCTATTTTTGTATTCTTTCTAGATTCAAATAATAACCATTGAATCGCAAATAAAAAAATTATGTAAAATGTCATGAATATTTCTAAAAATCAGTGTAAAACAGGTAAATATTTTGGGCTCTTGGTTGAGGATAAGAATGTGCGGGTGGAGAGATTGAAATTGTTGTGGAGAAAAACCTTGAGGAGCTCCCAGCCCAGCTCTAGTATATTCATCTCAAAAAATTTAGTTACGGAATTTTCCAGTGGTGAGGAGAAATGAATAGAAGTGGAAGAAGATATAGAAGTAGATGATGAATTAAACAATAAATTTAACAATTAAAGATAAATGTTACTTTCACCGAACACTGATAGGCGACCATGAGGTAGCTTCTAGTTGAGCTTGTTACTCTTGAAAGGAGTTGAGTTTGAGCCCATCGCATGAAAGAAAAAGTAGAAAGTCTCGTGACAAAATTAAGATTGGATCCCTATGCAAAGTAGATTAAGGTATTCTTTTAAGAAAAACCTTGGTTTTAGCCAAAGCGAAGTGAAGAGAATCATCTTATCCCAAATCATATTGATTTATTGAATCTACACAGAATGTCAGCATGGCTACTTAGAGGAATAAAACATCTGGTGTTTGTTTCTCCTTATTCCTTCCAACTTAAATAATGTAATTCATTATATACCATATTTATATTTGTATATTTCTTAATATTGTTCAGTGGTACTTTTTTTTGCCTCTCACAGGTACAAAAGAGGAGAGAATCTTTGGCAGTGGAATTGAATGGAAGGTTGCTTGAGAAAGCAAATGTTTTTCCTGCAAAGGCCATGGATTGCATTATGGAAAGAGTTAATAAGAACATGTGTAAAGAAAGTGTTGATTGTAAAATGGTTTCTCAACACATGGCCTTTACCTTGTTGGGAACCATACTTTTTGGTGATGCTTTCCTGACTTGGTCTAAGGCAAATATTTATGAAGAGCTTTTGATGATGATAGCTAAGGATGCTTGCTTATGGGCGTCATATGGTGTTGCTCCTTTCTGGAAAAGAGGATTTTGGAGGTACCAGTGCTTGTGCACAAAGTTGAAATGTCTAACCCAGGACATCATTCATCAATGTAAGAAAAATTATAAACTATTTCGTCATGCAAATCAGAATGACCATGATGAAATTACAACTGCCATGGAGTCAGCATTCAGTACACCATCTTGTTCTAGCAACTCCTTACAGGAGTTCAGCAGCCATCTCTTTACAAAAGAAGAGCCATGTGGAAATATAATGGTTGTAATGTTTCATGGTTGTTTGACGACAGCAGGTTTGATTGGCAATATCTTGGCAAGACTTGCAACCCATCCAGAAATACAGGATAGTGTAGGTGTTTTTCCATTACTTTTTTGTCCTCTCCATTATTTTATCACGATTCTTTATTTCATATATCACCAGAACTGATTTCATGAAGGTCTCAAGACAGCTTGATTCCATGTTCTTTGAATAATATTTTAATATTATTCTTTTTTTCTCTCCTTGAGAATTCCTATAAACCTGCATTAGCTTTATTTGCTCTTTTTTGCCTGTACGATTGCAAATATTGATGCGAACCAAAAATATCTTTCCTGTGAGTATTATTTATTTTTCTTTAAATTGTTTTTCTGAAAAAGAAATTAATTGACACGGTACCAATGGGGTGCCACCCAAGGACAAAGAATTTATTATTTCTTTTCCATTCCTAAGTAATATTATTGACATCTAAACTTTTGTTGTTAATCTTGTATTTATTACTTGATTCTTCTTTCCCTTTCTTCTATAATCCTTTTGTTTTATCTATTGTTTGAATTTTGTATCAAAATATTGCAATTCATTATGGTTAGAACTTATTTCTGGTCTTAGGGTAAATCAAATTGCAGAAGGTTTATAGTCGTGTTGGTGAGAAGTTAATTATGTTTTCTCTTTCTGGTTAGAAAATAAACTCAATTTTAAATTTTTTGCAGCATTCTTGGTTTGAGGCTCCTATTTGCATCTTATTTGTGTCTTTAAATCATAACTTTTCAGATTTACTCAGAGATAGTTATGGCACAAAAATGCTCTGTAGACCAGGATAAACATGATGTTGATAAGATGCTCCTGTTATTGGCAACAATTTATGAGTCTGCTCGTCTTCTGTCATCAGGACCTTTGCTACAGAGATGTTCTTTGAAACATGGTGAGCCATCACTTGCTTCGTTAGCAACTAAATAACTGAATGTCGATTTATTTCTAGATATGTTTTCTCTTTTCCCCAAAATTATTTTGGAATTGGGAATAATTAGGGGCCATTGGGAACAATATCCGCGTGAAAATTGGTTTTCTAACAAAAGTTTGTAAATTGTAACGGACAGTCTTTGAGAGGATCTCTACAGATGTAGATCAAGCGTCTTTGTACGACCAATGTCTTCCTTCCTCCTGCTTGCGCCTTGTGGTCAGTAGTGAGGAGGCCATGGCGCTTTCTCATACCAGAAAATTTCTGGTCATAGAAAGCAAAATTTTCTATGCCATTTTAGTGGGGCAAAAGTGGATGATATTCGGGTGAGTTAAAATGGGATGGGGTTTAGGGCATCTACGACTTTCTGGGAGGATGAAGTAAAATGGCTGTTAGGTTCCCTACAGGGGTTTTACTGGTTGGAAGGAGGGGAATTCTGGTGCCAAAATATGCTGGTAGAGACTATAATATCTGTGTGGCCATGGGGGGCAACAATTAGAGCTAGTTTCTGTTTACCACAGAAGAAAGGGGAGGAATTAAGGTGCATCTTTATCCTGGAAGGTCCACAGGCTGGAGGGTGATGGAGGATGATGATGGCACTGTTATAAAATGTTGGGAAGGGAATTTGAGGTGCCTGAGCAACCAAAGGTGCTGAAACCGAACACCTATAAGGAGAAGCATTGCTCGTTGGAGGTCCGCAACATCAGTCCTAGTATGTTGCATTGCCCAAGCTTGTAAGATGGAGCTGATCATGAGGCTGGGCATGAGGGGAGAGAGCAGTTATGTTGCTGTGATGGAGGGTAGTCGAGTAGGGAAGAAATGACCCAACTTCAAGATGGGTTTGATGAAATTTAAAAATCGTGGAAATGCAAAGAGGGGCGTCATCTTGGGGGAGATAGGGCCCTGAAAGGTCTTGGCTTAAGGAGCCCAACAAGGGGATGAAGACTGGTACAGGCTGAGATTTAGCTTGGCCAAAAAGGAAAATAGGTCAAATAGAACAGGTCTGGCCTCCTGTGAGAATGATGGCCTGTGACCTAAGAGGAGAAGAAGAAACCTGACTTGTGTATCAAGGAGGAGTTGACCCCTAAAGTTCTAGAGGTGGGGGTTACAATGGAGGAGTTTGAGACAGATTCCGTCAATAGGGAGGATAACAGAGAAAGGGGGGAGTGTTGTAGAATGGGGAACGAAGAAGAAACGGGAAAGAAATGGTGTCGGAAGCAAAAGAAAGGCAGGTTGTGCGCAAACTCGCAGAAGAGGCCGGCAAGGCTTGTGTTTTGCCATTGGCAGAACCATCGATAGTGAGAAATGGGGTGGGTTGGATGTGAAATCCTTGGTTGCTTTAAATGTGAGCTCTCCAAGGTAAGTAGCTCTGGAGATTCTTGGATGAGGGGAACTGTTTCTGGAGGAAGGTGATAACAGCAAAGTATGGTATAGATTCTTCTGGTCAGTTTCCTAGGACCCTTAGGGGTTTATATGGTATGGGTTCCTGGAAAAGAATGCATATGGGTAAAGAGGCTTTTGGGAAATGGATCAGATGGAGAGCGAGTTCGGGAGAGGGTGAGTTTCTGGAGGATGAGTGGATGCTGGGGCTCTCTACATGCAATTCCCTAGTAGTTTTGCCATTGCTTAACACAAGGACATTTCAGTTAGGGACTCATATATATAGTCCCTTAGAACTGATATTTGGGGTAGTGGAACTAATAAAAAATTTGAATGAGTGAGAGATCGATGATTATGTGAGGATGCTCCATTCTCTTGCCATGGTGATGATTTCCATTGGGACTGAAGATGAACAAATTTGGAGTTTGGATTCTGAAGGAACATTGTCAATTCAATCTTATATTGCCTACATCCAACCAGAAGTGAGGATATGACCATGAAATTTCCGTCTTTGCTTGGAAGCAGTTCAGGGATGCATCCTAACTATGAATAGGTTTATAAGGAGAGGAAGATTCTAGTCAGTGGGTGTTATTTGTGCAAAAGTGCTGTTGAAATGTGCAATTACATACTCATTTGGTGTCTGTATAGAAGCCACTTGCGGTCTTTGGCTTATGGTTTACTGGGGTTGAGCTGGATCATCTCAGGAACTGTGAAAGAGAAGCTTTGTGCTTGGAAGACATCTGAAGTGATAAGAAATCGGTCAGATTTATCCCTTTGGTTAACTTTTGAGCTATCCGGAAGGAGAGGAATAGAAGGATCATTGACGGTATAGAAGCTAATTTTGATAAATCCAAAAAACATTTTATTCCAGCCGTAAGTTTTTTGATTAAAAGCCTACCGCTAATTTTGATAAATCTAAAAAACATTTTATTCCAGCCGTAAGTTTTTTGATTAAAAGCCTACCGCTATTTGCTAATGAGGATCTGGGGGACCTTAAAAACATTTTGACAGGATAGTAAATATTTTTGTATACAGATTGTACCCCCCTTGGTGCTCTTTGAATATATTATGCTTTAAAAAAATTTACTTAGTAGGAATAAACCAAGAAATACTAACACTAATAGAATTTAGGAAAATATTATAAACACAGATAGGAAATCTAGATACTAATAAGGACAACATGATTCTTCATCTTTCTATATTCTATTACCTATTCCTCTTTCAACCCCTCGCAAAGATGATTCTTCATCTTTCTATATTTCCAGGTTGAAGAAGTAGGGAGCACTGAAACCTATGCCTCTTCTTTGTTAGCCTAAGAATATCATCTTCACTTTCCAGGTTCCTTTGGGGGGTTCCATTTTTTCCATGTATTCCCACCTTCTATTTAAAAAAAAGTTAAGAAGGTACTAGCTCCTTGATTGCCTGTGTATATCGGATGAGACAAAAATTGTCCAGCCAACGAAAGAGAAGGTGTATGACATTTTAAATGGAGACTAATTCTATCTTGTGGGGGGAGTGAAAATTCAACAACATGAAGCATAAAGTGCCTGTTACTCATTTATTAGTTAAACTATTTTGCCTCAAACATCGTGGTTCATTATGCAACCAGTACTTAGAGGGGGGAACTGAAAGAGCCTAGAGTGGCTTTTATGGGAATGCTCCTCTAACTTTTTCAGAGAAAATGAAAAAAGTAAGTAAACGAGAGGAAAAGAAGACTGAAAAACATCTAAATAAGATAGAAGGAAAGAAAAGGCTGAATCTTCTTAATTGTGAGAGACCCTCTTACCTGAGAGTCACTCACTTTGTTTCAAGGGAAAGTGGAGCATGGAAAGCATGAAATTTTTCTTCTTCCAGGGATGATGAAGAAAAAGAGAAAAAAGAAGAAGAAGAAGAAGAAAACATCCATTTTGTTTATTTGGATGTGATTGTGAGATATTTTCATTTGTTTGTCCTTTTTGTTTTTAGCTTTGATTTCTTTTTCTTATTTCTTATTTTCTGTTCTGTTCTATGCATTTGCTAATATCAAGGTGATGCTTTTGTTGCCTCTATGATAATCTTGATTTTATGTATTTCACCTTTGTGCAACTTTTTGCAATCAGTATTATTTGGTTATCACGGAAATGCAAAGCTCTTTACTTGATTATTTACTTTATGTATTTTTAGTACAAAGGCTGATGTCTTTACACTGCTCTATACTAACTCGTCCCTTTTTCCTGGCTTTGCTTCAAGATTTGAGTTTCGAGAATGGTTTGACCATACCTGCTGGAGCAGTCTTAGTTGTACCTGTACAATTGGTACAGGTGGATAATTCCAAGTGGGGGAGTGATGCCAGCAAATTTAATCCATACCGCTTTTTATCAAAGGAGTATGATTTATTGACTGACGAGCAAGGTTAATTTCTTTCTGTATATGCTACTCAAATTTCTACTTAAATTACATAAGATTTTATTTGTCAAACTTAGTGATGTTAGGATAAAATAGGTTTAATATGCCTACTTAGGAATTTGGGGATAACAACTTAAATATTACATCTAAGGTTTTTTAGACATTACATTTAAGAAATCTTAACAATGACAATTAAGGGTTTGATTGCATCAGACAACCAGAAAAATGAGATATGCTTGAAATATTTCATTGAATAACTAAACTCCATCTGAAATTACAAAATATTTATAATGTTTCTTATATAACATTTTCTAAATAAAAATAAACTAAGAAAAAATGTTATTAATATAAATAGAAAAACTAAATATTAATAAGAGTAAAATTGTGGGGTTTCTTTTAAAGCTATAGTAATAGACTCTTAAATAGTATAGTAATTTTATATTAAATAGAATTATACTTTCTAACTTTCTTTGGCAATCTAGAGCTAATATACCTTTGTTGATCAAGTTTCTCCTTCCATGGAGTTGTCTTTTTGGGGAAAGATCTTGAGCAAGAGGAACAAATTCTTCTTGCTCCTCTAGTTTAGGATCTGTGTTTATGTACCTAACTACAGACAAAATAGAAGTATTCACTTATTCATTCGGAACTAAATCATCATCCTCATTAGATACATAACCATCAAATCTTCCTTGCATCTCCTCCTTTTGTTTTATTCCAACATGCAAGTTGTTCTTCTTTGGGCATCGTAACCCATTTGTCCACTCTGTCCACACCAAAAGCAAACAATTACTTTACCTTTAGAATGAAGATTAGAAATCGATGTTATTCATTCTTTAACCCACCTTTTGATTCAAAGGTATCCTTAAGGATAGATGCCTTAGCCGGTCACTTATTGTTCCTCGAAATTGGATATTTTAAATATCATTCTACATTAAGGGCAGCTTCATAAGTTTAGATGATATTGCAAAGGGGTTGTTGAATTAATTCTCTTTTAGCTCTTAATCTTGCTTTGAATTGAAATGTTGCTTGGCAATCATCTTCTATCAACAAACTACGAATCTTTAATTTTTCGGACTTTTTTGTTCACTCAATTATTGGTATGTTGTTTTCAATTAAAGTCTAAGCTTGGCTATAAAGTTTCTCAAAGTAGTTGGAAGGTAAATACTTTTCAAGAAGAGTGGCCTTCATCTCTTCCCATGTTTCAGTTGTTGATTGTCTCCTTGTTAGATTCTCACCAACATTGTGCAACATACTTTTATGGGTCCAACTTTCATTTGGCATATCTAACCCTTTGTGATTTGGTATGCCATGCCACTGAAAAGTATTTTTCTATTAAATTGAGCCAATCAAGGAAGAAATTGAGATCTTTTTTTCTCCATCAAAATCAGGAGCTTTAACGTTTACCCTTGTAATAATGGTTCTAGCATTATCTTTAATTTTTCGCCTATCAGCAACTTGTGCGACTTGCAAATTTTGAACTGATGGAGTTACTTGTGCAGTGTGCACGTGTTTTAATTGCTGCACAATTGCATTGATCATGTTCTGCATTGTTTCAAGTATGGTATTAGTGTCTACCTTGTATAAATCTTGTCTAGCATTCAAGTTGTATTGGTTTGATTGAGGCAGGAATAGATCTAGGCAACTTGTCTGGTCAAGCTCTAGAAATCAAGTTAAAACAGGTCAGATTAAGCTACTCTCACTTGTTGTTGGGCGCGTGTATGGCTCACATGTCGCTTCCTACCATTGGATAACTGTGAGCTTCTATAAGTCAACTTGACTGGAGTTGGGGGTTGCAGATTGAAGATTAGTGTGAGACATGAGACATGAAGGACAGGATCGAGAGAGTCAACAGCTAAGAGAATTTGCCGTAGTAAGATGTGCATTCTCCATTGGAGTTTCCATGGCATGGCTTCGAGGGGTCTGCAGATTGGTGAGCTCTAGTTTCGGTAGTAGGGATGGTGTCACGTACCGCTTGGCGACAGCTGGTGAGCTGATTAGCAGCTGGTTTGTAGTCTTAGAGTTTTCTGAGCTGCGATTTTTTGGTTGTTTTCTTTTATTTTTTGTTCAAATGGGTTTGGTGTTGTTTGGAGGTAGTATTTTCACCACTTGGTGTAGAAATTTTTTGATACCAACTTATATAGGTTTTTAATTTAAAAAAGAAAGGTTAATTTGTCTAAGTAAGAATTTGAAAGTAAAAACCTATATATCACACTTACAGTTTCTCAAATATCACATATAAAAAGTTTTAAACACTATACTTAAGGGCTTGATTACGTCATACAATTAGAGAATTGAGAAACTATCGAAATAGTTTATTGAATAATTGAATTGTCTCATTATGAGATCACAAGATATTTATAACGTTTTTTAAGTACTCTTTTATATAAATAAGATTAAGCTAAGAAATACTAATATTAATAGTATTAGGACATTGGGAAGATAATAAGAGCAAGTAATAGTGATAACAGCAACAGTGGGACTATGGTGGCAGCAACTACAGTGATGTTGATGGTGGCAACAGCAGCACTGGGTTATTGGTGATGATGGAAGTGGCAGTTCTGGTATTCATCTCAAGAGATAGAGGTGGAATGGAAAAGAAAATAACCTTGTAGTCTTTGTACAATACTACCCACGTGGGTAGTGATTGTTCACCCACATGAGTTGAATAATATTACTATATTCTGGCATTGGTTGTATTTTATTCTGCCTATGAAGAAACTTTTTCCTAAGCATCGTGGAGATTATGTTAAGGAGCTTATCTACCCCTTACCACGCAGCACTCGTGGTACCGAATTTAATCTTAGTTCAGACTTCCTTTCCCCTTGCTATGTATCTGTACGAGACAATTTCATGCAATTTGTCATGTTAGTGTCTTCCACACAGTCCTGCTCGTGTCTTTGCTTATAGGACTTAATCATACCTATAGTTTGGCTTGAATTTCATATAATTCATATTTTAATGATTTCATATTGTTTCACTCCACTCTCAAGTTTTCTAATATATTTGGAGATGTACTACAATTATGAGGATATAATCAATGTTTGAGAATTATTTTCCTCAGGTGCTGGTAAAGAAGATAAAGAGCATAGTTCATTTGTTTTAAAAGATCCAAATGACAATGAAGCATTTCTTTCCTTTGGTTTTGGTACACGCGCCTGTCTCGGGCAGAAGTTTGTAATTCAAGGAGTCGCAACACTGTTTGCATCGTTGCTTGAACGCTATGAGGTTTGTGCAAGGAGCTGATTTTTTTTTTTCCTCTTCTAACCTTACAGTTGAAATTGCAGTGTCCTATGTATTATATGCATGTACCAATAAGTGGAATTAATACTTTGAGAGAGAGTTTATTTTACAATTTAACTCAATAAATGGAAGTACTGTGTATTATGAGGAAAATAAAATGGAAGTTAACATGCTTTACTTAGAAAAAACCAGTTCTTTCGGTCGGATCATTGTCAATCTTGTTCCAAATTTTCGAGTTGTCTAATTATACTTTTTACGTGGTAATTGCCTTTTGAACTTGATGGGTGTTACTTCTAAACCTTTCAAGCTGCCAATTCTGGAATGGAAATGCCATGTTTTGCCACATGTGGTGCAAGCATCACTTGATCACATGGTATCATTAGTTACTTACATGGATATTAAGGGATGTCATATGGTGTGATTGTCAAGTTAATGTAATTAGGGATAAACTTCCAGCAAAAGGTGTTTAGCTTAGGCCATATAATATAGTAGTTTTGGAATCACAAAGTAAAGTTTCATAGAGAAAAGCTAATGTAATTCTTTGAATGGTTCCTGTAGGTTTTAGTGTAGAATTCAGTGCAAGTTTCTTTTTTTTTTTTCTTAACATACTGTTTTGAAACCTTACCATTCTGTATTCATCGGAATATAACAGATAAAGCTTCAGCCAGAATCAAAGCACAATCCAGAACCAGCTCGGAACAACAATGTTTTCCAGACCTTTCCTAATCCAGATATTGTTTTCGTAAAAAGGAATAGCTGAAAGACGGAGAAACAGGATCGGTCGTTGGCTTGTATTAATGTCTTTTTGTTTCTTATTATAGATTTTCTTTTTAGTTTCAGTTTTCGTATTTTGTTGGTTTTTTTTTTTTTTTTTTTTTCCGTCAAGGAATTGATGGGGAAAGCCGTTGTCTTTTTGGCTCGTTGGCTGCGATCGGGGAGGATGGTTCGCAAGCACTTGCGGTAGCTTGTGTTTTTTGCATCCTCTACTTTTGGAATGACCAGAGTGCTGTCATCAATGGCGGATGATCAGTTTTTTGTTATGTTTTTGAAGCATTCTTGGTCTGAACTTGCAGTGGAGCCTTGTGATTTTCTTTTCCCATTTTACACTTTTGTTCTCCACCCCAACCCCCTGGTTGTAACTGAGCTTTTTCACTCCCTTCACATGGAGTTTATGTTTATTGAGATTACTGTTCTATATAAAATGTGTAAAGGTACAAGTTAATGTAATCCAATTAATCAGTACATTACAGTCCGATGGTTATATCTATTCTTCTTTATATTAGAGAATTGGTTTGGATCTCAAACATGTTTTCCCAAACCATATTGTTACTCTTACATATATATATATATATATATATATATAAGATAAAGGGTGGAGATAGAATTTGATTTTTCAGTCTCATACCAAAGTATAATGTTTATATGAGTTACATATTTAAGAAAGAAATATATATATATATATATATATATAAGATAAAAGTTGGAGATAGAATTTGATTTTTCAGTCTCATATCAAAGTATAATGTTATATGAGTTATATATTTGAGAAAAAAATATATATATATTTATATAAGATAAAGGGTAGAGATAGAATTTGATTTTTCAGTCTTTTAGCATAATATTATATGAGTTATATACTTGAAAAAGAAATATATTTATATATATATATATATATATAAGATAAAGGGTGGAGATAAAATTTAATTTTTCAGTCTTATATCAAAGTATAATGTTATATGAGTTATATACTTGAGAAAAAAAGAAAAAAAAAATTATATATATATATATATATATATAAAAGATAAAGGATAAAGATAGAATTTGATTTTTCAGTCTCATACCAAAATATAATGTTATGAGTTATATACTTGAGAAAGAAATTTATTATATATATATATATAAAATAAATGTGGAAATAGAATTTGATTTTTCAGTCTTATACTAAAGTATAATGTTATATGAGTTATATATTTGAGAAAGAAATATATATATACATATATATATATATTTTTATAAGATAAAGGGTGGAGATAAAATTTAATTTTTCAGTCAAAATATAATGTTATATGAGTTATATACTTGAGAAAAAAATATATGTATATATAAAAGATAAAAGGTGGAGATAGAATTTGATTTTTCAGTCTCATACCAAAATATAATATTCTATGAGTTATATACTGGAGAAAAAAATATATATATATATTTTTTTGAAAATGGTTGATTAAATTAAAATTTTGATAAAATAAAAAAAAAAAGAATTAATGGGATAAATGACCGAATATTACGCCTCCATCAAGGAATGGGGACCCACCAACTGTGAGCTTACACATTAAGGAAAGGATAATATTACACCGACTAAAAACAATAGAGAAAATCCTCACCGTACACGTGTCGAAATCTCAAGAGCCTGTGACTCAAGTAGTCATGCAAGCTCACAGATCCCTAGACTGACATGTGTATAAAACGTGGTCAAATCTTGACCGTCGGTGACGCGAACAAAATCAACCGGAGGGTCGAGACCGAAACTCGGAAAGAGGAAATCGCCGAGAAATCTATATTAAGCCCATGAGATTCCTTCGTCTTGTCTTCGTTTTCATCATTTCGTTTCTCGTGTCTGCGATCACTGCTTCTGGAGATTTAGGGTTTTGCAGCGAAAACATGGCTACTCTCGGAGGGCTGCACGAGTCCGGAGGAAGCGAGAACAGCGGCGAGACCCACGAACTTGCTCGTTTCGCTGTTGATGAACATAACAAGAAGGAGGTTTGTTTGTTTTTTTTTTGTTCTTCTTTGTTTTTTAATTTTGGACTGATTTGGGATGATTAAACGAAAAGATTTATCTGCAAAACATTTTTGTCATGAAATTTTTTAAAGTATTTTGTAAATTTAATCTCATCATTATCTAATTCATAACACATCGTTTTCAATGTTTTTGTTTTCCTTTTTTTTGTTCATCTTCTCTGTTCATTTACCAAATTTTAGTAAAATCTTTTTTTAGAGACAATGATTTTTTTTTTTTTTTCAATTCCAGAGAGCACTAATTTTCCGACCTGTGATCATGTTGTGCCTCCCTATTTCTTTCTTTTTTTTTTTTGCATTTATTTTGTGTTTTTGAATTATTTTCATAATCTACGTTAGAGGTTTGTATGTGAGGAAGAAGAACGTCAATTAACAAAAAAAATTATTTCAGTAGGGATAATAAACAAAGTGAAGAAACACAAGGGAGATGGTGAAACTGCAACTCTTTGTGACTAGTAAAGTGAACGAAGGGTAATACGGTCATAATCAAACCAAATGTGGTGATAAGAAACATATATCGTTAATGTCATTTGCTTGCTCTTTTGTGCCTTTTTCTGGATCAATATACGTTTTTGATGTCTAAATGAAAATGTCTCTTCAACCGATCAAATCAACAATGAACATACTGGAAAAGTGAATAACCATTACAGGGTGCGCACATACCTAAACCCGAGTCTGAGTTGCATTGAAATAATAGTTTTATTGTCACCTCGCTTTTTCCCCTCGTTCTTTCATTTTATTTTGACTAATTTTGGTTACATAAACAAAAACTGCTCCCTAACATAAAGTTTTTATTTGAAGAATGCTTTGCTTGAGTTTGTACGTGTGGTGAAAGCACGAGAACAGGTGGTTGCTGGTACCATGCATCATCTAACTATTGAGGCTATTGATGCTGGTAAAAAGAAGCTTTATGAAGCACAAGTTTGGGTGAAGCCTTGGATGAACTTCAAAGAGTTGCATGAGTTCAAGCATGCTGGTGATGCTCCCTCATTTACAGCTTCTGATCTTGGTGTTAAGAAAGGTGATTAGATTCTTGAAGTGAAGGACCCTTCTCACCACAACCTCTTCATCTTTTGTGGTGACATTCACTAATATCATAAGTTATTATATTTATAAGACTTTTAAGGTTATTTGGTTGTTGTAATTATTGCTTTCTCTGAACCAAGCAGCAATATGTACTACAGGCATGGTCCCTTATGAATAAATCTGATGGTTACTGTATCTGATGAATACCGTATGGAATAAATATATGAAAATTATTTCTATGATTATACTTGCACTTTACTTGATTGAATTCATTCGGTGTTTAATTCTCATGTAAGTTGTCGTAATCTACCTTGGGCACATTTGGCACAAATGAATATAATTGCTGGTTCCTTTTTGTTGCATTTCCTTTGTGTGACAAAAACAGCTTAGCTCAAGCAAGAAGCGCTATGGATGATAACATGAGAGCAGTTCTGTAATATCTTACTTAGGAAGTTCATCACACAACTTTCCTGATTTATGGCCGAACTGATTGAGACATCTGCCTTTGATGTTATTGTTTGACACAAATATCTCTCGTCATTACTATTGTTACTCTATAAGCATGTTGCATAATTTACGGTCTTTGTTAGGTTAAATATAATCAGAAACTGCTTGAAATGGATAAAGCTGTAATAGCTGGCACTAACGTGGTTTATAAATTAGATGGTCATGGCCCTGGATGGCAAGCAGTTCCAGTTCACGATCCCGAGGTGCAGAATGCTGCTGAGCATGCTGTGAAGACTATTCAGGAGAGGTCGAACTCCCTGTTTCCATATGAACTTCAAGAGATTGTTCATGCAAATGCTGAGGTAAGAGATGTACTGAGATGTTTAGTTTCATTGTTTGATTTACTGAAACCTATAGTATTGCTTTCTACTTATGATGGTATTTAGGTAATGTGTCATCTTAGATATTAGTTACTTTACATTATGTCTAGGAAGGAAATGAACGGAGAGTGAGTGAAGATGACTGATGATTGTGCTAATATTTAAAAAAAAAAAACCAACTGCGTTTTAAGCTCATACAAAATGAAATGTTTGATTCATTATCTAGAATAGGTTAAGATACTAAATTGGTCCTTGAATCATGTTAAAATATTCAAGTTGTTTCTTGTGCTTTTCTTTTTTTTTCGCGTTTTTGGTCTCTATACCTTTAAAATATTTCTGATTTAGTCATTGATTGTTAATGCATATTAACACCATTAGTTAATTTTTCATACGTCAGTGAGTTGGACATGTGGCTATTTTTGATCGGATAAATTTCTACGTCAAATGCTACCTGGCATTTGACATGTGAAAAAATATTTTAATTGTTAATTATTTTTTAATATAACAAAAAAATTAAAAACATTAAATTAAAAGAAAAGAACTAAACTCTTACCTTTCCCCCCAACATCTCCTCACTCCTCGTCCTCAACCAACATGCCCCCTGTCCTTCCCACTGCCGCCCGGGTGATGCCGAAGGTGCTGAGGGAAGTTACCGGAAGCCACCAATTGGAGTGATAGAGAGTGTGAAAAAAGAGAAAGCATGGGAGAAAGAGCGAAGAGAGAGGAGATGTTGGTGAAGAAGGTAAGTGCGTAGTTCTTTTTTTTTTTCTTAGTTTTGAGTTCTTAATTTTTTAATTTTTTATATTAAAACTAATTAAAACTAAAATATTTTTTACATGTCAGGTGCTATGTAAAACTTATTCAATTAAAACAGCCATCTGTCCAATTCACTGATGCATGGAAAATCCACTAGCAGTGTTAGTATACATTAGGAATCAATTTGAATATTTTAAAATAATATAGGAACCAATTTACTATTTTGATTATTTGCAATAGCATAACAAAAAGTAGTCAGTCATAAAGGAGGAAGCTATGGGAGAAAAGCTGTTAGATTAAGAGCTTCTATGCATTTTGCATATATGATAGTTAAGGATGCATAACAGTTCACATGGTGGGAAGAAAATGAAGTTTCTTTTTTTTCTTCAATTAACCCAGTTGGGAAAAATAGGAGTAAGGATCTAGTGGTTAGTAATAGGATGCAAATTACTTGTTTATTTTTCCTTTTTGACATTCTAAAAACAATCAAATCAAGAAGGTGAAGGAAATTTTCTTTAGCTTGCATCTTTTGTTTAGGCTAGAATTTGGAACAGATCTTACTTTATAACAGTTAGTTCTACTGGAGTCTGAAATAATAGAAATTGGCCAAGTATGAAATTTACGTAAAATTGAAACATTCTGAATCAGTAACAGAGCGTATATAAATGATGTGTGCTTTAGTGTGTTTGTTGGTCACGGGAAGGATTTACCAATAGCTGCCTGCTACATTAATGCTACAAAATCGGTTTTTGTTGGTAAGAATTGCATGCAAGATGGAACTTGCGGTCTTGTTGAATGGATTCGATGTTTAAGTGATGAACTTGAAACTGGAAGCAGGTGATCGATGAGTCGCCGAAGTTTGATATGCTTCTGAAGCTGAAGAGGGGAGATAAAGAAGAAAAATTCAAGGTTGAAGTGCACAAGAACGCTCAGGGTACCTTCCACCTTAACCGGATGGTGCCACAGCCCCACTCTTAAATGTTTGTATGTCTCCTACACATACATAAATATATATGTGCACCACAACTTGTGGACTTGTTGCAACTGATTGCTTGCATGTAATAACGTGAAGAGTGTGTTATTCAACTGTGGTTTAACAGACTTAAAAAAACATTATCTTACTTATAACAAAAGCATCTCAGTGTACGTTTCTTCTGTAATCACAACCCCATGCTAAAACCTCAAACCGGCGCCCTCGTTTAGAGGATCTGAACACCACTTATGTCTTGAGAACTTTTCAGAAATGAATTTAAAAAATGTCTCATTATCATTTATGTAGTTACAGGTACGTAGCCCCACATATTGGTAAAGGGGCCAATAATGGCAAATAGCATAACTATATGTATATATGTGTGTTTTGCTAAACGTGGGTATGCTTGTTTTCGATGCATGAAAACGTTGAAAACCCAACTTTGCATATTTTGTATACATGCATAACTGTGTATATATATGTGTGTAATTGCATTTATACGTCTTGCCAAACGTGGGTATGCTTGTTTTCGATCCAGCTTTGTATATTTTGTCATAATCCCTCGCCCATTTAGATTCCTAATGATTATCAATTTCTAAATAGCAACCACCATTTATATTGTTCGATTTCATTAAGGCGAAATTTTTGCTACTACTGACTTTTAATCTCTAAAACCAGTGTTCTAAGAAATATTGAAGGACCCAGAAGATTATGCTCTCTCGTGAGAGCAGTTGCCAAAACAAATGCAGAAAAAAAAAAAGAAAGGAAAGAAAGTTGAGACATCACAGAACAATGGAGCACTCAGCACACAGTGATAAGAACATTAGTAAATAATAGTGCAGCAGCTACAAATACTTGCCAAACTCTATATATAATATATTGTAGTTTAGAAAATATTTGCCAAATTCTAGGTGATAATCACTTCGACAAATTGTTAATATGGTTTTGACCTGAATGACCACCGTTTCCTAAACTGTTCTTGTAAATGACACAACTATTTGTTCACCACCTTAAAGGTGGCTGCTGTCATATGAAACTCCTGCATTAAATATCACTTCAGTTATAGATGATGATGATGATGATGATGAACAACCCAAAAAGGAAACGATAAAACAGAAACAAAACAACAATCTATGTTTTCGTAAGAAGCTAAATTTAGGTGTTCATCTGACTGATGATCCAACAACCATAACTAGTGATTATAATTGATGAGAAGACCAAGAGTACAAAGGCAATTTACTTGGGACTAAGATTACCATATTTCTTCCTACGACTGCAGACTGTCTGTCGGGCGCAAAGATAATAGTCTCGGGACACTGAAAAAGGTTTGTTAGAAAGATCCAAGCAAAAGAAAAACATTAACAAAAGGGCCTTGCTTTGCGCAGCTCTTCTTTTGCCTCCACGCCTCTCTCATTAGTTCTCACTTCACCTTTATTTCGAACACTTACCCCTCTTCGTCATAATCTTCCTCATCCTCGTCTATCCTCTTGCTAAGGTGCGCAAGCTGGAGAGGGTCAATTCTTTCCATTTCAGAAAGGGACCACCCCGGATATTCTTCTGTTTTTGTCTCCACTGATGCAGTTGCTACTGGTGTTGTTGCTGTACCAACCACTGCTGCTGCACTCGATGTCGTTGCCATGGCTTTTGCATCATTGGTCTCGTCTACGTCTGCATTTAGGTCAAAATTTCGAGCAGCTGCATTGGTGCCATCATTCTCTGCAGAATTCTCCTTTGTTGCTTCCTTTGGCTCCGAACTATCTTCAATCGGTGCACCATGTTCTGTGTTGGTCCTGCTTACAGGCTGAACCGTGGTTGGTTCTATTTCCATCTCACGGTGAGAGGGTTCCCTTTCTGCATTTTTCGAGCTTCTTCCACGACCTCTTCCACGGCCCCGGCCTCTACCTCTGCCACTGCAGCCTGCAGGAGCTGTCTCATGCTGCATTGATCAAGTAAAAGGAACCTCATCTTTGGAACATACATAAATTCATAAACAACAAATGCTTCCTCAAGATTTTAATCTCAGTTTAGACAATCAATATAACTACGAACGGCTCATGCATCAGAATGAACAATAAAGAGTTATTGATATCCTGGTGACCGAAATAAATAAAAAACAAATTCTAATTAAATTAATAAATAAGAAAGAGAAATAAAGGACCAACTAATCATATAAGATGGTGACTTAAATTAATAAAATAATTTAGAGAAATATGGAATCTACTATATGAACTTGTCAAATTCTAAAAAATGTGTTGAAGTTTTTACTACGTGGTGACGTCGACAATTGCTGACATAAAATGACATGTGATATCATGTGAATTATTATTACTTGACATTATTTTTCCTCTAGAATTATAGAGTGTCGAGGATATAGGCTCACCATTCTGCTCCTCTTTGACTCATCATCACTATCATTGCACTCATCACCACCAGCAGGTTTCCTGGGAAACCCAAAAGTCAATTACTTTCGAAGTTGACGGAAATTAATGGGAAAAAGGAAATCAACAATTCTCAAACCTTCTCTTTGGAATGTTTCGGTCCTCTGTGCCAGCATCAGAATGACCATGACAGTAGTCGGGAACTCTGCTGACAATTTCCCTCAGAAAATCAAACACATTGTAGCTTTGTACACAATGTTTTCTGCAGCAAAGACAAATGATTGGATTGTTGACAGAAACATGATATCTGAAATATAAAGATGATAACAAACAAAAATGATAGGGGAAAGTGATAAGCAACCTGATGGTTGACTTATGTAAAAGAGAAACTAAACTTTTCCATCATATACTAAAAGATGGGGAAAGAAACTCAGAAATCTTATTCCTCCGTCTCTTTAGGACATAAGGAAAGAAAGATAGAAGAAAGTTATTGAAGGCATTTGCTCTTCTTTTGCTAAAATTATGGATTCTCTCTGATTATTTTATGGAGACGGACCACACTAGGCGGAGAGGATATATGAATATCTTTTTCTTCTGATATCTCCTAAATCTTTCATAGATGGATGACTAGCCTTGATACCTTTTAGACTATTTAGGTCCCTTATGCATTTGCTTGCTCTTTTTCTAGTTGTTTTGCACATAATAGACAAAAGCAATCCAAAGAGACTCACGCACCTCAACCAAAAAAGATGCCTTGCAAATCATTCTATCCTAAATATTGTAATGTTAAAGTGGTGAGGAAATGACCCAACAAAAATTGCCTCCCTCCAGAATAGTATAGGGTGGTGCTATTTTGCAGATTGTGGGTGGTTTAGTTGGAGGGCACCAACTATCATGCTTCTCATGTTAAATACAGGATTTTCAAATATCATGCTTCTCATTTTTTCACTTCTTTGAGATAAGATTCCTTTTTGGCATCCCTTGGTAAAAGCACATGAGCAATTAAAGATTATTCTTTCTCTATTTCGCATAGGAATAGGCTAGCCATCTTGTTTTGAGCACGGCCAATTTTTCTCTCTTTCCTGTACTTTTGTTTTCTCTCTCTACAGCTAGTCCTTGAACGCTCTAGAAGGACAGGAAAAAGGAAACACAATCAAACTATGGGGAATGATAAACTCCAAACCCATACAGCTGTTGGTGGATCGCAGGAGTACGCTCACATTCATAAATGCACGCAGCAAGACCCTGTGATATTTTCCTCCTCAAAATCAACCCGCTCCAAATAATGGCAACCAACAGACAAAGCACGCAGAGACAGTAGAAGACCCTGCCTTTGAACAGGAAACTATGAAAGGTATGCTTTATGACTCCTTTAGAGCAACAGAATTAGGAAGTCAAGATACGATCCTTAGAACAGATTGGATGAAGAAATATAATCCAGTGTCCTTTGACTTCCTTCACATGCAAGCTTCCATTACTAAAGGAAGCCAGAAGGTACTGATTCAGGGTGTCACAGGAAGGAAAGATGTTGAATCCTTCTCTCCTAAGAGGCTACCTAGCGTAATGCACAAAGAATAGGAAAGCTACCACACCCTAGAACTTTTCACAACCACCAAAACTTCCAGTTCACAAAAAATAAGTGTTGTACAGGAGGACCTCAACATGGTATTAAAAAAATACAGAGACATTTTTGAGGAACTAAAAGAGCTACCACCAACTCGTGAACAGGATCATGGGATACCTCTTCTTCCAGGGCAACACTGGTGAACATGAGAACCTACAGGTATCCTTATTTTCACAAAACAGAAATTGAGAGGCAGCTGACACTAATGCCAGATAACTTGGTCATCCAACCAAGCCATAGCCCCTTTGCATCAGTACTTTTGGTTGAAAGGACGAAAGGTGGAGATTCTATGTAGACTACCGCTAGCTAAATACAATCACCGTGAAGAAAAAATTTCCTATACTAGAGATTGATGACTAGTTGGATGAGCTTCACGGAGCCACTTTCCATTTTTTATAGCTCTTGTATATGGGTGGCACCCCCTTCATTCCTCTCAATATTTACCCTTCTTTTTCATCTCATGAAAAAAGAACAAGAATAGCAAAGAAAGGATTAAAAGAAATTAACTTACAAATGCAATGCACTCATGGTCTTTGCTCCTCTTTGAAGGGTTATCTCATAAGTACGATCACAAAGGTCTTGCAAAAATAATTCCAATGCTTTCGCTGCAACCATATCCAAAAGAAAATTTAAATAAACTCAAAAGTAAATAAAATGCCCTTACACATAAAACTCGAATTAGATCCACTCACAGACTAAAACAGGCACTGCTAATGCTATCTTCCCAACATCCTCATCAGCTTGCATTATCTTCTTAATACGAGCCTGCAGTTTCCTTCTTTGATTAGATAATCATAACAGCCATTGAGAAGAAGAGTATGGAAAATAATGAATTTAGAGGCAGTCAAGCTCAGTTAGTTCTACATGCATGAAAACATCAATCACAACATTGTCAACTTAAAGAAGCAAAAATAGAATGTTACATCAAAGATCAAACTAATCCACACCAAAATAATGGTGCAAACAAATGTCCAAACAGAAGTTCCTGCACATAACTACTTTTTATACTAAAAAAGAAATATATACCAAAAGCACGAAGAAAGCACTTCCCTTAAGAATAGCATGTGTCCCTATTACTCCCAACATACACAATTAACTGATGGTCACATATAGAGGTTGCCACCACCTTTTTAAGTTCATATTTCCAAACCTAGTCTGGATCTGTAGGTAAATTAGGAGTGATTTCAGAACAAGCTTCCAATTAAGTAATGATAAGAACTAGTCTAAGAGTTCTGAAGTACTATTAAAGGACTTGGTTTAAGCTTGTCAATAAAATAAGTCATCCTAGATACATAACATACATCTGAAAACTTGAAAGGGCATTAGGGGAAATGGAGGAGAGAGGACCAGATGAAGATAGGAGAATATATCACATGAAACTGTGTGAACACAGTGTCAAAAACTTTATGGGATGAATTGTTCTCTTCAAAAGCTAACCAATAGTGCAAAATAGAATTTCTTCAACTAAGAAGATGGACTACTTGTGGGTCAAGCAAATAATGTTTGGTTTGAAAATAATCATTACTGTACTTCCCAAAAGGATAAACTTCCATCAAACATAAATAATTCAACTTTTGTAAGACATTTCAGGAAACAAGATATAAAGAATATTTTTTATCATCATCACAAACAAAGGAAAATAGTCATTAAAAAAGGAGAGAAGACAAAACCCCCCGTCACCTTCTTCGTCAGTGCCCTCAAAGGAGGAAATATGGAATTCAACTCTCCGTCTTTTCAAGCTTTCATGGGTGGTCAAGGTTGCATTTTGATTAATGGTCATCCACTCCTTAATGGCAAAAACCTTGAGGGTATCATTAATTTTTTGTTTGATTCCCTTGTCTAAGTTTGGTTTCTTTTTGTTTGTACATGGGTGCCACCCCTTTGATGCCTCTGTTTAGAACATTTATGTTTTCCCATTCCAAAATAAATTATCATTGTACAGGAACAAGAATGGAAAACCAGAATGTAAAATTGGAAAATGGGAAGGCCTAAACATAATAGCTTTCCAATTCCTTAGCAAACTAGGTAATGGCATGTTTCCAAAAATTAAAAGGCACATAAAGAGGCCAAAAGCATCACCATATCTCAGAACAAGAGTAGAGTCCTGGACACATTTATTAGAAATTCTAGCATTCTGCTTGAACCATAAGATCCAACATCCAATCAAACAGAGCACCCATGCAGTAAAGCTTAAACTCCTTCCTCTTTACTCAATCTCTCCAATGCATGGAAAAAGAAAACTTCCAAGGTAAAGGCAAAACCTAAATCTCCCAAAGATGCAAAGAACTGAGACCATAACCTCCAAGACCTCAGAATATAAGTAAATATCTTTGTCTCTGAAGTCTGACGACATGTAGCATAAATATAAGGAGAATGAATAAGAGAAAGAAAAAAAGAACCCAACCGCTGTAACAAATTAGTGTTTCACAGAATATTAGTTATAAGAGAAATGAGGTTCTGTAAATAAGAAAAGATGAACATTGGAAGAAGAAACAAGGTGACAATTAGAAATGAAGAAAAGAGAAGAGAGTTTGGCAGAAGAGAAACAACTTGCTTCCACATAACTACTGTTCGCCATGGGGGCAGCCAGATTGTAGAAGCTCACCCAATGTTTGGATAGAAACTAGTAAAGAATAAATAAGGTTTTCTACAATGAAAGGGAAAGAAATATGTTCCCATTGTTTGGATAACTAAACTTGGAGAGAGAGAGAGAGAGAGAGAGTGAGAGATGAAAGATTATTGTAACAATTTGTTTCGTTTAGACATCTAAGGAATGGTAAGGAGATATTAAGACCAAGAATTCAAATTATTCCCTTTATTAGAAAACTAACAACTAAGACAGTTGAAAATAAAATAAATAGATTATATGGAAAAAGCTGTAATCTCCATCTCCCTTCTTTTTCTTTTTCTTTTTTTTTTAAAAATGAACATCTCCCTTCCTTTCCTATCTTTTTTCCCAGATATAAGGAATGAGAATATCGGATGTTTACAGGAAAAGGGAGATCCTCACCATCCTTTTTTTTCATTATCCTTTTTCATTTTTGTCCAAATTAGGAACGGATGTTTGCTTTTCTTTCCATTCTCTTCATGCCCTCCAAATGGGACAACGGGTTCACATTAGCGGAAGCTGAAGAAACATTAAGTTAGAGGAAGAGTGTAAAAATGGGATATCGGATAATGATTATGGGCAGTCTAATCTAACATTGTATCATTGAGTCCATCTAATTAAGAATTCACCATTTCCCACCTGTATAACAATGAACAGATACATCAGATTGTGGGGAATATGAGATAAATCCACTTGGGCTCTATTACCAATCAAATAACACGATTAGGCACGTTGGGAATTGACTCAAGACTAACTGAGAATTAAACAAGGAATGGGTTGAATTTTAAAAAAAAAGGGAAATACGTATCAATACATTTGACATGATGATGGAGAATCAACAAAGAAATTATCTAGATTTAAGGACATTTGCTCCTTATATCATTTAGTTTAATTAGTTTCCCTTCACAATTTCCAATTAATAGAGGAATTATTTTCCTAGTTGGATGTATTGTTGATGCTTCTATAGCAGGCACCTCTAGCATGGTTCTAGAGAGAATTATTGTGATGAAATTATCAAATACATTGGAAGTTCCCAATATCTCTGTGTTCTTGTTGTTATTTTTCTTTCCCCCATAATTTTCCCTCCTTGTTGTCCACTTGTCCTTTTATGATCTTATTGAGGCATGGAATTTGACATGATAATCAACAAGTAGCAGCTGTTGTTATAAATGGGAAGACCCTAAGCAGCATGAGGCAAAACTTTCACTCCGACTTGAATCAGACTGAAAGCATACCCACTAAAAACACATAAAACAAGAATGCAAAATCCTTATGAAATACTTACACTTCTACAAAACATGCTTGCAGTTATCATAGGACCTTCCACCAGATAATATGACCAAAAACAAGTATATCTAGAGGTTAAATAATTACAGACAGATGTAAAAATGCCATGCTGCTATTGCTGCTCCTTTAATATAAAGCTATACTAATCAGAATTACAGAGTATAAAATGAAAGACCCATAGCAAAATATTGCTCATCTCAAAAAAAGGAGGGTTCAGAATTCAGAACAAAAAGGACACTTTTTTTAATTGAGTAAAAATCTTGAGTTGTGGCTCATGTTCAGAGGATTTATTGTTCACAATTAGGTCTCATCAATAGGAGAGAGCACTGTGCACTTGTTCTGGGCCTACGGCAGTTTTTTATTTTAAGGGGCATTATTATATATTGGGTTTCTCCTTTTGCTATATATAAGAACAATCATAGTTGTAAGAAGAGGTTCTTAATATTGTGAAAAATTACGCAGGTGGCTCCATGAAGCAGGCACATCGCAGAAGGACATTAATGTTCTTTGTGTTCTTTCTCTATTGCTTTTACTTTAATCTGTGTATGGGTGATTTCACAACAAAAGGTTCTCCATAAGAAAAAAGGACAACCTGAACACAATGATTACGAACGAACACATTTCAACCTAAGCATGAAATTATCCATAATCTATAGGCCCCACTAAGTTTGAGCATACTCAGAATTTGACACCGATAACAATCAAATAAAAAGAAAAAGAAACTACTTATCATATCAGCAATCACTATAAATAATATGCCCAATTAGTCAGCAGAATATCAAAAGAACAGATCTAACCATAACAATTCCTTAGTTGCTTATATATTCGTATAAGACCCCTAAGTACGAAATACCCAACAATTGATTCAAGCACGACTTTGAGTCCACTTAGAAGGAACCAACCCAAGAACTAGCCAGAATAAGTGCATAACTGATATATGTATCTGTCCAAGTATGAATACCAGAAGTATCACAGATCAAAATACCCTCATTGAACAGCCTATATACCGGCTAACCATGGCTTCTAACAGAAACCACTATACTAACAAAGCAAATCACTGCAACTAAAGACAAAATATTACCCAAGTCTTATATCTCCAAAATAACCTAGAAACAACTAACCTGTCAGCTAGGTTATAGTAGACTGGCATTTAGCGAGAGAGGGGATAAGGAAACAGCTCCAGATAAGATTTTAAACATGATTCAAATCTTAAATCACCATAAACAAAGACCAAGATTGCAAAGGCTCCAAATTTGCCGAGTAACCAAACACCATAAACTAATCTCATGTAGATAATAATGATGTACAAAATACCCAAATAGTAAGAAAAAGCCAATAACTTAATCACATAGACATGTAAATCCCTAATAACAATCAAACAACCCTAATTTATAACAAAAGTAATCAAACAACTCGCCCGCTAATTCAACTCTGAACTAATAATCAGCCATGCGAAAACCCACGAAAAGATAGAAATCAATATACCATTCTCATCATACCTTACTTAAACACAGACAGATAATCGAAATCGATTATCGAATAACCAAGTGAAAGGGGGGGGGGGGGGGGGGGGGGAAAGGAAACTTAAAAAGGAAGAATAAACTGAATAAGAGAGAGACTTACAGCTGGGAAACGGGTGTCGAGCTTCTTCCTCATGGCCTCAGATTCTAAAGCATTAAATAAAATTAAATAGTAATCACCCAAACAAGAACGAAAACACCCAAAACACAGGATCGGTTTCTCTGGATCAGAAGACAATAATTGCTCCAATAATCACTACAATCGGAATTTATAAAAGCTGTATCACATCAAATCTGCAAAAACCCATCTCAGATCCGGAGCTTATTCCTTTTTCTCGCCCACAGAAACAGAGCCTCGTTTCAACAGAATATCCGTCCGTACAAAGTTTGACAATCTAGAAGAAAAAAGGGCAAAATATATATTATTCCAAAAGAAAAGAACAATTCAATATGAACAACTGTGTGATAGAGTTACCTGTCTGTTACTGTAAGTATAAGACAGCCCAATCAAATAACACCAAGCGTGAAGATTTCAAAGATATTCGCTGACCAACTTCCCTTGGTATTATTTTCGCGCTTGCTTTCTGTCTGGTACTAGGGCCATGTAAATCCTGGCCTGGTCTTCGGCCCTTCAAATATCAGAACCCAATAATCCTGTTCGTATCGTTGTGGACCAGTTTAAAAGAAATTATATTATATAATACATATATATATATATAACTGGATTTGCTTATTTATTTGTTTAACTTTTTCGAATATTTCTATTTGTTTCTTTAATTAATTATATTAATTCTTTAGTGCTTAATGATTTATTATTTATGTTTTTAGGAATTATAATTAATTTTATTAATAATAAACATAAAAATATATATATATACACATCAATCTATTTACACCCTTTAATCGTATTAAATGATAGAATTTTAATATATGGTACTTTATCGGTACAAGAAAATCATATTTGTTTCAATTTTCAAACCGGTAAATTTTAGATGAATTTTAAAACCATAAAATCAATAGTGTGTGACTGGCATGTTACATTTTTTTTTATTTATACTTTTATATAATATACTTAATTCTATTTTTATCCTCACAATTTATTATTTATTTTATTAAATATAAAAATTTAATTTGTAATAATTATTTATTTAAATACAAATGTAATTATATTAATAAATAATTTAATTTTTTTTATTATATACCATTTATTATTATATAAATAAGTATGGATAAATTAGTAATTTGACAGAAAATAGAATTATATCATCCTACTATCCAAATAAAAATATGTCATTAACATACATTAATATACAATTATTCAAACATAAAAACATAAAAAAAAAAAAAAATTGTCGTTTCCATCTTACGTTATTGTCATCAAATTACTGTAATTATCATACATTAATTAACCATTACTAAAATTTATTAAAACAAGATGTTAGTTTCGAATGGAACAAACCGGTTGAAATTAGATTAGATCAAATTCTATACTGTTCGTGACTCGACTCAGCTCGGGGTAGAGAATATTTGGTCACGGTTCGATTCGATATGGCATTATTATAACCATGGGTTTATTTAAATATAGAAAATGATTAAATTTATTCTTGTATCCAAATGGTGCAAATTACAAATAAAATTGGGAATTATTATAATCTCCAGCTTTTTGCTGGTGTTCTTCCAGAAACTTCCAGGGGACTCTTACCAGACTGTTTTGTACAATTAACATTATTATATTAATTACTAATTATTTTTTAAAAGCTTGCGAAAACGACGAAGTTTTTTTTTAAAAAAAAAAATTTAATATCTTGTTCCAGAAAGTTCCAGGGAACTCGCGGCGTAAAAAGGAATAATCTCGAAAACGCGGTTGTGATTTTGCCACGTGTCATAAGAATTTATGTGGCGTCCGACGTGGTACATGCTACGTCCCTGTAAATGATACGCCCGCACTGGCCTGGCCTGGCCTGTATGTTTCTTCATTGCTTATTTACTTTTTTTTTTCTCTCTTTTAGTTCTCTCTGCCGTACTTCTCTAAACAACAAACGAGCCGCATTGACTCTTCGCAATCGCGCAAACCTAGCGCGACCAGACACAGATCAAACACCGGAGGTATCTTGATAAGGTTGATCGTGCTCGAGTGTGGATCCGCCATGAGTGAGAATGAGGTGAGAATGGAGGAATATAAAGAACCAATGCTGTATATGTGCGGTTACTTACCGGGAGCTTCGCTCGAGAAATCGCCGATACTCTCTCCGGTTCTCGTCCGCTTGCCGGAAACCGTTCGCGGTGGTGATTCATGGAAGGACGTCTGTGGCGGTGGTTGCGGATTTGCTATGGCTCTTTCAGGTCACTCCTTCTCTCTCTTTCCTGCCATGTATCTTATATTATATTCGTGTATTTAACGAAAAATACTGATCTGAACAACTGTTATGTTTTGATTAAACCTTAAGTGTCTCTGATTAGATTCCTTTTAGTCTCATCGCCGAGCATAAGTTCCACTGTTAACCTTGATTCGTTGTCGATCTCCCCTGCATTCTGGATTACGATGGCACAGTAGTTCTCGTGTTCCGTTGTTATTTTGCTTCTGAATGCAGAGTATTAAAGGGATAATATTACTTTAAATCTTTAAATTATTTTAGTTTTTATAGATTATTTCTAAAATCTTTTGCTGCAATAAGTTCTTGAATTAACGCATAAATTTTCTCTGTCCTTTTGTTTCCGAAGAAGCTTGATTGAAATGCATTTAATTTGAGTTTTTAGCAAATTTCAATACTATAAAGCAGTAATAATAATAGAAATATAAATCTGAGAGAGTGTGTTTTCGAATCTTTCCTCGGGGGCCAACCAAAAAACTGAATAGATATCTGAAAAAAAATAGTAGTCTAATTTTGAGCTATTTTTAGATTGATTTATAATTTTTTTAACTAATTTAAGTTGAGAGTAGCAATATAAATTTATGGTTATGCAATTAACTACAAAAATAAAATTGATTATTATACACCAAATGTGTAAATTACGTATAAATTAGGAATTAAAGGATATAAAATATAATTAAACCACGAAAGAGAGTTTTTGTTTAGGAGGAGAATAAGAATAATAGTTGAATACACGCGTAAGATAAGACAATAAAACTAACTGGAAAGCAGAGCTATAAGTTTTATTTAAGCTATGCATGTAACTAATAAATCTCACTTATGGATGTCTTGCAGAAACAAATACTTAAACTTAACTAGGGAATATAATTTCTCTGTCTGATAATTTTAGTGGAGTGTAGCTGAAGTGGTTGATAATTATGTTGTGGATTAGAATCTGGGAAGCTAATAACATGGGGTTCGACAGATGAAGAGGGTCAAAGCTACTGCGCCTCGGGGATGCATGGGGTAACTACTGATCTCCTAAATTATGAAATTATATCTTTTGTTTGCTGTTGTGAATTGATTTTGCAATTACTCTCCGGCTTGTTATTAAGGAAACGCCAGAGATGTTTCCTCTTCCAACTGAAGCTTCAGTTGTAAAGGCCGCTGCTGGTTGGGCTCATTGTGCTGCAGTTACAGGTACCCTCTTGTCCTGTCTTAACTACTTTGGCCTTTGAACAAGGGCTAGATTCACCTAACTTATAGCGATCAAAGTTTACTTGATGCCTCCCAACCATAGAGGTTTTCCGAGATTGATCAACAAAGAAATCACGTAAATTTTGTTTGGAAAATTCCAGCTTTTGTTGTTCTTGCAGTACAGTATAGGAAATTTGTACAAGACAATTATGTGCACCTGCAAGTAAATATTAAATAGGTATGGTGGCCTCATAATATAACTGAGAAAGCAGTTATAATATTTTGGTGATCTCGTTCCACTTCTCAATATGCAGAGACAGGTGAAGTGTACACATGGGGCTGGAAAGAGTGTGTTCCCTCAGGAAAATTGAGCCGTGATTTGGTTATTGGAAGTTTCCAAAAGGATACCAGTGGGAAACAAAGTGGGTTGACTGAGCAAGGTAAATTCTGTAGCAACTTATGCATCTCAAAGTTGAGAAAGAGGCCACCTTTTTCTGTTATTACAGATTGATATTGCAATGAACAAAATTTACAGTGAGCCCGAGGTCACAAGGCTCAAATGTAAATATTGAGATAACTTCACAGCCTGAGGACAGGAAGGTTGGAGAGGAAGTTGTGAAGCGACGAAGAACTTCAGTAGTTAAAGAAGAATCCGGAAGCCCAACGTCTGGAGATGAATATTTCGCAATGTCACCTTGTATCGCAAACATGGGTCCTGGAGTGAGGATCACGGCTGTTGCTGTTGGTGGTCGGCATACTTTAGCTCTGTCAGGTAATGGTAAATTAACTAACGTCCTGGTTTGCTGCAAGCCTGTGATTTCCCAGCATAGCTATTTATTCTTGCTGGTCACACCATATAGTTTTGTAGGTTATATGAAGTATGAAGATACGGAAGATTTTTGATATAAAGCAAGACACCTGATGCATCATAATTTTACCAAAGTTGCAGATATAGGACAGGTCTGGGGTTGGGGCTATGGAGGTGAAGGACAGCTAGGTCTGGGATCCCGGATAAAAATGGTGTCATCTCCTCATCTCATACGTTGCATCGAGGAACATGCCTCTGCGACTGATAGGTCTTTAGTCATGCATCAAGGAAGCACGAAAGTCTCAGATCAAGTTTCTAAAGTTCCCGGAAGTTATGTGAAGGCAATTTCTTGTGGAGGCCGGCACAGTGCAGTAATAACAGGTTTGCACATGATGAATGGTTTTCCATCATCATTACGCTCGTGGGCATTTTAAGGTCTTGCTTGTCAAAGAGGATTTAACTGGGACTAATTATGGTAGTTGTGAGAGTTAAAATTTACCTCTTGATGCTGGGCAGACGGACTTACTTCAAGATTGCTTTGACCTTGTGGTTTTCTAACTTTTTCGTCGGCATGATTTCATGATACAAGTTGATAGGCAGAGTTCGCAGTTCTGTTGGTTCTGTTTAGATTTTGACAATAGTCAGTTTTCAAACTATTTTTCCTACTTCCTGAACCATTTTCTGTTTTTGTTCTCAATTGTAGATGGTGGAAAGCTACTTACTTTTGGCTGGGGCCTTTATGGACAGGTGAGATATGAGTCTTGTGATCACTGGTCCATGCCGGTCATCTGACATGCTTTAGTGCTTGTATTTTTCCCTTAAATTGCATATTTAGGATATGACTTTAGAGGAAAACCATCAGCTTGAGAGACTCAAAAGATGGGATGCACCCTTCCCCAGTCATTAGCAGTCGTTGACAGCAGTCTTGTAATTCATGCTTAAGGTGTTTCTAATGAAGCATGCTTTCCCCAAGTTTTCTTTCTTCTTGGTTACATGTTCAACAAGATCAATCTGTGGTCATTTAGCAATATTTTCTCTTTATTTCCTTTGTTAAGGCATATTTGTCTGTTTATGATCAAAGCTAATTTCATTCTAGTTATTAATTATACGATGGTGATTGTTGGTTTTAGTGCGGGCACGGAAATACAAATGATCAACTCAGACCAACTGTTGTGTCTTCTTTATTGGGTACTCAAGTGCAAAGCGTAGCAGCTGGGCTCTGGCATACTGTGTGTATCTCTACCGAGGGTCGTGTATATGCATTTGGTGGGAATCAGTTCGGACAGTTGGGCACAGGCACCGACCATGCAGAGGTAGATACTAAAAGTTTCATATATGCGATTTAATCATTGCCTTTCTCAATTTTCCACCACTTGATTGCTTTTGTGGCTAGCTAAAGCTACTACGAGTCATCCTTCTAAAACTCGTCTGCAGTGTCAGCCGCCTTATAATTTAATCTAAAATCAATCTTCTCTTAAAAAAGAAAAAAAAAAATTCTCGAACAACTATCTTACTGAAAATGATTTAACATTTTCATCTCCTGTTTAGACTTCACCGAAGCTATTGGATGCCCCGAGTCTTGACAATAAGCATGCAATAGTAGTTTCTTGCGGTGCTCGCCATACCATCATACTTACAGGTAGAACTTCTAAGCTAATATACATACTGTTCATGATACTGTGGCCGATTCAACGAGGCTGAAATTCAGATTTTTTTTTATTTTTTTATTAAATTTTTCTGCTTGCCTCGAAGAGGCTTCATAACTCTCAAACCCCAGTCCTCTTGGTAGGAGATATTAATTATGAAAGAATCTAATTTGCACGTGAAAGAGTCCTCATCATACGTGTAAAAAACCTCAATCACACGGCAGTTGGTTTATCCTGAACTACTCACTTTTAAATATATGATGTAAAAATCAACCAGCTGGTTTCATTGCATATCAGGATTCTTCCAGTATAAGCCAGCACCTTATCTTTCTCTTTTTATGGCTGATTTACCTTGACGAGATCATCCCTATTCTAGATATTTTAACCTAATATGATCTTTGATCTTTATGATATTACTCCGAACTTTCCCAGAGATAATAAATTAGTAAATAGATATGCTAGTTTGTTTTGAAGAAATAAAGTCACGGTGACCAGATATTGATCCTAGTTCACTGATTAAGTTTATGAAAAATATACTTAGATGGATTATATATAAGCTTTAAAATCTAAAGAGTAAACGACTTCAGTGAATCACGAGCAACTGAACTTACGTTTAAAATTTTTGGAAGACAACTAAATCTGACTTCTTTCTTTGTGGTTATTGTAGAGGATGGCCAAGTATACAGCTGGGGTTGGAACAAGTATGGTCAGGTATGGTCATTGATACTTTCTGTTTAAAAATTTTCTCCCCTAGTTGCTTATGGTCTCACATTGTCATTTCCTCCTATCCGTGCACAGCTTGGTCTAGGTGATTCAACCGACCGCAACACCCCCTCCCTCATTCAGATCAATGGTTGTAGGCCTAAAAATATAGCCTGCGGGTGGTGGCACACATTACTACTGGCTCAGATACCGCATTAAGTTCCTCTCTAGTTTTCCCCTTAAAAAACCTAGATGGGCAAAGTGGCAGTTTTGCTAGAATTAGGGATACCACTGACTAGCCAGTTTTGCCTAATGTATTTTAACTTTATTCTAACCACGTACATAAAGGGTTTCCTGTGTGCATTTGCACGTTTGGATTCATTTTTCATTACTGGGTTTCTCTTAACTAATTGAATTAAAATTCATCACTATCAGTTTGTATACAAAAAGTAAATCCCTGTACGATAGAACGGATGTCCTGCAGTTCGAGTACTAACCTACATTTCATGGCAGAGCAGCTGCTAATATTTAAGAACATTAATATCAGTTTGCATACAAACAATAAATCCTCGTACGACACAATGGAGCAGTCCGGCTACTATCTTTCAGATTAACTTACATTTTACTCACTTTCACTTTTGCATTTTGTAGCAGTTCAGCTACTAATGCTTAGATCACTCATGTTGTATGTACTCACTTGCACAAAGACAGGATGAAGGTTTTTAAGCACTGCATTATAAAACGTTAGGAATGTTCCGGTGGCACTGCAAAATCTGCATAAGGGGCCAAAAAATATCAAGTCTGTGAAAGCCCTTTGTCGCCTGCATAAATGGGAAATGTATCAGAAATTTTGGGCTCTGTTTTTGGCAGTTCGTAGCTTGAACAGTTTGTAAGTAATCTAATACCTCTACCTCAACAACGAAACGAGCCCATGTATTGTCTCCATGGCTATCCACCTCTCCCTTCAAGATGGTCAAGTCCAAGCTTCTTATCACCTGGGCAATTTCCAAGAATATGCTAGGCTCATTGCATAACATCTGCAGTCGCCATATAAGCAAGGAAAAAAGTTGAAGGATACATGCAGGTAATAAAATATGAAATGACCTTTATGCGAAAGATAAATACCTCAATGAGCATGTGTCCTGGGTATGCAAGATCCTCAACAATTATTGGACATATTTGGAATTCACGTCCAAATTCAAATGCCCAACTTGTCCCGTTCTCGTAGCCTTGGTTTATTTCAGATGCCCTTCTGTTGGTGCGAGTCGTAACCTGTTCGCATACTTTAATTAGCTCAAAATTCAAGAGCAGCCTGTAGATATCAATTCTATTACTATGCGATAGTAGCAAGCAATTCACAAGATTTTGAAATGCTCATGGACAGTCAAGCTGATTGGAAGCTTGATCTTTCCATCAATGCCTGCAGTAGAAACCCGTCCCAGACTCTGTCTTCTATTACAGTATTGTGAGGCATCTTGCAACGAATCTGCAATCAACTTCGCCCACAATTACATAAAACACGACAGGATTAAGTACGTTGAAGTTGACAGACGTTTGATTGAGAAAAAAACTAGATAGTGGTCTGACTTGCACATCCTATATGTCCACAAACTCTCTACTTGCAGATGTATTTATCAAAAGCTTGAGCAATCCAGTACTTCAGACAATCGTTACCGAGTTGGGAGTCGGAAATATCTCTTCGCCAGCATATTTGGAAAGTGTATATTTATAATTACTAATTTCTTTATTTATAGAAGGGGTGTATTTTCAAAAAATAGGCTGATGTAATTAATTATTTAAGGCTTCATTTTCTTGCTCCTGAAGTTGTGTTCCTATAGAGTCAAATTATTCAATAACGAACATAACATTCTATTCTCCTACACTTTCCTTTCTCTTCCTTCTCAAATAGACCTTAAATGAGGCATGTGTCTTGACTGCATAATGTCCATGCTAAGGGTGTTAAAAGACGCTCCACATAAGTGAGGCTGTTCATTATGAGGTTATTGCATTAAAGATATAGCTACATCTAGGAGTTGTCTTTCCCTTGAGGGATGAAGTAAAATTATAAATTTTGAATAATTTAATTATAATTAAAGTAAAATATTCTAGAACACATGAAACAAGTTGACCAACCTCCTTATCTACCCACTGTTTCAATTTTCCAGCCTGGTCAGCTACACTTCTTAAGAAAAGCATGTGCTTTACGGTTCGATCTAAGAGGCCATCAATGCTGCACTGCAATTACCAGAGTAAGAAAATTAATTACTATTAAGACAGACGATCTAGATCACTTTAGAGATACTAACTCTGAGAAAAAACTCACTTTTGAACCATTTGGAACAAGTTCTCGCAGTTCCTTGACTCGATCTTGGATCATCTGCCTATCTCTTGGTCTTGGCCTTCGGTTTTCACATGGCCTACTCCTTTTGCACATAGTGGACGTCTTCTTCCCTTTCCGAGGTCGAATGTAACCTTCATTCTTTTCAGTCTCATCTTTAACAATTACCGTGCTCAATGTACTCTTAAAGGAAAATGCAGTAACACCGCTATTACCCTGGGCAACAGGAGCAGATGTAAGTGGACTCCATGGCACTGAATCATGCCCTGCTGAGGCTCGAATTTCCGATTGGTTCTCTGGTTGAGACGAAGCAGCAGATTGTCCTGCCGAGGTTGTGTAATTCTTGAGGCTGTTCAATGTACCAGAAGAATTATCATCTGAGCTGCTACTTACAACTGTAACGACAGCTTCTAGTGAATATTCTGTATCCCCTTTATCAGACTGTAAAGGTTCAATGCAGTCTACCAGATCTTTACTGCAGACGAATCTTGAGTTGTTACTTGCTGCCCCTCTAGAAAAGAATGACTCCAGCAGATACTCATTTACTTGGTTCTCAAAAACCGGTCCAAGTGCTTTATGCAACTCACATTCTCTGGGAAAGCTAAGGAAAGGACTCATTCTCATATATCTTGCAGCATCTTGATCCCCAAAAAACTGCTCCAGCAAATGACCAGCAGTATCACCATTCACAGTTCCATTTAAAAATTCATCAAATACTCCCAAATCAAAATTTATATGTTGAGAATATTCTTGTAGTTCTTCTATACAAGACAAACCAAGAAGCTTATCATCCACCATCTCTGACTGATTCCTATTTATAGGACCGAGTGAAGTTGACACATCACCAAGATTAGGTGGATTTGCACTTGCAAATCCACCTATATTTAGTTGATCTTGTCTATATATCTCAAGTGCATCTTGAATACATAATGGTGACACAGGTTGGTCGAAAGCCGACAGTGTGTATTTATCTACCTTGACACTGTCAACTGCAGGAGCACTATGAACAGCAAATCTATCCTTGATATAAGCAACCACTGCTATATCTTCAGCAACCTGTTGACATAAAAATAAAAAAAAATTTATGGTCTATAATTCCAAGAATCCACAAGTTTTGAAACGGTCCACCATATCATTTATATTATATTAGTGTAGAGTTTGTAATATCCAAAATGCAAGAACTTCCAGCAACATCAACATGCAGGCATTCAATTTGCTCTTTACCCTCGTTACTTGAGAGAAGAATGAAAGAAATGCATTAAACACAGGAAAAATACTTACTGCTTCCAATGAGCCAAGTTGCAGAACACCATGTGGAAGTACAGGTACCAGCAAAATAGTCTGCGCATGTGCAATATCACATATTAAAATATTACCCGTATCCAAAAGGCAAGTATGTGAAATTTGAGCATCTAAGCTTCCAAGTCTTCCTAATACATGCAAAAATAAATAAACCCTCCACAGCAAGTAGCCATTAATGAACAGAAGCCAAGTTGGGATGTACAGTAAAAGCATTACCTTGATATCTGATGCAAACTGAAGTAGCCATTCATTTGGATACTGCCAATTGAGAAACATTTGTAATATTTTTTAGCATTCGCATAATTATGATCACATTCTACACCAACTATTTTGACTGTGAACTCACCTCATTAACTAACTTGGAGTTAGCTTCGCTGGTGAAAATATCATCGTATAAAACCCAGCAATGGTTCCCTGTATAAGCCACTTCACCAACAATTCTGATAAATTAAGAAAACCTGTCAGTTTCAATTATCTTTCCATCTTTCCAAGTGAGTAATTATTCTATGTACCATTTAGATCAATAACAAAAAGGGTGCAAGGAATTTCACTCCAATAAGATCAAGACTCAGGGAGGGAGAGAGAAGGGAAGCAAAACCCAAAATAATACGTCGGGTGGAATAGAAATGGTACAATTAGAATTATGATAGCATTGCCGAGAAGGTCAAAGTAACTTGCATCAATATATATGAGGCTTGAATCTCATATACTCTCTCTAGGATGAGTTATAAAACATACACAACTTCTTCCAGTTCAGTGGGCACAATGTCATCAGACCAAAGAGGGGAGTAAAATATTACTAATCAGAGGGTGAAGCCACAAGAACTTACCCCTCTCCCAAAGTATACTGAAGATTTGACATATTAGCCACCATCTGTCCAATTGGAGATTCTCCAGAACCACCAGTTTTTATGCTCGTCTCAGGGTACAAAGGAATCATATCACCGGAACCCCTACACCAAGAATCATCTGACAGAGTTTCTAATGTAACCCTTGGTTCTGGGTGGTCGTAATATCCATCCTCCCAGCTCAAAATCCTGGAACATAAAAGATGTCAATTTCATAGAAATGCAAAACATTAATCAACTTACTATCTGAGGTCAAGATTGTACCATAATATGCAGAAATATGAAACTTCCCTCATTAACATACGAAGAATTTAAAAACAAAATACAGGAAACTCAAAATGTTGACCGACAATAACAGTTTGTCAAGAGAACTGGTTATGGAATTTAAAAATCAGCAACGGTACTTCCCTATATTGTCATTGAAAGCAGAAGCTAGAAAACTTATTCCCTATCTGATTTTAACAAACCCCAAGAAAATCCCAAAATTACAATCAGGAACTATATATCAGAGCTAGAAATCTGTTGTTATAAAAGACATCATGGCAAGCCATGACAGAAAGCATGCAAGGTAATGTACATAATTCCGAAGCGTTCCTATGCAAACAGTTCCCTCTCAAAGCGGTTTTGCCAGAAAATTGAGACATTCAATTATTCATCAAAGTGCATAATCCGAACTGAGTAAAATACTTTGTATAATCTCGTCTTCTGCAGATGTCAAATGCACAGAAAAGGACTAAGCTTTTGAAATAACTTACATTCGGTTTTCGTATCTTAACTTCCAAAGAACGGCATACTTCCATTGTGAATTGCTGCAAAGACTCCTCAACAATTGCCTCACAGCAGTAGTTCCCATCCCGTTGACTTTTAAGAATAATAAGAGCTTTACTACTAATAAAGAAACTCACCTAGAATCCACAAAAGGCTCACTAACTACCCCGATAAGATCCTCTCCCTGCTTGTTTTATCCTCAAACCAGCTCTTCTTTTTAGCGGTGGCCCCGTTGAACAGAGAAACAAAAATCCCATCTCCGACGAACCTATTCTCAGTAATCAAAGTATCACAAACTAATATAATTCGTGATACTAAAAGCAAAACTAAAGAAGACAGATTGCAGAAGAGAACTCTATTTTAAGGGCTTTCGGGCACATGAAGTTCATGAGAACGAACTGTCGTCAAACTACAGTTTACCAGACCAAAAAAGGAAAAAAAAAAGAGATTCAAGCTAATCCAGTGACTGAAACAAAACTAAGCCAAGCGTCGTCCGCGATTGCACCGAAATGTGGATTTCTTGTCACGGTCGCAGGAATCCGGGAAGTCAGGCACAACTTGCGACTCAAAAGTATGGATTCCTCGTCACGGCCGCAGCAACTAGGAAGTCAAGCACACTTCAGGCAGGATTTGCAAGTCGCTTTTCCTGCTCACAAGCAGCGAAAATGAACATCAATCAGAAATTTATTCTATCCTACATACGAGAAGCCTGTTTGGCCGCTAAGAAAGTGAAGGAATCCATTTAATGAAAAAGAAAAAACGAAGAAAGTCTTTCGAATTTGAGATAACCTAACACTAGCTTAAGCTTCTTCAAATCAAAAACTCGTTTGGCTCTCCGTTCCTCCTCTTATTTCGCTTCAGTTTTGTCGGCAACCAAACAACCAAGCACGAAAGAAAATTTTGGATCACAAGAAAACAAGATGCTATTCAAATTCGTTGGCTTCCATGTCTGTATCAGTATCACTGTTGAACTGGATAGGAACAAAAGAGATAAAGAGAAGCGAGCAGGGGGCCCTAGCTTTCCACTCTCGGAAAAAACCTGAACGGCCATCTGAGAAGCTTCCATATATAGCACCTCCGCCACCGGTAACCGGTCACTTTTCCCTCATAAACTGTAGAATTGTGAAACTAAGCAGACGGTGGACCCACTTCAAAAATAATATATATAATTAATATAAATTTTATTATTTCATAATATATTATGTGTTAGCGTTCCGTTTATAATATTTAATTTAATAATTTTAATATGATGATTAGTTTTTATTTTTATATAATGATTTAAAATTTTAAATAATATCAATAAAAAAAAAACAAAATTTTAAATTTAAATATAATTTTTAAATAAAAGTATTTTTAATTAAAAAATTAAATTGTGGGTATTAAAAATATTGTAATTTTAATTAATATAAATGGTTATAGATATTGAAATAATAAAAAATAATTTATTTTTTTCAGAGAATATTTATTTTATTATTTTATTTTAAAACAAATTCCTTTCACTTATTTAATTTTTTTATTTTTATTTTTTTTAAGGTATATATAATTTTGACATTATATCATCTTCTATTATCTTAAAAAAAAAAAAAAAACCCATTTCACGTGAACTTATTTTACTCTACTCAGCTATTTTTTAATTAATTTATAAGTTTATATTCTTATATATGTATGTATATATGTATATATATAAGTGTATGCTTTGACTCTTGATCTATTCCATAAAAGGTGACATAATGGAACTTATTGACAAACTTATATTAAAATTAATTTAATTAATAAATACATAATTTTAATATTTTTGACTATCAATTATAATTTAAAATTTCTGGTTCTACCGACTAAAAATTATAAATTAAATTATTGAAAAAATGCGACTTAGCGGTATCCAATCGCATTTTCTGAATATAATAATTTGAGAATTTTATTTTAATTAATTTATTAAAAAATTAAATATTTTAAAAATTGGAGAAAGAAAAATCGAAAATTACGAAATAATATTTTATTAAATTTAATTAAAATATTAAGGGCGGGTAAGCAGTCGTGATCACAAGTATTAATTATTAATAAAATAAAACGTGTAAATTCCTGTCTGGATCCATTGTTACAAAATGAACTGTTCAATAATGACGTCATTTTTTTGGATATTAAATTATTAATATTATTTATAATTAATTAGGGTAATAATAATTAATTAATTAATGGAGGGATTATATCGCGGCTTCTTGTGGGTTTGACGATGACGCATCTGAAGGCCCAAATCTTGGCGTAATTAACCCAAAGCCAGGCCATGATTTACGGGAAAAACTAGAACGTTTGGTTTCTCCTCCGACGCCCGATCGTCGACGTGCAGAAAATGGTGCGTGTTTCGGGTTTCGTTAAAGCTGCCGAGCTTCTCAGGATTGGAAGAAACGAGAGGGGGGGTTGTTGGGTGCGTAGCGGCTTGATATGAGGAGCGTCCGTGGGAAAACAGAAGGAAGACCGAGCAGGAGTATGTCTGAGGAAGATGGAGAAAGAAGCTGGGAAGCAGAAAAGAGACGAAAGAGCTGTGGAACTGATGAATGGCGGAGGGTTGAATCGAGGAAGGAGCTGGATTCTGGTAGTGAAAAGGAGAGGGATTCTGGGAAGAAAGAGGAGATAAAAATGGTGGGTTCCATTGAAGCAGCCATGATTAACAGATTTTTCTTCCAAACCAAACGATAAAATGCAGATGTCAAGTGAAGCGTGCATAGCTATTTGAACAAGTCAATTAGTTGTCATAATCTTATGGTTATTTTAGGAGATTTGTTCACGTTTAAGAACAATTATCTTAGCTTAACTCCTAAATCAACTTCTCCTATTTTGACAGTGCTCCTGACTTGGTTCATTGTGATCTCTAGGCTCTTGTTCATGTTGAATCCTCAAAGGGTCATATGTGTCTTATAGTACTAGTCGATGATTGTTCCAAATCAAGTTTTTGGTCTCGAAAAACATTCAACGTCGCATCATTTGTCCTCGTAAACGTGAACAAAATGGACTAATCCATCGAAAATTTTGTTGCATTGTTGACACCGGACATACCTTACTCTTTCGTGGTCTCTCTAATAGCACTAGTTTTAGATTGCAACAGAATTCACCCTTTCTCTCGAGAGTTAAAACCAACGAGATTTCGACCAACTCAACGAAGCACACATCCTCATTTTCACATGATTCTTAGTGCATCCACGTTAGTTTCGACTTTCCTTATCCCGACTATTTCAACTACTAAGATATTCAAACCACTAAATTTGGAAGCATACGTTAGTACTCATTCTTCTATGTCAGAATTTCCTTTTTTCAGCTATTCAACTTGTCAAGAAAGAAGTTGCAGCACACATAGAATATGCTTCCATACAAAGTCTTGAAAACTAATCATAATCCCAAATCACTTCAATCATTTTACAAAGTTTCAAGATTTAAAATCTTGATCTCTCACTATTTCAACTTATTATTCCACATACATCTTGAGATGGGAATTAACTGATCTCTTTGTTCTTATTTATGCTGATAATATACTTGCAACAATAAATATGGTTTTCTCATCCGCTAAAACTTTGAAACATCTTGAGAAACTTCCTAAATTTCTTGGCATGAAAATTTTGTTTAGCAATGGTGACCTAATCCTATCCTATCCCATGACCAGTCCCTTTTTGACTTGCCAAAACAAACACTGGTAATTCAAATATTACTCTATTCTAATGGTTGGGTTCTTCACCTCTGTTCTAATATTTCCTCCGAACAAAACATATTAAACTCACTATCATTTTCTGCAGGAACAAATAATATATTAGTTCTAATCTCTGTACTTACTTCTCTTCAATTCACATTGTAAATGCATGTCTATACAAAAAGAGATGGCAGTAATACAAAACAAATCTTTTCAAACTTTGACAAACAAATATAGTTTCTGGCAATACTAAAAACAGAAGCATATCATATACCGTGATGTTTGTGGAAAAGATTTATACAATATTCATCCTTGTCGTTTTCTACTGGTCCAATCTAAGAACATACCCTGATCTGGGTTTTTGGAGCAGCAGATAATATTTTTTTCCCAGTTCAGGATATCTTCTTCTTCTGTTGATGTTTCATGGAGATTTCTCCGGCGACGTTTCCAGAGACATTACTCTGTTTCTATAAAGCCAAATTCATCGTCTAAAGAAAAAATTTTACTTTGCAGCAAAATTGAGATTCTTATTACCATCTAATAAAAAAGAAAAAGCGAAATGAGAGATGGAGAAAGAAAAAAACAGACTGCAGATGGGATTTAGATGAGAATTCAAAAAGAAAATTGAAAAATGAAGAGATTTAGATGAGAATTTATTTGATATTTGGGGTTTTTGGATCAATAATAATTACGAAGATGGAGAAAAAAAAAAACAGAGATGATATTACACAAACCAAATAGTATAATATATTTACATGTTTGTCACAGATCAGAACAACAGCAAGCACATAAAGCTAACAGAGAAAAAACCCCTTTAGGTTTTTCCTCCTCGCTGCTAGATTGAAACATTTTCTTTTCTAGCTTGATCTTCCCCAAGCTTTCATCGCCATTAAAATTGAAAACATTAATCATCAGGCAATAACTCGACGAGTATTGAATCGATAAACAGGAGATTGAACTCCCGTTGACACCATAATCTGAGCACCTGCAGTTGCTGCTGTTGTAGAAGGTGGAGGATTATTAGAAGGAAAAAGCTGAAAATCAGATGTTTGAAAACGACCTGAATCACCAGGCAGTCGCATGTAAGAAGTTGAAGGCGATCCCTGGCTTCCGTTTCTGTACTGCACTATTGCTTTGTATACCAGCGGAATTAGCCCCTCCATCGTCGTCTTCTTCTTCTTCTTCTTCGTCTTCTTCTTCTTTCTCTCTGCAACACAAAGTTTTGAATTGAGTAAGAGAGATTATATATGGAGATTAGGAGAAGGGATGGTGACGTGGCGTAATGGGTTGGACTCCACCATGTCACGCTAAACCAGCAACGGAATTGTGAGTGGCAACTTCAACCCAAAAACCTCACCTACAATTTTTACATTTTCCCAATTTTTTTTAAATATTTTTATTAATTTTATACGACAATCGTAATATAATCTCTTATTCATAACGGATTCAATTTTATTGGGTCGTCTTAAACCCGAAACATAAATGTAATTGACAGTTTATCTTGACCGTAACGAGTTCAACTCTATCAAGTTATCTTAAATTCATAACAGAAACACACATATTAATTAATCAACAAAATTTCTTAACTAATATACGAACTCTCTCGTGATATTGTAAAAGGTAATAGAAATATTTATCGTACGTTAAAATAATTAATTAATTTTATTGGGTCGCGTTAAACCCGAAACACAAATGTAATTGACAGTTTATCTTGACCGTAACGGGTTCAACTCTATCGAGTTACCTTAAACCCTGAACAGAAATATACATATCGATCAATTAACGATATAATTTCTTAACCAGTATATAAAAATTGTAGAATTTAACCATTTGAACTCATGATATTGTAAAAAATAATAGAAATATTTATCATACACTAAAATAATTAATTAATTTTACTGGATTGCGTTAAACTCGAAATACAAATGTATTTGACAGTTTATCTTGACCGTAACGGGTTCAACTTTGTTAAGTTACCTTAAACCCTAAACAGAAATATACATATCATTCAATTAACGATATAATTTCTTAACCAGTATATAAAAATTGTAGAATTTAACTATTCGAACTCATGATATTGTAAAAGGTAATAGAAATATTTATCGTATACTAAAATAATTAATTAATTTTACTGTATCGCGTTAAACTCGAAACACAAATGTAATTGACAGTTTATCTTGACCGTAACAGGTTTAACTCTATTGAGTTACCTTAAATCCTGAACAGAAATATACATATCAATCAATTAACGATATACTTTCTTAACCAGTACATAAAAATTGTAGAATTTAACTATTTGAATTTATGATATTGTAAAAGGTAATAGAAATATTTATCGTACACTAAAATAATTAATTAATTTTACTGGGTCGCGTTAAACCCGAAACACAAATGTAATTGACAGTTTATCTTGACCGTAACGGGTTCAACTCTATCGAGTTACCTTAAACCCTGAACAGAAATATACATATCGATCAATTAATGATATAATTTCTTAATCAGTATATAAAAATTATAGAATTTAACTATTCAAACTCATGATATTGTAAAAAATAATAGAAATATTTATCGTACACTAAAATAATTAATTAATTTTATTGGGTCGCCTTAAACCCGAAACACAAATGTACTTGACAGTTTATCTTGATCATAACGGATTCAACTCTATCGAGTTACTTTAAACCCTGAATAGAAATATACATATCAATCAATTAATGATATAATTTCTTAACCAATATATAAAAATTATAAAATTTAACTATTCGAACTCATGATACACTAAAATAATTAATTAATTTTACTGGGTCGCGTTAAACCCGAAACACAAATGTACTTGGCAGTTTATCTTGACCGTAACGGGTTCAACTCTATCGAGTTACCTTAAACCCTGAACAGAAACATACATACCGATCAACTAACGATATAATTTCTTAACCAGTACATAAAAATTATAGAATTTAACAATTCGAACTCATTATATGATATTAATATCGCTAAAATAATAAATTAAATTTAGAATTCGGAATGGATTAATGAATGAATGAGTGAATGTAATCCATTGAAAGCTCTATTTAAACTACAAGCAAAATATAGAGATAGACAACATCTTGGAAGGCTACGTCTTACCAAACCAAACACTAATTTATCCTTTTGTTAAAATTTAATATTAATATTAATATTAATATTATTATTATTATGTTTTGAGATTTGGTATGATTGTAATTTATAAATTAAATAAATTAATTATAATTATTTAATTTAATATTTTCTAATTAAAACAGGCGGCCAATTTATATATTATTTTTATTTTCATAAATATATTTATATAGTTTGTTGGTTTAGATGTGGTTTTAGAGTAAAGTGCTTGGTTTTGAGTTGGTGACTTATCATGATGCCACACGTTTCTTTAAATACCATTAAAATTTGGTCAAACCACATCTCATGTAGCACCTTGTTTGGGCCAAAATAAAATCATATATTACATATATATATATGTATGTATGTATGTATGTATGTATATATGTTTGTATGTATATAAAGTTCAGGCCAACACGTATATATCTACATGGGTAAATTTTTTTTTTGACTATTTTGTTATATTGTGTTATTATTTATTACCATATTAATATCTATTGTTTATAATGATCAATTTTTGGTTCGAAAATAATTGATATTCATGAATATTAGAAAATAATATATTTTATATCATAGTTATATATTTGAATTTTCTAAATATAAAAATATAATTAATAGTAGTTACTTATTTGAATTTTCCAAGTAATAATTATCTATCTGAATTTTTTTAAGTATATCATGAAATAATAGTTATCTATTTGAATTTGATAAATATAAAAATATAATATAATTTTTAATAAATTAATACTATTTACCCATTTAAATTTTTTTGAATAAAATATAATCAATTTGATAATATATGTATGTATATATATATATGATAGTTATCTATTTTGAATTTTTTTAAATATAAAAGATAAATTTAATTTTTATTAATTATATAAATTATAAAAGTATATGCCTATTATTTTACAAATTCCTCACCTTCCATCATGCATATATATATATTTAAAATTAAGGTATGATATACTATGAAGATATAATTTATAATTTTAATGTGTTGAAAATTTTTCCTTTAATAGCTTAATCAACACTTGGTACAAAAGAAATTATCAACAATTATTATGCTTAAAAGGTGTTTTTGGAGAAAAAAGAAAAGTCTATATGTATATATATATATATATATATATATATATATCAAATCAATAAACTAACAAAATTAAATACACCATAACCCATTTTCCATATACATCATTGTCATCATATATCTATATGTACTACACTATAAAATTTGATGTAATTGAAAAAAAACCCTAGAAAGGTAGAAAAAGCTTTAAGCATATATAACCTTTTAAGTTAGATGTAATTCAAAGCCATAAGTAAAACAACATGCCAAAACAATCCTTGCATCCTTCTATCATACCATCCACTCCACCATCTTAAAAAAATCTCTACTTTTAAATGAAAAAAAAAAAGGTGAACCTCACCGTTGACGTCATCGCGTTGGAGATTCATTCGTATGATTACGTCATCTTCCCCACTATTTTATAGTAACTTCAAATCGATGGCACCGTGAAAAATGGGCCGAGGATTGAAAGGTGAGGGTGCCGCTTTTGTGTTTTACGGAGAGGGTTAGGTGAAGATCGAAGAAAGTTTGAATAAATTTTAGTGATGATTAATTAATATATGGTAATAATAGTAATTAAATGACAATGACATAAGACGTGGATGACAAAATTTTTTTATGTTTGAATGACTGTATATTAATGTATGTTAATGAGATATTTTTGTTTACATGATAGGATGATATAGTTGTATTTTCAATCAAATTAATAATTTATCTTTACTTATTTATACAATAGTAAGTGGTATATAAGAAATATATAATAAAAAAAATTAAATTATTTACTAATATAATTACATTTATATTTAAATAATTAATTATTACAAATTAAAATTTTGTATTTAATAAAATAAATAATAAATTATGATAATAAAAATAAAATTAAATATATTATATAGGGGTAAAAAAGAAAAAAAAATATATTATTCACATACTATCGATATCGATTCGGTGGTAAAATTCATCCCAAATTTACCAGTCAGATACCGTTTGTGACTATTGAAAGTTGAAACAAACATGATTTTCTCATACCCGTAAAATAACATACATTAAAACTTTATCATTTATTACTATGCAAACAGTATAAATGTGAAAGTAAAAGGTGGGTTTTACCAAGAATATACATATATACATACATACATATATATATATATATATATACACACACACTTCATTACTGTTCTTTGTGAATAACTTTGTAAATTTAAAACAACATTGGTTCATGTTTTAAATAAAATTCTAGAGAATTAATGGAGAAGAGTAGTGGGTTTTGTGGATTGGGATGATTAATTTATGGGTTTGCTTCAAACAAAGTTTGGGTTTTTTTTTGGGAAAATGGGTTGATTTTGCAGATGGGTTGGCTTAATTCAGAGGAGAAATGGGTGTGTACAACTTTTAATGGGGGCTAATGGGTTTGGGTTTGAGAAGAAAATGGTGGGTAAAACTTGAATAATATAAAGGGTCGATTGGAATGAAGTGAGCCGAGTTATGTCATGTGTAAAATAGAAGGATTTGAATTGGGTTTTTAAAGATGGATGAAGTTGAAGGGGCTCAGCTTAAAGTTGTGGGGGGTGAGCTCTATACAACTTTCTGTCGCTCCCTCACACTTTACATACAACCTCTGTATAAGTCACTCTTTTGATTTTGAAGAGTACCTTGTCAAAGTTTCACATCCAAGCACCTTCCCATCCCTAATCATTGACATGTGAGGTTACTTACAGACATCCCTATTACTCCATTTTATTCATCACTCAACAAAATTGTGGGTTTGTAGTTTCATTTAGTGCACTGAGTACTTATAGGGGTAGGAACTATTAATCAAAGCAAGAAGGAATTAAGTCAAGGATATTTGACATCTTTATGACTCCTCTATCTTCTTGTTCTACGCTTTCAGTTTTCTGTCAGTCTGCATCATATTTTGTACAAGAAGTCCATTTCTTAGTTCTTTCCAAGTTATACGAGACTTCTGTGAAGTTCTGTCTTTCTTGTTTGTAACTAAGGGGATAATAGTCCAATGAGTAAAAGTTTTATTCTAATTGGCGTGGTGGGTTCAGTTCTTTGTGTCGTGCTCCCATTCGGGTATAACTTTGGCGAGAAGTAAAAAAAATATATATATATATATATATATAATAATAATAATAATACATATAACTGGCCGAGTAAGACATGAGAAGCTTAATTTGTAAAATATAAGACCAGGATTCATGCCACCTCTTCTGCTAAATCTCTATTATGAGATTTCAGTCAGATGATCAAAGTGTTTGTCGTCAGGAGCCCACATCACAAATTTTATAAGCATTTATAGGGAAAATAGCAGAATAATATATAAGAAAGAAATTTATGGCTCCCCCCCCAGCGGCCATTAAAGGCCATCAACAAAAACAAAAAACGTCTAAAAAGAGCAGAGGTAGAGTACCCACCAATTAATTCACCTTGACTCCATAAACAAATATCTCTAACCAATCACATCCGTTACTCTCATTTATAGATTGCAGAATTTGCAGCATGGAGTTTGAAGGTGCTTACTCATCTTCTCTACCTCCAGTTTAGACTCCACTAGGAATTTGGTCTTCCTTGCAGAACAATAATGGAGCAACCACCATATTGGATGTGGACTAGGAAGAGACACGGCTTCGGTAATTCTCATCTTCGAGCTTCTTCAACGACTAACTCAACATATGATGATTCGTGGGAAGAGCAAGCCTTTGCGGAAGATGCAGCTGGGGCACTTGGAGGGTGTATATGGCCTCCAAGATCTTATTCTTGTAGCTTCTGTAGAAGAGAATTCAGATCAGCCCAAGCTCTAGGTGGCCACATGAATGTTCACAGGAGAGATAGAGCCAGGTTGAAGCAATCTTTATGTCAGGACAATGAAATTGTTCACCAAGAAAATCAAGATCATCACACTCACATTCAAAACCCACTCTCGAGTTTTGATTTTCAGTATCCATCTCAGACTTGTGCTTTGGTTTATAGTTCTAACCCTAATTCTGATCATGGTGTTCTTGCGTCCTCCTTGTCCTCACCTTCCAGTGTTTCAGCTCCTCATAAACGAGGGAAATACCCCGAACATACTTTCTTCCCTCCTCTTGCTTCTCCTGTTATCCAAGAAGAGTCAAACAAGTCCCTTGTTTCTTCAACAAAATCTAAGTCATACACTTTTGCAGAGAAACATGAGCAATTTTCTGATCCCAGATTAACCGAAGGCCAAGAAAACTCAAGAATATTAGAATCAGCCAAGCTGGAGTACCCCAAGAATGACATGTCTCTGAGCTTGAATTTGGTGGTTCATCGGAGTTGTTCGACAGTGGTGGGTGGTAAGGAGGAGAGTATAGGCCGCAAGAAGAGGAAAAGATTTGGTGCATCATCACAACCTTTCTTTCTACAGCCAGGTTCAGATTATGAGCATCATGATATCCAGCCAGAGAAACTTGAACTTAGCCCTAGATCGTTTGATGATTTAGATCTTGAGCTCAGGCTTGGAGAACCGCCCAAGGTGAAGTAACTAGTATATATATATATATATATATATAGTACTAATCAACAAGTCCTTTGCTTATATATTTGTTGTATGCTTTCCTCCATAACTTCTCTCCTAGTTTCCTCTTAATTTGACATTGAAGTCAAGCCCTCTTTGAGTTGAGTTTAATTAGCTCAACTGGCTGTCTATAAGCAGGATGCAACTGTAATAACAATATAAAGTTAGAGAAAAAAAAAGGCATGGGGGAAATATTGTTCAACCCTCAGTTCATTGCACCCGAGGGAATTGCATACATCATCAAATTGTTCTTAATAAATTGTGTAGATATAAGTTGAAGTAGCTGTTTTTATTTGAAAGTTATATTAACAGTATCCATGACTGATTCTCTGTCAAGATTTTTGGTCTTGATATGTGATTATCGGAGTTGCAACTACAGAAATTTCCTGGAGAAAGAATCGTAGTTTCATAATCTTTTTGTTATATGCATGGTTAGGGAGTAATCATGTGTTGAAGTTAGATAATACACAAGAGCTAGTTGACGTTTCAAAGCACAAATCAAGTAGAACATTGTGTTTGAAAGGAGAGATGGAAAATTATAACCCAAAAAAAAAAAGAGTTTTGTAGGTAAACTAATTAGGGTATTTGGGGGAGAAGAAAGCGAACAAAAAAACTACATAGAATATTGTGAAGTAGCTCTTTTTCCCATTCAGTACTTGACTGACATGTAAACCAGACGCACAGAGTAAACTATTCTATATACACATATTTGACAGATGGATTTCCACAGACGTATATATATATAAGTCAGATGCATCACAACATCGATTTTCTTTTTCTTTTTTTTCTTGTATTATTATCATCGTCTTCACCAGGTCTGATGCAGTTACAGGACTCTCTTCATATAAATCCATTTGCGTCCTGCTTCTTCTCTCCTTTTCCTCATTCTCTTTCTCTCTCATCTTCGTAGTACCTCCAAAATACCCACCAACTCCGGAGAATCAATCCATTTAAGTATTCAACTCCATCCTTTTTTATTCAAGATGGGAATATTATCTCGTCAACACTTACAGGCGCTATCTAAGCAATTTTTGTTTCTTCCTCTGTACGTATAATATAATTATCCGTATACACTATCCACCCACCTGGCCACACACCCTATATGAGGCCAGAAATTAAAAAAACAAAAAGAAAAGAAAATGACTGATATCCCGTGTACATACATATATATATATATATTATATGAATTGATAGGCGTAGGACACACAGGGTTGTCTCTTTCTCTATTCACTCAAAAGGGAATTTGATGGCATATTTTCTTTCACTTAAATATGTTTTGCAGAGAAAGTGAGGGGATGTTATAGAGAAGGAATTTAAGTCATACCCAACAATTAGTTTCCATCAATGGCAATTGCCTTAATGATTTGAAAGTACATATATATATATGCGCATAGAGTAGTAGATCTAGCACATAGCCAAAAGGTACTTAAGAGGAAAAGTGAGATAGATGAGGTTTGACAAGTACCAAGTGCTAAATCTGTGTAACAAGGGCTTAAAGTGATTGGTTGCGATTTGTCTTGATTAGGGTTATTGAGTTGGTTCAGCAAGGTCTGAATCTAGAGACAGACAGAGAGAGAGAGAGAGAGAGAGAGAGAGAGAGGTGAGTGTAAGGGTTCTAGGGGAGTGACAGAATTGCACATGGGCAGGAGATGTCGTTTTCCACTTCCTTTTTCAAGTAGTTAATATAGAATATTGTGAAGGAACTGCAACTCATTCTGGTTCAGCTTGAGTGGGTTTCTCTGTCTGTGATTCCTAATTAATTTAAAGAATGAGAATTTCTGTTCAAGAAAAGAGTAGTTTGTTTATAATTATTTTCACAGGTGAAGGGTATATTTGCATGCATGGGATGGGAACCCATCCAATACCCTCTTTCTTAATCATCTTCTCTGTACCCAAAGTGTCTAAAACTTTAGCTCTGGGCTTTGACGGTATTTATCATGCACTTCTGGAACCCGAGACTCTTGAAAATTTAAAAGCATATGTGATATTTAGGCTCCGAGAGAGAAAGAGATGTAAGAAAAATTACCAAAAAGACTCGTATGGCAAGAACTTTATGATGAGGTCAATTACTTGATCTTTGTCAATATATTTACATGAACAACTAGATTTTTCAACGTAAAAGACGATGACTAGTTCGATGTCCTTCGTGTTAATTATTCGAATAAAAATTGAATCAATTTTATTTCTTGCAATACCATTATTTACAGGCATAATTTTCAATCAAAGGCCGTAAATATGCATTTACGCCGTAATTACATTATGAATTTAAAAGTGATATTATATTCTTGCATAGCGTATGATGTAAATCTAGCTTTATTTTTATATTTATAAATTACCTTCAAATTTAAAAAAAATAATATTATCGTACGTTAAAAATTAAATTTTATCTCTAAACTTTAAAAAATTAAATAGATAAATGCTATATTATTATTATTATTTTTTTATTTTTTTAAATTTGTAGTTAAATAAAGATCTTCGTACTTAAAAAAATATTTTTAAAAATAAAAAAAATTACATTTGGAATTTTCAGTTTAATAGATAAGTGTGTGTGTGTGTATGGATGTACAAATATAAGTATATGCATGTGGGTATATATATTTATTTTTATATTAAAATAAAACTCGAATTTCTAACCTCTAACTTTATAAAAATATGATCTTTATATATATATATATGTAATGAGCTCATTAAGAACTACTTCCTTGTATATATATGTATATATATATATATTAATGTATGTTAGTTTAGTTCCTTTATTTATCAAGAACTGAAAATAAAGAATAAATATATATTTATTATATTAAATACAAAAACACATAACGTTCATAATTGTTCTTCGTGACTGGATTGATTTACAACACAGTCTTAAATTTGTTTCATTATAAATATGTTCTTCATATACAAAACATCCTGAAAGAACAAATTGTTTGCGAGCAGAAAAAGAATTATATATAAACAAGGAAGCAAAGAGAGAAAAGAAAAGGACGTAGATACACACAATATTCCTTCTATCCCAACTTTCCTTGTTTGGTAAACAAAGCTTACATCTTCAATCTCCTTTTTTGAAACTATATATGTGCGTGTGTGTGTGTGTGTCTGTGTGTGTGTATATATATATGTACACAGACACAAACACAAACACACACGTATTATATATGTATGTATATATATACGCTTAGAGTTTCTGTTTAAGAGAATCCGTCTTTATCCCCACTTCTTTTCTTCCTAATTCGCAGAGACGCAGAGTGGTGTTTACGAGTTTTTATGGTAGAAATAATGTCGTCAACAAGAGAAACTCATATTTGTAGTTCCTTAAAACCTTCAAAACCCTTAATAGTAAGCCCAGTCGAAATCTTCTCCTTCCTCGTCAAAGCATCTACCATTCTCTGCACACTCGCTTCCGTCTGTTTCTTCTTTTACTTGGCTTTCTTTCTCACTATCTTCCACCAACGTTTCTCTGTGTTCAACCCAGAGAGTTATCGCATCTCAAAACAGCAGATAAATAATCCCCGGGAGGTCACCAACATCACCCATCTCCTGTTTGGAGTCGGCGGGTCGGCCAAGACGTGGGAAAAGCGGCGGCGGTACAGCGAGCTTTGGTGGAAACCTAATGTCACACGCGGGTTCGTTTGGCTGGACGAGAAGCCTCCGGAGAATGCCACGTTGTCGGACGCCTCCCCTCCTTACAAAATCTCCGGTGACACCTCGAGGTTTAAGTACACGTGCTGGTATGGGTCGCGGTCGGCGGTAAGGATAGCGCGGATAGTGAAGGAAAGTTTCGAACTTGGATTGCTGAACGTGAGGTGGTTCGTGTTGGGGGATGATGATACGGTGTTCTTCGTGGAGAATTTGGTGAATGTATTGTCGAAATACGATCATAACCAGATGTATTATGTTGGTGGTAACTCTGAAAGCGTGGAACAAGACGTGACGCATTCTTACGCCATGGCTTATGGTGGCGGCGGGTTTGCTATTAGTTTTCCATTGGCGGCTCATCTGGTTAGGGTTTTAGATGGCTGCATCGATCGATACCATTCTTTTTACGGCTCTGATCAGAAGATTCAAGCTTGCATTAACGAAATTGGCGTCCCGCTTACTAAAGAGCTTGGTTTTCATCAGGTCTCTCCTTTTCCTTTTCTTTCACTGAGTAATTCCCACCATATATAAATATGTATATATGATCTATGTGGGTGTTGTTGAGTGATTAATGCGGTGAATTAAATACAGGTTGATATACGAGGGGATCCATATGGGTTACTAGCGGCGCACCCGGTGGCGCCATTGGTGTCACTTCACCATCTAGATTACGTGAAGTCAATAGTTCCAGGAAAATCCCAGACAGACTCTTTAAAATTGCTAATCAGTGCTTATAAACTGGATCCAAACAGGGCTCTCCAACACAGCTTCTGCTATGATTTAAAACGTAACTGGTCCGCTTCGGTTTCATGGGGTTACACAGTGCAGTTATATCCATCTTTAGTCACCGCCAAGAAGCTAGGAACAGCTCTCTTGACGTTTAAATCATGGAGGAGTTGGAGCCGGGAACCTTTCACCTTCGATACTCAAACCCTGAGCTCCGACCCGTGCGAGCGGCCGCTTATATATTTCTTGGATGGGATCAAAGAAGTCAGTCCGGGTGAGACCCTGAGCACGCATAAACGATTCAAGTCGGAGGGAAAAGAAAAATGTGACCGACCCGATCATGGCTTTGCTTCGGCTGTTGAAATTTTCAACGTCTCTGCTCCGATCCTCGCATCTGATTTTTGGAAGTCGGTAAGGAAATTCTAAATTCTATTAACTCCTCCATTTTCTGCCCTGCAATTTCTGCGTAATTTGTGCAACACACACACACACATATATATATTTATGGAGTGTTTATAAAGTTGGAATTGGATGTACAGGCGCCACGCAGACAATGTTGCGAGGTGATCAATGGCGGAGAAGGATTGAATAAACTGGTTCAGGTGAAGATCAGAGGGTGCAATGAATTTGAGAGCGTGACTCCTCCATAGCCGCCCCCCCTCACCCCTCACCCCCAAGAGAATTCTCATTAATTTTGCTCCGTGTAAATATAGATTTTGGTATTTTCAGTTTTCCTCAAACTCTACTTTGAATGTTCTGCATCAATCCCTAACACACACACACATAACACATAACATATACATATATATATATATATACACACACACACACGTGAATCCACCGATTGTCTTTTTCTTTTTCCTTGGTTTGATCTGATTTTACTTAAATTTTGGGTTCAACCCTGTTTTAGTCAAATAAGAAACGAACATTGAGCAGGAGATTGGGGTTTTAGTCAAATAAGTTAGGCTGTTCAACGCCTTTCTCTAACCGTGCTTAACTTTTCAAACCCAATAATGTTATTTTTGCCTAAAAGATTAGAATACCAAGAACCAAGTTCATAATAATGACTCCACTTTGAATGTGAATTCTTGAGTTTTGGTAAATACTTGGACTAAAGATTGTAGTCGAAATGCTCGCGAGCTAGCCCGAAAAAAATTAGATTCGAAAAATATTGAATTTTATCGAAAATTTTTGTACGAATGATCGTCAAAACACGAGCGAAAAATTTTAAATTTATTTGAATTGTCGTGAATTCTATTAGAAAGTTGAATCAAACAATAAAATTAAAACAACAGTCTAAATTAAAATATTGAATTTTATCGAAAATTTTTGTACGAATGATCGTCAAAACATAGGTAATCGATCGCAAGACGAAAAATTTTAAATTTTAAAATTATTTGAATTGTCGTGAATTTTATTAAAAGTTGAATCAAACAATAAAATTAAAATATTAACGTACGTGCGAGATTTATATATTTATTTACTAAATATCATATCTAATGCTTAATATAAAAGAATAGAAGATAAATCAAAATTAATTGGAATACCAAAGGAATCAAAATATAAAGAATGACAATTAAATTAATATATAATATTTTTAATAGCACTTGTATTGTAATTTCTACATAACATATTTATATGATCCTAAAACTATATAATATGTGAAATTTGCTCTACCCTATAATTATTACATAACATATTATATGATCCTAAAACTATATAATATGTGAAATTTGCTCTGCCCTGTAATTATTACATAACCTTTTATCTTCACTCTCTTCTCCTGTTTGCTCCAGCCACCGCCCTTTCTCTTTCTTCCTCCTTTCAACGCGTCGTCTTCTTCCTCTAACAATCACAGATTCAGCTCCCATTTTCTTCATTTTTCATCCGTTCAGTTTCTTTCTTCTTGTCTCGGCTCCGTTCTTCCTTCCGATTCTTCAACGGCGTAGTCGGACGCCTATAGCCGGTTGCAGGAGATTCGTGCTGGTCTCTGCTTCTTCTTCTGGTACGTTTACAACCCCAATTAATAGCAATTTCTCTGACAGAAGTTCCTCGAAAAAGTTCAAGCGGACAAATTAGCGTTATAACATCTATATGATTTTGATTCTGTTGCTTCTTTCATGTATGCTGGCTTTGTTCTTAAACTACCGTGTCTTCCTGAGCGCGAATTTAATCTCCGACGAACAATTTATTGTAACCTGAAGGTTTTCAATCTTGCTTCGTGATATCTTCTTTACGATAGTGTGTTAACAATACCTTCCGATGCCGTATGCACATTTCCTCGTGATATCTTCTTTACAAGTAGAAGTAATTTGTTAGTTCATGTCTGTGTATGACTACATTATTCCTGCTTTTCGGTAACACTGACACGAAGGGAAGAATCGCAGCTTGAGAGTGAGTAGCAAAACTTTGTTCTGGCTTTCAAAACCTAGAAGCTCCTAGCGAACAGCAGCTTTTGTGACAAAATAAGGCTATCATCAGACTTTTTTTCAGTACCGTTAGGATTTTTAGGCTCCAAGTACATATATGATCTTCTCCCTTGCATTACTGGAGTGGGATCTATGGTATTTTAGAGGCTTTCACTATTTGAACTGTGGAACTTTATACGAGGACCTACTGCACTTAAAGCCTACAGTGTCTTTTTCTTTTTGGCTGAAGGAAGGCATAAGTATTTGATACTAAAGCATTAAACTAAGGCCATGTTTCGAAGAAATCAAAAGATTTGGTGGAATTTGTTACCATTTTGCATTTAATTCAACTAGGAGAATATAAATTATATTACAGTGACTAAGAAATTGAAAAAAAATGGATCTCGTACGGGTTCTGAATGAAATAGAATTAATATTCTAAATTCTATCTTCTAGTATTACTTATATCATTTTGTAGTTAACAGTGTGAATTTTCAAATGAATTTTACTAAATTTTGTAGACTTATTCTAAACATAACCTAAAAGATTTTGGTAGAAGGATGGAGAGTTTTTGATAGATCTGATTCCAGCTAGTTAAAAAATGCCTTGAAGAGATAGAGTGAAATGTGGCTAGAACCGTGGATTGCTTTATGATTTCTGCATGATTTGGATCAACTACAGATCTAGCCTTTGTTTTGCAAGATTTGTAACACTGAGAAAAAAGCTGCTGGGAAGCTACCTCATTCTCCCTCTCTTCATGCCTCCATTTTCCTCTCACTGCCTCCCTCTAAAACCGAGCACAGCTGGCCTCAACACTCTCTTACCCACAGGCCACAAACACTGCAGGAGAGCCACACATCTGCTTCCTTTGGTCGCAGATCTGCTTCTTCCCTTAAATCTGTTTCAGACATCGCAGATATCACAAAACCCCAACGATCACAAACATCAAAGGCTCTTTGATTCTCCATCCAAGACGTGCTGGTAACTTTTCTACCACAAGCTCTTCATAATTCTATATGTCAATGGGTGTTAAATACCAATTTCCAGTTTATGAATGAGAAGTTTGGCTAAATTCTGAAATGAATCATTGGCTTTTTTAAATTTTGGGGCAGGGTTTTTATCCGGGCTGAATTGTTCAATGTGAGGGTTGGTTCAATGTTGAAGTTTGAGTATAAAATGCTTGAATTGTTTTGGTTTGGTTTGGCTGATTGATTGGTAGTTCCAACGTTTTTAATTTGGATTGTTGCTTTCCTTTTTATATTGTTTGCTCAAGATCCTATCAATGTTTCTCATTGTTTATGAAAATATTTTATTTGTCTTTTGCTTGGAGCAATTCGGCTAATGGAAGGAAGTGGTTGGAAAGAGATTAAGCTGTGACCTGGATAGGATAATGGGAAATTTTTAAATTGTTTATTATTATTATTTTTTAATTTGTACCTATTTGTGTTGGAGAGAGATTAAGCTGTAACCTGGATAGGATAATGGGAAATTTTTAGATTGTTTATTATTATTATTTTTTAATTTGTTCCTATTTGTTTACGTGTTTTCTCAATTGTTTGTAAAGTAATAAGGCTGAGATTCTTTCAAATTTTAATTCTATGTGCAGTAATAAAAATACATACATACACATTTGAAAATTTTTTTTGCATGAAAATAATTTTATAATTTCCAGGTAATTCTATATTCAATTCAGGGTAATCATTTTCTAATTGTTCATTACTAAGTACAAACAAAATTTTATTGTTGTTGAATTATGAATTATATATGTGAGTTATTAATAATTTATGCCTATCAAATAATTAGGACATTAATAAGGAAACATCTAGTTGGTTCCATTTAGTTATAAGTTACAGTTTAACTGAAATGAAAATTAATGCTGAGTGGTATTGGGGAAAATTAGAGAGGATCAAGATTGGTTTTCCCCAGGATTGGTGGATAAGATTTAAGGGGATGGATTTACAGGATTGAAAGATTATTTGGCTTCAAAGAGATTCAACAAGAAGTGAAGGCAGACATAAGTGAGCAAAATGGGTATACCCCATTACCAATTGGACCTATTTCTAATGTCATTGTCCAAATCTCACTGTACGCATTGGAAGGCACCCAACTCCCTCATAATATAACAAATTACAATTTACTGGTGTTTACAGCCGAAGGACTTATATATGTATTAATTGACTGTACTGGCACCCATAACCTCATGGATGCAGGATTAGCAAGGGCATTAGATTGATATCAGATGCCTATAGCAGGTATAGGACTGTCGAGATTGCTAGTGGATATTTGATGGCTTGTGCCTATGAATGCAAAAGAGTAAAATGGTTCATGCAAGAAGAAGAATATCCGACATTGGCTTTCTTTGCCTAGGAGGTTGCTTGGGTTATAATTCATACTTTGTTGTCATGGGACTTTTTCGTGTGATGTTTGGTGGTTAACAACCAGTATAAAACTACGATGATCTCACTGAAGTTAAGAGTTCCACACATCTGTATGTGTTATACAATTTGTAGTCAGGTTTACATATGGCAATCCGATTTGAATCGAGATATTGTATTCCATTAAATTAGTTGTAAAATAAACGGGTGGTTTGGCGGGTTGGCAAATGGAATAAGAGTAGGGAGTAATAGGGCGAGAGGTGGGTGGAAGATCTCATTCGTGCATCACATGATCAGAAATTGAGAAAATTCTCAAAGGACATTTTGTTGTTGATCATATGGATGTTAAGATGAGAATTTTCTTTTAAGGAAACAATAAACATGTAGATAATATTTTCAAGAAGCACCAAGGGGATAGTGCTGTTATTTATAATGCTTTCGAAATATTTATAGTGCTTTTATTTAACTATAATTTTTTAGGTGACTGATCTAACTATAACTCAGGACTTGTGATAAGAAACTTAAAAGTCTTAAAGGTATTTGACATCCTATGAGCATCAAAGTTATAATAACATAAAGAAATGATAAAGTTATTCGCCTAATACTACTCTGTTCCCTGTTTAGTGGGCATGCCAACAGACTTAATTTGGTTATGTTTACAGTGGTTCAATTTTGAGAATTCACTAATATATGTTTAGGTCATTTGCTATTTCATCCATCACCACCTCAATTTCACCCTCGTACGTGCAAATCTCAACATTTCGGTGCCTCTCTACTACACTGTATTCCTCTTCTTATCCTACGCCAGACCCTCTTCCAATGGGTGGAGAGGACCAGACGCCATCATCTTCTCTTTTGCTTGAGAAACAATTTGAAAGTTTTTGTGCTCAGTTAGATGAATCTGGAAGCTTGCGGGAGAGAATTCGTGGTGTGGCAATGGAGATTGAGTCCACAACAAGGCTTATGCATGCTGGTCTTCTTCTTGTTCACCAATCTCGTCCAATTCCTGGTAATGAAATCAGTGCTTCGGCTTTAATTTTGTCTTAGCTTTTAATTATTTTTCCTGATTTAGCATTTTATGTGAATGCTTATATTAAATTTAGATACTTTTCTCAATAACCAATTTTTTTTTGTTGATATGTTGTTTATATGGAGCACCGTTAGAATCATATATTTTTTTTCACAATCAAATGGCGTAAAACTGTCATTAAGAAAAAGTAAGGAGTTTATAAGGAGGGAACTGTGGAAATGACTTTTCATTTTTTTATGATTTGGAGTAGAGGTTTTGGAAAAAGCCAAGGCTCAAATTGGTTTACTAAAGCAGCTATACAACCGGCTTGCTGAAGTCCTTTCTGAATACCCTGGACAATATTACAGGTGAGATTTAGAAATATATTGTGTTGGTTAAATATTGTGTTGGTTATTGAAGCTGGCGATTGCATTTATGCTTAGGTATCATGGTGATTGGAGGAGTGAAACACAGACAGTGGTCTCGCTGCTATCTTTTATGCATTGGTTGGAAACAGGAAGTCTGCTCATGCATACTCAAGCTGAGGAAAAACTTGGACGTATGTCGGGTGCCTTGATTTTTGTTTCTTTCTCCTAAGAGTGTAGTTTGCATTCCATATTTGTGCATTTGAACAGTTGTGGGAGTTCTCTGGTGATCATTATTTTCTTCCTTTTTCTTTCTTCCATTGAATGATGATACATTATTGACAATTTATTATTTAATGCCTTGATAATAAATGACAGGAATTTGTTTATTTGATTCAGAAATATATGTTTCTTCATTGTTTTTGACAATTCATAGGTCTTCTTTTCCAACCAATTTGAAATTTTTAATGTTTATTGATTTCATTTTTGAGGGTTGAGCACCCCTTGGATAGGATCAGAGACCTGTGATAGGTTTCTATCTGAAGAAGACTTTGGACAGGTTATAGTAATGTTGCCTAAATAGTATAAGGCCATTACATTTTGTCCATGGTGACAGACTCTTCGTGCCTTATGGCTTTTCCTATAAAACAGTTTATATTTAGATTTCCAAATCAAAGTATGAGTTCTTTGCATAAATTCTTCTTAAAAAATGAGTTCTTTGCATAAATTGATGTGATTTATTTGTATTAATAAAGGAGAGGTTATTGTTTTCCACATTTTTTTTAGCGTGCTTCATTGTTTCTAGTGCTTGAATATAGGCACTTGCGTAAAATTTATGGCCTAATTCATTAGATGTTTATCCTAACTAATGCTAGTACAAAACTGAAATTGACTGTTAGATCTTGGGGCCTTTTTTATGAAGCAGTTTAAATGCCTTAAGATGGCTTATACTGGTCCCTTATGAGGCAAGTGAAAAATTTGAAGAACCAACTTAAAAGAAAATACTTAGTAGTTTATTTTTTCTATGCTCTCTCATCTCTAATTTCAGCTTCCTACTAAACAGTTCCATTTGCTTCACTGATCCAAAGATTGTCTGGAAGAAAAATCTTCATCAGTTGTTATCTAACAATAATGGTTTTTGAGGTCCTGACAGGATTATATTCAGTTGCATAATGGTTTTTGATCTGAGTTTGATTAGGACTTTATATTCCCATTCATACCATTGAAATCTTCTCTATTAGCTATTATTTTATGCTAGTTGGTGCCAATTGCCAAGCCATGATGTCTTTCTTCTATCTGAGGTGGCTGAATGGGAACAAAATACTGTTCTGCACGTGGTGTTAGTCTTTTGCTTCTTCCATTCTCTCCTTTTCCCCCCTTCAGTTAACAATGCCTTCGTTTTACTTGGATATCAATCTTGCAGTGAACAACTCAGATTTCGGATTGGACATTGAGGACTATCTTGTTGGTAAGTTTTGTAACAGATGCAATCAATAGTTGCATTGGAGGTCCCTTCTGTGGAAAATGTGTTGAAATTGATACATTTTTAATTCATTCTTATGATATAAGAGGCAGATTTGTTTTCTGTTTGTGATAGAAGCAAGCATGTTTTACAACTGGAAATATGCATACTTAATATCATCTTCATCTGAAATTCGGTTTAGCTAGGTTTTGAGCAAAGCCCTGTAACAAGTATTTGGTATATACAATTGAGCTGGAGACAGATTGTGTAAATAAAGAAAAAGCTAATGTTTTGGGATGGTAGTGTCTGTATGGCATTTTTGTTGAGGTGATGCTGTCATGGGATTTAGGTTGACGTCCTCTCTTTAGGAGGCTGGGATTTGTTGGTATTTATAATGTTATTATAATGACATTAATTTAGTATTTCAAGTTATCATGCCATATAACTAGGTAGGATTTAAGTTGATTCTACATTCTAGTGCTAAGATTCTTCTTCGAGTTACGGAAATGATTTGATAAATATAATAATTCTTGTAACATTAATCCCATCTATGAGCTTAGACGAGTCAATATCTTGTTAATTTGCATCTGATCTGTGATAGTTGACACTGTAATTGTGTTTCAGTTTAATGGACATACTGATGTCTCAATTTTTCTTATTTTTCAGGTATCTGTTTCATGTCCAATGAAATGGTAAGAACTATACTCTGAACAAGAGTTTAGTCTAATAATTTTAGTAAAGTGTGGTAAAAATGAGAAATTTTAATGATTGTGAAAGGAATAAAACTAGGATATAAACAGATGTCCTAGTCATGGTTTCAAAGATACCAAACTGCTATGAATGGTTTATTATGTTCATTTGATCTATTAATTTTTGCAGCCTAGATATGTGGTAAACCGAGTGACTGCCGGAGACTACGAATGCCCAAGGAAGGTGTTGACATTCTTGACAGATCTTCATGCAGCTTTTCGAATGCTCAACCTCCGGAATGATTTTCTTCGCAAAAAGTTTGATAGTAAGCTATTTGTTCAGATGGTTTATTCATTTATCCTTCTGGAGTTTGCTTTTGCTTGTGAGTTTTTTTTATCTTCGGTTGCGCTACAAAAATTTATGGTATTTGATTTTAACCCTTTCACACTTGTGACAGGTATGAAATATGATCTTAGGAGGGTTGAAGAAGTCTATTATGACGTGAAGATCAGAGGTTTGGCAGCTACAGAGGATTCAGTGGAACAATGAGATAACCAAGGGCATAGAACTAATTAACCTGAATATCTCACGGGTATTAATAACTATTCTTCTTTATTAACAGCGATTATCCGATGGATCTTGGATTACGTTGACTAGAGTACCGCTCAGAGTTTTACTTTCTTGATAAATAGAGTCATGAGATGAGTTACGAGGGTGTTGATAATTCAAATCTTTCTAAATTTTGTGAGAACCTGGTAAAACATTACTCGCGTTTTAAGTAGGTCTTACGTGAGATTTTTGACCAGCTTTGTTTTTTCCTTGAATATTTGGAGTATTAAGCAAATCACTCGCTCGGATGATAGTAGTAGATTTTTGGTTTGTGTTGTGTTTTCCATAGATTAATTGTGAAAATTGGTACGTTATCTTTGGAGTAAATCTAAAACTCATGCACAATATATTGGTAAGTATATGAGGTCAATTTTTATTATTTTTATATAAGACTTTCAAAATCTCTTTTCTGTTAAGTAAATATGATTTTGCAAAGAAATCGTACGTAGATTGCGCCGAACTCGTAAACCTATCATTGTCTGTGTATTCTACAATTTCTTATGAAATGTAATATTACATTCTGTGATTCACTGTGGGTACCAGCATTTTCATTATCAACTGAAAGATTTTGAGAGTTGATTTTATCCTAAATTTATGGTAAAAGTTCGATTATTGCCACGAGATTCGAAGTCTGTTTCCGGAAAACTTAAGCTTAGAAAAATTTTGTACAACAAAGATGAGTGAATAACAATGTCTTTGATTTTATGGTTTTCGTTTTTAATTGAAAGTTTTAAAATTATTTAAGTTCTACTATTTCGAATGTGTATCAATATCTTAAGGGTTTGTCCTTATATAATATCTTAAATTATAATTAATATTAATATATTCTTTTTTTAATTTTAAAAAAATAAAAAAAAATACCCCGTCGTAGTTTTTGATACTTTCATATTATATAATAATAGAAATAGATTTTGCATAGTAAATTATAACATTTAATTAAAATACAAAATATAATTTTATCTTTTTCAATTTAATAACTTTGTATTTCTCGTGCGAGCGCGGGTTTTTCTTTCCTATTTTCCTTTTTTTCGTTCTACTTTCCTTTTTTAAATCCTAAAATGAAAGCGTTACGTCATGCCATCTCTCTCTAGAAGTTTCCTATTCCAATTGAAATTCAGATTCAAATTTCGGCCGTAACCGACCCGGGAATTGGAAAGTGATTTGAAATCAATGTATAAAAGACGCAAGCCCTAAACAAATCCCCCCCCCCCCCCCCCCCGCGGAGAAACAAGATTATAACCAATTTTCTTGTTCCCTCTTCTCTCGTCAGGTCAGTCATGGGTAGAAGTAGGAAGATTCCGATGGAGAGACGAGGAACGCAAGAGCAAAGAGCTGTTAGCTTCACAAAGAGGCGCAATGGTCTCTTCAACAAAGCCGCAGAGCTTTGCATGCTCTGTGGCGCACAGATTGCCCTCTTGGTGTCCTCGCCTATATCTAAGAAGGAATCTTTCTACTCTTTTGGTCACTCCTCCGTCGACGCCGTCATCTACGCATTCCTCAACGGTACGACTCCTAATCCAGTCCAAGACGACGTTAAGAACTCTGCGGTCTCGGTCTATCAGGCAACGAAAGCACTGGAGTCACAGCCAGAAATTTGGGACACCGATAACAGGAAAAGGAAGAGGGATGTCAAACAATTCTGGCCGGATCTTGAAGATCTTGCCGATGATTGCCGGTCAATTGAGGATATACGTTTCGCTATTGATCGGCTACAAGAATTGAAAGATAAGGTACAGGTCAGGTTGGATAAGAACAGGAATAATCAAGAGGAGATTTCAAAGCATCATGTTCGATCAGAATATGCTCAGGACGATGACGGTGTCGATAATCCAACTTTGGACCTCCTTCAATTTTTTAGTAGCCGTCCTACAATTGATTTTAATTCTGAGCTTGAGGAGCGGGAAGGAAGAAATGATGATAGGATAACTGCTGGGATAAACATTTTTTCTGAATCTGATGAGACTGAGGATGAGACTGCGGGTGAGGGTGAGGGTGAGGGTGAGGGTGAGGGTGAGGACGAACGTGAACAATCCGTCTCACACTCTTCCGCCACATCTTTTCACAAGAGAAAACAGAATCCAACCGAGGAAAGCGAGAGATACACACTTTTTAGAGATGAAGTTGCTGCAGGAGGAGAGAATAGTTTACTTGTCCAGAGAATTAAAGAAGTTTTTGGAGAATTACAGAAGGTTAAAGGGCTTACGCAGAGTGAGATCAACCAAGCATCTATTAGATTGACCAGCAATCCATCATATCTGCTGTTGTTTTTCAGCATTCCATCAGAATATAGACTTGGATGGGTTAGGAACTTCTTGAGTGAAAATATTATGTGCGTTGATTAGATTTCATATAGAGTTTTAGGATTGGAGAATTATGCGTCTTATAGAGACATCTTGTCATATAGATTTGTTAGAAATTCAGAATCTGCTTGTGCATACTTTTCTTGTTAAATGTAAAATCAGCTGGATAAGCAGAGATCCTAATAGGACTGCTCAGTGGTTTCTCGTTTACCAAACAAGATTCTTAATTGAAAATAAGAATTTAGGCGCACTTGATCTGAAACCCTAAAACAAACAAGAAGAACCTGATACTTCATAGTATTTAAAAATTATTTGAATTTTATTAAATTTTTAGTTCCCTAATTTTTATATGGTTCATTGATATTTGATCATATGTAATTTAATATGTGACTAGAAAGTGGGATTAAGATATTTAATGAAATAAACAGTTTTGGATAGAAACGTGAAAAGATTTGTGAGGTTATTGATTTCGCCCTACCAAATTCGAGGATAAGCATAGAAATACAACTCACTTGAGGGAGGTCCAAATTTGGATTATCATCACCATCATCGTCCTTAGCGTACTCTGGTCGATTGTGATTCTCTGAATCTCCTCTTCATTATTCTTATTCAACTTGATCTCTTCTTGGTCTAGTTATCTTACTAACCTCATCTCTTGATTATTCTTATTACAATAATTTGGTCAATATATTAAATTTTCTGTTTCTATTGAAATTAAAATTATTTAACTAATGTTCTATTATTTATTTAAATTTGTTCTGAATAAGAAAATTGCGTTCACATCTAATTCTATTAAACATTTAACTAAATTTTTGCTAAAACTAAAATTATTTAATTAAAAACTATACTATTTAATTAAAAATATTGTCGTAATAAAGTCGTATTATCAAAAATTCTACTCAAATTATAATTGTTTAATTAAAAATATACCGAAACCAGACCCGTATCATTAAAAAGTATTTTAATTATTTAATTAAAAAAATTCTATTAAAATTAAAACAGAATAACTAAAAAATTCTACTAAAAAGAAAAAAAAAACTAGTATCGAGACAAATATAAGCATTCAACAAATGAAGAGACTACGCTCCCCCCACCACCCAAAAAAAAAAAAAAAGATTTTCACACGAGAATGTGCAGTCACATGTTAATGGAACCCTAACACCCCAATTATCATTTACAGGAGTAAGAGAAACATAATCGGCTTATGGTAACACAAGCTTTGAGACTTCTCATAATGTGAGAAATCAAAGCCCTGCTGAGGCATACAAGAAATGAAAAATATATATTGAAAAAAAAAAATGAAGCATAACATCCTATAGGAGATTGATTTACCATGACTAGTTCCTAAACACAGTCAGCGTTTTAATTTCCCCGATGGACCGAGTCATCTTTTGGTAGAGCAACATAGTTCAAAGGTATTGCCTGATTAACCCGGCCGCTTTCTCTACGTTCCTTCCCGGTGGAGAGTCCATGACGGCTCAAGGGAGTTCCCATGCGACGACCAACTGGCGTTCCAACCGTGTTGTTCGTGTTGGCGCTCTGACCCAGCGGCTTCTTACTTATCGGGGGCCTAGAACCATATAGTGCCTCTTGCTCTGCAGCAAGCTGTTCTTGCAGTCGTTTCTGCTCCTGTAGGAGAATAAGAAATAGATGGTATCTCAGTTTGTTCCGTGCAACCTGAACCTCATCGAACTTGCAGAGTGGTCGAAACCGACTACTTCAAAATAATGTATGGTTCAAAGAAGATACACAATTGATCTACGTGTCTTCAAACCTCATAATTACTACTTATTAAGGAATTATAGCAAAAGGAAGTTCCTGTTAAGGATTCCTATTATATCAAGTATTATAGCACAAGGAGTTCCCGTGAAGGAGTCCTATAATATCAAGTATTTTGTTCTTCTATTTTGGATGCACTAATGGTGCCTATATAAAAGTTGCACGAACAAAAATCTCATCTAAAATCATAAAATTGAGATCTTTCAAAAATTTTATGTAGAAATAAGATAAGGTACTTCCAATTTTATGGTTTGAAATGCACTGTTTCATTTCCACTTGAAATTTCCTGTGAGATCCTTTTCACCATGCTTTAGTGAAATATATATGAAATCTAAATCAATTTCATACTAATAATCCATTTTCCAAAGATAGCTTAAGTTTCTATCGAGTTCTCTTCTACTACATCGCATAACTTCAAGGGACAGGTACACTGCCAGCAATCAGATTACCAGAAACATGGCAAGTACATAAAACCATTCCTTCCTTTCAAATTACTTAGGTGACAACACATATTCTAGGACAAGAATAACCTTTCGGTATAACTCAAGTGCTTTATTATTGGGGGGAGGAGGTCAGAAAAGTGAGGGCATGTAGAAGATTCTAAACAAAGGGTGGTACAAAGAAATTTGAGTTATGACTCCTCTTTTTCTGTTGCACAAATTTTTTCCTCGTTCTGAAAGGAATAAGAAAGTTTTATGTCCATTTCGTTTTCTCTTTCTTTGCGGCCTATAAGCATGATGTCACTTGGGCTTATATCTACAAAATCATTGTGTCGCCATATACATATCCACAAACATTTACATGGAAATATCATTTTTAGATAAGCATTCAAGCGAAAAAAAACTAGCATACCCGACATCTACGCTTCTCCTCTTCTCTCTCTTGGCGTAATACAGTATATTCCTCTAATGTATGTAGCAGAGGCGCCTGAAAGAAAAAGATTTCAACGAAAGCACTATAAGGTAACATGAAAATTGTAAACCAAACAGTAAGTTGAACTACCTTCTCATACAAAAAGGGGACTCCTCTCTCCAGTTCCCAGGCTTTGACTTTCGTGATTAGATTTTCAACAATAGCTAGACACAGAAACAAACTGAATGTCAATACAATGAAACGATTCAGCAAAAAAAACTACAATTAAGGACTTGGCAGAAATCGCAAAGGCAAGTCATGTTACTATCCTTTCACATTTGCAAGACATAAAAATGCGGGGCATGAACTGTAAATTCACCAGTTTCTTAAGAAAAGAGGCATATCCTAAGTGCAAAAACTTCTTTACATTGCCAATGAGGATTCTGCCATCATATTAACCTGGTTTTCTACATTGTTAAAAAAAATTGAAGTCCTAGTGAACAAAAAACAAACTAAAAAAATATATGAAAAAATGAAATCTATATGATGATATAATATAACTAAGCATAACTATTTTTTTTTTTAATTTTTTAATAAACTAATGACCTTTCTATTTCCCAATCAATTACTTGGGGCTTTCATAGTAGAGACAAGGGATATGAGAACCTCTAACCAGCAATATGGAAAAAAATTGGCAGTTTGGAGGAGTTTTTTGTCTAAGGGAGGAACATTGGCCCTCTTGAGAAGCATACTTTTTTTGTCTAAGGGGGGAACATTGACCCTCTTGAGAAGCACGCTCTCTAATCTCCTCATCTATTAAATGTGTATTTCCTACACCTAGTTGTGAGGACAAAAACGATAACAGATTCAGTTCCAGTTCCAAGTGTTGCTTTTTTTGTTTGGGAAGCTGTTACCATGGACAATCTTAGGAAGGGAGGCTGCACCATCATCAATCATTGCCTACTTTGCCTATTGCAAGCATCTCTTCATATCCTCTCTTGTAGGGAGAAGGCTTTTGGATTCGACTTTTAGTCTTTTGGGAATCAAGTGATGACGACTTTTAGGCATATCCTCTCAATTTAGAATGAGCTTTTAGCTGGAGATGGTCTGCTTGCCATAAAGCCAAGAAAAAGCTAGTAGACCTTATCTCTCATGCAATATATTTTTGAGAAGAACCTCTTGTGCAACATTTATGACTAAATGGAAAGAAAAAAACAGGAGAATTCTTCAAGCATTGTATCTAACTTCGCTAGCATTAGAGACTGATGGATCTAGACTTGAGTAATTCGTTCAATGGTCATTTTATACTCCACGACAAATATGTCAGGGAGCTCATTGATATTTTGGCTCAGCCTCCTCGATAATGCTCTTGTTTTGTAAGTCTTGTATGTGGGTAGCAACACCTTGAGGTCTTAGTAATATTATTCTTTTTCTTATTAAAAAAAATGTAATCCCTACCAAAAAAATCAATTTCAAAAATATTGAATAAGTATTTAAATTGCTATAAAATTACAGGAGACAATGTCAAATAGGGACAAGCCCGCTTAAATATGGTTGTACAGAAAATTACATGCTTCACATGTGAAGGAAAAAGAGGTCCTATATTTACTGCGACTCAGAAGGGCAAAAGCAATATAAAGACCTTTTCTGACTATAGGGAAAAGTGACACTCTTCTACTAAACCTGGTTTACTATTCAACTTCTGTATTACATATCATATATAGTCTAGAGACGAGCAGGATCATCCAAAAAGAAATTAATTACCAGCCCTGATAGAAGAGATCACCTTTCCCCTGAGTCTAGTGGCATACTCTGATCTACAGAAAGGAAAAAATGCACACTAGGAAAGCCCATTTTATAAGAGGACAAGAATATAAGCTCACATGGTATTTTGCTGACAAAAATTCTTGCTTTCTCTGCACGCTTTAGATTTTTGTGCACCCCCTTTCCAGCACTATAACGATTTTCATCCTGGAGAAAAGAAATTAAATGGAAGAAGATGAAGAAAATAACTGATATTCTTTCAGCTGTTAGAAGATAGGCACTTTTTGCCCTCTTTTTGTAGGAAGCCTGTAATTTTACACCTCCCAGGTTTAATGCACAAAAGGATTCGGTCCATGGACCATTTTTTTTCAAATTTCCTGTTCTGATCTATAGGGAAACCTACATGATACATTTACTTCAAACTGACTGAGAATAGTTCATTTCTAAAGCAGAATGCTTTAACAGGAAAATCCTTCTATAAAAGCCTTTGAAAGTACAAACAGAAATAACCAATGGCTGAAATACGATAAATTATATTCTGTCCAAGCAGACGCATCAAATACATTTATGTAGCTCATTCACAAGCTATACTTTCCAAGATTGAGGAGATTAAAGAACGAGTTTTTAAGTTACATGGAAAAAAATAGCAGAATAAAGTAAGGAACCAACCTTTGTTTAGTAACAATAAAAAAGGTAAAGAAAATTTTGTAGCTCTACTTTGTCTCATTAAAGGAAGTAAAGAATAGAGTTGCTGAATATAACAAAAATATCCTTCTGTATTGAAAATTATGAAAGAGTAAAATGGATAATTAGGTAACTTTGACAAAATATAATGTTAAATAAATTATAGAACTTTTTATCAAACAATAAAGAGTAAATTACATAGAGCGCCTCAAGATTTGGGAATACATGCAACTGAGTCCACAGTTTGAATAAATAATCTAGTCCTTTCATCATTTAAGAAATGCAAAAATTTTGAAAAGGAAAATACTACAGTAGTTTACTATGCATACTGTAGTCTTCTAACACTCTTACAAATATTTCTTTACCATATTTAAATGAAATCATAATTCTTTTTGTGTTTTCTTAAACAGAACTGATTATTTTCTTCCTTTTCTTTGTTATTTAACAATCAAATGGTTATCGTGTGATACGTATTAAGTTATTATTTGACATTTCTTAAGAAAGGGAAAATTTATATTATGTCTTCATAAAAAAATTAAATTATTTTTTTAAGAAAACAACATACCTAGTTGTAAGTATTTCAAAGATCAATAAATTTCATGTAATTCACCCAAAACTATATTGTGCCTCTACCAACCCCCAAGGGATTGGATAATCAAGTGTCAGATCTCACCACTAATGTACCTGGGCTTGTCACATCTTGACTTTGTGTTTGGAGGAATTAGTAGGAATTCATAAAGGCACTATTTAGCCTCATAAGAACTCTCTTAAAAAACTATAAATAGTATGATTAACTCTACTTTACCCTTCTACCTAAAAATTAGTCTCATGTACACATTGTTAGCGACAATCTCAAATAGAGTTCAAAATGGAGCTAAATACTTTTGAGGATGCATATAGGATCAAACTAGAAACGTATCTTAAGATTTTTAAGATACCTATAATATAGAATAAAATCAAACTGAGGTTCATCAAGGAAACTTTGCAATCAACATGCAGGTATGTATTTCTTTTTCCTTTTTTTTTTAATGAGATAAAAGGTATGCATGTATGCAATAATAGTCACCTTTTCATATTCATCAAGCCATTTTTCTTCCTCGGTTACATGTCTCCACTTCTCAACCTTGTCCAGGATGTCCTTCCTGCTTACAGCCTCCTCTTTGGCTTTTGCAATTTGATCATCCATGCTTGAAAGCAGTTCAGACAAATCAACATTACCTGTGAGGCCATATACAGATATCCACATTGCATACTTTGTCAGTCCCTTTTGCAGATTACACAAGTTGTATCACCATATTTAAGGAAGTGCAAAGCGACAATTTGCAACATAGTAGTAGAAAACAAATTTCTTAACAACCATCAAGAATCAAGTGTAATAAAACAAAATATTAAAAGATGAAAACAAAAACAAATATACGAAAGAAAAGTTAATAAGAAGATAGACAAACTTAACAAATCCGTGCATTTAGAAATCCATTTTCCAATGTCATAATCATAAACATGAGATTTGCAGAGATTGATATTTTCTTCAATGAACAAGAATGCAGGACCAGTCTGGCTACTCCAACAGATACTACCCTCTAGTTTGGAATGTTTTGTTTGGCTATAGCTGCTGCTCTTTTAAGCTAGCTCATCACCACAACCCCAAGGAAGGGGAGAACAACTCTAAATAAAATCTCATTTAAGACTCGGAACTTCCAAAAAATTCACATGAAACTCCTGGATTAACCTCTCAACTGTTGAACCTAGGAAACATATTTGAAGTACCACTCAATCATCACTACATATATACTCAACTAAGCTCTTCTGCTTCTATTATCAAAAAGCACAAGTCTAACCAAATACTAAAACTGGAAAATATATAATTAGAAAAAATGGTATTTTTGTTGTAGGAAGTAAATAATATATTCAAAAGCATACTTGTTAACTTTATGCTTCATTGGTTAAATAGAATAAATATTTTTAAATAACACTACTATATCAATTCCGTACTAGTAATTCTATTTTTATTATAGTTATTAAAATAATATTTATTTTAGATTAAATAATTAAAAGTTTAAATTAATCTTTTTATTGAATAAAAAAATACATAAAAATATTTTAAAATGATTTAAATTACTGAAATATTTTTTTAAAAAAATAATATTTTCAAATGATTATAATAATTTTGAATGTCACATAAATTTTATCACATTAACATTTATTATAGTTAATTAAATATGATATTATATTTTATATTAAAAGCATTTTTACCACAAACTTTGCCTTTTTATCTTAAAGTTAAAGTCATTTTCAAAATTCTTTTACCAACTCATGGAAGCATCAGGCAGGCAAACTTACAGTGTTTACAAAGATTTATATTTGTAACTACAGTAATACACAAATAGCAACAAATGAAAAGTACTAAGAAACAATGATTAAAGTAAAAGACTCTTTAAGGAAATTGAAAAGAACTAACAAAAATGCATTGGATAAGAACCATATGCATTTGAAAATGCAAGATGAAGTGAATTTTGGGGATGAAAAACAAATGAAGCTTTACAGTATTCATAAAATGCAAAATTTTGAAGAAAAGATAAGAAAAGCACACAAAATAAAAATCTATGAAGTGCTCATTCCTTTTCACCCATGTAATTATTTGCATGGAATCAAAATTAAAGTCCTACTACTAGAAGTTTTTTTTTAGAGTAAGATTAAACATATCATAACAAGGGATCAAGGGTTTCCTACCAAATTCAGATCCTTTCACCATGCAAGCGGTATATTAAATTCATCACACTAGCACAGACCCAAAGAGAAGCACAAACCATAAACAGCATTGCATATAGGTTCAATTATGGAAAATAAAAACAACTAGAGCAGTTCACATGATTTGAACTTAGAACCTACTCCATTATCATGTCAAGTAATTGGCTGGTAATGAATAATCTCAAAACTTTTAGACTTTAGGGAAACAACCTATTTTCGCATTCATACTCTTAAGAAAACTAAGAAAATAAAAAATAAAACTTCAATGCTTTCTAAGTAGAATCTACTAACAACTCAAACGAGAAAGAAGGGAATCAAACCAGATTCTATTAGGTGGATAAGATTTTCTCGTGCAGCATCACTGACTACCTCCATATGAACCCCTCTATAGATCTCTTCAAGCTCACTTTGCCTCTTGAACACCAACTCCTTCATTTTGCTGGCTTTTATTACATTTAATCGCTCAATTTCAACTTCAGTCTAGAAATCATACAATGAAAACTTATTATTACAACATACCAAAACTGAAGAATAATTTTTAGATGCTTACTTTTCTATGAATAACAAAGTACTAATAAATATCACCTGCTCAATTATATCTATAGCAAGGCATCCCTGCTTTGAGACCTCGTCAACTGTGCAAGCAATCAAGCTGGTAACATGATCAAATTTGTTTCGTTCATCAACAGGTGTATCCATGAGATCCCATTGATCTATCAGCATCCTCCCCAAGCCTTGAAGCTTTAGTAAAGAAACATTTTTCAGGAATAAGAACATTTCTTAAAGCATCCAATTCTAAAAAAAATTTCACACGTAAATAGATGTAGAAGGCATACGAAGTAAGCAAAAGGATTGAAATCATCACTTCATGGACAACAAAGCTGGGAAGAAGATAAAATGATACCTCGCTCTTTTTAGAGGGGCACCTTGAAGATTTTGAAACACTCAACAAGGAACAATTCTTAATCTCTCTATATCAAAATATATAACTTATTTTAACACAATGTAGATCAATTTTCCAGGACAACTTTAATATCCTACTTTGAATTGATTAGCCTCTATAGCAACACAATTTTAATTAATCTTTTTCTGCATTTTACCACTTTAAGGCAAAATGGAAAAGAAAAGAAAAAAAAACTGTTATCGGTTTCAGTTTATTCAACTCATAATCTTCCCATTTTCTTTCTCTGAATAACCAACAGATGCTACAAATGCAGCCAAAAAAAAAGGGAGGTAATAAAATGACCAAAAGTATTCTTTAAGAAAGTAAAGGTTGATGCTGAATGATTAAAAATAAGCATGCAACAGAAAATGGCTTAATATAATGGAAGATGAAGCCAAACTTAGACAAATTCCATTTTCTAATCAAAAAATGCCACTGCTACTCAAGAGTTCCAATATTCTTTCACTCCAGAACTTAACACAAGAAACAATATTATATGCATACCTTGTCCCTACAAAAGAATTGCAAGACACCATGACCGCGTCACAAGGTGGTAAATTATAGAAACATATTTCATTGGTAGAAACTATACCCAGGAAGGGTGAACCTGTTTATATAGTCTTCAAGAGTTTAATCACAACAGCAACTAACAAGCAACCACTTAGCTATTACTGTCCGTAACAAAAAAGTATTTGCTTGTATTTCTCTAAAATTGCAGAGACATTGTTCACATAACAAAAAAAGATAGATAAAGTCCACCTCTCAGCGGTTGTCAAATCACCTTAAGTAGCCTTTTTTGCTTCTCTTGCCTTAATGAGTCAATTACCCTGGTTAATTTAGCAAGAGTATCATTGCTGATGCTCTTTGATTGACCATTTGCAGGATCAGTCATGCTGGGATGAATATCACTCACTGTCTTTAAAAAATCAAACGACATCACAACTGACAACTCATGTATAGTGCTAATATAACGATTAAGGTTCTGTAAACGAAGAACCTGCAAATTGACAAAACAAAAATAAGTAACAATAACAATTCATGACCTGCAAACTCTAAATTAAAACTCCAGGTCACAGAATTCCACTGAACCTTCTCATCCTGAAGATCTCGCAAATGTAACTTAAGCTCCTCCAACTTTTTAATTGTCAAATTACATTCATTAACTTGTGGATCAGCAGACTTAATAGAATGATTGTCTCCTGCTATTTCTGCACAGATGTGAACAATCTGTAATTGGATTTCAGAGAATTCTTTGACTCTTTGTTCCTTCTTCAAACGCAGGTCCTCCAACATTGGTTTTATAGCAGACATTTGCTGCTTAAGAGTGCCTTTTCCCTTCTCAAGGAGCAAAAGGGAACCAAATCAACATTAAAAATGAAGAATGAATATTTATATAACATAGTTATGTAACACGTAGTTCAATATTAGTTCAAAATTTGCTCCAATTGTTTCAAAATCTGCAGAAAGATGATATTTCCAGTAATTTCAATAAATGACATGGCCAGGTCATTAATCAATAAAAAGTATTCTGATCATGGTTATCACAGTCATAGAAGAATATGAGGAACAAACCCGTGAGAATGAAGTGTGCTCTCCAAGCACAGAAAAAATGTCTGCTATTTCAGCGTCAGCCTCGGCCAGCAATTGATGCAAATCGGCCTTGTACTTTCTAGTTTTCTCAACCTTTCTTCGGTAAATATCAAGGCATTCCTGCTCAAGCTCTAGAAGCATCTTATCCCTGTCTCTATCACTTTCCCCAATTTCATCCCATATAATCTACATAACAACAATTAATCACATGAATGAAAACAAAGCAATTAAGCTACCAAGAAATTAGGTTCTGCATATCATAAAGATAGGAAAACAGTAGACATGAACAAGTGCATACCTATTTTGGTAATGATCAATTATGTGAGAAACTCAATCTACAAATGTGGATAGTGATGATCTTAACTTCGACTAAGTATAAGCATAGATGTCCAATTATGAGTGAAATATAAACATAATTACTAGAGGCGCTGAATAAGAAATATATTGAACAAAAGATCAAACAAGTAAAAAAGATTAAGCACAGGAGAAATTTAGGTCAAAGACAGCATCGAAACATTCACGATCCCGATTTCATTTACAGTTGAATTCATCGGCATTCTCAGAATTGACTTGAAAATCCTAGTAAACTTTACCAAAGATAATAGATGAAACGGAAATAAATATTAAACAGGAAAAAGAAGTTCGTTTGTAAACAATAAAACAGAAATGAAAATCCTTTTAATTATCGAGTCTTGTCAAAAAAAAAAAAAAAGAAGGACAAACCGACCGCAAGAAATCCATAGAAGAGTTAAAAGGAAATTAAAAAAATAAAAATACATCCTGTTTAATCAAGGCAAGTTTAAAACAAAAAACAACATCCATCTCATCAACTGATTCAATGAACGTTGATCAAAGAGTGATCCGAAATGAAGCCAGAGCAAGTAAGGGACATGTCAATTTTGAAATAAAAAACGAGCGTGGACGGAAGAAAATCAATCAAAGATAAAATATGAAGTTAAACTGAGAGAAAGAGAGAGAGAGAGGAGAGAGAACCTGCAATTCCTGGAGAAGAGAGCCGCAAGTGGTCTGTGAATGAGGGATACAAGGGGAAACAGTCGCCATTTTCCAGGAAGATTCCGGCGACTTGCGAGAATTATAGAAGAAGAATCACCGGTTGGAAACCCTAGGTAAGAGCGAGAGAGAGATGATTGATTTGAAATGGAGCGTTACATTTGGCGAATGGTTTCCATTTTGAGGATCCCAAATAGGTTGCTGCAATTTTATTACCAATGAAGCAGAGTGCATTTTAAAAAGTTGAAGGCAAGGGATTTGGGGATGGTTTTGGCGCCAAAGCCCGTGACTTCTACTATTTTGACTTTAATTTTGACTTTTTTTTTTAAACATGTTATTCATTTATTTATTTATTAAGAAAATCATTGAAAACGATTTAATTATTTTCTAAAATTAATATATTTTAAGCATAAAAATATTAAAAAAAAAAATTAAAACAATTTTATAAATATTTATTTAAATTTTATTGTTATGATATTTGTAGTTTATGTTACGCACAAATTACATAATTAATTAAGTTAATTTAGTATTAGTCGGCACTAATGTTTTTTGTGCGGTCAAATTTTTTAATTATACGATTTACCATTTTTGAAATTCTTAGCTTGATATTTATTATTACAAATTTTCAGCAATGTAATATTAATTTTAGTAAATTTTTTAATGTACAATTAATAAAATTAAATATATTATTAAGATTTCAAATTAGATTAGTATAATTTTCAATTAATGCAATTACGACACGTTTATTTTTCAATTGTACAGTTTTAGCCATAATAAAATTTTGATTAGATATAGTAAATTTTTTGAATTATTATAGTTTTAATATAATTTTCAATTATATGAACATATATACTTAATCCTATACGTACACACGCAGCTTCTTTTCTCTTTCAAATCTGCCAAACTCCCACGTATATATAACACCTTATTATCACACACACACACACACACATATATATATATGTGTGTGTATATGTATATATGTAAGCATCTAAGACTACATGGGCAGATATGCATAGAGGTAAAAAATTCTGGAGGCTGCATTTCCAAGATCATGATGCTTAGAATTATCAGTGGTGCGTTTTGTGGGAATTAAGAATCACTTTTTAAACAAGAACATTTGCAATTAATAAGATAATTATTATTATTATTTTTAGTACGAGAAGAGTCAAAAGAAAATTAAGATATCGTTATCCACTTATAGAATTAAGAGTGTAACATTCAAGAATTATTATTATTATTATTTTATTTTTAATTAATTCTAAATAAATATAATTAAGAATTAATAGAATTTAATTTATTTTGATGGAAATAATAATAATAATAAAAACAATAAAAAAGAAAAAAATTCTTAAGGATTTAATTGAAAATAATTTTAGAAAAAATTGGTGAAAATTTAAGTTTTGATAGTATTTTTGAAAGAAAATTTGAAAACCGGATGTCAAAACGCAATTTAAAAAAATCAGCATTTACCAATCAATCAATGCATTTATTTTCTTCGCGATAGATACATTGGATTTCGACCTGTCAATCATGAATAACAAGTACTTTGTATATAAGATAATTTAATTAATAGTGGCAGCGATTAATAGTGGCTACCATATCAGACTATCACTTTTTTAGAGTGTTTCGATGTTTTCCACATTTTTTTATTTTTCTATAATATATTTGCTTAGATTTTATAATGTTATGATATAATTAATTTCATAATGTACATATATATATATATAATGTAAGGTGTAGCTTATAATAAACTTTAAGGAAACAAAATATAATTTTCCCAATTTATGGATTGAATCTTGAATCATGGTTAAAAACAAAAGCACAAATATGCCTACTTCCCACATGCTATGTACATGTTGGTTCCATTTCTTGATGGGTTATCCAACATCACATATATGCTCATATCAACAACAATTCCCCTCAATCTACATATATATATATATATATATATATATATGGAGGAATCTCAGCACATGAAAGTGATTTAACTTATTATTTACAAGCCCACCTGCCAAAGATATAGGAACCTAAATAAGAATTACATGTGCATGCATATATTGATACTCTCATTCCAATTTAGAATAATATGTGATTGTCAAACATGATGCAATCGTTAAAAAAAATATTCGATACTAATAGCTCGAAAATTGTCGAAGCAAGTCATTTTCGGGTGCAAGGTTTTATAAATGGCATCTGAGTAGATGTTAGTCCGGTGATTTCAGGCTGACAACATTTTTAGATCTTGCGGAGATTGTGATACCAATTCTTATAACTCTATATTAATGTAATTTTGCATTTTATTGAAATAATATTATTAATTTTTTTAAAAAAATTATATGAAGAAAAAAATTAGATTAGGTATTAATCCATTTTAGTTGACACAATCAGCTGAACCTATTTACTGAATAGTATTTTAAAATTATAATAACATAGTTAATGTAGTTTTAAATTTTACTGCATTAAATATTATAAATTAATTATTTTTATTTAATAATACACTAATAAAATAGTGAACTCTAAATTATCAGTGAGATTCGAATTTGAAATTTTCAAATAGAATATTTAAATTTTAATTACTAAATTGCTACGTTGATGCTATCACTAAATTACCAATTTTTATTTTCTGTATCGGTGAGTAGTATGATATTATTACTGAATTAGTATAGTTCACCTCTTCATTAACTATTTCATGTCAAAAGGATCAAGACCCAGATCCCGATCAATAAGAGAGTTGTGAATAGTTCGCCACTTGAATTCCTTTCAAATAATTGTGAATGTCGTTTTAGGATATTTAATTGTTTACTTTTAATTTATTTTTTTGATTTTTCGGTTATTTGTTTAGAACGGCCATTCTTGTATCCTAAATTATTGTGTAAGGAATGTAAACCCTAATTTTATTATTTTACTTCCGCATTCATTTCATTTTGAGTTGCGGGGTGTTACGTTATATTACTATGTTGATGCTATTGCAGTTTAAATTTTGAAGTGCGAAAGTATCACACGTGTGTGAATATGTACTGTATATATATATATATATTGATTGTTATGGGTGTTCAAGTTGGATCTTGATTAATCAAAGTAAGGTAGGTAGTGGTGTTGTGTGTGATGTGGTTATTTCGTTTGTTAGTTGCAGGCAGGCATCCGATTCAGGAAAACTAGAGAAAGATGCAATTCAGATTCTGAGAAAAAGAGCAGCCACCAGGAATACTCTACTGCCCCATTACAACTAGCTCCCATGGTGGAATCTGAATCACTCAAACAATTATCTATCCTGCCACCTCTCCCATCTACATATACATATACATATACATATACATATACATATATATATATGTGTGTGTGTGTGTGTGTGCATGATTAACATATAATGTATATATATATGCCAAGCAACTTCATTACTGCACCCTCATCAACCTACAAGGTTTAATTCTTGTATCATATTTTTATTAAAGGCATCAGATTCTATATAGTTCGAGTATGAGGATGTACATACATATATGTTTGGTTACTCTACGTCATAATATATAATTTTAAATAATTTTTTTATATGCTCTTTGAAAATTGTAACTCCAAAATATTTTTTGTATTTCATTTCATTCTTAATTTAAATTTATTAAGATCACAAATTATATATTTTCTTTAATTTTTTTTAAAAAAAATTAAACCCAAAGATAAAAACTATTAATCATATAAATTATGTGCTAATCCTATGTAGGAAGCTAAGTAGCTCCAATTTAATTTCTTGAATTTAAATATAATTTTCTATCCCATTTTAAAAAAAAATTATTCAATTTTGAGCCTCCAACATTAATTAATTAATAGGCGTATGCATAAATATTTGTATATTTTATGCATAATATATACAAAAAAATTTTAGGAACAGATTTTTTTTCGGTATGCGAGTTTAATATGAGTTTTGTTATACGTGCCAGACTATCAATTTAATGAGTTCTTTTAAAAATAATTAAATACGGTTAAATAATAATGAGTCTTAATGCATTGAGTTTAAATATGAAGTTATAATGTGCAGATATTATTTTTATAATATTCTCGTTTTATGATGGGAGAAATGAGAATTACAAAAGTTTATCATAATAAAAACGAGTTATGGTTCCCAAATTACAAGTTTGCTATTTTTATTTTTTTTGAGATCTCGTCACAAAAAAAAATATATATATAATTTTTTTAATACATCGTATTGATTCGAAAGATTCTACCGCAGTACGCGAACAATTCTTCCGCTATAAATTCAGGTACGCTTCTATTTATATTTCTTATTAATTCAATACGAGATTGTGTATTTAGATTTACAGATGTATTAATTTAAAAAATATTTATATTACGACACATCAGTCATGTAATTGAATTATTAATAGTTTTATTACTTTCTATAATGACATAAGTTCGAATTAAACTCTGGGTTATATATATATATATATATATGTTTTTGTTAAAATAATACATAAATATTATACAATCATTAAAATATATAAACTTTTAATTGAAAAAATTATACCCAACTCTTTGATCCATATGGTAGAGTGGATTACATTACAAAATACAAAGATAAAATGGGAAAATGAAGAGGATGAAAAGACAAAAATGCCCCTCTCATTAATTCCCCCAATCACGGAACTTGTTTGGCTTTCATTGAAGATTGTTCATGGCAGGGAATCGTAATGGCAAAAGAATTCAGCTTGTTGTCTTCTTCTTTCTGCAACTTCGCTTCGTTAGATTCAACGTCCCCTTTCATCAAAACGCTGCCGTTTGACTCAACCTTCTTAGCAGGTTCCACTGTCTCCATCTCTTTGCTTTCTTTGTGCTTTCCCCAAAGCACAGAGTAAAGGCCTATAACTATCAACACTGCACCAATTACACTGCACCAGTACGCGTAATTTAGTTAGTTTAATTAATAATTAATCTGGGTTAAAGTATATTCATGTGGGTATGTATATGCATATAAGGTAATTACCCTCCAAGAAAAATTTTCTCAGAAAGGATGAAACAGCCCATGATGGCAACAATGATCATCATCAAGGGACTAAAAGCAGTGGCGAAGACTGGACCTCTCTTCTTTATCACTAGTCCTTGCACGTAGTATGAAATACTTGATGTCACAATCCCCTACCATTTTGCAAAACAACAAAAACTATCCATGATATATGTAAATATTGATAAACCAATATAAACACATATATATCTATGCAGGAAAGAGAGAGAGAGAGATATATACAGCATAGGCTGCAGCAAGGAGGTTCATGTCCCATCCAATTCTCCACACTGAGGCCTTGTGTTCCATCACAAAAGTCACTGCAATTGCTTGTAGGGTACCTATGAAACACACCAGCGTTGTGAGGGATAGCTGGTGGTTCTTGTACGTCTTCAATGCTCTAGTCTGATTAACAAAAATAAAACCTTTTAAGTTAAACCCAGTTGAACTTCATGTATATTCTCTACCCACCGTACATATGTATAGAGATATACCTGTAGAACAAACAAAGATGCCCATGCAAAAGTGGCAATGATGAGTAGAATGGAGCCCTTGAACCAATCTTTGTCGGAGATTTGGCCGGAGGTGCTGGCGGTAGAATTATGAGGATGGACATGTTTGGTCCAGACCATCTCCACGATCGGACCCTTGTATAGAGTCATCATCATTGCCCCTGACACTGTTACCATAGTTCCAGCTATCTTCGCTTGGCACCTCACTTTCTTCAAGTCTATCTTCTCCATCCTATACACCGAGACCAGATTTACATAATTGAAATTCATATTGAATTCTATAGGGAATTTAGCTTGCTTACCGAAATAAGAGAGCCATCACGAATGTCATGGCTGGGAGCATGTTGCTCATAGCACAGGAGAAGGTTGGAGATGTAAACTTGAGGCCAGCATAGTAGAAGTTCTGGTCAATCACCGGCCTGTTTATAGATACAGAAAATATAATATGGTCACCTTCTTTTTTTCCCTTGTTTATGATTATTTGGATGTGTGTGTGTGCATATATATATATATATGTATGGAATTAAATTTTAATTACCCAAGAAGACCCAGGATGAATAATTGCATAAAGACTGGAAATGTAATCCTCGGTTGCCCTTTCCTATTGAAAGAATATTATAATTAACAAAAATATTCATTAACACACACACACACACACACATATATATATGTAATCAACTATTAGTGATTAGAGAATTAACAAAAAAAAGAAAACCTCTCAAAAAGAAAAGCAAAAGGAGCGATGACAGCGGTAGCAATAGCATGTCGATAAACAACAAGAACATAGTGGCTCATGCCATGATTGAGAGATACTTTGGTGATAATATTCATGCCGGCATAACCAAACTGTAATGAAATCATGGCAAAGTATGGCTTTGAGTTCTGAATTAAGCTGTTGTCGAATCTCAGTTTCTCCATTATTTTTTCTTGAGAAAGTTGTGCCCAGAAGGAACAAAGTTAGGAGGGGGGGGAAAAGGGTGTGTGCTTGTATGGCAAGTGTGATAATGGTAAGGGATATTTATAGACATAAAATTATACGTATACAAATTATTAAATAAAAAAAGTGACAGACTTTTTCCCCCTTCTCTTTTCGTTTCTTCTTTTAAGGGGGACAAATTCCTCTACTAATTTAACTATACTACTCCACTAGATCCCCTACTCAACATTTCATCCATATACACTTCTTGTAGTATCTTAATAGTGCATGTGGTGTAAGATTATCCAATAGCTGGGGGAAACTTGAGAGAAGTCAAGTCCCATCTGAGTTAACAAATTAGGACATCCAACTTCAAGACACACTTAACAAAAAGGTCGCAGCCAATGAGGTAGATTTGGTTTCCCAACACCATCTTTTGAGACCAGAAGAATTATGAGACTTCCATCAAATAGTGTACTGTTCAAAACTAGAGTTGGGTTTTGCTCTAATGAGCCTAGAGAGAATCTATACAAACAAATGTCATTAGTAACAAAATGTATGTTTTATTTACCATGAAATTACCCTAATCTCTTTATGTGTAGGTAAATGGAAATACACTTTTATAAGAACAAATATATATATATATATATATATATGTATCATAATATTTGTTATGTAAAGATTATCCATAGGTTAATATTACTTTTAACATGGTGATACAGATTAAGAGGTGGGTGGGTTACAAGTGGCAACTAGTGGTGGTGGGAGGCATAATTAGTTAGTGTATATGATGCAAGATTTATTAGTTATGAGTGACGTAGAAAGTCATATTCCTTCTCATTTTGGTATTTTACTTGCATTTGTGACCGTTGGATCAATCAAGCTTTTAATGCCACTTTTCCCATTGGGAATAAAATAAACAAGTTTCTAATTTATTTGCCAATAATCATTTACAGTAGTTCAAATAATATTCTATGAAGAATCATTTTTCTTTTTCTGAACGCTCTTTTTTTTTTTTTTTTTTTTTCCGAGTGCTAATGCAGATGATTCCCCAGTGATGAATCGTCTTATCAATAAGTGTTAATCGTCTTATATTTGAAATGAGGGGAGTGTTTCATGGGGTTTGAGCACTCGTTCTTCTCTTTAAGTTTAAAATTAATCGTACTCTTTTTATACTTTAAAATAATGATATTTTAATAAAAAAAACGTGAGAATTTATATGAAAGTGTCAAAATAGATCAAGTACAAGCTAGCAGTATGAAAAAAGCATATTGTTGTCATATACAGGTAAGAGAAACTCCAATCGAGTCAATATTAACTTCTCTCCTCTTATTGCATGTTTACTTTTATAAATTTTAAAAAAGTAAATGAATACTTAAATAAATTGACTAGATACTTCTAGTAAAATCTTAGAATAGTCAAGTTAAAGGATATAACCTAATTTATAAGCCAGAGATGTTGAAGGTTTAGTGTTCTAAAACTTAAAGCATTCCAATATGGCTTTTGTGACGAAACTATCATGGAAGATGGTCAACAATGAACAAAAATTATGGATAGAAATCATTAGGACAAAATATCTGGAATAACCTATTGAAAACTAAAAATCTTATGGTATCAAAATAATCAAGACTACCCATGAAACTCTAAATGATTATCATACTTTGGTAACTTTTAGTTTTAAAGAATCTATGTGGATGCATCTATAGAAAGCAAAAATTCTACAAAAACAACGTTATGTCGTGGAGGGTTCCTAATTATAATCAACTGGGTATATCATAAAAAGAAAAAAAACAAACATGGGAGGCCCTACATATATGTTGTGCCATCGAGGTAAGTAATCATATGGATGTTTATTCCTAAACAATCATATCGCTTGAAAATTTTATGGTTGACCAAAATTTAGGAGCTTAATTTATCATCTATAAAATTCTTAAGCTTAATCCTCAACATACAGAAGCAACACAATCAAGCTAAGGAAGAACGGTATAAAATATTTCTCTACGCGTATGTTATGACGCATTCGATATAAAAGTAGAAAAATTTTAGTTAGCATTGTGGAGCTATAAATTTTAAACAAATTAAAATATTACTTTTGTTAAAACTTGTAGTATTCTCATCTCTATCATTACGAAATTTAGATTTGATCGCCTTTAACATTACATTATTTTTAAAATTTATTAATAACAATTACAATTAAAACCCATAAAGCCATACTTTTTCAATTAATGCTTATCTTATTTCAAATCTTTTTTTTTTTTATCCTCCTTCAACAACATAATACAATAGGAAAAGTTGCAAGATTTTCAAGAGTAATTTCTTAAACCAAGAGACTTATTTCCAATCAATGCATGCATAAATTTGTTGGCTTCAATAATTCCAAAGATTTTTAAAACATCTTTTATACACAATCTTTTCTTACATCCAATTATATACACACACACACACACACACACACACACATATATATATATATGTTATATTTTGAGAAAATGAGACAAAACTAGAAAAAGAAGAAAGAAAGAAAAGGTAAACTTTCTTGAGCAAAGGAAAGCAAACTGGCTGCACTTCTTCCCATTTCCTATGGAGCACTAAGAGCCTATTTCTTTGACCAAAAAGGTTTTCAATTATTGAAAAAGGATTAATTAATACAAAATTGCTAGCTTTTGATTTTTTTTTTATTTTTTTAAATTGTTCCATAATTTTTTTTTTTATCTTTTTAAAATCAATTTTTAATTAACCTATTTATTATTTTTGGACATGTTAATTAATTTTAAATCATGGTGTACACATGCTTAGTTTAAAGAACATATATATATATATATATTTTATAATTAAAGCATTATTAAATGTGATCAGATTCAAAAGTTTTGATCAAAGATTCACCTTTTTCTCCTAAATGAATCTCTTGGAACCCTATTGGATTCCATATGCTTTCCAAATTATAAAAACAAATTGGTGAAGATCATGTCTTTTGCAGAGCATTGTAACCGGTCATGCCATATACCGATCATATGGGTAAAGGTGTTTCTCAAATTATTGAACTATACTACTCAAAAAAGAAACATTACATATACAATTTTATTTTAACTTAATAAAATTGTGAGTATTGTAATTCTCGGTTATGAAATTTGGTCCGATATTAATTTTAACATTTAAAAAAATATAAAAATTTATTTTTAAATTAATTTATTTTAATTTTTGTTGAATTTATTAAAAAAAAAATAAGTTATGAATGAAATCGAAAATAATTTCAAAAAAAAAGGGTGAAATTTTGAGTTTAAAAAGTGTTATTGAAACAAAAATTGAAAACATGGGATCAGAGTGCAAATATAAAAAATTATGCTATGTAAGACCGCCTAATCAGCAGGCCTGACGAACCGGAGCGCGTTGCTTGGCGAGGCGTGCTGACGTCGGTGCCACGCGAGATGTTATGCATGCGATCCACGTGCCTCGCGATCGGACGACCCAGGATTGATCCCCCATACGTGGATGACTCGGATTTGTTTATCCCTTAAGCGTGATCGGACGGTCGAGATCAAATCGTGATAGACGATCTAGATTCATTTCTTCCTTAGGACGATCGGACGGACGAAATCGATCACGATGGATGGGCTGGATCAATGCGAGATGGATATAAATACCTCGCATCACATGAGAACCCAAACCCTAGCCACCAGCCTTTGCTAAAGAAGAAAACTCAGACGTCGGAGAAGGAGACTGACCGCTGAGCGTTGCCGGATCAAAGCCAATGTCGACCGCAAAAAAAAGTAAAAATTTCTGCTATCCGCTCGAAATTCGATTTCGAGCACTCATGTGGTCAAATCAGAGTAAAAGAGACAGCGAGTGAGTTGGAAACTACGGAGAAAGCCTGACGGAACTGCCGCAGCTAAAATCTCAAAACCCTTCCAATGAGTCCCTTCCTAATTTTCGTTTTACGTGATTTTTCAATAATTGTGTTCACCGTTCTTTTCTGTACAGTTTAGCTGAAGAAATAACCTCAGTCATAAAGGAGAACCGGCGGAGCCACTGCACCCAGAGGTCCCCCCCACCGGTAGGTTCGATTTTTTATGATTTTCTGGTCAACCGAGACTACCAACGTATTTTTGTGCATGGATATGATCAAAATTACCTGAAATTTGGCCAAAATCGGCCAAAACCAGCTTGACCGAGATGAACCGCCGCCGTAGGCGGCAGATCGGTGTCGAAACCCAAAAATTGGTCGGAATAAGTTTTGAACACTAATTTTGAATTTTTATAATATTTGTAGGTACATGACAAGTATTTTGGATTCTGTATAAAAAATTTAAGAAATTCGGTACTCGTTAGGAAGCGTAATAGACAGTGCGATATCTCGAAACACCGATCCAAGTAAGAATCCATCACTTTATTCTCCGTTACAGTAAATTGAGACTTAATAATCGATAATTGTGTATTTTTAAAAAAAAATTGGAGAATTCTAAAAATAATTACATATCACTATTAGAGTCGAAACAAGTTAGTTCACGATTGTTTTGATTTCCTGTTTATTTTCTTGTACTGCTATATTGGATTGTTATTATATTGTGCATGTTCTAAATTTAGATTTTCTATAGTTTTATTGATTTATCTAGTTTATTCAAGTTTATACTATCAGCATAAATGTAATTTAAGTGATACATGAATATAAAATGAGCTATTGGTATTGCATGATTGATTGTTATATTGATGAAAATATGTATATGGAAGACTTACTGGGTAACCGAAAAAGGGCGGACGGGCCCGGTACATAGGGAACCCTACCGTAAACGTTACTTCAGTCAGACGGAGTTAGGAAGTACCTTACCAATAAGGTTTGGAAGATATAGTTCACCCTCATATCGAACGAGATATCGAGGTGATGGAATGTTTGACGCTCATTACCGAACGAGGTATATGGTCAACCGGTTAATTATTTAATTGGATATTAAGTTCACGAGTAGAGAAACATCCATATGGATATCTAAGGATACCGGTACGTGGGTAAAAATAGAAAGTGATTATCTCTTGTTATCTTGTGTGTGAAAATAAAAAGTGTATGAATATGAGTTTTCATTGATTATTTTTGGAAAAACTTGTTATGTAAATACGGAATAAATAACTTTGTTTATATTAAATGAACTTGCATTAAATTAAGGGTTTCATTAGTTATTTTTAAATTTTTACCAATATTCAATTTTTTTTAATCTGTGATTAGTGTGATATTTTTACTGGGTTAATGTAGCTCACCCTTTCATTAACCATTTCAGATCAAGAGGATTAATATTCAAATCCCGATCAGTAAGATGGTAATGAGTAATTCACCACCCAGACTCCCTTTAAGTACTAGTAAATGTAGTTTTATAATATTTATTTATTCATTTTATTTTAATTACCAATTGTCTTTTAGAAAAGACATTCTCATAACCCTATTAGGTATTCTAAACTATTGTGTAAGGAATATAAACCCTAACTCTACATTCGCTTCGGCATTTAATTTATAACTTTATTTCCATTCAAGTTCCAAATATTTACAAGTATAATCACTGCTTTAATCAAACCTTTTATTTGCCGTTGATACACATTTAGTCGCCCATTTTGGTTTGTTTTTCAACACTTATTGTTAATTATCTAAAGATTTGCATATTGTTTTTGCCCATATTCCTTGGTGGCTTTGGCTACCTTTGTGTATGGTGGTCATTATTTTAAGATTTTTCTTGAAATTTACTATCCAGTAGACGAATATAATTTTTATTAAACATTGTAGAAAATTTTTCATAATTGATTCATTAACATAAACACGTTTCATAGGTTTTAAAAACTTCTCTTATTATAGCATTCACTTTCTATTTGCAAAAATTATAACGAGAAAGTTATTTGTAAAAAATAAATATGAAATTTTTAAGTATTTAATACTTTTCAAATGCCATCAGTTTTCCACCTCTTTCTGCTCATTAGATCAAATAATATAGCCTTCTATCATATATCAAGAAAAGGATAAGGGATAATAGATCTTTTTCTCATAAACCAATTATGCGGTGCATAGTCTTTTCGAATATCGATAAAATATCACTTAAATAGAATCTTTTTCCTACTTTGAGTTGTGTGAGAAGGTAAATTACAGAATTAAAGTAATTAAATGACATATTATGAATACTTTCGTGCTCGATCCTCTTTTCGCCTGTTACCATGGGCATGTTTTTTTGCGGACCTCTATTTGATTTCAGTCATGGAAAAAAATAGGTCTTTTATCAATATATTAAAACCGATCTACTATTATTCACAATGGAAAACACATTTCCTTTTTCTTGTTAACTATTTCACTAGATTCGTTATTAATATTGTCAAGTAGCGTAATTCTTACGGGTTCACTTTAATCTTTTTTTTTTTTAAAGCATGTAATGCTACCTTCTAATTTATTATTTTATTATGTATTTATGATACTTCTAATGCACTGTATAAAATATGAATGTGGTCGATATATAACTTATTACACTATTTAGTTGATCGAATTAGAATTATTTTCTAATTTTAATGGGCTTCCTTTTAAAATGGGCTTGAAATAAAAAGAAATCCACCAATAACTTTAGTTCAAGTTAAAAATAATAAAATATTTTTTTTTTCTTAATTCGAAGATGGATTAAATTTGATTAAAAAAAAAAAGAAATAGAAATTATAAAATATTTAAATAATTATAATAAAATTAATAAAAATATAATAAGTTTTTTTTTTTTTTTTATAGAAAAAAAATAGACTTAGTTTTAAATGTGGGAGGCTCATTATAATGAGACAAAAATCACTATTTAACCACAGTTTAAGCTATAATAGCACCAGTACGTAGAATATTTATTAAGAGTAATTAATATTTTTGATTATGGGATGTGACACATATCTAATTATCTCTAAATATATTATTATTTAAATAATACCTATATAATATATATATATATATATATATACACGGGTTAGTGGTTGTCAAGTTGAACGTACACACCTTTTGTAAATTCCACAAGGCTCCGTGGAAGTCATCTTCCAATTCCAAAGTGTATGATTTGAATATTAAGCTTGACCTGAACAAAAATGGGTTGACCATATATATATATATATGTATATGTATGTATGTATCTACAGTTACATATTTCGACTTATATGTTTCGTGCCTTGAAAAAATAAGCTCAACTGATATGGAAATCTACCCTTTAAACCTCTAATGAAGAAGACAAATTTAACAACCTAAACCTAATCCATACATGATTCACTCTTTCTCTTTTGTTTCTCACGCACACTTATCTTCCTTGACCTGAAACTTTCTGATTACACCCCGTTCTACTTCAGAATACAAGATTCAAGCTCTTTACCGTAACTAGATTTCTGCAAGTACGTTAAAAGGTTTTGCTCGTCATACGACTGTGTGCGTATGAATGCGTGTACGTATGCGCATGTACAGTGAACTACTATTTCCTGATATGGAGTTTGAGTTCGAACTACTTCTGTCTGGCTCTGCATGTGTTTCACGCCATGCCGGGAAGTCGAGAGTTGATCTCTAAGAAGGTGACGTGCTCTTTTCAATGTGCTACTTATAGTATTATATATTATTATATTAATGATGAGTGGTCAACTAATTGTGAGTCAATTTCTTTTGGAAAAATAATAAGATTCCTTTTTTTTTTTGTTTTTACCAGAAATTTCTGTATAATTTCCAACCCACTCACTTCCATTTCCTATATAAAAAACCAACCAAGGGGTATACCAAACGCACCCCAGAAACTACAATTCAAAACCAGTACGTCAACCATACCAAACAACCATGGCCGCCGATAAAAAGCTCGTTGACGAGGTCTCCGGTTGGCTAAGACTCTACGATGATGGCTCAGTCGACCGGACATGGACTGGTCCACCCGAGGTCAAGTTCATGGCCGACTCTGTCCCTCCCCATCAACAATTCATTAACGGAGTAGCCACCAGGGACGTTGTAGTCGACGCCGCTTCTGGTCTCAAAGTAAGAATTTATCTGCCTGAGAATACACGCGGACAAAACCACAAGCTTCCCGTCCTGCTCCATTTTCATGGCGGTGGCTTCTGCATTAGCCAACCCGATTGGTACATGTACTACCACATATACACTCGGCTTGCCAACTCGGCTCAAGCCATTGTTGTCTCCGTCTATCTCCGCCTAGCGCCAGAAGACCGGCTCCCTGCGGCCATCGACGACGGCTACGCGGCTCTCCTCTGGCTCCGCTCGCTGGCTCGAGGTGAGTCACGCGAGGCGTGGCTCGACTACCGCGCAGATTTCAACCGGGTTTTTCTCATCGGCGACAGCTCCGGAGGAAACCTGGTCCATGCAGTCGCCGCACGTGCGGGACAAGTGGAATTAGCGCCGTTAAGGTTGGCGGGTGGTATTCCGATCCATCCCGGTTTTGTCCGGTCGAGAAGGAGCAAATCGGAGTTGGAGGAAAAGCAGTCACCTTTGCTAACTCTAGACATGGTGGATAAGTTTTTGGCGCTGGCTCTGCCGGTGGGGTCGACCAAAGATCATCCGATCACGTGTCCGATGGGATCGGACGGCGGAAGTGAGGAGCTGGAGGGACTGAAACTGCCGCCTCTGCTGCTGTGCGTAGCGGAGAACGATTTGATAAGAGACACAGAGATGGAATACTACGAGGCGATGAACAAGGCAAAGAAAGAGGTGGAGCTGGTGATTAATGGCGGAATGGGTCACAGCTTTTATCTCAATAAGATCGCCGTGGATTTGGATCCGGATACCGGCGCTCAGACCACCAAGCTTGTTAATGCAGTTGTGGATTTCATCAACCGCCATTGAAAGCGCTTTTTATTTTTAACGTGGAGTTGAAATATGGAAAGGAGAAATATACCGTGTACCTACTCGCATTTCTATTAAAAATAAAGTTCAAACACTCTCTCTTACTTTGAACTTATACAATATATACATACATATATATATATATTTATATGATATAATTTTAAAATAAATTTTCGTAGTTTTTAAATAAATATAATTAAATTCATTTCATTTAAGTAATTTACTCTAAATTTTTGTGTTTGACGACATAAAAAATAATGTACTTATTAAGTTATTAAATTTACTAGTATTTATTTTTTTGTATAGGTTATTAAAATTTGCCTTCAAAATATATAAATTAATTCCAAATTTACCTAATTATTTTTGAATAAAAGTTATCCTACAACATATATATATATATATATACACATGTTATAATAATTTCAATCACCCTCTCATTTTGGGCGGGCTTTGGACCAAATGGATATGATATGATATAATACGGATCAGACCGAATGAAATGATTCCACCACCCAGATCTCGTGGTTGTGAGAGGCCCCACCGTAAAACCGGAAAGCCTAATGCCGGCTGGATCCACAAGAGCCGCCAGATCAGTATGACGCGTCGCCAGGACCGTTGATTTAGTACGCAAATGGCCTGAAATTAGAAAGCCCGAGACCGAATTTACTGTGCATTTAAGGCGCATTTCATTTCGGAGGTAGAGTTTAATTTTCTCATTTCATCTTTTTCATTTCCATCCCTCCCTGTCCGTATTTGTGGGTCTTCCTTTTGCTTTTTTGAACCAGCTTAACGGTGTGAAGGCGGGTAATAGCTGAGTCCAATCTCGGGAAAAAAGAGGTGATTGTTTGAATTCTTTTGCTTGTTTATTGTTATCTTCGATCTGCATTTGCGGTTTGACCTGTTTTCTTCTTTTTTTTTGTGTGTGGGAAATATAAAGTTCAATCGTTTTGATCTCCAAAAAAGGTTGTTTTCATCTATCTTCTTTTGGTTATTTGTGTTTTCCGATCTTATTGTTGGTTGTTTCACAGTTATTGGTTTTGTTGATTGAGTATTTTGTACGAGAAAGACGAATTTTTATTGTGTTGGTTGGTTGGTTGGTTCATTTCAGCTTTGTTGAAATTATTTGCTGTCCTAAGCATTGTTGATTCATTAGTAAATTTAATCGTGTTTGACTTTTGCATTCCTTTGAATCATTAAGAAACAATCTGTATTTTCAGATAGTTTTTTACATTTTCCCACTCTGGGTATTCTGATACTCTGAATTCTCTTGTAGAAAATAGAAGATGGCGGATGCCGAGGATGTTCAGCCTCTTGTCTGTGATAATGGGACTGGAATGGTCAAGGTATTGAACGATAATCTATCGACTTTGATATCATCTTCCAGTGTGTTCTTTTGATTCCTCATGGATCTTTCCTTTTTAACAAATGCTGATGGGCCATTCTGCATTGTGAGTTTGTCTTCTAGAGGTGTCGGCTTGAAGAAGGTACAGCCCTGAATTCATCCTAGCATTGCTAATTGTCCTCCCTGAATCCAAATTCTAAAATTCACATACATTAGAGACAAATTTAGCAGCACAATTTAGATCTCCAGAAAAATTACAATCCAAATTTGAGATATATAAAACAAAATAAAGAGTCAAATATGGTGACAAAACAACAAAACCCATTCATGCCACTTTAGAGATGGACCCGTCAGCAATTCTAATCGTGAACCCTTCCTTACACGAGTTGTACTGCTGGAGCAGTGAAGCACCACCCGTCATGTGATCGGATGCCCCGAAGTCCACAATCTAAACTTGCCTTTTTGCAGAGCAAGCTGATAGACCAAGGGGAATTTTACCTTTATGTGCTACTGAAGCACTGATGAGATGATTCTTCTGAGAAAGCATTCTTTGGAGAGCGTCCATCTGTTCTGGATTAAATGGCAACTTTCTGCAGTTGTCAATAGAGTATCTTCAGAGGTTGCATGATTCCCTAGGTGGTCGTTGGGGTTTTTAGACTTGAAGGGTTTTCTGTCACTAGGTCTTCCATGAAGTTTCCAGCATTTTTCGTGTATGTGACCGAGTTTCCCGCAGTGGTCATACCACGGTCATCCCCTCTTCCCACGAGAATCCAGTGTTCTGTTTGTAAGCGCATAAGCGTTTTTTATTAGGTAAGTGGATTGCGTGTCTCCCATCATCACTTTCTTTCGGCTTTCTTCCCGCCGAATCTCGAAAAACACTTCGCGGATGCTTGGTAGCGATTTGATTCCCAATACCCGTCCTCGCACTTCATCCAGGTTTTTGTTTAATCCCATTAGAAACTTGAAAATTCGCTTCTGCTCAATAATCGATTTGAAGAGTTTGGCATCTTCGGGACAGCTCCAACGATGTTCTTCAAACACGTCAAGTTGCTGTCAGCTGCGAGTTAGAGTATTGTAATACTGAGTTATGTTTAACTCATTTTGTTGCAGGTCGTGAAGGCTGGATTCAATTTCGAAGATAGCAGAGGTATTCTCCTTAGTATAGTAGAATTCCTGATACGCTTCCCAAATTTCATGCGCGGTCTCATAGAGGAGAAAATTCTCTCCAATTTCGGGCGTCATCGAGTTTACTAACCATGACATAACCATGCTGTTTTCGTTTTTCCATGTTCGGGCATTCGGATCATTAGTAGGTGGAGGTACGATTTCACCAGTGAGGTATTTATCTCGGCCCTTGCCCCGGATGAACAGCAGTACTGATGATGACCACTAGAGATAGTCGTTGTCGTTTAGTTTGTGTCCGGTAATGAATGACGAAAACTGTTCAACCAAACCATGGTTGATGGGTGCGAGAAGATAGGAACCCAAGGAAACTTCGGATGAAGAAGACGATAGCTCACCCGTGGATCTGTGACTTCGGCTTAGTAGGGGTGAAACTCCTGAATCATAATTGATCTGATACCATGAAGTTTTGATAATGGAAAAATTCTCTTCTACTTATCTTATTTCCTTCACCATGAAGTACTTATTTATAAGAAATGAATACAACCAATTCCTAACAGCTTTATGGGGGAAAGGAATAACAATATATGGTTACCGGACACACCTTAACCATTTGATGATTCCTCCCACTAGGCAAACAGAAATTAAACCAAATTCTTTTTTATGATTTTCTACAAAAACTCATACAAATAGAAAGACAGAGAACATCGAGAGTCCAACATAAAAGCATTGGATACTCATATTAGATTGAATTCCAAGGGAAAATTCTGCATTATAAAATAGTTGTAAAGGTGGCTTTTCTATTTTTTTCTTGATCCAAATTGATGGTGCATAAGCATAGTACCAGTTTACTATTTAAGAATCATATCATTTAGATTATTTTTATGTTTCCTAAATTACTTATATTTTGCTTCCCTATCTTTATTATGAGCTATATTTCTAACCTTATTAGTATTAGAATTTCTTACTTCGACCTTACTTGGGAAAAGATTACTTAGCATTCTTTAAATACCTTTATAATTTCCTTTAAGATCATTATATAGTTATCAATGATTTTTTAAAAAAAAAGTTGATATATTATACATAGGCAAAGAGTTTAGAATCAATTATTCTTGATTGTATCAAAAGGAAATTCAATGCCCTCAAAATAACTTTTTGTTTCTTTTCTTCTCAATAACCCATAAAGTAATCGGAAATATAAGGCCTAAATTCTTATTGCAATGCTTATTCTCATGTCTCTCCGTGCACAAATCTTCCCGCTTATCGAACTAGCCATTATTGAATTAATCCTCATAGACTATATATCATAAACCAAACTCGATAAAAAAAACATATAAAAGAGGAAACTCCAAGACACATGATTATATGCCTTCTCCATGTCAAACTTGCAAATGACCCCTTCAGCATTTCTTAGTAAACTACCTACCATTTTATTCATGACCAGTAGTGCTACATGTGAAATTTGTTTGTCTCGACAAATGCATGTTAACACTATGCTACTACCCTTCCTAGGACCTTGCAGAATCTCCTCGCCATAACCTTTGCTATGAGCTTACATACACAGCCCACAAGACCAATAGGTTAGAAGTCCCTTATCTTTGGACCCCTTGCAGACTTTGGACTGAATAATAGGAAAGCAAAGGTAAGATGGGAAACAAAGGATCCATTTTCATAAAATTCTTTAAAAAGCATAGCGACATCATCCTTCATTACTGTCCACTTGTACTGGATAAAACACATCTTGAAACCATCCAAAATAGGGGCTTTATTGCTTTTGCATGACAAGAGGGCATTAAAAATCTCCATCCCTGTGAAAGAAGATTCCAGCCAAACCTCTCCTACTCCTCCAATGTATTAAAGTCTAAGTCATCTAATGTAGGTCTCCATGGTACATTATCCGAGAACGAGTCCTCAAAAGCTCTTTCACTTCTCCCTCAACTCCTCATTCCCTCTAATAATTTGGCCATTAATCTACATCTCCTCCACGTGATTACATCTTTATGGGGACTAGCTATGCTGTGGAAAATGTTGGTATTCCTACCCCCTTCTTTAATCATGGCTCTTACTTTGTGTCTCCATGCAATCTCTTCCATTGTAAACAAATTTGCCACTTTGAGACAAATGTTGGCTCTCCTTTCATCTTATATTGATATTCTACCTTCCCCTCCCAGTCTATCAGTTTCTCTTAGAAGACATCTCCTCCTCAATGTCTCTACCCCAAATTTGACTTTGTTCCACTATTTGATCATTGTTTTAATATGCACTGATCTTTTTCAACCATGTAACTAGTATGGCCTTCCACCCTAGTCTCATCCCACCATTTCCTTAATTTTATCTTGGAGCCCAGAGCTTTGAACCATTTACTTCCAAAACTGAGGGGAGACAATCCCCATTTAATACTACTTAATTCTAAGCATATGGGGAAGTGATCCAAAATGCTGGTGGTAGCAATTTTTTATCATTCTCTTGCAATTGAGATTGGAAAAAGGTTGAAAAAACGAATCAGTCAATTATGGTGAAACACAAGTTATTCCTAGAGCTTGGCCAAGTCCATCTACCTCTAGATAATGTTTAGATCCATTAATGGTAGTCTTTGTATATGCATGATGACAAAATGGATGAACAAAGAAAAGTAAGATAGATGCTCATGCCATTATCTTTGTAACCTAGGACATACAAACATAGCCACGAAAAAGAGGCTACATGAGCCCAAACTCTATACTCAATTGGTTGAGAACTTCAGTTAAGAAGCTTAAAATGCACAAGCTTCAAATCAAGTACCATTAAAATGGAGCAAAGAAGAAGACCTGGTTATGCAGAACGTTAAGGTCTGTTCATTCAACACTCAAACCAAGGTACGAATCATGTTTAACTCTCTAATAAAAACATTTGCAAACAAGCTTTGAAGAAACTGTTTTCACTGAAAATAGTGGGAACCTATTGAATGTCGATGAGGGAAAATTAGCATTCAGAAGCAGCAATCCTGGTATAAACCCCTAAAATGGATTTCGAACCTCAGCTAGGCCTTAGTATGGAGATCAATCTCATTTTCTACCTTGAAACATATTTCAGACATGGAATGATTTTTTTATTGAACATGAAAGAGCTGAGAACTAGACTAGTCAGTAGGAGACAGACAAGAAAGCTCATTCATGTGAGCTTTATAATAGAGATTCATACATCTATATTTCCCAACAATCTACTTCGGGACAATCAACTAATAGAGAAGGTAAAGATTACCAATGAACATGAGCAGACAATATTATGACAGAGCTTAGACTCTTACCCAACAGGAAGATTCCAAAATCACATTTCTTGTGGATTTCACAACTAGGAAACACGCAAAACTTCCTCCTCTCACATCTTGTGGATTTCACAGACTCAAGCCATATAACAATTATATCCTTTTTAATAGTTAAAACTTTAAATTAAACATATGATTACGTTGGTAGAATTTTAGGTTTTGTAATCGTTACCAAACGAAGAGAGATCTGGGATCTGTTAATGACAGTGAAAACGTCTTCAATGAAAACCCTCTAGTCCGAAGCCTCTAATATTTCTGCTCTGGATTTTCACGCTCAGAAAAATCTTCTACCTCAGAGCTCTCTCCTTCCAATTTGCCGCTTCTTCTTTCCTTTGTTTTCTCTCTTCCTGATAAAACGCAGCCGCCAGACCCAATACCAAAATTGCCCGACGGTGCTGAAGAGGATCCGTTTTATAGAAGGTTTCGTTCCTCTCTCGTGCTTATTCTCTCTTCAATTCACGTTTGAGACTTGTCCAATGGATCCATGCCATGGAAGCGTCCTTGCTTCGGTGTAAAACGCAAGCTATTCCCCCTCGTGTTTCCCTTCAAATGCCTCTCTCCCTCTCTCCTCTTCCCTCGTCCATAATCCTTAAAATAATGAACTAAAGTTTTTTTCTTTGTAAATTTTTTTTAACGCTGTTAGTCGTAAATTAGATCATAAAATTTATTCATTTTAAATTTGCTACGTAACAGTCATAACAACACTCACATCCTAAATATGGATTTTTGTGAACTTCTTCTTCTCCAAAGGTCCTCTCTCTGTCCTAAATCCAAAAAAAAAGAAAGAAAAATCCCCATACTCTGTTCTTCACGTAAACTCTTCCCTCTCCTCTCTGTCCTAAAACTAAAAATCAGCAAAAGGTTTGCTTTTGTTGACCGTAAGTGTGTGTTTCTCTCCTTTTAAGTTCGTTCCCCTCCATTACAGAAGCTTCCCTCCTTCATAATGTACGTACCCATGTGTGTACGTACGTACATAGTTATTGCGTAAAACTCCACTGAGATGTGTATTGATTTTGGTGAAGTGGATTCACGAGGCCTCCTTCTCTTGGCGTAATTTATGTACAAATAAAATTATTCTTAATCTGTTTTTGCTCCCTCCTCATCAACAATCACTGCTACTTGATTAATCGAATATTCATGATGTTTCTCAAATCCCGATATTATAAAAATACTAACAGGATCTTTCACATATTCTTCAGTATGATCTTTATCCAAATAATCTGTGTCTTTTGTGATAATGGTGAAAGTATGGCTTATTGCATGAGGAATGGAATTTTGATAACCATTTGTTTGGAAGTTCAATATTTTAGATCACCATGATGTTTACTGGTGATCATTTGTCTTTAGGTATATCAGTGGTATTTGCATTTACACAAAGAATTTTCAGAATCAAGTAATAATAATTTAAAACTAGTCCTTAAATCAGTATTATGAACTCTAACAACTCTTCCCTAGTAACTTTCTCATTTTAAAAGAAATGCATTTTATTTCATTTACTCAAAGTGAATTCTTGACGGGCATTGACAACTAAGAGACCACGACATAATTAACATGCTACAAACAGGTATGCCGGGCGACAGTTTCACAGTGCAAAGAATTTAAGCATTCTAGCAATGACTTTGTACTTCAAAGACAATGTTTCAGACACTTTGGCAACAAAAGGAATAATGATAGAGAAATGAAAAATAGAAGACCAAAAACTGATGATGCAAGCAGCATATTCTTCCTAGAATAGAGAAATACTTTGCGTCCATCGATCTTCTCGTGGCCTGGGATCAGAAGCACTTCCTGTGCACAATCGATGGACCAGACTCATCATACTCAGATTAATAAATTTGCAATGCTTACCATAATTAGACCAGGGTGCATATATAATTGATTATTGCAGAACAATGACTTCCAGAAGTCAAACCCATGATTATTGCAGAAAAATTACTGCCAAAAGTCAAACCCAGTTACCAATTAGTAAGTAGAAACAGCTTGCAGTTTAGGTTCCCAATAAAGAGTTCCATATGAGAGAAAATGCCAAGTTAAGGGAAGGTGTTACTAATTTGTGCAAGTAGCTCGTTCTACCTACATCTCTGTACGCGATACAACTTAGCCATTCTCTATTCTAGGAAGAATATGCTGCTTGCATCATCAGTTTTTGGTCTTCTATTTTTCATTTCTCTATCATTATTCCTTTTGTTGCCAAAGTGTCTGAAACATTGTCTTTGAAGTACAAAGTCATTGCTAGAATGCTTAAATTCTTTGCACTGTGAAACTGTCGCCCGGCATACCTGTTTGTAGCATGTTAATTATGTCGTGGTCTCTTAGTTGTCAATGCCCGTCAAGAATTCACTTTGAGTAAATGAAATAAAATGCATTTCTTTTAAAATGAGAAAGTTACTAGGGAAGAGTTGTTAGAGTTCATAATACTGATTTAAGGACTAGTTTTAAATTATTATTACTTGATTCTGAAAATTCTTTGTGTAAATGCAAATACCACTGATATACCTAAAGACAAATGATCACCAGTAAACATCATGGTGATCTAAAATATTGAACTTCCAAACAAATGGTTATCAAAATTCCATTCCTCATGCAATAAGCCATACTTTCACCATTATCACAAAAGACACAGATTATTTGGATAAAGATCATACTGAAGAATATGTGAAAGATCCTGTTAGTATTTTTATAATATCGGGATTTGAGAAACATCATGAATATTCGATTAATCAAGTAGCAGTGATTGTTGATGAGGAGGGAGCAAAAACAGATTAAGAATAATTTTATTTGTACATAAATTACGCCAAGAGAAGGAGGCCTCGTGAATCCACTTCACCAAAATCAATACACATCTCAGTGGAGTTTTACGCAATAACTATGTACGTACGTACACACATGGGTACGTACATTATGAAGGAGGGAAGCTTCTGTAATGGAGGGGAACGAACTTAAAAGGAGAGAAACACACACTTACGGTCAACAAAAGCAAACCTTTTGCTGATTTTTAGTTTTAGGACAGAGAGGAGAGGGAAGAGTTTACGTGAAGAACAGAGTATGGGGATTTTTCTTTCTTTTTTTTTGGATTTAGGACAGAGAGAGGACCTTTGGAGAAGAAGAAGTTCACAAAAATCCATATTTAGGATGTGAGTGTTGTTATGACTGTTACGTAGCAAATTTAAAATGAATAAATTTTATGATCTAATTTACGACTAACAGCGTTAAAAAAAATTTACAAAGAAAAAAACTTTAGTTCATTATTTTAAGGATTATGGACGAGGGAAGAGGAGAGAGGGAGAGAGGCATTTGAAGGGAAACACGAGGGGGAATAGCTTGCGTTTTACACCGAAGCAAGGACGCTTCCATGGCATGGATCCATTGGACAAGTCTCAAACGTGAATTGAAGAGAGAATAAGCACGAGAGAGGAACGAAACCTTCTATAAAACGGATCCTCTTCAGCACCGTCGGGCAATTTTGGTATTGGGTCTGGCGGCTGCGTTTTATCAGGAAGAGAGAAAACAAAGGAAAGAAGAAGCGGCAAATTGGAAGGAGAGAGCTCTGAGGTAGAAGATTTTTCTGAGCGTGAAAATCCAGAGCAGAAATATTAGAGGCTTCGGACTAGAGGGTTTTCATTGAAGACGTTTTCACTGTCATTAACAGATCCCAGATCTCTCTTCGTTTGGTAACGATTACAAAACCTAAAATTCTACCAACGTAATCATATGTTTAATTTAAAGTTTTAACTATTAAAAAGGATATAATTGTTATATGGCTTGAGTCTGTGAAATCCACAAGATGTGAGAGGAGGAAGTTTTGCGTGTTTCCTAGTTGTGAAATCCACAAGAAATGTGATTTTGGAATCTTCCTGTTGGGTAAGAGTCTAAGCTCTGTCATAATATTGTCTGCTCATGTTCATTGGTAATCTTTACCTTCTCTATTAGTTGATTGTCCCGAAGTAGATTGTTGGGAAATATAGATGTATGAATCTCTATTATAAAGCTCACATGAATGAGCTTTCTTGTCTGTCTCCTACTGACTAGTCTAGTTCTCAGCTCTTTCATGTTCAATAAAAAAATCATTCCATGTCTGAAATATGTTTCAAGGTAGAAAATGAGATTGATCTCCATACTAAGGCCTAGCTGAGGTTCGAAATCCATTTTAGGGGTTTATACCAGGATTGCTGCTTCTGAATGCTAATTTTCCCTCATCGACATTCAATAGGTTCCCACTATTTTCAGTGAAAACAGTTTCTTCAAAGCTTGTTTGCAAATGTTTTTATTAGAGAGTTAAACATGATTCGTACCTTGGTTTGAGTGTTGAATGAACAGACCTTAACGTTCTGCATAACCAGGTCTTCTTCTTTGCTCCATTTTAATGGTACTTGATTTGAAGCTTGTGCATTTTAAGCTTCTTAACTGAAGTTCTCAACCAATTGAGTATAGAGTTTGGGCTCATGTAGCCTCTTTTTCGTGGCTATGTTTGTATGTCCTAGGTTACAAAGATAATGGCATGAGCATCTATCTTACTTTTCTTTGTTCATCCATTTTGTCATCATGCATATACAAAGACTACCATTAATGGATCTAAACATTATCTAGAGGTAGATGGACTTGGCCAAGCTCTAGGAATAACTTGTGTTTCACCATAATTGACTGATTCGTTTTTTCAACCTTTTTCCAATCTCAATTGCAAGAGAATGATAAAAAATTGCTACCACCAGCATTTTGGATCACTTCCCCATATGCTTAGAATTAAGTAGTATTAAATGGGGATTGTCTCCCCTCAGTTTTGGAAGTAAATGGTTCAAAGCTCTGGGCTCCAAGATAAAATTAAGGAAATGGTGGGATGAGACTAGGGTGGAAGGCCATACTAGTTACATGGTTGAAAAAGATCAGTGCATATTAAAACAATGATCAAATAGTGGAACAAAGTCAAATTTGGGGTAGAGACATTGAGGAGGAGATGTCTTCTAAGAGAAACTGATAGACTGGGAGGGGAAGGTAGAATATCAATATAAGATGAAAGGAGAGCCAACATTTGTCTCAAAGTGGCAAATTTGTTTACAATGGAAGAGATTGCATGGAGACACAAAGTAAGAGCCATGATTAAAGAAGGGGGTAGGAATACCAACATTTTCCACAGCATAGCTAGTCCCCATAAAGATGTAATCACGTGGAGGAGATGTAGATTAATGGCCAAATTATTAGAGGGAATGAGGAGTTGAGGGAGAAGTGAAAGAGCTTTTGAGGACTCGTTCTCGGATAATGTACCATGGAGACCTACATTAGATGACTTAGACTTTAATACATTGGAGGAGTAGGAGAGGTTTGGCTGGAATCTTCTTTCACAGGGATGGAGATTTTTAATGCCCTCTTGTCATGCAAAAGCAATAAAGCCCCTATTTTGGATGGTTTCAAGATGTGTTTTATCCAGTACAAGTGGACAGTAATGAAGGATGATGTCGCTATGCTTTTTAAAGAATTTTATGAAAATGGATCCTTTGTTTCCCATCTTACCTTTGCTTTCCTATTATTCAGTCCAAAGTCTGCAAGGGGTCCAAAGATAAGGGACTTCTAACCTATTGGTCTTGTGGGCTGTGTATGTAAGCTCATAGCAAAGGTTATGGCGAGGAGATTCTGCAAGGTCCTAGGAAGGGTAGTAGCATAGTGTTAACATGCATTTGTCGAGACAAACAAATTTCACATGTAGCACTACTGGTCATGAATAAAATGGTAGGTAGTTTACTAAGAAATGCTGAAGGGGTCATTTGCAAGTTTGACATGGAGAAGGCATATAATCATGTGTCTTGGAGTTTCCTCTTTTATATGTTTTTTTTATCGAGTTTGGTTTATGATATATAGTCTATGAGGATTAATTCAATAATGGCTAGTTCGATAAGCGGGAAGATTTGTGCACGGAGAGACATGAGAATAAGCATTGCAATAAGAATTTAGGCCTTATATTTCCGATTACTTTATGGGTTATTGAGAAGAAAAGAAACAAAAAGTTATTTTGAGGGCATTGAATTTCCTTTTGATACAATCAAGAATAATTGATTCTAAACTCTTTGCCTATGTATAATATATCAACTTTTTTTTTAAAAAATCATTGATAACTATATAATGATCTTAAAGGAAATTATAAAGGTATTTAAAGAATGCTAAGTAATCTTTTCCCAAGTAAGGTCGAAGTAAGAAATTCTAATACTAATAAGGTTAGAAATATAGCTCATAATAAAGATAGGGAAGCAAAATATAAGTAATTTAGGAAACATAAAAATAATCTAAATGATATGATTCTTAAATAGTAAACTGGTACTATGCTTATGCACCATCAATTTGGATCAAGAAAAAAATAGAAAAGCCACCTTTACAACTATTTTATAATGCAGAATTTTCCCTTGGAATTCAATCTAATATGAGTATCCAATGCTTTTATGTTGGACTCTCGATGTTCTCTGTCTTTCTATTTGTATGAGTTTTTGTAGAAAATCATAAAAAAGAATTTGGTTTAATTTCTGTTTGCCTAGTGGGAGGAATCATCAAATGGTTAAGGTGTGTCCGGTAACCATATATTGTTATTCCTTTCCCCCATAAAGCTGTTAGGAATTGGTTGTATTCATTTCTTATAAATAAGTACTTCATGGTGAAGGAAATAAGATAAGTAGAAGAGAATTTTTCCATTATCAAAACTTCATGGTATCAGATCAATTATGATTCAGGAGTTTCACCCCTACTAAGCCGAAGTCACAGATCCACGGGTGAGCTATCGTCTTCTTCATCCGAAGTTTCCTTGGGTTCCTATCTTCTCGCACCCATCAACCATGGTTTGGTTGAACAGTTTTCGTCATTCATTACCGGACACAAACTAAACGACAACGACTATCTCTAGTGGTCATCATCAGTACTGCTGTTCATCCGGGGCAAGGGCCGAGATAAATACCTCACTGGTGAAATCGTACCTCCACCTACTAATGATCCGAATGCCCGAACATGGAAAAACGAAAACAGCATGGTTATGTCATGGTTAGTAAACTCGATGACGCCCGAAATTGGAGAGAATTTTCTCCTCTATGAGACCGCGCATGAAATTTGGGAAGCGTATCAGGAATTCTACTATACTAAGGAGAATACCTCTGCTATCTTCGAAATTGAATCCAGCCTTCACGACCTGCAACAAAATGAGTTAAACATAACTCAGTATTACAATACTCTAACTCGCAGCTGACAGCAACTTGACGTGTTTGAAGAACATCGTTGGAGCTGTCCCGAAGATGCCAAACTCTTCAAATCGATTATTGAGCAGAAGCGAATTTTCAAGTTTCTAATGGGATTAAACAAAAACCTGGATGAAGTGCGAGGACGGGTATTGGGAATCAAATCGCTACCAAGCATCCGCGAAGTGTTTTTCGAGATTCGGCGGGAAGAAAGCCGAAAGAAAGTGATGATGGGAGACACGCAATCCACTTACCTAATAAAAAACGCTTATGCGCTTACAAACAGAACACTGGATTCTCGTGGGAAGAGGGGATGACCGTGGTATGACCACTGCGGGAAACTCGGTCACATACACGAAAAATGCTGGAAACTTCATGGAAGACCTAGTGACAGAAAACCCTTCAAGTCTAAAAACCCCAACGACCACCTAGGGAATCATGCAACCTCTGAAGATACTCTATTGACAACTGCAGAAAGTTGCCATTTAATCCAGAACAGATGGACGCTCTCCAAAGAATGCTTTCTCAGAAGAATCATCTCATCAGTGCTTCAGTAGCACATAAAGGTAAAATTCCCCTTGGTCTATCAGCTTGCTCTGCAAAAAGGCAAGTTTAGATTGTGGACTTCGGGGCATCCGATCACATGACGGGTGGTGCTTCACTGCTCCAGCAGTACAACTCGTGTAAGGAAGGGTTCACGATTAGAATTGCTGACGGGTCCATCTCTAAAGTGGCATGAATGGGTTTTGTTGTTTTGTCACCATATTTGACTCTTTATTTTGTTTTATATATCTCAAATTTGGATTGTAATTTTTCTGGAGATCTAAATTGTGCTGCTAAATTTGTCTCTAATGTATGTGAATTTTAGAATTTGGATTCAGGGAGGACAATTAGCAATGCTAGGATGAATTCAGGGCTGTACCTTCTTCAAGCCGACACCTCTAGAAGACAAACTCACAATGCAGAATGTGCAAACTCTGTTTCTGTAAGTCATTCAAATAATGACCATGATATCATGTTGTGACATTATCGACTAGGACACCCAAATTTCTTATACTTAAAAAAATTGTTCCCTTTGTTGTTCAAGAATAAGAATTCTTTTTTATTTCAGCGTAAAGTATGTCAATTCTCTAAACATATTCGAAGCTCGTTTCTTAGTCTATCATACAAACTTTCAAAACCATTTGCATTAATTCATAGCGATGTATGAGGATTTTTCAGGGTCACAAACATTACCGGAACTAGGTGATTTGTATCCTTTATTGATGATCATACGAGAATTACCTGGGTATTTCTCATGAGAGAAAAATCTGAAGTTGGACCCATATTTCAGAAATTCAACACTATGCTTCAAACTCAGTTTCATACCAACATACAAGTGTTGAAGTCTGATAAAGCATGTGAGTACTTCGAAACCACTCTCAGAAAATACTTTACTGAATATGGTATTATCCATTAAAGCTTTTGTGTATATACTCCACAGCAAAATGACATAGTTGAAAGAAAAAACAAACATGTTCTTGAGGTTACTTGATCAATCATATTTACTACTCATGTCCTAAATACTTTTGGGGAGAGACAATACTCAGTACTACATACTTAATAAACCAAATACCCTCCCGTATCTTCATTTTCAGTCACCCTATAACTTCCTCCTACAAAATTTTCCTGAATCTCATATCTTAAACACTCTCTCACTTAAAGTTTTTGGTTGCTCAGCATATGTTCATATTCATGCACACATCAGGGGGAAGCTTGACCTAAAAACTCTCAAATGTAGCTTTGTTGGGTACTCTTCTAATAAAAAAAGATACAAATGCCTTTTTCCGGATACCCGTCGATTCTATAACATAATGGATGTCACATTGTTTGAAAACTAATCTTTTTACCCCACATCTGATATTCAGGGGGAGGACTTTACTCAAGAATATCAATTGTGGGATGTGAGTATACCCTCTCTTTATCCACAGAGTTCACCAAATGCACATTCTCTAGAGTTTGAACCTAATACTTTACCTGAAGCACACACAAAGAGCCTGAGCCAGTGGCAGTAACTGAAAACACGTTACCTGCAATTAATGAGTTACATGTCTACATTAGAAGGAATAAGGTTTAAGAAGGGAAAGTGCCTGAATCGACCAAGTCTTGACATGAATCAATTCCTACTCCAGATGTCCAGAAATCAACAGATAATGAGATCTCTGTCCTTGCTACTAATACTGACACTGAACTGCTTATTATTTTAAGAAAAGGAACTCGAACATGCACCAAACATCCTATACAGGACTATATCTCATTTGACAAGTTTTCGAAACATCATGCATTTGTGAGCAAGTTAGATAGTAGTTCCCCAGAGTTAAAAACGATCCATGAAGCCTTCCAAGAACCAGAATGGAGAACAGCCATCCATGATAAAATTAGACCACTTGAGAAGAATGGAACATGGTAGTTAATAAATTTGCCTCTAGAAAAGCATCAGGTGGGATGCAAGTGGGTCTTTACAATTAAATACAATTTGGATGGAAGTGTGAATTGGTATAAAACTCGCCTGGTAGCCAAAGGCTTTACTAAGTTCTATGGGATAGGCTATCAAGAGATATTTCCTCCAGTAACCAAACACAATACAATTCGGATATTACTTTCACTTGCTTCAAATCTTGATTGACCACTTTGTCAGCTAGATGTGAAGAATGCTTTTCTTAATGGTGATCTAGAAGAAGAAATATACATGAACGTCCCATTAGGATTTGAACTAACAAACAATTCTGATAAAATGTACAAACTCAAAAAAGTCACTTTATGGTCTTAAACAATCCCCAAGGGCATGGTTTGACAGATTCACAAAGGCAATGAAACGAGTAGGGTATGAACAATGTTAATCAGATTACACACTGTTTGTCAAGTACTGTATCTCAAGTAAAAAAGCTATTTTGATTGTTTATGTGGATGACATCATTCTGGCAGGGGACCATATTGAGAAAATTCAGAAGCTTAAAGAGTTTTTGACTAAAGAATTTGAAATTAAAGATCTTAGAATGCTCAAGTACTTCTTTAGTATGGAGGTAGCTTGATCTAAAAAGGGAATTTCAGTATCACAACGGAAATATGTTTTAGAACTCCTGAAGGAGACAAGGATGCTCGGAAGTAAACCTGCAGACACACCTATGGATCCAACCGTAAAAGTAGGGTCCAAGGTCAGTGATAAGACAATTGATAAAGAGAGGTATCAAAGCCTTGTAAGCAAACTCATTTATTTGGCACATACAAGACCCGACATCAATTTTGTAATTAGTATACTAAGTCAATTCATGAATCAACCAACTGAGAAACACAGGAAGGTTGTATATGAAATTATGAGATACTTAAAGATGACTCCGGGTCAATGATTGGTCTTAAAAAAGGCAATGAATAGGGATGTTGAAATCTTCATTGATGCCGATTGAGCAGGGTCAATAACAGACAGGATACTGTACCTATGTCTGGGGAAGCTTGGTCACTTGGCGCAGCAAGAAACAGTCAGTGGTATCTTGTAGCAGCGCAGATTCTAAATTTTGGGCACTCACTTATGGAATATGTGAAGAAATGTGGTTGAGGAGAATATTATTAGAACTGAAAGCTTCTGTTAACACTCCTATGAAAGTATGGTATGACAACCGATCAACCATTAGCATGGTTAAGAATCTAGTACATCATGACCGAACCAAACATGTAGAAATTGATCGACACTTCATCAAGGAAAAAATAGAAGATGAAACTATAAATCTTATGCACATTCCAACCAGTCAACAAATTGCAGACATCCTAACAAAAGCTATACCAAAAGGGAACTTTGATGATATTGTATCCAATTTAGGTTTACTTAACATATATGTAAACTAGATTGAAAGGGAGTGTAGAAAATCATAGAAGAGAATTTTGTTTAATTTCTGTTTGCCTAGTGGAAGGAATCATCAAATGGTTAAGGTGTGCCCGATACCCGTATATTGTTATTCTTTTCCCCCCATAAAGCTGTTAGGAATTGGTTGTATTCCTTTCCTATAAATAAGCACCTTATGGTGAAGGAAATAAGATAAGTAGAAGAGAAATTTTCCATTCTCAAAACTTCAGTGTTTTATCAGTAATGTCATGTTACTGAATTGTGTTCTTTACATGGCTTACTTCCTGCTAAAGGGCCTCCAATTTTGTTATTATTACAAGTTCTTCAGGTTTTCATTTCTTCTTTATCAAAAATCAGGTGATATAAGTGAAGAATTGAAGTCTGAATTAATTAGCCATAGGATAGGTCCTCAAATAAAGTACCAACTAACTGTATCCCCCTTTGGACCTGAATCTAGCCTCTAATGTATTCTGTATCTGTCCAATACAACAATGAAAAACAATTTCTCTCTATTTTTCTTTCTTTGGTATTTTCCCTTATTTTTTTCTAAATCTACAAGCATCCAAGAAATAGTTTCTTTAATATCTTAAACTGTAAAAAATTAATAAGAAGTCATCATCTCCCTCTTGCTTAAACACAACATTTTGCTGTACATCCATTTATTATTTCTTCCCTTTTTAATGGAAAACCAGGAGTTTAAAGCATGAATTTGCTCCATTAGCTGCACCTTGTTGCAAAGAACAATCCAAATACCATGGCCATCACTTGTAAGTTTCCTCTCCTGCATCTTAGTGGAGCGTAGCAAAGTGGTGCTCCTACTCTAGCAGAAACTGTAGAGGGGCAGAGGGAGATAGGGACGAGAAATAGTTGTATTATTTGATTATTGTACTGTGAGAGTGATGGGTAAACTGGCAGTTGCTGCTGTTGTGATCCTGTGGGTAGTTCCCATATCAATCCTCGTCAACCGCACTGTTCCTGAGCCTTATATGGTAATTCTTCAAAACTTATTTTCTTTCTTCAAGTTCTCTTTTTCTTGTTAATATTTGCTTTACTTGTCATAATTGCTGACAAATTTTACATATAAAACTGCAGGATGAGATATTCCATGTACCGCAGGCTCAACAATATTGCCAAGGAAATTTCAGTAGTTGGAATCCGATGATTACTACTCCACCTGGCCTGTATGCTGTTTTACCTCTTTTCAATTTGCTCCCTCTTTTTTTCCCTATTTTGGATCAGTTCTGCTTCCTCATCTTATAGTTACTTACTCAAACTTAAACTTTTGAATGTGGTTTCCTTCTCGGTATTCTATTCTCTTGATACATGATAGGAACCCGTGCATTGATTTGTTGATTTACCATGAAAACTTGAATTTGTTGCTACCTTAGGTATCTTCATGTTGTTCTCCTTCAATTCTACCTTAAATATGTCAATATTTTTCTTTTTGTTGAGGGTAAAGAACTCACAAAAATGATTTATTGTTAAAGATGGAGCTTAGATGTATGAATTTACTGTATTACTAAGTCTATATTTGGGACAAATAGAGATTTGTATTTATTCAATTTATTAATGACTTTCACAAGGAACCTGTTTATATGAATTCTTCTATTTTGAATAAAATGTGGACTTAAAAATATTTTATGAAATTCATTGTATTTTTGGGTAATGCATTCTATCTTTTGGCTTTTTGGTAGTTTTGCATGTACTTCAAAGTACTTTCTTATGATTTGTAATTACTTTTCTTTCAGACCACAGTTTATTTTTAAAATTCCTCATTTCTATGCTATTCCGAATTTATTTGGAATTAAATATAATGTTTAGGACAATTCTTTAAGTATAAAAACTAAGATTCATAAATGGATTCCGTAAATTTTGTCAAAGTTCATTTGTTTCAAACAAATCGTATTTTTGGGTAATGCATTCTATCTTTTGGCTTTTTGGTAGTTTTGTATGTACTTCAAAGTACTTTCTTATGATTTGTAATTACTTTTCTTTCAGACCACAGTTTATTTTTAAAATTCCTCATTTCTATGCTATTCCGAATTTATTTGGAATTAAATATAATGTTTAGGACAATTTTTTAAGTATAAAAACTAAGATTCATAAATGGATTCCGTAAATTTTGTCAAAGTTCATTTGTTTCAAACAAATCGTAGATCTTAAAAATTGAATCAGCTCTCATGAATTATGGAGATATTTGCAACCCTCTGTACATAGCTCAAACGGGTGATAGAGTTCTTATCCTGGCAGTATAGTGTGTTAATTGATTTTTAATGAGATCCATATTACTGACAATCTTGGGTGTGACCATGTTAGTATAGTGATTGCTGAAATCCTTCTAACTTTAGGCACGAAGTCAACCCTATCGGAGCAATTATTTAATGTTTAACAAAGGAAAGTTGATCTATGCAATTAAAACTTTTGCAGGTACTACCTTTCGCTGGCCTATGTTGCTACTTTGTTTCCAGGCATGTTTTTTCTACAAGCAGCATCATCATTTTCAGAAGCATGCTCCCCTGCTATGCTTCGCTTTACAAACAGTATCTTGGTAGTGTTATGCAGTGTTCTTGTTTTTGAGATCATTACCCACTTAAGACCAGTTCTCAGTGATAAGAAAGCAACATTTATTGCAGTGATCACAGCAATGTACCCTCTTCACTGGTTTTTCACTTTTCTTTACTACACAGATGTTGCATCGCTAACTGCAGTTCTTGCTATGTACCTAGCATGTTTGAAGAAGAAATACAAATTCAGTGCATTGGTAAGAAATCAGCTTATTTTACCTTCTAGATTTTAAATTTTGAATCTCCCTGTGTTACTTCGAAAAATTTTGTTGTTACCTATATCTCTTGCCTCATTAGCTATCTGGTGCGTTTGATTTTACTGATTTTCTCTTGCTCTGTCTAATGTGCATTTATGGCCCTTTTGTGTGAGAAAAAAAAATTGCAAGGAATATATTGGGAGATCTATATCCTTGAGTGGAATAGTCGTCAAATTTTCGATCACTAAAGCCCACTGGTGACTGGTCCTGAACTTTGTTAGATGTGTCAACTTCTACAATGATATATACCAAATGCATTTTTTCCCCTTTTTTAAGAATTAGTTTTTCACCTCTTTACTTTTTGTCTCTTTCCTCATGTAATCTGCATTAATGTTCATTTCTTTTATGATCTGTAACTTTATCATTTTCATAACTCTACTGAAGAGTTACAAATCAATGCCAGAAATTGAATCAGGCAGCAGACAGGATCAACATATTGAGTTTCAGGTTTATATGGGCAATGGAGTGCTCCAGTTCATGTTACTTAGTGGCAACATCCATCAGTTTCAGGAGAAAGTTATTGGAATAATCGTGCATATTTTTTCTACTCCAATTATGATGTCGACTTTGGTGACTCCTTTCCTCTGTCCTGTGCAGCTTGGAGCCCTGGCCGTTTTCATTAGGCAAACAAATATTATATGGATGCTTTTTGTTTTGTGCACCAAGGTCATAAATATTTCTTTGGGCCATCAGAGGGATAGCATGAAGGATGATGAGTCAATTGAGAAAACCAATCAAATAAATCCCAAAAACAGTGTTATTATGAGCTCAAATCTGAGAAAAAGAAAGTCTAATGGCAATGCAGATATTCATAAACGTGCTAGGCCCCGTGCAATTTCTGTATCAATGGCACCAAAACCAGGTTTCCTTTTGCATGGCTAACTGAGCTTTTATTTCTAAATTAGACGGTTCATTTTATTCTAGCTTTCAGTACTTATGGACTTTGGGCGGACTAGGTTACCATAATTGATTGTTCATCGAATGCATACTTTGTATGCAACCTAATGTTTCTTTCTTGATGAAAATACAGGTTTGTTTGATGAGATTCTGGCTGTTATTTTGACGTCATGGCGTATGAAGTGGGAGCTTTTGCTCACATTTGGCCCCTTTTTTATTGTATTAATGGCCTTTGCTGGTTTTGTTATTTGGAATGGAGGCATAGTTCTTGGTACGAATCCTCTTATTTTTTTCTGATTCAGCTTGTAAAAGTTCGATTTTTTTATTTAGCTTGTTAATATTGCAGGTGCAAAAGAAGCTCATGTGGTTTCTCCACATTTTGCACAGATAATGTATTTTGGTCTGGTTTCTGCTCTTGCTGTGGCTCCTTTACACTTTAATATAATTCAGGCCAGAGATCTGTTTCGATCATTCTGGAAAAACAGGCCTAATAGTTTGCTCCTATGCGTGATTGCTCTTATTGCTGGTTTCCTTGCTGTGCATTTTTTCAGGTTGAAGTTTTATGCTTAAACAATCTACAATATGTTTTTGGCACTTATATTACTGTTCCATAACATATTTCATGTATCTTTCCGCAGCATAGCTCATCCCTATCTTCTTGCCGACAATCGGCACTATACTTTTTATCTCTGGAGGAAGGTCATCAATGCTGATCAATCAAGGAAGTACCTTTTTGTTCCACTCTATGTTTATTCTTGGTTTTCAATCCTTAATTTATTAGGTTAGTATATTTCTTTAGCTATCATATCACTTCCTGTCTGGTTTGCCAAATTTAAAATAAGGCATGATTGTTTTATTCCATTTCCAGGAAAAACTCGAAGGAAAGTTTGGGTCTTGGTTTTTTTCCTTGCAAATGTTGCTGTTCTTGTTCCTGCACCGCTCATTGAGTTCAGATACTACACCATACCCTTCTTTTTGTCCGTGCTTCATTATGATATAAATAGTTACAGAAGTTGGTTGCTAATAGGGATTCTATATATAGTAGTTAATGCGTTCACAATGATGATGTTCTTGTATCGGCCGTTCCATTGGAGCCATGAGCTTGGAGTCCAAAGGTTTATATGGTAAATGAGAATGTTGATATATTTTAAATTTTGACGATATTTATCTATATTTTAAAAATAATTTATTTGGATTTTTTTTGTATTTATTTTAAAAAATATTTGATGTACATCTTATAGAGTTTTTATTTGTGAAGAACTCTACTAGTTCACTTGTCGGTTTTATCCGTGAATGTAGACACACTGCTGAAGCACGTAAAATATTTATGTTTTTTTTTTAATTTTTACTTTAGTGTGATTGTGCATGCTTTAGGGATTAATATTTCCGAACAAATGGTATCAGAGCTCGAGTTTCAGCTGAGTTAGAGAGAAAAAACATATCAGTCAGTGAGAAAAAAAATAAAATAAATTTGGTTTTTGTCTTGATTACCTGAAGAAGGTGAACCATGTAGAGAGGTCGAAACGACAGACGACGTGACTTGAACAGACAAAATGGTTCGTGCTCAGATCCATTCCACCAGATTGATAAGGGAGAAAGTTGGTTGTGCGAGTGGCGACCTGCGATCGGCGAAATCAGACTTGAAAGGGAGAAGCTCGGACGTGCGGCGGCTCACACGAAGAAAACCAACTTGCTCGAAGAGGAGGGTCGGAGAAGAGAAATTGAAGGCGGATCCGCGACGTCTGGCCCTGTCTATGCGCGAAACCAAAGCTAGAGAAGGAGAACATGCGCTGGATAAGACAAACCAGCGCGGCGACACCCAATTCGCACGAGGCCTGATTTACAGTGTTTCCGGTGTGTTTTCGGCGCGTTTTCATCATATTCGTGCTAAATTCGTCGAGTTGCATGTTTCTGTGCGTGTTTTGATGTTTTTCAGCAACGGAAAGAGGCGATCGGCGGCTGCATGTGGAGGAGCATGTGGTGGTGCATGAAGGCGTGTGCTATGTTTCAGTGGATGCGTTCGACAGTTTTCTATGCAGTGGTGACTCTCTTCTAGGGATTCGAGATGACATTCACAAAATATGAGATAGAGAAGTTTGATGGTGATACGAATTTCAGTTTATGGAAGATTAAAATGAAATTGTCCCTGATACTACAAGGTTTGTGGGGGGAGGGGAGGGGGGCCAATTAAAGAAAGATATACTGAGGTTATGAGAGAGTCAGAAAAGGCAAGTATGCATAATAAAGTCTTATGTGCGATTTTTATGAGTATCAATAACAATGTTCTGCGAGAGATTGTTGAAGAAATTTCAGCTTCAGGTGTGTTGAAAAAATTAGAAAATTTTTACTCTATAAAATCGCTGACGAACCGCTTTTATCTGACGAAAAAGCTGTACAATTTCAGAATGAGTGAATATTCATTTAACAACATCTTGACGAGTTTAATTCTTTAATTATGGACCTGAATAACATAGATATTAAGATTGAAAATGATGATCAAACATTAATTGTTCTGTCTTCACTAGCATCTTTTTATGAGACTTTTGTTGATATTTTACTGTATGGGGAAGCTAATATTTCATTAGATGATGTTAGTAATGTACTAAACTTGAAAGAGTTACAAATTTTTTTTACTAAGTATAGAACAGAAGGAAAAAGACGGAGAATGAGTAAATCAAAATTTAGAGATAAAAAGGGAAACTGTTTTGAGTGTGGGGAGAATGGTTACTTTAGGAGAGATTGTCCTATACTGAAGAGAGGAAAGGAGCATGAGAGTTATGCTAATATAGTCGACAAAGATAATTCTGATGATAGTAATAACAACAGTGTTGGGGTAGTTCTATATGTGAATTCGAATAATTGAAAGAACTCATAAATTTTTTATTTTAGTGCTATATTCCACATGTCTACAATGACATTGGTTTGCTACTTACAAGCAGATGAATAGTACTGTATATATGAGAGATGATAATTCATTATTTATAGCTGGGATTGGTAATATCATATTAAAAATGTTTGATGATATCATCCGAATTATTGAGTGTTAGCATGTTTCTCATATGAAGAGGAATCTAATTTCTCTTTTTACATTGGCGACTCAGGGTTTATCATGCATAGAATTGTACTCTTAAAGTGTGTAAAGACTCCAAGATACTCATGAAAAACAATTTAAAATCTATATTATATGTTTTTTAGGCAAATGTAGTTTCAGGGGGAAGCTGTTGTAGCATCAGAGAACAGTAATCAGAATCAGTTGTGGTATCTACGTTTGGGTCATATGAGTGACAATGGGTGATTTGTTTTGAGCAAGTAAAGTTTGTTGAATAGGTATAAAGAAGGACTTTTGAGTTTTTGTGAACACTGTGTATTTGACAAGTAGACCAGAGGTAAGTTGGATTATGTTTATTCTAACTTATGGGATCTATACAGAGTTTCCTCTAAGAGTAGTGTCAGATACTTTATGACATTGATTGATGATTATTTTAGTAAGGTATGAATGTATTTTCTGAAATTCAAAAAAGATGCATTTTCAACATTTATCAGATGGAATATCATGATTGAGAAGCAGATAGAGAGGAAGATCAAGTGTCTTAGGACTGACAATGGATTAGAATTTTGCAATCATGAGTTTGATGACTTCTGTAATACGGAAAGTATAGTGAGACACTGCACTTGTGTTGGGACACTACAACAGAATGATATTGCAGAACGCATGAATAAAACACTTTATGATATGACACGAAACATGTTGTCTCATTCAAGTGTGAGATAGAAATTTTGGGCTGAAGTTGTGAATAGTGTTAGTTTCTTAGTTAATATATCTCCATCCACATCTATTGAGAGTAAGACTCTTTTTGAGATATGGTCTGGGTCACATGCTAATTACTCTCAATTGAGAGTGTTTGGTTATCTTGGTTATGCTTATGTTAGGGATAGTAAGCTTGAGCCGAAGGCAAAGAAGTGCATATTTCTGGGGTATGCATATAGAGAGAAAGCCTACAGGTTGTGGTGTAGTGATCCCAAGTCTCTAGGGTTGATTATCAATGATATGTGACATTTAATAAGTCTGCTTCATTAGACAGTCAAAAGAGGAAGATAATATCAGAATCAGATCACAGTGTCAGAAAACAAGCAGAATTAGAAGTTCAGTCCAATGATTCGGACAATGAAGTGCATGATCTTAATCAAGAAGTTGATAGTGCATGATGCAAACAAAGTTAAAAACACTCAAGATACTCAAAGAGCATCAAAATGTGACTTGGAGCAAATTTCAAATGATGTAAATACAAATAGAGTTCCAAATATGTAAAGTTTCAGCGGATCAGTAATAAGATCAAAGGCAAAGAAACTTAAAGAGTTGTTCCAAGTTTTCACTCAAAAACATGTAGATGATGGACTGGCCAATTGTAGAAAGTTCAAATATGAGCTTTTTGAACAGTTCAAATTCGTAATTTTAATTGGATTTAAATGATTTGGAATAATTTGGGCTTGTTTGAGTCTTATTGATAATAGATGCATAAGTCTTGTGTATGAGCTGGATTAGTTGAGTTGTTTTAAGTATTTTAGATTGTTTTATTTTAGTTTGAGTTAATTAAGCCTATATAGTCAAAGTGTAACTAATTTGGGCTTAAGTCTTGTATTAGTGTTATTACAAGAATGAGCCCATAACTATATGGTGCTACAAACAATTAGTAGTGTTGGTTAAGAAGATTGGAGTTATAAGGAGTTACATAACAATTACATGTTTATAATTAACCTAGTTATTGTTGGAGTTACAATTGTAATTATCACATAATTAGCCTAGTTATTGTGAGAGTTACAATTGTAGTTATTGTGTTGTAATTTATAATTGATTTCTTTGGCTATAAATATCAAATGAACTCTTCTCTGTGGACATCAAAAGTTGTAATAAAATATTTCAGAATTGAGTCAAGAGTGTTTTGACTTTCTTTTTACTTTATGCATAAGATGTTGATTTGGAATACAATTCTTATCACTTATATTTTAATTTTGATTTCCTATTTCAATTGTTTTTTTGTGTTTGTTTGGATTGGGCTCAAGGGATATTATTTATCTTTCTTGGGTTCTATTTAACTTCTTTCATTTAGGTGATTGAACAAATTCATTTTTACTTGTAATCTAAATTATATTCTAAACCGATTGAAAAGTTTTAAGATTTAAGCAATGGTCTTAGATTCCGCATCAGTTCACCTGATTAACAACAACCATATAGTATTATAACAGGCAGAGAGAAAAGACAGATCAGATGACCACAGAGGTATGAGAATATGGTTGCATATAACTTGTCAGTTGCGAGACCGATTGATTTGCAAGAACCAGGTAGTTCAGATGATTAATGTTGTGTGAAGAACTTGATGGCAGATGTCACTATATTTAGGGATCAAATAACAAGTTTAGGTAAGATAGTTAGCTGCTTTGATGATAGAGGAAATTCAATGATGATAGAGGAAATTCAAGCCAATTGGAAGATTTATTAATGTGTTTTGAATTTTAACGATTTTTATATATATTTTGAGAGTAATTTATTTAGATTTTTTCTATATTTATCTTAAAAATTATTTGATATATATTGTATAGCGTTTTTATTTGTGAAGAACTCTGTTAGTTTCTCTATATATAAGTTTGCTAACATATTAGTGATGTACTCTCATATTATATAATATAATTCTTTTTTGTTGATATTGTCTGGAAATATAGACACATTGATAAAACATGTAAAAAATTTATATTCTTTTTTTTTCTGGTTTTACTTTAATGTGATTGTACATGCTTTAAAAATTAATTTTTCCCAACAGAAAAAATGCAAAGAGCTTCACCTGTAAAACTTTATGTCGTTACCGGATAGTATAGACTTAATACCTTACTTTCTTTTGGTGTTCAAGACCAAAAATATAGTAAAAACAAGTGATTTTTATGTTGATAAAAGAACTAGATTATATCTAACATATGATATTTTTTTTCTATTTTTTAGAATTTTTTTATAATTCTTATTTTTTAAATATATTTATTTATTTTTTTATAAAACTAACTTTTATTTTTTATATTTAGATAAATTTTAGTCATGATATTATGTGAGTTAACAACGAATTAATGAAGTTATAATTTTTTAAAATATTATTTTAGTTTTGAAATGATAAAAATATCGCGTTTAATATAAAATTTAAATATTTATATTATTTTAATATTTTATGATAAAATGATATAATTCATTGTATATACAATATTTGTAATGAATTATATTAATAAATATATTTATTGAAAAGTATAGTCCATCTCTCCTTTCAAAGAGTAATACAAAAGCTTGGATATATTTATTCAAATTGGTTTCAGAGTATTAGTTAAAATTTTGAATTCAAGAGCTTTTTTTTTTTTTTTTTTGGTAATTAATAATTTATTTTAAAATATAAGAAAAATTATCAAACTGTCAGTCATAAAACAATTTACATGGCTGTTAAATTGACATTCCCAAAGTACTCAAACTTGATTTGCAGATGAAAAAGGATTCATTCAAAATAAATCAAAACACTTTTCTGTTTGCAAGATTTGCAGATCAATTCAGCCACTGTGCTTGCTGCCACAAACGACCTCTGACAAAACGCTTACGCTCTGCTCCTTCCATGTGTTTCGGTTCGGTCAACTCTCTGCCCGTCTTCAATGGCAAACCCTAGGATTCGGGCTCTGACATGGTGGAGGAAGTGGACCAAGAAGGACTGGGCAATCGCAGTCGCTGGATGCACCTCCATCATCTTCCTTCTCTCTTTCTTTTTTGATTCTCGAACGGTCGCTAACTCGGGCGTTCACCCGTCCTCAAATCCCGCCGCAACCAACGTTGTCAATCTCGTCGACCTGACTTTGCTGCACAATGCCGAAGACAGAGGCGCATGTACTAAATTCATTTTTTTCTCGTCTTAGCGAACGGATTGTTGCCATTATCTTTTCAAATGATTTGTAATTTGTTGTGATGCAGTTTGCTTAGACGGTAGCTTGCCAGCGTACCATTTTCGGAGAGGCTTTGGATCAGGTTCTAATAGTTGGATTCTCCACATTGAGGTCTTTACTTCATTTCTTTTTCTTTATAGTGTATTTACGTTGTTCCGTGGCTGGTGGAGCTTCTAATTTTAACTTGCAGATTTTTGTTTTTGTCTTTTTAATTTTAGGGAGGAGGATGGTGCAGCACTTTGGCATCATGTGCTCAGCGTAAAATGACCGCGTTAGGCTCATCAAACTACATGGAACAAGTTAGCTTTCGTGGAATTCTGAGTAGTCACCCTTCGGAAAATCCTGGTAATCCTGGACTATTATTCCTACTTCTATGTTCGTTCCTTTTCATTACAACTTCGAGGACCTTCTTCAGTTTATCTTTGCTGTATCGGGTGCTGGTTGTATTGGCTGCAGTTATAAAGTGAATAGCTTAGGTACTATTTAGCTAGAGAGGATTAAATAATTAGTAAGCTAGTTAGCCGAGTGGATCAATTAAACACCAGAATAGAGTATAAAAGACTCTGGATGACCTGTAAAATATAGCGTGAGGAAATCTCATGCACGTTCTTTCTTATATTCCTCTGTTACTCTATATTTCTTTCTTTGCATCTTAGGCTATGATATGAAATAAATGAATTATTTTTGTGGAATTTATGTAATGTTTCAATTCCACTTGAAAATCTTTTTGCAGATTAATTTTCACCATCTTCCAATAGATTTTTCATTATTCCTAAATTGGACTAAATGTAGATTTCCGAGTGAAATTCCTTAAAAATAATTCATTTCTTCCAAGCATAGTCTTAGTGTTCCTATTGGATCCTAAATTGTCCTAAACTTAGGTCTCTTTGCTAATTGGTCCTTAAACCAGAGGTATTGGGAAGTCTGGACATCTCGTGGCACCATGGCAGATGGGATTATAAACCAAGACTGGTAAGAAACTGGAGGCATTGGGAAGGGAGAATGAGCAGAATCATGCCAGAGCTATGACAGATATTAAGCTTCTCATCAAATGCTTGAACTTTAAGCAGCCAGAACAGGTGCAGTGGTGATGTTGATTCCATCGGGCATTGGTGATTGCTGATATGACTGGAAAATGCAGGTCTTGTAAGATAGCAGTAAATTCAACTTCAAGCAGTGAGTGTACGACAATGAAATTCATCAGGGCTTGGTGGAGGCACCAATTGGACTTCTTTGATACTGATGGTTAGAGCATTGATGACCATCTCCTGACAGTGACCAACTCTTTTGTGTTGAGGCCAATTTTTGCTGCGTAGTTATGTTCTTCTTCTCGATCGTTAAATGGAAATGAATTTACGTTCTTGATTGATTTAAGGTTTTTTGGGATTTGTGAAATTGGATAGTGAACACAGGAATTTCTTTTTTGGTACCAATTGACATAGCACAATATGATAGAGTCTAGAAAGATACCAACTTGATTTTAGTTCTCTTTCTCTCAGCTGAGTCCTCTTCAGAGCAGCTTCTTGGAGGTTCCTTTTCCAATTTGAGAAGTACAGGAGGCCCTTTTTTTGTAATGAGGATAAAACCCTTGGGCAGAGGCATTTTCTATGGCTTTCTTGCAATGAATTGAGGTTGTGATTAAGGATGAGGTGATGGAGTTTTTTTTTTTTTTTTTTAAAAAAAAATAAAAAGTGTAATGAGGTGATGGAGTTATTCAATGAATTTTATGTAATGTTAAATGTGTGAAAAGGTTAAATTCCTCCTTTCTCGTACTCATTCCCAATGGAAAAAACTGTTGACCTTAAGGATTTCAGATCTATTAGTTTGGTTTGCATTATCTACAACTTGATTGCAAAAGTTTTTACAAAAACGTTGAGTATTATTGTGAAGTCAGTGGTGTGAGAGGTTCAGCACACATCTATCAGGGGTAGACATATTCTAGGTGCATCTCCTAGGGGCAAACAAAACTATTACGAGCAATGGAGACTATGAATTTTGTGCAAATTGGATATTGAGAAAGCATATGATTACATCTCTTGATCATTTCTGTTGTATCTAATTGAGAGGATGCCTTTGGGGCCAACTGGATAGATTTGGTAAAAATTTGTCTTTCTACTGCCTCATTTGCTTTGATGCTATTGTTAACGAGGGACCATCTAAATTCTTGCATGAACTAGAGGTTTGAGACAGGTAGGTTCTCTCTCGCTCTTGCTCTTCTCTCTTGTTATAAAAGCTTTTTAGCATCCTGATTAGAGCTTGGGAGGTGAAATATGTTTATTATCTTATGGGTGGTTGGGGAAATTAGATGATAGAGCTAACACACCTTTGCTGATGTTATGAACTTGTTAATGAGACCAAGTGAAGAAGCTCTTCGAGAATTACGACATAGTCTCCTTTGTTTTTAAGCGGGCTTGGGGCTCAATATCAATTGGGGGAAGTCAGATATGATCCCTTTGGGAATGGTGTTTTTTTTTAAAAATGAAAGTGTATTGATGTGTTGTGGCCAATAGGGTACCACCCATATACAAAAGATTTACAAGTCAGTAAACATACTTACAATTGAGACAAAATCAACCAAGTTATCAAGGTTATATCCTAGAACAATTGAACCAAAACAGTGAAACCATCTATCCGTGATATTGATAAAGTTATCTTCTTTCCCTTTAGGAAAGGTGTTAGAGTCAATGAGCTAGCTAAAGTCCTGGAGGAGAGATTAAGCCATATAAAATCTGCATTCTTGAACATCCCCTTCTATTTCTTATCTCTTCTCTCTGTTTCGAGCAGTGTGGCTAAAACAATCAAGTCCTTAAAGTGCAAATTTTTAGTAGGGTGAAAGCACATATCAAAAGAAACATCAGTTGGTTGCTTGGAATAAGATCAAGTGCCTCTCGTGTAACAGGGGCTTAGGCATTAGGTCCATTTCTAAGTTTAACAAGGCATTGCTGGCTAAATAGCAATATAAAGATCCTCTACTAATGCTCCATACAAGAAGTTCATTCTTGTGAAGTTTTGGCTCGAGGATAATGGTGTACCACTATGAATGGTAGAGGTGCCTTTTTGGCTTAGCCTTTGGGGCTGGATCAACAGAGACTGGAATCAGATTATGAATTGCATAAGGTTCCAAGTTGGCAATGACAGTAGGATTAGATTCTGGACTAGTCATTGTGGTACATGGTTAGACCTTTGAGAGACATCTGCCCATAAATTTTTCATTTGCAACTTACAAAGAGGCAAAGAGGTATGTTATGAGTGGAACAGTGATGTGGTTGAGTGAACTAACTCTTCTTCGCAATCATAATGACTGGAGGTGGATGAGTGGCTCAAACTTCTTTTATTGTTGGAGTCAGTAAAGCAAGCGGTCACATCTAGATGTCATCTTCATTTGGAAAATAAATAAAAGTGGAAAATTCTTGGTGACACAATTTTTTGGGGAACGAAGTCTGGTTTACTTCCTATAAAACAAGTGCAGAAGACTAAAGCTTCTCCTCATATTATATGTTTTGCGTGAGACGCTCCGTGCGAGAGGATCATCACCTTGTATAATCTGGCTAAATGAGCTAGAACAAAATTATTGGTTTTCATAGATAAAACATCAAATTCAATTTCATCTTTATAAATTCTCATCTCAGTAGGATCTTTTGCACCTGTGAGTGATTGTGACAGGGGTATTGTTCTCTATAACAATCTTAGAGAATTTGTATGTATCTGGCTCTATCTTAAGATCTAACTTAGCAGCAAAAAGCCTAGAAACCATATTAATTGCACATTAATTTGAACCTTTCTTCTTCACATCTAAGAGAAACTTGTACAATGGTAGTGAATGTCTTTTTCCATTTCTCTTGACTGTTGGTAATGACTAACGACTTGAAGATCTGAATTCTTAGTATCTCTAGTTTCTTGAGACTCAAGATTATAAGTTGTGCTTCCAAATGATCCTATTATAGCATCATATTTTTTAAGTTTGCTTAAGTTAAGCTGAAATTCAATCTGGAATAGAGGTTTAGATGGATTATAAGTCATTTGTAGAAAAATCAATATTTAAATCATGAAAATCACAAAATTACTGCAAACTGAAACTACTGTGAGCACACCCTAATGCCAAGAACTCAATATCAATATCTATATCATGCTTGGTAATCAAGGAATAAAATATGTTATACTACTAACTAAAGGAGAAAAAAACTGTAACAAAATATAATTACTGTAAGAGTCTTGCTAAGATACAATTATTAGATGGTTCTCCATCAGAAAAATTGAGAGCCATGATTTCTTGCATCAAATTTCGAGCTAAAACCACGGACCTTTTCGATCCTGAAAACCTGCTTCCACTGCAGCTCCAAAGTTAAAGCAAACACAACTCAAAGACACAGTTGAATGAATGCTGCCACTACTAAACACAACTTCCACCAAATCCAGTACCTTATGACCAGTGCAAAAATAGAAACCAAGTCTTCTTCATCCGGTCCATGATGAGGAAACAGATAGAAACTGCCGCCTTGAAGGAAAGAGTGGAACTATTGTGCAAGGATGTGGAACCACTGCTGCCTTTCACGCCATAATGTGAAGCAAGGTTTCCATACCTAACCTAGAGGACAAGGCTTCTTACGGGGGCACCTGATCTGCCGTGAAGTTTTATCTGGTTTTCTCTTCCGCCCCCTATTTGGCTTAGATTTCTTAGTCTCTGCTTTTGTATTTCTTCCTTTCTGCTTAGTATTTATCTTTTATCAAAAAAATTTATAGGAACTTAAGATTTTTGTTAGAATAGTTCTATGCAGCTGTTTAAGAGAGTATGTAATTAGGTTAAAGGGCATTGGGGTAAAATACACCATATGTAAATTAACGTAACTAATGGTCTATTTCTTTTTCTGTTCTAGAAAATTTGTATATATATGCTATAATATTCAATAAAATATATATTCAACCATTGTTCATAGCAGCTAGTTGTATCTCTGTTTGTTTCCGCTCACCTTCTCAATTACCGCTTAAGTTATGCACCAGTGAAAACCGTTACTGCCACTTCTCTATTCTGTTATAATTAAAATAAATCCATTAATTTGCACAAATTCAAAAAGTTGCAACCTCGCACAATTACCACCCACAACTGGCATTATTGGTTGATTTGCCAAGCCACTGGTGACTGCATCCACCACCACCAATTGGGGTGCATAAAGCTACCACCATGAGCTGCATGTGGTATGGCCAGCAGCCAAGTTTGGTTTCTGTTGTGACCGGATCCTGACAACCAGAGCTTGCTTACCACATAGCTTGACTGAGAAGGCAACAACCAAGCTCTGCTTGCAGGGGCAGCCTGATTGATGGATGATGACCAAATCTGGACATGGTTGCAAACTGCAGATGGTCAATGATTGCACCAGGATGGTCATGCAACTGCAGCTGGCAATAATCAGTCGCCTGTTGCTAGTCACTTGGCTTGCTTTAGACATTTTTAATTCTATTAAAAAATATATCTATTATTTTAAAATTATATATATATTTATAGTAATTATTATTTTTATTGTGTCTTTATATAATCGATTATTATTATCTAAACAATATTTATCTTTATGCCCATTTTGGTAATATTATATTCTTTATGAAACATGGTCATTTGTCATACTACAATAAAAGATGCTCGCACTGGCTATAAACAGTAAAAGCTGCATAAGCAGTAAGGATGGCAGTTAATATAGTTAAGCTGTTAAAGACTGGTTAGAGCTGTTATAGACTTGTGAATTGTTATGTGGAGAGAAGCCAGTAGTTCAAAGACTTTTTGTCACCAACTATAAGAAATGCTGATATTCACACAAATGTTTGTATTGGACAAAGTTTTATCCCCCACCCTCTAAAAAAAAAAGAAACGAAGTCAAAATTGAAAAATCACGAGATCCACTTTGTTGGTGGCCCAAAGTAAGTTTGGGATGATCTGGATCATATAACAACTTTGTTCATTTATTTTTCTGCACTGAATCATTTTATTTTGATGTTCTTTTCTCTCTCAGATTTCTTTAACTGGAACAAAGTTAAGATACGGTACTGTGATGGTGCGTCTTTTGCTGGGCACCCTGAAAATGAATTGAAGGTGAACTTGATTATTTTGATTGGAAAAGTTTCTTGTAATGAGTTTGAATTTCATCATTTGCAATATGAAAAAATGTTTTTGCTACTCTTTTACTTATTTGTGTTGCCTCATACTTCGTGCCGTAGAATAATACAACAAGACTCTTCTTCAGAGGCCAGCTTATATGGGAAGCATTAATGGATGAACTTTTATCTCTTGGCTTGTCTAATGCTAAACAGGTAGCTTCCTTGTTTCTTTTAAGAGTATCTTGGTCTTTCTTACTGAGAGCTTCAAGGATCTAGATAGTTAGTGCTCATGTTGCTGGTTCAAGAACCCTGACGATAGAAGGGGACACTCCCATTGGTCTAGATAAATTTTGTGAAGATTTGGCACTTCTTTTACTTTTTTTTGGGCATTTATCTTTTACTTCTATAATAAATAATAAATTAAAGCAGCTGAGAAGCTGAACCAGATTTTTGAGTATCATTTTGATACCATAGTGACATTTAGTAAATGTTCATCTTGGTAAAATGCAGAGATTGAATTTATACAATAGTCTTTGAATGTCCTAAAATTTTTCCTTGCAAATTTCTCCATATATTCTTCATTTTTTATCTATTATGAGAATGGAAGCATTGGACATTTTTCAGTTTAATTTCTTTTTATCTCTTATCCTTTTGTTTTTGTCCAGAACAGTCTCAACTAGGGACATAATCTTCTATCCTTTATCTCGAAGATATATTACCATATAATCTATTTGCCCATGACAATTGTTTCTGCTTTTGCAGTTCATTATTTTGGTCAGCTCCAATTATTTCCTTTGGCCAATAGAATTTTCCATTTAAGCTGATGTATTTTAGGAATTTTTCAGGCTCTTCTTTCAGGGTGCTCTGCTGGAGGGTTGGCGACCCTAATACATTGTGATAACTTTCGGAACCACCTGCCAAAGGATATAACTGTCAAATGTCTTGCTGATGCAGGTTTTTTCCTTGATGAGTATGTCTTTGTATGCTATTATTGCTCTCTATACTGATAAGGTTAAGCTATTATGTCTTTGGGGTGTTTTGTGGGGGTGGGGGGAGGGGGTGTTTGGTCCTGTGTCACATATTTCATGACTGCTCTGTATTCAAGCTTGTTGGAAGACAGACTTATGGCTAAACTTACTAATGCTTTGTCACTTAAGACCGGCATATTAATAGAAAAGCCCTCATGACTGTTTGTACTACTGCAGAAATCTGGCAAAAATCTAGAGGGTTACTGATGATGTAATAAACTACAGTGGGTTTATGGAGCCCATGCATATATCTGATCTTATCAAATACTTCTCTTCTACTCTGCTTGCTAACTGACCTTTAATGCATGTAAGAATGAAGGATGAGAACAGAAAACTGAAATTACTGTTTCTTCCATTTCAGGCCAGACATCCTCGGAAATTACACCATGAGATCTTTCTATCATGATGTTGTCGACCTTCAGGTTCTGCTTCACTTTGCAAAAATGACTGCTCAGATACATCATTACCATATCATGCTCTTATCGTTATTATTTTTTTCAGTAGGAAAAAGATATTATAGACACTAGGTACCATGGAGCTGCCACCCTAGTACTTAGGCAAGAAAGCAAATTTACAAAGTAGGGTCTGCTAAAATATGTAAAAGGCTCCAGTAGCTTTTCAAAAATGAAGCGGATGGCATCTGAACAAAAGACATAAGTTTACTATCCAGTGGGGAAATAGGGCATCAAACATTCTTATGGTACATTCTTTCCTAATGGTCCAGAAAGTAGTGGGGAAGAGCAATCAGCTTCTTCTTCTTGTTAATCTGGATACCATTCGAAGCTAGAAGGTTAGAGTAGATAGAGCCATTCTCACAACCCATCATTTGCCCATCAGACTAGTGACCGAGTCCCATAGATTTCTCCCCTCATAGCACCATAGATTTGGGGATTCATTGTCACACAAACAAAGGGATTACCTACTTGACGACCCAAACACCTCTTTTTCTCAAGTTATCCATGGTGAGAATGCAAGGCCAAGCTGCTTCCCTGAAAAAAGGCCACCCATGGTGAGGCTCTATGTTTCCATATGCATTTCTATGGGAACCTATCAAACATGACATCATTGCTGTTCAAGGCTGATAGTAAGAGTTGACAAATAATTTTCTAATATTAGGGCTTCTAGATCGGCTCATCATTGCTATTTTGGTGTACAAGACGTTTATATAAAGAAGAAAGAAAACAAATGAATTCCTTTCCTCCATTTACCATTCATTGAGATCATAGATGAGAGAAATATGTCATACCCTCCCATCCTCTGAAGATCGGAAGACGTGTATTAGCAAACAAGTGGCTTTTTTCTTGCTCTGTCACCCTATTTTGTTGTTTATCTAAAAAAATGTACTCTATTTTGTTGTGGAGTGTAGATATAAGAATACTCATGAACAATTCCTTCACTTTGAAGATATGGGGAGAGTGTTTGGTAAAGTTATCACGGACATTGTCAACGCAAAAGAATTTGATTTCCACCCCAAACTGAGTTTTGACTGTGTAGCGAAGTTGGAAATAACATAATTGATTTCAGATTTGGATTTTAGCAAAAAAAGTCAAGTTATCCGAGTGCAATCATCAATAGATGTAATAAATCATCTAGCCCAGCATGTCCAATTATCTTGTCTTCACTGCTGGAAGAAAGGGCGGCTTGTGGCATCTTAAGTGCATCAAAAAAGTATAACTCATTCTGTGCCTCAGCATGTCCAATAATCTTTCTCAAGTTCTGACTCTAAAGTTTACAATGAAAAGAAGAAAAAATTATTTTATAATTTAGTTCATGCGATAATTTGGTTACGGATATGAGATTTATATGTAACTTAGACACATGAAGTACATCAACAAGAATAAAATGAGGACTGAGGTTGACGCAATCCTTTGGAAGATTTGGGAAGGAGGGACCATTTTTTAACACTATATGAGGTTGGTGAAATGCACAAACCAATCCGCAAACCCCACTTAATGCCAAAAAGACGCGCTGTGGTAAGTAAATCTAGAAATTCCATTCTACATGGTTGTATGTTTTCACCAGATCAAGCTTAGAGAGGTCTTATTTGTGTCCTTTTTGATGACTTCATCAACAATTTGTTAACTACTAGCATTGCTTCCAAAGTTGTCAGTCCTCAATGAAAGCCAGATTGGGCTTTCCCCAACACCTTCCCTAGAATTAGTCAAATTGTAAGGACCTTGGCAAAAAGCTTGTAAATGGACCCAATAAGACTAATAGGCCTAGAAAACTTCATATCAGAAATATCCTGTGTGGGGATGAGAGCCACGAAATGGCATTAAGGCTGAAAACAAACTTTCCAGTGGAACTCCTTAGACAGATGGTATCATATTTGACGGATATCCAATTGCTTTACAAGAAAGCCATAAAAAAGGGATCAGGGCTAAGACAACATGCAGCAAGGGTTTCCTACTCTTCAAATTATTGTCATATTTAATCTTTTGTCATACTTCTTGCTTTATGACTTAAGAGCCACTATATGCTGAATTTGGCCCATGTTAATATGAATGGGATTTTTTAACAATTTGAATTCACCCAACAAGTCTTGCTACATGAATCAACAATAGCTGCTAGAAAAGCAAAGTAAATGGGGAAGACATAAAATTCCAACTACAGGAATTCATTTAGTGATACCTTGTTATGTTAAAAGCTTCTAAACCCTGGCTGTCACAGACTTTTCCTCCCTGGGCTTAGCTTTAATCATCTAGTTCCCAAGAGTATCATGAACATCATCCTCAATTGCTGAGTGACAATACAAACTCCATAGTGTGGAAAATTTTATCAAGAACATTGGTAACAAACTCCATTGACTGGAGATTTTCTCTATGGAATCTCAAATGCTTCTCAAGCTAACATGGGAAGGATAATGTTATCATGGCATGTGAATGGTTAGCATAGTTCCCTTTTTGATATAAAATTTGCATAAAGTTGAACTTAAATACATAATCTCTCGTTTTATTTGTTTTTACACATGAAACATGCAACTTCAACATTTTTGAAAAAATCATTTCTGTATCAGGTTTGAATAGATCTAAACTTAGACAACTGATATAATTGCTTGTTTTATTTGTTCTGACACATCACTCAAAAAAGTATTAAATAATAGAAGTTTATACGAAATTATGAACTCTCTAGCTAGCCTAAGTTATTGTGGTAGTGCCATTCGACATCCATGCTACTCAGGGAAACAGGCTAAAGCTCTTGGGTCTTTCATATTCAATTTTCTCCTGATCAGCACTAATAATAATTTCTATTTCCTTTACTCGTTTGTTTGGATCTTTTTTGAGTTTGATGGAATCTCTTTGTTACATGTCCTAGTGACAGACTGTATCGAAAAGTTTGCACAAGAACTGTGTTGATAGAATGGAACCATTTAAGGCAGGTTTTCTTCTTATCATCCCCCTTGCCCCCTTTTTTACTCTCTTTCATATTCAATATTCTCCATATTTTCTGCCGAGGTCTGATTTATAATATAACCCTGTATTAACTGTGTGGCAGTGTCTTTTTCCTCAAGAAATGGTTAAAAATATAAAAACACCAGTATTTCTTGTCAACCCCGCATACGACTTTTGGCAGGTAATTTTATCAAACCATGACTTACATATTCTCTCTTTAGTATGGCTATTTTAGTATGCAATATGTATTTTCTGATACTAATCGATATCTGCCAGATACAAAATATATTGGTACCAGATGTGTCAGATCCCCATCACTACTGGGTAAAGTGCAGACTGAACATACAGAATTGTAATCACGGCCAGATGGAAGTACTTCAAGGTCATTGAATCTAAACTACGTAATGTTTTCTGCTTGAACTTGTTTAAAGTGCATGCATTACATTTAAAAGGATAATAGGATATTATTATCTTGTATTCTTGATGGCTTAGGCTACTATCCGCTTTGAAAACAGATTGATGAGACTGAAATTATTTTCTAGAGGAATTCTTTACATGAGATGCCTGAGAGTTGTATGTTAGTCTACATTGACCTGTATGTGCCAACAACAATACATACCTATTAATTCTTGATTTTGTTCTGCATATTGTAAAAGCTCCAATTCTTCATGTCTTGTTAAACATGAAACATTTATGCTGGGAAGTGTATTTTATGTATTAGGTAGAAGGGTATAGTAGTAAAATACTTGTATATGTATAATTGTATGTTCCTTTTTATTATTTTCAAGAACATGTAGCCATAGGACCCTAAAATACTCAACAATAAACATAACGTTCATTCTTCCACATGGTGCTAAATACCCTAGTTTTTCTTTCACAAGTCCTAATCATCATCACAAGAAAAATATAAAAATTTAAATAGGGCTAGCCTTCATAGCCAGTCAGTACTACCACCGCTGCCAGCCTTCATAGTCAGCCACCTGCAAGCTCAAGCACCTCCAGCTGCGTACCTTGTCCATCTGCACACCTTGTCCAGCTGCGCGCATGCCGACCTACTAGGCTTTCTCCAGCTGTGCCTGCACCACCTGTCGGCCCTGCTCCAGTCTTGCCTCTACCACCAGAGCCACATGCCCCTAGGACCAGCCACTGTTGTTGCTCTCTACACCAGAAATCCCGCTGCTCCGGATAGCTTCCTGTCCAAGCATGGCTGTTTCTGATTTTGCCTCTACCGAACTGATTTTCCTTGCTCAGAGTTTTAGATCATATAAGAGATTACGTCCCAAACTATTGGCGCAAATCCGTTGCAAATTTGCAACAATTGATTGGAGATTTCTAATCAATTTATGCCGCCTAACTTGAACGGAAAAAATTACCTGAAGTGGTTGCAACTGATCCTTACGATCCTCAAAAGGAAAGGAAAACTCACCCATAACTAGGATCGGGGGACCTACAATTTAATGCTCGAGTCGAAGAAGATTTAATGAAACAATGACATGGCTCTGGAACTCAATTCTCCCAAAGATCAGTAGCATGTGTATGTTCTTATCCAATGAGAAATAGGTTTGGAAGTAATCAGGGAAATATACTTAAAGATTAAAGGCGCAGCCCAAGTATATGATTTACCAATCAAGATTTGGCCTACAAAGTAAGGAAACAAATTAGTGACTGAATATTTCAGTCTCCTGAAAGATTTGTGGTAATAACTAAATGAGTATCATTGACTCATATGAATTGCAATAAAGATGCAGCCTCTCTGAAGAAATTCGTGAAAAAACATAAAACACACCAATTTATGCCTTTATTAAGAATATGGTCAGGTGAGAGTTCAAATCCTGGGATGAGAAGAAATACCATCATTGAGTGAATTGATATCTGTTTTTGCAAAAGAAGAGCGGGAGGTGGGTTATGCTAGAACTTCACTCTACTGAGAGCTCAACGATGACAACCAAAAGCTCCAAATCACGCCAACAGACAAATGAGCTGAGTTACAATGATATATCAGCAACTAATCGAGAGAATAAGGATAATCTATGGTATACCTTTCATAAGAAATCAAGATATACTAAGGAGAAATGCTGGAACCTCCATTGGAAGCCTGCCACATCTAGTAAAAATTGTGGATAAAAGAATAATTTCCCTACCGCCTCAAGGACAAACACATGTGGTCAACCAACAGGGGAAGAGAAGGCTGCTGATCTCAGTGATCGCCAAGCAGAAATCGAGTGCCTGAGGACTCAACTTGAGTCTCTGGAGAAATCTAAAAGTACAGGTCTATTGACCATTCAATTACATTTTCTACCTCATGTGGACTAAATATCTCAGTAATTTCTCTATGTTGTCCTGGAGTATGGAGTCATAAGCTATAAATCATATGATCAACTCCTCCAAATACGTTAACGCCTATGTTTTGTGTCCCAATAATAAGAAAATATTATAATTACTGCTAATAGTTCACTAATCATAGTAACAGAAGTTGGAAACATGAAGATTCGCCTCACTTTATTCTTATGTTGCACGGATCTAATTTCAGTAACCTAAATATTACATAACGTTAATTGTAAGTGATATTTTCTTCATCTCATTGCAGGCCTCAGGAAGATGATTAACATGCTGAGGCACAGAATAAGTTGTATCTTTTAGATGTATTTGAGATGCCATACAATGCTCTCTGCTCCAGTACCTTAGATAAGATATGATTACACCAAGACAATTAGGACATTATTCTTTTTTTATCCTTAAAGTTATGTTCCCCTCTTTAAAGATTTAAAAATTGGAATATACACTGTGATATACGTAAATTTGTAAAATATAAATGTGTAATCTTTCCTCCTAGTAATAAAAGAAGTAAGTTTCCTTTTACATTGATTCACAATGATGTTTGCAAGATCTCCAAAATATTCTTAACATTTTTTAGACTTAGATTATTTATTTCATTTATCGATGATTATACTTGAATAACTTGGCTCAATTTAAAGTGAAAATTAAGCGTTTTTGCTATGATAATGCTCGTCAATACTTTAACAGAACACTATCCTTATTATTTTAAAGAGAAAGGATTGATCATGAGGCTTCTTGTGTCCATAGTTCATAATAATCAAGTGGAATGGCAGAATAAAAAAATAGTCACTTGCTTGCTACTACACACGCTTTCTTGTTCCAAAACATTTGCTTGGAAAGACACTGAGGGAAGGCTGTATTGACTGTCATGTATCTTATAAACAAATTACCATCTAGGATGTTGGAATTCTGGAGTCCTAGAAAAGTCTTTTCTACCTTCTTTTCTAACGTAGGGATCACAAATAACTAATATTTAGAGTTTTTGGATGTATTGTCTATGTTCATATACATCAACTTCAAAGGAGAAAACTTATCCTTTGGTCCATTAAGTGTGTATTCGTTGGGTACTCCCTGGGCAAAAGGAATATAAGTGTTATCATCTTTCTACCCAAAAATTTTATGTTTCGCTGATGTCACTTTTATTGAGAGAGTCATTTTTCAATCAACCTTATTTTTAAAGGGAGACTGTATTGGAAGTTAAGAAGGATTTATTCTTCTCTGACATTCCCCTACCCTCAAACAAAATCCTCTCAAGTACCCAAAACACTAGAGAACCTGAGTTCACAAAAAGAACCTGAACCCATATTCCTGTAGGACCCAGGATTTTTTCTCAAGTATAATCAATAAGGAAAAACCTAGATCCTGATATCAAGCAAGTTCGAGCATCTAAGTTTTGTGCAGGAGATGAGGTAAATTTTGGGATCTTTTACCTTTTGATATAGATATACCTATTACACTTAGAAAGGGGACGGAGAAATGTACTAACCATTCACTTTACTTGATTTCAATCTTTTTATCATTTGAAAGATGTCCTCTATCTCAAAAAAAATTTCTTATGAGTCTAAATGCAATGTTTATTCTTGATATACTATGTAAGACTTCATCCTGTGAGAATGAAAAAATGCTATAAATGTTCAAATTGGAGGTGATGAACTTACACAAGGAAAAGAGACTTGTAGGATACAAGTGGGTGTTTACTATAAAGTATAAGACTAATGAGATCATAGAGAGTTACAAGAAAAGACTGGTGCTTGAAAGATATACTCAAACTTATGGGATAAACTATTGGGAGACCCATGACCTATTGTAAAAATGAATACAATTACAATGATTTTATGTAAAAATGTCTTCCTTCATGGGAATTTAGAAAAATATATATATAAGAATTTTTCGATATTTACCAAAGAGGTAGGGGTAGATAAAGTGTGTAAATTAAAAAAAGTATTTTGTAGTCTCATGCAATCTCCAAGAACATGGTTCGGAAGGTTTGCAAGAGTAATGTTAGCAATAGGGTACAAACAGAGTCGGGAGAATGCACCCTATTTACCAAGCATTTAGATTCAGGGAGTGTTATAACTTTGTCGGTATATAGCTTTGTTTGTATATGTTGATATATTGTGATAAGTGATAATGAGATTTGTGCTCAAACAATGGTTAGCCAGAGAGTTTGAGATTAAAAAATTGAGGAAAATAAGCTATTTCCTTTGTATAAAAATGACTCACTCAAAAGTTGGGATATTTATCTTACAACAGAAATATATCAATTGTCTTTGAAAGGAAATAAGTAAGCTGGTGTGTAAGTCTGCTCGCACTCTAATTGATCCCAGTTATAAATTAGGACTGGCAGAAGAAGGCACCAAAATCAACAAGGAAATCTATCAAAGGTTTGTTTAAAAATTGATATACTTGTCATATACAAGACCAGACTTTGTTTATGCATTGAGTGTGGTAGGCCAATCCATACACAACCTCAAGGAAGTACACTATAGGCCACGTACTTGAAGGGGACATAAGGGAAATGTATCATGTTTAAAAGAAACAATATGTTACTTTTTGAAGTATACACTGATGTAGATTATGCAAGGTCTGTAGTAGACAGAAGACCCACCATTGACTATTGTACCTTCTTTAGAAAGAATCTAGTCATATTGAGAAGTAAAAAACAAAATATGTTAGAAGATGTAGTGCAGAGTTAAAATTCCAAGCAATGACTCGATGAGTATATGGACTATTATGATTAAAGATTATTCTAGAAGACTTGGAAATTAAATGGGGTGGTCCTATGAGATTCTACTGTGATAATAAATTGACTATCAGTAGTGTTCACAATATAGTACAACATGACATAGTTGAATGTGTTGAGATTGGTAGATATTTCATCAAGGAAAAATTGGATTGTGATTTGATATCTACTCCTTGTATACCTGCCACCTTACAACTTGTTGACGTGTTGATTGAGGGTTTAAGTGTAACCAAAGATTTCAGATAATCATTACCAAGTTGGGAATGGATACTGTCTATTCACCAGCTTGAAAGACATTGTTGGAAAGTATGTATTATGTTATTAGGGTAAATGGTATATTAGTAAAATACTCACATATGCAATTAATTGTATATTTGCTTTTATTATTCTCAAGAATATATATATAAGCCCTTAATACTCAACAATAAACATAAAGTTCATTCTTCCACAATTTATGAGAGGTGTTGTTCTCTCTAGCTCACTTTGCTTCATGCAGTCAATTTCCTCAATGTCAATCAGTTTATGGTGTTCTTTTTTTGTGTTATCTACTTACCTTTTTCTGGTCTGTAGGTTTCCGTAGTTCCCTGCTGAAGGCAGTGAACGAGTTCCTGCTAAACAACAGAAATGGGGTGTTCGTAAATTCATGCTTTATTCACTGCCAGACATGGATGGGTGAGACTTGGCATTCACCCAGTTCTCCTAGAATCAACAACAGGGTAAGGAAAATTTTAACCTCTGTTTCTGGATGATGATTTATCAATTAGCTTAGCCGAGGTATTGTTATTGTTTTGCTTTATGGCTGAGACTTTAGGTTTCATATACGATGCTCTAAACAGATTTTGATCATACCTGAATTTGTCCGTCCTTGAGTGGGGTTATGGTATAGCATGGCTGAGTTTTGCAATGCAATGGACAATTATTAATGCATTGTTCTACTTTTTCGCTTCCAGGCTTTTATAAGACATGCAAAAATGGTTGATTTAAAATGCTCGTGCTGTAGGAAAACTTCCATAGTATTTGAAAATCAATGTACATAGCATTTTTAATTGTTTTGGCTTATTGATGTAGGATAAAGAGGTATGCTCAAGAAAATATTTATTTAAAAATCAAAATTGGAGATCTCGGATCTTAATAATCAAATCAATAATTCAATATTTATATAATAATCATATGAATAGTGTATGAAATAACTTAATATAATATAATATTTATAGGTAGCAGGATACAATCAGAATATAAATTCTTGAGTCTATATAAGAATATTCTACTAAATTGAAAAATAAGTTAATTAATTAAATAACCTATAATAGAGAATAAGTAAATGGTATTCTTACTGAATAGGAAAAAAGTAAATTCATACCACTAGTTCCTGAATAACCTAAATACTTTGATCATACATAATATTATGTTTACATGGATATATCTTAATATTAAAATATGTCCAATTTAGTATCTTTCTCTTCTGCATTACCTTGGTTTTCAGATGTGGTCACTGTACATGATATTTAACTGTTCTGGCCAGTGCCAGCAACTAGTGATATGTTTATTTCCTGTTTGGAGTTCTATTATCATAACAACTCTAGTTATTTGACTATTTGTGGAGCAGACAATTGCAGAATCTGTAGGAGATTGGTATTTCAACCGAAAAGTAGTGAAGCAAATTGACTGTCCTTATCCATGCAATCCTACCTGCTACAACATGGATTTTACTCGAGGTTAATCAAGTTCATCATATGGTTAAGATTTTTCCATTGGTCATTCTGACTCCTGGTCTCCAATTACTCGAGCTGCCTTGGTGGAAACCCTCTCTATGCATAGGAAAAAGAATATGGTGGTTTTTGAATACGCAATGCATGGTTGATATCAGGACTTCCTTCATTTGCTGCTTTTGGGCTGCGGATTTCGTGTTTGTTGATTAGTGGGCGGAGACAATGGAGTGAATTGGCATTGAAATTATATATTGAACTCATCTATACTCATTGTATAGCTTGAGTCAGTTATTTATATAATTTCCTTTTATATCAATATATTACCCCCACATACTCAAAAGTCTATACTTATGCTGATCTTAGGTTTGGTTACTATGAGGGTCGCAGCTCTGGCTCACCACGAAAGTGGTGGGAGCGTGAGCCATTAGAGCGGCAGATCCAGGTAAATTTCTCTGTTTAGTTTAAATAAAATGGCAACAGAAGGTTTGCTTTCTAAGAATGAGGCTGAGGCTGGCATCTACAAGATGAGAAACCACTCAACTGGTTTGGAAGTTTGTTATATATATATATATACACACACACACTTTCTTTTTGATAGTTTACAACCGTGAGGTTTGGAAGTTTGCTAATGAAATAGTTTTTCTTTTCTTTTTCACTTCAGTGACTAACAAATTTAAGAACATACATATAAGATATCAAACTATTATTGCTCCTGCAAAATATTATGAACAAAATTGATGAAGACATTAACTTTTTACTACTGGGTATTGGAAAATACATCTCCAACAATATGAATAAGTAAAATGCAGATGAACTTGCTAATGCATAAAACCGAAATTCTCGAAAGACCCCTGGGTAACAAAAGTTAGTTTAAATCTTCTCAATTCATGGCCAAATCAGTGCGCTAGTTTAGTATTATAACGTGTTTAAAGGTTATTAATTTAAATCTCGTATAAAAATATAGAATTTAGTTATTATTTTACTCGTTATAGATTGACAGTAGCCCACGAAAAGGAATGTTAGTAGTGATTAGATTCTTTTAATTATAATACTAATTATGGATTAAAGAATTTGACATAATATTTAGTTATTCAAATAAAAAAAATTTACTTTAATTTTATAAAATATATATATATATATATATCAAATGATAATAAAAAAATTTGATGCTCAATTGTAGTATTGATCTATAATCCAAATTATAGTATCTACTTATAATTTCTATATTCTACAAAAGATTATAATAAATCATATTTATTAAGACGTAATGATTAATTAATTTATTTGTTAAAAGAATTCGTGTGTTTCGTAAAACTATTATATGGTTTTTAATTGAATGACTTAAAAAATGTGAATTGAAATTTGACCGTTAAATTTGTTCGGGAAAGCTAATATTAACCAAAAAGCAAACAGTACGGTGAGCGGGGAGAGAGATTGGCGGGTAACGTCTGCACCAGAGGTGGAAAATTGAAATGAAAAATAACTTGCACACCAGAACATGATTCAAAATCTGAAATCCGAAAATCATGTCTTCAATACCACCTTCTTTTCCTTCTCCCAAAATCAACTGCATCTCAACACACATTCTCCGGATTAAGGTACCGCCATTCTTCTGCTACGGATTTTCTTTTTCCATTTTGATGATGACGATGACGATGACGATGACGACGACGATGATGATCTTCAGAACAATTTATTCCATTTGTTGATATCTCTGCTGTGTTTGTTGATCTCTTCATTTTCTTAAATTTTAAGTGAAATTCTCTTCATGATTGTGTTGCCTGTTTGTTTGCTTGGAAAATTTTAATAATCTAGCCAGAAAAACACACTTGAGAATGCCCGTTTGGTGGACTGAATTCTTTACTATTTATCTTATATGGATTCCCGGTTTCCGGATTTGTAAAGGGTACTGAAAAGATAGGTATTGGTTTTTCAAGTTTCGTCCTCTGTATTAAAAGGACTTTCTTCTCTCGGACTAGGAAATCATCAGGGGAAAAAGATAATCCTGGAGAAAACAATAAAATCAAACCTACCAAAAAAGGTTTCTCGAGTTCAGATAAATTCGTCACCGTGAGATAGAAGAGGATAGCAATGCCAATAGGGAGGATCGAGGAACAAGATTATCCAAAATATTGGTTTCGTATCCATTTTCAGATTCTCCACGACCCTTTAGAAATCCACCATACATCTGCCAATTTATGTGATTTATTCATTCTGTTTAGCGATTTTATGACATCGTCAGGTCTTGAAACCTGTCCTTTCATCAATACAGTGACTTACAATATCCTTCATTTATAACAATAGGCCTTCTTTTTCTTGATAGATGATTCAGTCATTTTACGATTAGATGTCGAGACTTCTGATTTTGATAGGTAATATTTTTGTGCTTGTTTCGAGTGGTGCATATATGTAAGATATGCTTGAATGATGGAATACCTTGCTCAAATTGTGTCTGATACTTTACTGGAACTTGGATCTTGTTTTACACACTTCTAGCTGAAATCAGTTTTCACCGAAGCTGCTCTGCAAGGTGAATTTGGTGACCCATGGGAAAGAACATTCGCACAACTGCCATCTCCGTTCAGAATAATCCTCCAGGATGTATGTGGAGCATACTTAATATACTTACATACCACCACTGGCGTTATATCAAGAAAAGACTACCGCATAAGAGGCAAGGTAGTAGAAGAAATGCCGGTAAGTAAATCTAGTCATCCTTTTTTACAAATTCCCTCTTGTATTGTCAATATAGCTATAAGAAATTTACTTCATATATTTTTAGCTGCAAAACTCCAACCAACATGATAAGTTTCAGCAAGTGTAGGACTTCTTTTGGTAGGCTATGATCAACTCTTTATTATTATTATTTTTTTAAACTTTACAGGGAGCAGAGATCCTGGGAAGAGTATAATATCCTCTGTTCCTGATGATTTCCAAGCTCACAGCCATTCTGAAATAGTGAAGTCTATTGTAAGTTCATTCACACTGATAGTGATATGTTGTTGATATTCTCCGAAAAACAAAATTTTGGTGTGAGACAATTGCAAGTTCGTTTTCTCTCCTTGTTGAGGCTTCTTGCGTGTTCCATTAATGAAAGCATTTTTAAGGTGTAGAGATGTCTTGTCTAAATTTATAAGTACATAAGTAAAACTTGCATTTTATGTCAATTTTAAGGTGGAAAAGCCTTCAAGGAAACTCATTCCAACAGCCAAAAATTCTGTCAAAGCTCGAATTAAAGCTTTAATTACTGAAGAGAAGATTAAAAAGAAGGGCCGGCATCATCGAAGTTCAACCTACCCTGTTCAGAAGTTGATGCGAATCGATTCCATTCATCGTTTAGAATCTTTGGAGCATGATCCCCTGCTTGAAATAGCACTAAATAATGGAAGTAACACAGATATTGACGAGAACAATGATGCGTCTTCTGCTCTCAGCTCACAGGATCCTCTTTTGCTCAAGTCATCTGAGGAATTATGTAGCAGGAACAAGGCAAATGAAGAATGTGGCACCATGCTCCCTGCAAATGACTTAGGGAGTAATAAAGTTCATGACAATGGGATGGACCAGAAATTGATTCGCACAAAAGAACTCTTAATGGATGAGTCAATGAGTCAGTTAAAAACCTTCCTGGATGCATTGGATTTAATACACACCAACAAAGAATTATTGTTAAGAATTTTACTGGACCCAGGATCATCATTGAGGAATGATCATCTCTACAGTCAAAAGGGATTTAGTTCAGAGATGGGATTTACTAAATCGAGATCATTTCCTGCAATTGATTCAAGAGGTGGAATAAGTTCCAGATCAAGCACACTAAAACAAAGGGAAGAAGATAGTAAATCTCACAGAAAAGGGGAAAGGAAATTGCATGTAGGTGGTCAAGGAAGAAAGTCAGGTGAGTATGATTCTACAGAAGATAGGGAGAAACAATCAATGGAACTGATGGATTCAGACCGTAGGACAGACAGCATTCTTGAAATCGTCCCAGAAATTTCTAATAGTTCTTCAGGTTCTAATCACCATCTGAAAAACCACGGAGAAATTCAAGGGGTAGTTAAGCGATTCAAAGATCTCAAACAGAAGATAAGACATGCAATTAAAGAGAGTAAAAGTGAGGGGTATCGAATTACGATGGACGCAATCCTTCACAAAATTCCTCATGAACATGGGTTTTCAAAAGACTTGAAAAAGGAGATTGCTGACCAGTTTAAAGATTTGTCAGTAAATAGAAGCAGGAAAGACACATCTGGAATGAGTTATGAAGGTGATCAGTGTGCTCCTTTTAACCGAAAGGTTGGACAGCGGCATATGAGAAGAACGTCATCTCTCAGTGGTTCAATAGACAGATATCTTCAGTTGTATGAATCTAGCTTCAAAAAAGAAACTAAGCATTACTCATTGGACAGATTAGAATTGACAAGAGAAGAGGCACCGCTGCCTTGTAAGAGCACCTCTAAATCCCTGGAAAGAATATTTTCCTTACCTGATCTTAAATCTTCTTATTACCCCGGTGATGGCTCTCCTGAAGCCTTTTCTTCAGGCATGCATGTTGATGGCTCTAAAAGTTTACGTAGTTTAGATAATCATAAGATAGATGTTCCTACAGCTTCAGAAGATCAGTTGCAATTCGGAAATTTTGCTGAAGTTGAAACTCTGGAGCAGTTTGATATTACTGAGACAAATTCAGTTATTGAAGAACAGCTCGGATCAACATTTGGTATGAACAGTGAGGCAAATACTGAGGTAGGTGAAAAGGGTGACGATTTGATCAAATTGGTAACTGGGGACAATGGTTCTTATGATGACACGGAAGTTGAGCCTGCAAGAAAGCATATTTCTGAACCAACAGAAGAAAGTTCTCTTTTGCCCAGCTCCAATTGTGAAGAGGATTTTGCAGACTTTTTTGTATCTGAAGGTATTATCTTATCCAACTGTTCTGTTACCATATACTATGTCCTCTAATAACTATATACCTGTATCCAATAGTATTAGTAACATGTTTGGATCTGCGTGAATAAACTCCTCAAGGCTTGCTTCTAGAACCACATATACCTGTATCTACTAACATTAATGACAAGCTATATTGTCAAGGCCTGTTTCTATTTTTTTATTTTTAATGAATGAAAACTGATCTTCATGGTTTTTGATTAAATGCAACTAGATTCAGAATTGAACGCAAGACACCTTGCCAGTGAAGTTGATTGTTTCCCTGGTCAGCGTCAGGAATCCAATATGGATGCCTCCATAGTGCCTGAAAGTGGAGTTGAGTTGAAGAAAACAGTTCCGATGGAGGAGATTGACAGCAGAAGTATGCATGTTAATGTAGACGCCAAGGACAAAGCAAAGTTTGATTACGTTAGAGACGTATTGGAGCTTTCTGGGTTCAGTGGAAGTGAGTTGCTAGGAACATGGCACTCCAATGACCAGCCGGTGGATCCTTTATTGTGCGAGGAAGTACCAGGATGCGTGCTTCTTGATCCTGACTGTTCTGGAAATGAAGAAGGGGGTAATTGTAATCACTTGCTCCTATTTAATCTAATCAATGAGGTGTTGATGGAGATATATGAAAGATCCTACAGTTACTGTCCCATGCCCTTGTCTTCCCTTTGCCATGTTCATCCTATGCCGGTAGGAAACCATGTTCTTAATGAGGTGTGGACAAGTATAAGCTGGTACTTGAGTCCAAGACCTGAAGATGATCAATCCTTAGATTATGCAGCAAGTAGAGATCTAGCTAGAGATGACGAATGGATGAACCTGCAATTTGATACCGAGTGTATAGGCCTTGAGGTGGAGGACTTGATTCTTGATGATCTTCTAGAGGAAGTTATATGCACTTAAATGTATTTTCTTTTCCATCTCTCTGGCATAGAGAGAGATGTTGTAAATTTTTGTGTGTATATATTGGTTTTGTTTGTTATTTATTTACATACATGTGGCTTGGCGCAATGATCAAGTGGATCTTCATCTCATGTGATCAATCGTCTTATTCCATGTTGCCTTCTTGATTTTTGCTGCCAACAAATTGGGGCCTGCTTGCACCTATCTTTTGAAATTACTTGATGTCTCTAAACTTTCAGATTCTTCACCTTCTAGCTCAGCCGGTAAAGCGCAAGGCTCTTAACCTTGTGGTCGTGGATTCTCGAGCCCCACGGTGGTTTGTTCCTGTGTTTCCTTCCTACGAATCTTTCCATGCATTTGTTGTTTGCTATATAGCATTCATGATTGAGATATATTAAATTTAGAGAGCATCCGTATCTTCAATGTTATATATTACTCTCAATAACTTGTATCTTTTTTAAAATAGTCAATAATATATCTTATTCAATGTTACAAATCACAGAAAGATGAAATTGGAAAACAAAGAGCGCCCTCTAGAAATTTTGTTTAAGCAGTTGCGATTTGAGTATACAAACATAAACAAAGTATGTTCAATTAATTATCTAATTATATGACAGTAGTATACTGTGATTAGCGACAAAGTACGTACCGCGTTATCATATTCATATAGCATGATCCGTGATCATTTTATAACTTTTTTAAAGTACCGATTAAACATATAGAACGAAGGCGTAATAACAATTTGAGTTTAATTGATGTTCGTTATATAAAATTTAGTCACGCTGATAATAAATTTTGTTATCGGATATTCAAAATATAAAAAAACTATACAATATTCAATATAATTTTATGTATGTATGCAAAACATTTTATGATCTTCATCTTTGTAATAATAATAGATTGTATTATATGCTGTTAATTAATAATATATTTTTTGAAAGTGGATACTCAATGTCAAGGCCCGGCCCAATAACAGAAAATACTCTCCGAAAAACAAGAAGATCGAGGCGCTACGTAAGAGTGAAGTCACCAGCAGGGAGCAGATGGAGTTACCAAATGAGAGAAAATCCACACAGCACAAGAACTGAAAGAGGGGGGGGGGGGAAAAATCCCTTTCATTTATACCTCATATATATATATATATATATGTGTGTGTGTGTGTGTGTGTTCCTACGCTATCATCCAAATATATACTGCTGCTACCAACAATACGATCCCGAGGATTGTTCCAGACAGCTGATGAACCGCCATTATTCGATTAAGAGGTGCTTAGCCTCTTAGCTTGCGTTTCTATTACTATCTGGAATCTAGAGACGGGAGTTCATTTCTTGCAAGTGATAAGAGGAGCATTTTAGGGATAGGGACAAACAACTAGGGTTTCTGGATAGTGTAAACTTCAACTTCGGGAATTAATTAATGACAAGACGCAAACCTGGGGAGTGAAGGCTCGGGATTCAGGTTAACGCAGTGTTTGTGTTGTACAGAGTGGGTGGTGCGTCTTTGGCATTTGATTTTCCGTGACATGGAAATCGACTCGCCCCCTGAATCTGCTCCTCTCAGACCCCGTGATCGAGTGCTACGGGTACGCCTCTTTTCCCCTTTTTGCCATGGCTACTGCTTTTGTTTTATCCAAATTCTCTATCTCACTCTCTCTCTCTCTCTCTCTCTCTCTTCGTAGTAGTAGTTGCGCTGGGATTCCTTTGTGAATTTTTCCTTGTCTTGTAACTGATTGATTTTTGATGATTTGGAGTTTTGTTTTGTTTCGCGTCTCGGGAATATTGTAATTCATAAGTGTATGCTTGTTTGTGTTATTATGTTTGATTATTCATGAGAATTTCTTCTGAAGTTCCTAGGAGGAATTTTTGGGTCCATGAAGCAACTTATTTTCAGTTTACTGGCTTCTTTAATTTTGCTTCGTCTGCTTCCCGTGAGGCTTGGAATTGAGGATACACTCCCTTATTGAATTTACCTATGATTGTCTTCTCACACATTGCTGATGCCCACTGCGTGCTAACATACCAAGTCCTCATTCAGCGCCAAAAAAGGACTTCGCAGATATCTTCTCATGTGCAGTAGAAGCTGAATTTGTTCCGTGAACAAAAAGTTGAAAAGCAAATGTTCTTGGTGCTTAATGAGTTTATTACCTTTTCCATCTAAAAATCTACTTTCATTGTTCTGTTTTGCATTATTGACCTTTCTTTTCTGTGATTTATTTAAGCTAATGGTACCTTGAGGACTACAGCATCAGAAAAGAGTAGATATTTTGTTGCTTTAGTTTGCTTCAGTCTTGGTAACATTTGAAACGTGGGTCATATTGAGATTTTTTTTTTTCTTCTAATTTTCATACAGAGGCTTCTGTCTTATGGAGTTCCTGAGGAGTACCTTGAGAAGCTTTATCCTGGACTAGTTGATTTTGTCAAGGATAAGCCCTCCTTGATTCCAGAGCTAGTATCTGTTGTCTTACCCCCAGATGAGGAAGTTGCAGAGGCTTTGCATGAAGCTAAAGAACGATCTAAAAAGTCCTCGTCAGGCATAAGCATGAAAATCCGTTTTCGTGAGAGCATGGTTTGGTTGCAATGGCTGATGTTTGAGGATGAACCAGCTGGTGCTCTGAAGAATCTAGCAAGAATGAGTGTTGGGCAGCGTGGTGTTTGTGGTGCTGTTTGGGGGCTTAATGATATTGCATATAGGTGTAGGACATGTGAACATGATCCGACTTGTGCAATTTGTGTTCCTTGTTTTCAGAATGGCAACCACAAGGACCATGATTATTCCATTATTTACACAGGTGGTGGTTGCTGTGATTGCGGAGATGAGACGGCATGGAAGAGGGAGGGCTTCTGCTCAAATCATAAAGGTGCCAAACAGATACAACCCCTTCCAAAGAAATTAGCAAACTCCGTGGGGCCTGTTCTTGATGCTCTTTTGATTTGTTGGAAAAATAAGCTTTTATGTACTGAAAATATTGGTCAGCAAAAACCTAGATACAGTGATCGTGTTGCAGAATGTAAAAAAGTTGCAAATGAGCTGACATATGTGGTTGTAGAAATGCTTTTGGAGTTTTGCAAGTACAGTGAGAGCTTGCTTAGTTTTGTTTCTAGGAGGGTGATTGCTTCAGTTGGTTTATTGGATATTCTAGTTAGGGCAGAGAGATACTTGTATGATTCTGTTCTCCATAAACTCCATGAAGTGCTTCTGAAATTGCTAGGAGAACCTATCTTCAAATATGAGTTTGCCAAAGTATTTCTGAATTACTATCCAGTGGCTATAAATGAAATTGTGAAAGAGCACAATGATGTTGCACTCAAAAAGTACCCCATACTGTCTACATTTTCTGTGCAAATCTTTACAGTGCCGACTCTAACACCGCGTCTTGTGAGGGAGATGAATCTACTCTTTTTGTTGTTGGGATGCTTAGGTGACATTTTCATTTCTTGTGCGGGAGAAGATGGCCGATTGCAGGTAATATCAGAGGTTTCTAAGTTACAAATAATCATTTACCAATACATATACTGCTTCTTCTTATTCCTGCTTTTTCTTGTACTAAACTTTGAGATCCTTTGATCATTTTGGAACCCTTTTTCCCCAAAAATAATAAAAAAGGGGGAGGATTAAGGTTCTTATAAGTTTGTTTGAAACTTTGCTCACTGTATGAGGTAGTTTTGTTAAATAGATGGTGTGTGCTTGTGTCACTGCGGGTTGTAGTTTTTAGCAGTCTAAATGTTGTGATAATTCTATTTTTAAGCAAGTGTTGATTTCTTGAAGGATGAATTTTATCCATATTGTGCTTAACGTAGTGTGGAGCAAGGCAGTTCTGTGTTGGCGTTACTATAGAAACTTGAAATGGATAGATTGCCTTCTCCAAGCTTTTTAGGCCCAGGCAGTTGCTACTGGGACTATCAAAGTAGCAGACTGTCTTCCCATCTTAATTGACCATTAGGAATTTGGTATGGTGGTTCTAGGTCATTCTCATTTGGCTATATTCTGTCTTTGGTACCTTCATTAGGATGTCCGTAGTTTATATTAACCCATATCTGCTGTCTACATTTGGATGTCATACTGTTGGCTTGTATACCTTTTTCTTTTTTTGAGCCTCCTCGTTTATGAGGCAATTATGGTGGAGAAATTTTACTAGTTGGCTTCTCATGCAAAGGGATGTATCCGTTAATTGAAAGCTAGTGATGTTTGAAAATTTCCATTAAGTATGTTTTTGTTGTGAAAGTGGAATTCTGGGCTATGTGCTTCCACCTTAGCTTCTTGGTTGTTGTAATAATTCAGAAGAATGCAAGTTACTGGCTGTTTTATCTCCAATATTATCAGCCGAAAAATGTTACTACTTTCAATCTTGTTTGTTTACATCTTTTTTGTTATGATCTTTATATTTGTGTTTTTTGTGTCTTTTTCCATCTTTCATTTTTGGTGCAAATATTTATAACGTCTCTTTGCAGGCTACAAAGTGGGGAAGTTTATATGATACTACTAATCGTGTTATTGGAGATATTCGATTTGTCATGAGCCATGCTGTGGTATCCAAGTACGCAATCAATGAGCAGCGAGATATCTCAAAAACTTGGATGAGACTGTTGGCCTTCGTGCAAGGGATGAACCCTCTAAAGAGGGAGACTGGCATTCATATAGAAGAAGAGAATGAATCTATGCACTTGCTTTTTGTTTTAGGTCATTCCATTGCCAATATTCATTCCCTTTTGGTGGATGCAGCATTTTCTATTGCTAGTAGTGAGGAAACAGATTATGAGTTTCTTTACAACACGGATGAACAAGATATGGATGATGGAGAGAGTGTAAGACTTGCAAAAGTGGGACGGCTATCCCAGGAAAGCTCCATCTCTAGTTCAACAGGCAGAAGTGCTGCATTTGCATGTGTTTCAAAGGTTCCTGAAATTAATTCTGATGCTATTTTCCAAGCCGTGATTCCTCCATCTGTCATATGGTTAATACATGAGTGCTTGAGAGCCATTGAGAATTGGCTGGGTGAAGATGATGGTACTGCTGGGGCCCTTCCCAATGTAACCTCTACAGACCCTGGCAGCATCTCTGGTGGCAATTTTCTAGTTCTGAAGAGAACATTATCAAAGATTGGAAAGGGGAAGTCTATTTTTGGTAGACTTTCTGGTTCAAGTGAAGTTCATGAGAGACAGTGTTCTTTGCCAATATCTAGTGGTATACGAGTGAGCGAAAGTGCAGTGCAGGAAAGCACAAAAATGGTTGTTGGTGAAACTGATTCTGTTGCCTGCAGTTCTGCAGGTTTTATTGAGGGTGCAGTGGAGAGAGATAATACTGCAGAATTACATGACTTGCATATATTGAGGCTGTCTGATTGGCCAGATATCAGATATGATGTCAGTTCCCAACATGTATCTGTTCACATTCCATTGCATCGGTTACTATCTTTGCTTTTAAAAAAGGCACTAAGAAGGTGTTACGGTCAATCTGCAGTGCCATATATGACTAGTGCAAGTCCTGCTACCTCATTATCATCAATCTGTACAGACTTCTTTGGACATGTCCTATGGGGCTGCCACCCGTGTGGATTTTCCGCCTTTATTATGGAGCACCCTTTACGTATTAGGGTATTTTGTGCTGAGGTCAATGCTGGAATGTGGCGGAAGAATGGAGATGCTGCTTTAGTATCTTGTGAGTGGTATCGTTCAGTCCGTTGGTATGTACTTTAGGAAAAGTGGCTTGCTTGCCTTGTGACCTTTATTATTATTTTTTTCCTTCCCCTTCTTCCTCGACTTTGCTCAGGGTGGGCTTTTAATGTTGAAATTTTTTTTTTCTTGGCTTGACTTGCTTTCTTCTTCCTATCTCAGGTCTGAACAGGGTTTAGAGCTTGACCTATTTCTGCTGCAGTGCTGTGCTGCATTAGCCCCTGCCGATCTCTATGTTAGAAGAATTCTGGAACGCTTTGGGCTTTCCGACTACCTATTTTTGAGTCTGGAAAGATCAAGCGAGTATGTAGCCCTTTCTTTCTTCCTGATATAGCTAAATGATTTTCTTTAATAACTTTTGCCATTTATATCAACTAGTTTGTTTCTCTATCTCTGTGTGCATTTAATTAGAGTCGGGGTTTATGCAATAGTAACCAGATTAAGCTGGAAATGCTATTTTATTAAATTTGTGTAAAATGTATTACTACATGAGGAGTGTCTAATCGAGCTGGACATCATATGTTTTTAGCTTGTGGAAAAAATATGTATTTTTTGCTCCACCCTAGATGGCTTTGATAAAGGCTGAAACACAAGCCTTTATGGATACCCACACATAGAAAGACGGAGCTAGGATGAGTTGGTATGAAAATTATGTTCTCACGTTCTCTTTTAATGACCCTTGTTCATTTTTCTCTTTTTTGTTTTAGCTAATACCGTTTGTTGTGGAGGTTCTAAGGGTGGAGGGTTAAAATGTCTTCATTTATGGAGATCTAAAGAGGTGGAGGGGTAAAATGCCTTTTGGATGAAGGTTATTAATTGGGAAGTCAATGGGTTGGCAATACCCTTAAGGGGAAAAAAATAGGGAGGTTATCTAATTAAGGATAAATAAGAGTTGATTTGGGAATAAAATCTAGATGTCACAATTGGAGTTTCTTAGATATTATTGCATCATAACCGGAAAGATTGAGAAAATTCTCATAGAGCTCTTTATTGAACAACTAGACCTCCTCTTTTGAAGAGTGAGATCATTTTATAACATTTTGTGAATATGATTAACTTGAGGAATACAAATACTAATCAAAATGGAAAACTAAGTACTTGCAAAGAGTAAAGTCACTTAGTTACTAAAAATACAATAATAGACAGCAAAATAATACATTAGTGCTATATTTCAAAACAATTATGAGTTCTAATCTATATAGGAAATCTTACATCTAATCCATTTTGCACTATTCTCCTTAGATAAAACTTGTCCACAAGTTTTGAAGCGGTGAATAATGTAAAACCTCAATCTTTGAGCTTTCCAATGGAAGTTTAGCGAACTCTTTCTCTTTCATTTTTCTTCAATACAAAAGATAATGGAAATACATAATTGGTTGTCATTATGAAATCTCTTAGGTAGGATGAAATCAATAGATTCTCAAATTTGTGTTTCATGTTCAGTAAAGTTGAACATCGCTTTTGTTGGCCTGCATCCTCTTTAACAATTGGGTGACGACTAGCGACAACAAAAGAAATAATCCTTGAGTTTGCCATCACGGAATGGTGACTCATTCTTTCTCAATACTTCACATATTTAAAGATTTTCCCAAAGAAATAATAGTGTTTGAATATAATGAATCGGCTTGAAAAATGAAGAAAGCGTCAAAATTAGTAGGAAAACAATTTGACTCAATGCTGAGTAAGTTTAAATAAGCTTTGAACCAGTCTGGGAAATTGGTTTGGTCAAATTGTTTTGTAAGAAGTCAAAATAGAGTGATATTGTGATGCCTTTGGTATATTTGCTTGTTGACGGCTGCATTTTCTTTTGTTAATCCCAATTTATGGTTGGGTTCAAATGGGTGCTAGAAGGTTTGCCAACTTGTCTATACCTTTTAGGATGCTGTTGATGTACTTTTGTTGTGAAATGAAATTCTAGCTTTTGAATAGGCCATTTTAGTTCCAAGGAAACATTTTAGCCTCTCTAGTTCTTTAATTTCGAGTTCTTTGACCAGACACTTTTTGAGCATCGATCTCTCTTTTTCGTTATTACTTGTCATATTAATGTTATCGACATACACAAATAGAATTGTAACTTTTACTGAATCTGGGTGCTTGATGAATAAAGTATGATCTTCCTGACTTGGCTTGTTTTCCATTACCAATGTCATCTTTGCAACCCTTCGAAACCATGTTGTTGGTGACTGTTTGAGTCTATAACAAGCTATTTTTTATAGGCAAACTTAATTTGCTCTTGCATTATTGTGAATCTTGGTGGAATTTTTGTGTAAATTTTGATCTTAAGGTCTCCTTGTAGGAAGTAATTCTTCACATCAAACTGTTGCAGTTACCAGTTAAAGTTGACGACAATAGAACTCGGCCTGTGGGATAAATCTTTTAGCCACCAGTCCTGTTTTGTGTTTCTCTATTGTACGATCAACATTGTACTTTATGAATAACACCCATTTGTACTCCACAGGTCTTTTTCATCTAGATAAGTTCACCACCTCCCATGTTTGATAATTTTTTGGTGTCTACATTTTAGTATTCATTGAAGTTTTCCATTTTTCACAATATAGTGTCTCAAATAATATGTTAGGAATATACTCTGTATTTAAACTCATAAGAAACCTCTTATGGAATGGTGAACACATGTCAAAGACACAAAATTGGGATTAGATAAAGGGGGTGTTTAATACATTCTCTTGTTCCTTTCAAACTGCGATAGGTATACCATGTTAGAATACTGAAGATTTTTAGAGGTTATGTCATTTCCAAAACTTACTCTGATGCTTGAACCTATTTCGATTCAGGATTAGATTTTTCCTTCTTGACTGCACCTAAGAAAATCTTGGGTTACATAACGATCGCTAGTTCATCGTTTGGGTTTTGAAGTAATGGAGGTAGATCATTTTCTAGGTTGTTAGGTAATTGAGGAGGATTATTAGTCGCTGGTAAAGGTGAGATGAAGATTTCTGCTTTTGAGTGAGTCACTTTAGTTCCACATAAGTATTTTGGTCTCTCCAGTTATTTAATTTCAAATTCTTTGGTTAACGTTGTATGAGTACCAAAGTTTTTTTTTTTTCATTATTACTTGTTATAATAATGTCATCAACATACACAAATGGGCTGTAACTCCCCTTGAATAAGAGTGCTTAATGAACAAAGTGCTATGTTCCTGACTTTTCTTGTATCCCATTGCCAACTTCAACTTTTGGACACCTTCCAAGCTGTCCTTGGTGACTATTTAAGTCCATAAAGAGCCTTTTTTAATCCACAAACTTTATTTACTTTTGCATTTTTTCTGAATCCTGGTGGATATGTAAATTTTCTCTTGAAGGTCTTTTTTCAAGGAGACATTCTTCACGTCAAATTGTTGCGATTTCTAGTGAAAATTAGCGGAACTAAAAGTAGTAGAACCTGGATTGTGTTCATCTTAGCAATAGGTACAAAAGTCTCTTGATGGTCTATTCTATACGTTTGGGTTTATTTCCTAGCCACTAGTTTTATTTTGTATCTCTTTACTGTACCATCAGCTTTGTATTTTATGGTGAACACCAATTTGTATCCCACAGATCTTTTTCTCTTAGGTAGATCTACCAGCTCCTATGTCTAGTTTTTCTTTAACTCCTGCATTTCGACATTTATAGAATTTCGACATTTAGATTATATATTTGAATAGAATCTGTATTTAAAATCATAAGGAACCTCTTGTGAGATGGTGAACACTTGTCAAATGGACAAAATTTGAGATTGGATAGAGTTGGTGCTTAGTACATTCTTTGTTTCCTTTTCAAATTGCAATAAGTACATTCATATCATAATGCAAAGGATTCTCGTAAGTTATCTCGTTTCTAGAACTTGACCTTGATGCTTGGACCTGCTTTGGTTCAGAATCTATATTCTTCTTTCACGTTTTGACAACTTCGAAAGAGTCAAACTCTCTTAGAAGTCTAGCTTTTTATTTTGATTGCAGTGTTGAATGGCTTAAATATAATAATTGTATAAAAATATCTTGTTATTGAAATATGTCTAGTTTACTGCCTTCTATTGCGTAATCACTTTTTCTGTAACAAGGTTTTCACAACTTCTTTGGAAGAGTCAAACTCTCTCGGAAGCCTACCTTTTCATTTTGATTGCAGTATTGAATGGGTTGGGTATGAACCATTTAATCCGAACTCGAAGATCAAGATCATGCTTTACATTAGGGTTTGCATAGTTTTTTAAAGCGGAGGAATCCCATAATCTTGCATTGTAATGTGGCTCAGTGTCTTTGGACACAATTATTAGACACTTTGGGGCTTGTTGGGTTCATCCCCCTATATTAAGGGGTTTATTTCTTAGGCTTATAGTTTTTCGCAGATGACGCCCTCATTTTCTGTCATCCTGACATTCGCTCACTGATTTTCTTGAAATGTACTTTATTATACTTCCAAGCGGTTTCTGGTTTAAAAATCAATCTTCATAAATTTGAATTAGTGGTGATGGGTTCTCAATCTGATGAATTCCTGGAACAAATTCTGGGTTGCAAAGTTTCTCAATTACCTAACTTGTACCTTTGCGCTCCCCTTGGGGTCAAACACAAATACATAAAAGTTTGGAATCCGATCTTTGATATGTTTCAAAACCGACTTGCCAACTGGAAGAGGAAATTCCTATCAAAGGGGGATGTTTAACTCTCATTAAAAACACCCTATCTAATCTCCCTATTTATCTCCTTTTGGTGTTAAGCATTCCAACTTGTGTTGCAACACTTTGGAATTCATTCAGTGTAACTTTCTCTGGGGAGATGAAAATAGTAACAATAGGACAATCCACCTTGTAAACTGCATAGAAATCAAGAAATCTATTAAAGATGGTGGTTTGGGTTTGATATTTGTGAATACACTTAACAAGGCCCTTCTTGGGAAATGGATTTGGAGATTCTGGAACAAAGGTAATAGTCTATGGAAATCAATTGTGCAAATGGTTCAACGGTGACTATTATGATCAATGTAGAATTAAAAATAGCACATTTGGTTTGAGCATTTGGAAGAACATTTGAAAATTAAACAAATATCATTTTACAACACTCTAATTGGGTTATTAGGAATGGTAACAAAATAAGATTTTGGTCTGACATATGGCATGACAAGTCTACTCTTTAAACAAGATTCTCTCTTATTTATGCTATTGTTAGGGATAAAAATATTTTGATTAAATACGTTGCAGTTCTTGACAATCAAGACTTTTGGCAGGTGTCAGTATTCATAAACTTACAAGATTGGGAGTTAGAGGAATATTTATTCTTATTTCAGACTCTGTCTTCAATTCAAGTCTATGACACGAAGGACAATTTGAAATGACTACTCTCCAAAAATGGTACTTTTACTGTTAGATATCTCTACAACCACTTGGCGGGCAATCTTAATCAGAACAACATTAGCTTCCCTTCCAACATAATATGGAAATCGGGTGCAACTCCAAGAATTTCATTTTTTGCTTGGGAAGCTATAAAAGGCCGCATTCTTACCATTGACAACCTAATGAAAAGAGGTTTCATGATCGCCAATAGCCGTTTCCTTTGTAAAAACAATTTTGAAACCTGTAACCACCTATTTTTAGGCCTGTTCGGTTTCACAGCACTTATGGAATACCATTATTAGTCTTATGGGGCTATCTTGGGTCACGAACAACAACATTCATGCTTAACTCCTAGCATGGGAAGGCTTCAGTAGTAAGAGGAAAATGTTAACATTAATTCCGCTCACCATAATATGGCTCCTTTGGAAAGAGAGAAACAATCGCGCTTTTGAAGGAATAGAACTTGATTTTAACAAACTCATTAATTGTTGGTTTCACTATTTTGGGTCATAACATCGATTGTCTTGATGATTTTGGTTTTGTTGTCGATAGTTTAATCGACTTATAAATACATTGTAAATGGGCTTGTGCTCCCTTGACACTCTAATATTAATACAACTTCACACTTTTATTTCAAAAAAAAAAAATATTCTTATGCTTATAATGGTGTCAGTAGGAGAAAGGAGATTAGAACTTTGAGGAGTGGAGCTACATTTGCTGTGTGGTTGATTTGATTTGGTGAGAAATGCCAGAATCTTTCATGATTGTTTGTCTCCTTCAATGCTTCTTTGTGATAGGCTTTCTTGTTTGGTGTCTCTTTAGGCCAAGCTGCAGGCATTTTAAAGATTTTTCATTGTATAGTTTACAATGGATATTCCTTGATTTGTGGCGACTCTTCCCATCTTATGTTTCTTTTCCTTTTACTCTCCTCTTTTGTGAGGATATCTAATCCTTTTTGCTGTAATTCTTACTTACTCCAAAGAACCTTTTCTAGAAAAAGAAGTATGTGAAAACTAAATATTTAAAAAACACAAAAAAAACTACTAAATCGTAATAGATTCTTAAATAATAATATAGGTCCATATTTAAAAGAATTACGATCTCTAATTATTTAAGAGATCCTTGTCGATATCTCGAGAAGATTGCTCCATCAAGGTTGTTGATTGTGGACCTAAGGGTCCAGTCACTAGTTGCTCTCTTTAAGATTGTATCGGGTGCTTGAGTAGACTATTTTACTGAATTAGAGTAATTTTTTTTTGGAGAAGGGAGATTCCTTATGCCTCTCTTATCTAGGAAGGGGTGGAAGAAGGTCAAAAATCAACCAAGGATTTGAGACTATTTTGTTAGGTCGTGATATTATTAGTAATGAGGGTTTTGAGAATGTCATTGATATACTAACTCTTATGTGAATCTTTTGTATATAGGCGTTACCCCCATTTTGGTACCTTGTTAATATAATACATCATACTCTTTATTTAAAAAAAAATTGAATTATTAAGAGTGATATAACCAGGTGAATTTGCTTTTTTAGACAAGCCTACGGAGAGGAAAGGCTTTGGTGCTAGGTGGAGGAGTTGGATCTACTGGTGTCTTTCTTCTGTGTTCATTATTGTTATAGTGAATGGCAATCCTAGATCTTGATTATATGGGAGCAATAGTGGTTAGGAGGATCTCCTCATGACTATGTGGATGTTTTGAGTTGTATGTTATCTTGTGGCATGAAGAGAAGTGTGCTAGATTGTTGTGCGACTGGTTCGAGGTCCCCACATCCAGTTTGCTGAGGCAATCCTTTTCCTTTCCCATGACCGTGTGAAATTTTTATGCAGTTGTTTTATTATATTTTAGGTTTGCATATTAGTCTTAGGAAGAATGATCTTGTCTGTATTGATGTGAAGGAGCAAATAGTTAGAGAGTTGGCAAGTCAATTGGGTGCAATGTCTTAGAGTGGCCTATTGATTTTCCTGATGCCCTTTTGAGGAGCAATCTTTGTCTTTTCGGAATCTAGTTGAGAAAAGGATCTCTAATTGTCTCAAGTCTTGGAGAGACCAAGAATAATCTTCAAAGTTCCTCTAGGTCTCTCGTTGTCATCTTGAGGGATTTCTTTCTTCTGCCTTCCATGGTGTTGGTAGGAGGAAGGGGGTTAAGTCTTTGTGCTGCAAAGCTCTTTTTGTTAGCTTGTGGGTGTTGTCTTTGGAGAGACATGCTAGGATTTATTTCTGTTCTTGCACATTTGGAATCAGTTTTCCTTTTTTGGCACATTTAAAGATTATTCATTACCCATTTTACATAGAGATTGGCAGGCTATCCTTTATTAAGCGATGCTACTTTTTATCATTTTTTAAAATTTCTTTTGTTCGTAACTGGTCCTTCCTGGGATCCTGTTTCTATTTGTAATATTAGTTCTTCTATGAAAAAAAAAATCAAAATTTCCCTTTTAGCAGTACGCTAAAGAGGATTGGTTTTTTTCCTTCTTCAGATATGAACCAATTCTCATACAAGAAATGCTCACGCTTATTATACAAATTTTACAAGAAAGGCGCTTTTGTGGGTTAACCACATCTGAAAGTTTGAGGAGAGAATTGATTTACAAGTTAGCTATTGGAGATGCCACTCGTAGTCACTTGGTCAAATCTCTGCCACGCGATCTTTCCAAGTCGGATCAACTTCAGGAGATGTTGGATACAGTTGCTGTATACTCTAATCCGTCTGGTTTCAATCAGGTTTGGTTTTGGCACTAAATATCTGATTCAATTGTGTGCTGACGCATTTTGTAGTTGGGCTTATATTTGCCTGTATATCAGGGGACTTATTCCTTGCGAGCATCTTATTGGAAGGAACTGGATTTATACCACCCTCGTTGGAACTCAAGAGATCTGCAAGTTGCAGAAGAAAGATACTCACGCTTCTGTAATGTCTCTGCGTTAACCACTCAGCTGCCCAAATGGACAAAGATATATCCTCCTCTCAAGGGGCTAGCTAGAGTTTCTACTTGTAAAGTGGTCCTTCAAATCATTAGGGCAGTGTTATTCTATGCTGTTTTTACTGATAAATTCACTGAATCCCGTGCTCCTGATAGTGCTGTTATAACTGCTTTGCACTTGCTGTCATTAGCATTGGATATTTGTTTCCAGCTTAAGAAGTTTAATGGTCTAGCATGCCAAGCTGAGGATTTGATTCCCATGCTAGCTTTTGCCGGTGAAGAAATTGGGGAAGGATTTGATTGTGCTGGCAGTAGACAAAGTTTGCTGTCACTTCTAGTTGCATTGATGAGGATCCACAAGAAAGATAGCCTGCAGCGCTTTTTGGAACCCGGAAACTATGATCTTTCTTCATGGATTGAGAGTTTATTAAAGAAGTTCGCCGAGCTTGATTCTGGGTGCATGATGAATTTGCAAAAACTTGCTCCTGAAGTGGTTAGTCATTTATCAGAGCCTTTTTCAGATCGTGACATAAATATTCAAGGATCTGTGTCTGATAGTGAGAAACGCAAAGCCAGAGCAAGGGAGAGACAGGCTGCCATATTGGTAACATGTGATTCCTGTTATATATGTTTTGCTATTATTTGTTTTTCATTGAAATATGAATTCCTGGTCGACAAACTAATTCTAAGTTATGGACTACTCAGCTAGAATTGTATTCTTAGCCAGATAGATCCTCCTGCTAGTTTTGCTTTGCAGGATAATTTTCATAATTTAAAGGACACAATGGGATCTTCTGTTAAAAAATGATAATGACAATAAATAGAAGACCAACATAAGGCTCTGAATGTGTTTACTATTCTGTCTGCTGCTAAGTATGGATCAACTTTGTTAGACTTACATGATTTGCTATGCAGGAAAAAATGAAAGCCGAGCAGTCGAAATTTTTGTGCAGCATTGGTTCCAGCATAGATGATTCTTCTGAGTCTGGGCTTGAAGCGAGTAATACTGAAATGCAAAGTTCCGAAGATACCATTACTGTACAAGAAGTTTGCTCTCTCTGTCACGACCCTAATTCCAAGGATCCTGTTTCTTTCTTAATTCTGCTGCATGTAAGGAACATTATTTGTAGTCTGCTATCATATGAGATTATTGATAGATTATAATCCGATAAACTGACTATAATCTCTTCTTGTGTCTAGAAATCTAAGCTTTTAAGCTTTGTAGACAGAGGTCCCCCATCATGGAACCGGGTTCTTCGGTCCGATAAAGAAGTCTCTATCACAAAAAACAAGCCAAGTGATCTATCGAGAGAGGACTTTCATCGAGTTAACTCTAGAGTGGGTTCCTCGTCACAAGCTGAGCATGCAACTAATGAATCTGCATACAGTGAGCAACACGGGGAGGTAAATGCTATCCTTGAATTTCTCAAGGCTCGATTCCCATCACTGAAAAATAGTCATGCAGCAAGCACTTCGAATGATGGGTGGGGCAATGCTCTTCATGAGTTTGTGATGTTGGAAGAAGACATGTACCTCTCCATTCACAAGAAAATGCAAGACTCTATGTCATATGCAAATCTCGTGGAGGATGTTGGTGAATGCTCTGTTACTGGAGATGATGTGAAATTTGCAACAGATGGTGCTCATTCTGTGTTGCTTGGTAATTATATTGACATTCTCTCTCGAGAGATGACTAGGAACACATCAGTGTCTGATAATTTTCTCAGTGATAAAATGCTAGTAGAATCTGTACAACTGCCAGTTTTTGATGGTTTTGGCCCTGCTGATTGTGATGGCATCCATCTGTCTTCTTGTGGGCATGCTGTGCATCAGGGTTGCCTTGATCGATATCTTTCTTCTTTAAGAGAGAGGTAACTCCTTTTGGGAAGAAAAGTGCATTTTTTAAATTGTTGTCATTTTTTGTGATGCAGAATAAATTAGCCATACATTTGGTAAATAGATTAGAAATTATAATTCTGTCAAATATAAACTTACTATACTCTTTATATTTTTTAAAAAATTATTATAATATTTAGAAGTCTATTGTTATAATTTAGGGCTTTAAGACATTGTTCTTATTAGTATTCAGTTTTCTTATTTGCACTAAAAGTAGTATTTCTAATCGTATTACTTGGCACTCTATAAATGCTTTTGAAATTTTCTTGAGATTATCGTTCTACTATGCAATAAAATACATCTTAAGTGTTTCTCAATTTTTTAGTTGCGTGATACCTTTAAATATGGTGCTTAAGACTCCCTACTTACTCCTAATTTATCCTACATTTGGCTTCTGGTACAATCCCATATGTAGCATGAGGATATGGGTTGAGATTGGAATTTAAAATTCAAGGCTCAACATAGAAAACTCACCAGTCTCTCGAGTTAACATTCTTTGCTATCTTTCTTTAATTAATTATTCTCCAATTATTTTGTTTAAGCAATCTGTAAGATGAATGCTTAAGACTACCACATAACCCTAATTTATTCTACTTCATTTTGCTTCCGGTACAATCCCAGATCTAGGATGAGGTTATGGGTTGAGATTGTAATTTAAAATTCAAGGCTCAACATAGAAAACTCATCAGTCTCTAGAGTTAATATTCTTTGCTATCTTTCTTTAATTAATTATTCTCCTATTATTTTGTTTAAGCAATCTGTATACATAGGCAAGCTCTAGCTTAAGTTTTCCCATTTTAACAGATATAAGAACTTCCCACATATGGGGGGGAGGTTGGTTGGTATGTGAGGGTTAAAAGAAATTTGAAGGACTGGGAAGTGGAAGATATTGTAACTTGTTCTGTGTTTTGACCAATATTATTAAGCTGATGGAGAATGGTGACAGCAGAATTTGGAAACCTGACGAGCAGAAGGGCTTCTTGAAGAAGTCCTATTACAATTACTTATGCAAAATAGAGTGTGGTTTTGAGCTGACAGCATCTTACAATCAGATATGGAAATTAAAAGATCATCCCATAATGTCTTTTTTCCCTTGGGAGACTGCTGGATGAAGTATCATTACTATTGATATGTTGAAGAGAAGAGACAACATTTTAGTTAACAGATGCTATCTTTGCAAAAGTGTTGAGGAATCATGTAATTATATCTTACTCAATTGTCCGGTTGTTTGCAGCATTTGGACAACTATTTATGGGATTATGGGGATGAATTGGGTTATTGTGGATTTGGTTGGCAAGGAACTTTGGGCGTGGTTGGGTATATGCAAAAAGAAAAAACTTTTATTCTTAGTTCCGCTTACTATTTTTTGGGTAGTGTGAAAGGAAAAAAATACGAGAATTTTTGAGAATATTGAAACTGATTTTGTAAAAATTAAAGATAGATGGATTAATATTTTTGGTCTTATATTGTTGGGTCATGACATAAAAGATTTGGGAGAGATTGAAATAGTCATTGACCACTTGATTGATATATAATTAGTTTGTATATGGACGGTACCCCCTTGATATTATTGTTCATAATAATATATTTTTTTTTTATTTTTTTAAAAAAGAAACTTCCCACGTATAAAATTTCTAATTATAAGGAATTTCTGTTTTATCCCGAGTGTTAGTGGGTTTGAGTGCCGGAGGTGGAGAGAGGGGGTAGAGTGAAGATGGTTCAGAGAGTCTTGAAGAGGGAAGGCAGTGGGGAAGAGGGGAAATCGCTGGCGCACCATTTGAACTGAACAGTGTCGCAGTGAAAGGTAGATACGGTGGTTGGAACTGGGGGGAGCATGGTTCTAGTTTGTGTTACCTTCCTATTAATGTACTTGCAAGATGTGGATTGGCATTCAAAGGCTATTGGTGGGCCTACAAGATCTCTCGAGTTATTTAGCTTGTCTTATTAGATGACATATAATTGTGTGTGCAAAAGGTCTTGTTTTTTTGTTTTAATTGTTGAAAATCTTGAAAGAATATAGACAAGATTGAATAGATGACAACTAGTAAATAAAATAAATAAGACATCTGAATTGATCCACAACTCTAAAATTTAGGATTTCTGAAGATTGTTAAGGAAATAATGAGTTGAACCTAAAAGTGCCTTTAGGACCTTAACTACTGTACCGATTGGTCTGGCCTTTGTATATCACTTATTTGTTGATTAATAAGAAAAGCTGACATTAGAAAAGATTATGTGTTTATATAAATAATATGAAGCCTTAAAATAGGTTCTATTCTGTGTAGGTACGTCAGAAGAAATGTTTTCGAAGGTGCTCATATTGTTGATCCAGAGCAGGTACCAGCCTATATTTCTTTTTTTTAGTGGTTATAAGGAATTTGATGTTTGTTTCTTAATGGATGCTCTTTCCTTGTTTTTCCTTTTTCTGTAGCAATTTCTTTATGTAATTTTTATTTTTTCTGGTCAGGGAGAGTTTCTTTGCCCTGTGTGCCGACTATTGGCAAATTCTGTCTTGCCTGCAACTCCTCAGGATTTGCAGCAGGCTTGGAAGCATCCTGTGGCTTCAAATATTAATCCAGCATCTGCTGCTGGACCTTCAGTTACATCAAATGAAGAAATTCATTCTCTTCAGCTTAGGCAAGCCTTATGTCTGTTGCGCTCTGCTGCTGGTGAGACTCAACAGGATTACATTCTTAAAGCTTCCCCCCTGCTCAGAAATGAAAGAACAAGGTCAGATCTTGAATCTGTATCTTGTGTGCTATCCAGGATGTATTTTCCAAAAAAGCAGAACAAATTCCCTGGATTTCCTGTGGTGAGCCAGTCAATAATCATGTGGGATACTCTTAAATACTCTCTCATGTCGATGGAAGTTGCTTCTCGTTGCCAAAGGACTAGTATGGCCCCAACATATGGGCTTGATTCTTTGTATGCAGAACTCCAATCTTCCAGTGGTTTTATTTTGTCTTTGTTACTAAAAGTTATACAGAGCACACGAAGTACGAATTCTCTTCATGTCCTTCAGAGATTTCGGGGTATTCAGCTCTTCGCAGAGTCTATTTTCCCTGAAAGTTCTATTGGTTATCAAAGTGGCACCCATGTACAAGAAGGTATAGTTGTCTTTCAAAGAGAGATGAATGTTGGCTAACATTTATGCTAGGAATTCAATCGTAACAACTTTCTCGTAAATTCTGGCATTCAGATTTGGTAATTTAGTAAGTCAACTACACCCAAAGTTGAAGTCTTAGAGGGTATTCACCTTATCATCTTTTAGGTGCTGAACACTTGGTTAGTTATAATTCCTAGTGGAGGCTGGCTTTGAGTTTTCATGTCTCTTTTTTTAATTAAAAAAAAAATTGTCATAAGTGTTACTGACGGCAGATCAGAGAATTTCATGTCTCTTTTTTTTCTTTTAATAAAAATCTAACGTTGACCTAAATATTGCATGTCATATGCTATTTTGTTTGTTACTCGTGTTGTGGTTCCATATATGCTGAAAAATTATCTTACATTTCCTCATTGAACCTAATGTCTTCTTGTTTGCTACAAATTAGCATTGTTTCTTAAGCAAATTAATTATATTCAGCCTGAAAAGGTTAACAAATTTATCCAACTGTTCAGATGAGAATCCATGTCATATGCTACTCTGTTTGCTACTCTTCTTGTGGTTTCATGTCTGGTGAAATCTTTTCTTAAATTCCCTCATGGAACCTAATGTCTATAGATTCATTGCAGATTAGCATTTATTTATTAAACAAATTAGTTGTGTTTTTCCCTGAAAAGGTTAATAAATTTGTGCAACTGTTCAATGAAAATCTATGTTACTATTTTTACTGAAAAGATTGGATGTTGTATGCTATTCTGTTTGGTACTCTTGTTGTGATTCATGTCAGCTGAAAATTTGTCATAATCCGTCATGGAATCTAATGTCTGTAAATTCATTGCATATTAGAATTTCTTTATTAAAAACATTAATCATATTTTGGCTGAAAAGATTAAAGATTTATGCAACTGTTAAGATGAGAGTCCTCTGGGGAACTTATTAGATTATGGACTTTTATTTAGTGGATCATTGTAGCCTCTACCATTTTTTTGTCATTTTCATCGTTCTCTGCTTTCCAGGTAACATGTTGGGTTTTCTGAAGCATGTTCACATGGAAGTAGCGTCTGCCGATATTCAATTCTGGAATCGGGCATCTGATCCTGTTCTTGCACGTGACCCTTTTTCATCATTGATGTGGGTTCTTTTCTGCCTTCCATGCCCTTTTATATCATGCGAGGCATCTTTGTTATCCCTTGTGCATATATTCTATGTTGTCTCTCTAGTTCAGGTTTGCTCTGTTACTCTGTTTTCGTTTATGACAATTCAGTCATTTGCAACGCTAGTTTGCTGATCATTATGTTGTGCAATCCAGGCTGTAATTACATGTACAAAGGAGAGACATGACATTACTGAATTAGGTTTTGAGAATTGCCTAGTTACTGATATCTCCAAAGTTCTGGCAGAATCTGGATATGCTCAGCAGTATTTCATTTCAAACTATGTCGACCATTCTTGTGATATTAAGAATACACTCCGTAGGTTGAGTTTTCCTTATTTGAGGAGGTGCGCATTGTTATGGAGGTTACTGAACTCCTCTGCACGGGCACCATTTTGTGATAGAATGGATGCATCGTCACGCACTATTAATGACATGATGGAGAGTGTCCATGATTCTCTATCTGAACTCAGTGAAGTAGAAAAGTTGGAGAATATGTTTAAAATTCCGCCAATTGATGCTGTTCTGAAGGATAAGCTGCTTCGTTCTCTAGCTTTGAAGTGGTTCCGTCATTTCAAGAGAGAGATTCACAATCAAAGCATTCAAGGTTGTTTGTACTCCAGCCCTGCTGTGCCGTTCAGGTTAATGAATCTACCCAATATCTACCAGGATCTATTGCAGAGGTTCGTTGATGACATGACTTCTTTGACTAGCTGAAATTGTTATTTTGTCTCAAAATCATGTTAAGTGAAAAAATGTGTAATTTGTTAGGTATATAAAACAAAGTTGCCCTAGCTGCAAAGCTGTCATTTCTGAGCCTGCATTATGTCTGTTATGTGGTAGACTCTGCTCTCCAAGCTGGAAGTCATGCTGCAGGTATACTTTTCCTTTCATTCTCAATTTTTTTTAGGTATTTGTTTTTAATGGAAAGAGAAATATCATCAAAGAGAAAAATAGAAAAGTACAGTATTTTTGCCCTTGTATTTGGAATCTCTTTATGAGTCTCTATGCAGAACCCTCTACATATGCTACTGACTTGTTGTAGGGCTCAGTAGAGAACCATTGGATTCAGGAACAAAAGAACAAACAAACTTTTTGCGAGATCTTCCTATCTTCGTTTTAGCTTGTGTTTCTGCTCCTTAGTTACTGCTCTAAGGATCAGTAACTAACTGCTTACAATTGTTTTTTTGAAATAAAAAAGTATAGAATGATCATTAATCCACAAGCACCAAGTGGGTGCCAGTCGCGTACAAAATTATTTATTAATCAGTATGTCTATAAAATCTCCTAAGTCCTTTAAGAAATGAATAGAATACCCTACAACCAATGAACATAATATTGGAGCCATCTGTCCCTAGTTCTACCAAACTCCTCTTCCACCCCCAACTGCTTACAACCTATCCTAACTGTCCAATTACGTAGCTAAATAATTGGATATAACTACATAATTAAATAAATGTTGGCTTCATGGTAACACACTCTCTCTCAGAAAGGTGTTTGTCCTTAAGCACCAAAGCCGGATATGTAGTTGCCATTGCAGCAAATTACTATATCTTGTAGACTAGCAGCCTACATAAGCAAGAAAACTGGAGAAGAGAAAGGAAATTGGATGAGATTGAGACTGTCCTCCTTTAATCTCAAAGCAAAGTCGTTCAGCTCTGTCAGTTATCTTGTCTTTTGTTTCGGAAGAAATTGATTGTAGGTGCTATTGGAGGTTGGCGTCAGGAGAAAAGTAACTGAAGTTGACTAAAGCATGGGAAAATTCTCCCCTTCTGTCAAGTTGCATGAACTGGGTAAAGTAGAAGCAGAAAGAAGCAGGTTCTGCAAGCTATGTAAACTCACATATAACCTCTTCTGAAAAATAGATCTCTGTTAACGGCTCCTAAAATGTCAATTGATTTACCTCAAATACCACTCGAAAACCACTAAGCGGCAAAAGAAACAAGTCCACTTGAAGTAGGTGTCTTTCCAAAAGAAGTGATGCCTGGCGGTATACTCATCGGACACCTTCCTTCTTACCACATTTTGAATTAGAATGATGCTCATTTAAGTTCTTATTTCAGCAACAAACTCTTGACCGATAAAGCAGTTGACACTTCGGAATTAATCAAAACCATAGGGGACTTACAACCTTCTACCTTCACAATTTAGGAAGACTAGTCACCAATTAAGGCGTGATGGAAGATGTTAGTCCAATCAGCCTGCAATCCCCAGAGGAAGAACGACATCTAGGTCATCTATTCCCTTCAACTAAAAAGCACTTGCATTGATGGCTTGAAACGATATTTCACAATAATTATGACAAAGTCCTCTGTCACCTTGTTCCTAGATTTCAGACCAAGAAATTCATTTAACAATGGAAGTTGAGATGGTTGGGGTGAGGAGGAATTGGGAAGAAAGGGATGTATATAAGTAGGTTGTTTGAGTCGATGATGATCTCCTCGTACAGATGGGCCATGCTCATGGCATTGGTAAAATCTGAGTGCTTCCAGTTCTTTAATTTCAAATTCTTTAGTCAAACACTGGTTAAGCACCAATCTCTTTTCATTATTACCTGTCATAATAACGTTATCAATATATACAAGTAAAGCTGTAATTTTTAGGAGATTGATGTATTTTTCACGGGTTTGCTTCCTTGTTTTGTGGACCAAGTCTTAATTTTTAGATCATAAATTTGGGCTGCATCTCGAACCTTGTGATAACTTTGTCTTATAACTTCTAAAATGTCTTTTTACAGTTGGTAAAGACATGTAAATATTGCTTGTCTCTAGCAACATTGAATTCCAAAGTCAAGCCATTATCTCGTGCATCGAATTGTAGGCTCCCTGATTTAGGTACAATGCCTAAGAGATGACTGATTTTTTCTTTTCCTTTGAGAATTGTGAGGACTAATTGGGACCACTTTAGGTAATTTCTCTCATTAAGGTAGCAGGCCGTTTGAATGTCTTGTAATATTCTCCAACGGGTTTATGTGGGTCAGTCCCTTTTTAGATAGACCTTGGTGGATTATGGTGTGATTTCAGACATGGTACGGTAGATAGTTGCTGCTGGAGGCAGCAGATTACACAGTAGAAACAGGGCGGTTTGCACAGCTAAAGTAGGAGGCAGGGGCAGCACGCAGCTGAAGTAGGTGTGCGGGGGTTGTGCGTAGCTGAAGCAGGTGTGCATAGGCTGCTGGACCACAAGGCTAGAGAGGTTGGAGCAGCTGAAGCAGCTGGTGGTGCACGGAAGTGGGCGGTGGACCTGTGAGGTTTTCCAGCTATGAAGGCTGGCTGTGAGTGATGGTGGCCAGCTATGAAGACCAGCAACTAAATAGAGTCTTTTTCTTTTTTGTTTTGGCAATATTAGGATCTGATGAGAGAGGTAAGGACTGAGTCCTACACATATCTTTGAGCATAGAGAATGAAACCCTAAAATTAAATTACATAACACCTACTACCAGAAAGATCAGGGCTAACTGCTTCCAATTGATTTGCTAATGCCTGATGTTTAGTCTCCTTTGGAGCTTGAGCTTGCTTCTCCCTCATCTGTCTTGATCACGCTCCATACTGTCCTTTGCTGTGTTGGCTTCATACAACTTAGGAAATGTTCAAATTGTTGTTGGAATGTGCTAAAAAATCCGCCGAATTCATGGCTCTGATACCAAAATTTGTCGCTCTTGTTTTTGGGATCTCATATAGATCCATGTAGAGAGGAAATCAAAGAAAAAGAAGAGTTCTTGTTTCTTCCCTTCTTGTCTATTGTTACTGATTTGTTTAAGGGGTCATTCAATGACAACCCCTGGATTACATGGGAAAAAAGAGAAAACAAACATTTCCAATACTAAGCTTATTTTCATTTGGATTATGGTTCTGGTCTTTTTACTGAGTTACAATATATCATTAGTTAATTACATGGATTGAAGTTACTGCTTCCACGTCTATATCAACTGCCTTTCAACTTACTGTAACTGCCTAATGGCGTAACTACATAATTCAATAACACAAGAACATTCGAGCCATGTGTCACTCTGTTTGTTGGATCGTAACATATATCAGCAGATAAATAAGAGATCCTTCTAAACAAAGGAACACACTGAAAAAAATAACATAAAACTCAGTACAGAATCACCAGCTAACCCTTTTATGGAATAGCCAAAAGATGCATCTCTAGTTACCTGTGAGCCATGGCTAGAAGCCAAAAAGGTCATTTTATCTTAAAGCATTAGATATGAAAAGCAGAAAATCCTGGCATTTCTCTTAGGATTGAATGGAAGGGGGAGAAACCAACATAATGCTCAAGGTATCAAACAACCTAGTCCATGGTCTCTCTGCAATGAACAAGAGTTGGTGATGAGAGTATGTGTTCCTAAAACACATGACGTGCATCTGGGAAGAGACCACTACTTGTTCAGTTTGCCTGAAGCAGATCATTTGTATTGGGCCTGCTAAGAACAAAGCCCAGATAGAACTTTTTACCTATGAGGGAGCATTTACTTTTCAAAAGATGGTGAAACAATACAACTATGAATATCATGGAGGAGTTCTTTCTCAAATTATTATGTCATGTATTCTTGCTGGAGGTTGGAATTTGACAGCCTTTTACTACCGTAGGGAAAGTGGATGTTATACTCATGCAATGGCCTGCGGTGCTGGTACTGGCGTATTCTTGTCAATCAGGGTATGGTTATTCTCTTTTTTTGGTCTCAATAGCATATATCATTTTATGCATGTTCATTTTGCAAGTTCTCTTTTATATCTTTCTGCATATTATCTTTTTATGGGGATGATAACTGGTGTTGGTGCTGATAGAGGACAACAATTTTGCTACAAAGATGTGCACGGCAGTCTCCTTGGCCATCTCCTTATTTGGATGCATTTGGTGAAGAGGTAAATTGGCTTTCCTTGGGTAACAATTAGTTTAAAAAGAAATGCTTTCCTACATGTGATCATTATATTAACATGAAAATTAAATGATCTTTACTTGTCAAGCTACTTCGAAATTTCTTCCTATTATACTAGTATTAGACATTTTGGTACTGGACCCAACCTCTTGCTCAGAGTAAAATATCCTAATTCATACAGATAGGTTACAAAGTTCAGCTTACCAAATAAATTGAATTGGTTAACCAATAGTTTTGCTTCTCATGAATAGGTAACTGAAAGTTTCAGTTGCCCATCTGAGATGATCTAAAACCAAACACTTACAGCTGAATTATTTCTGTTACCTGTTTTCGTGGATTTTTTTTGTTAAAATTTAATTTAAGCTTAAATTTTGAAATTAGTTTTGACATTGTTTAGGTTAAAATGATATTTTAGGATGTATCTACAAAATATGTTTTAGTATATACATGTATATACATATTTCTTTTTTTGAAATAAAAAGTAAGGACGTACATTAAGTAAATGGCATCAGGGGAGTGCACCCTATGTACGAAAATATTTACGTGTCGATCAGCATATCTACAATCGCTCCAAAATCTTTCAAACTATGTAAGTTGTGACCCAAAATAATGGAACCACCTTTTTTTTTTTTGAAATAATGGAATCAACTCTCTTTCATATTTACAAAAGTTTCTTCCCTTCCTTGAAAAATCCTATTGTTTCTTTTCTTCCAAATAACCTAAAAGATGGATAAAGGGATGAGGCGGACAACTTTAACCCTCCCAAGCCAATAGTTCATTAGTCACCAAACCCACCATTACCCAATTGATCCCCATAAGGCTATAAACAAGTGTCCAAAGGTTGTAGGAATGGGGGCAGCATAAATGTGATTGCAATTCTCGGCAGTGCACTTGCAAAGGAAGCATCTACTTACCATTATTTTCCCACTTTTCACCAAATTGTCAATAGTCAATATGTGCTCTTTGTCCACTTTCCACAAAAAAAAAAAGGATATTTTGGGGGGGTGCATGTGTCTTCCAAATGGTCTTGTAAGGAAACACCATACCCCTGTTTCTAACCAGATGACTATATATGTATCTACATATATTAACATCATTCATAAGAAAATAATTGAGTACAAGGAAATAAAGTAATAGCGAAAACATGATTAACTAATTTCATATATTCTACTTCACTAGCATATAAATATTATACAACAACCTCAGTAAACCTTCACATGATGAATATATATTATTTAGTAATCAAAATGACTATAATATTTTAAGTTAACCAATGATATATAGTATATATTATATAAAATAAAACTGGCTGAAACATAAAGGGAATTAAAATAAGAAAATAGCTGATCAATTATTCTCGTTATATGAAATCAATACTTGATTCTTTTATTATTTTTTTTTATAGAAGAAAGAGTATTACTAATAGAAAAGGAAAAGAAGAATATAGTCAAGGAGAACAAGGCATCTTCAGTGAGCTAGAAAAGTAAAAGAAAAGCAAACATAAAATGAAAACTAGCTCCTAGAAATAAAAAATTCCCAATTCAGTGCAGGTTAGAGATGCTAATAGTAGAATAATGCCCATGGTCCTTAATCCACAATATAGCCAAAAAAAAGTGGCTCCTACCCGCAGCTCTTGGAAAGGAGTGATCTGGTTGTTCAGAATCTGATGGTTCCTTGCAAGCGAAATGCTCCAAAAGCCCGCAAAGGGTGCACCTTCCCATAGGGCTTTATCTTGACCAAATTGTCCAGAACCTCCAAGATGTATCACAGTGCAAGAACAGATATGAGCGTGTTTCTCCTCCTACAAGACATATCACACATATATCTGGAAACAAGACACAATTAGGTCAGCAGACTTGAAGCATCTCATTGGTGTTTAGCCTCCGAAGGATGGCGGTCTGAACGCAGATAAGAAAAAGAAGTTTTTTTTTTTCCTTTATTTTCTGTTATTTTCAATAGGTGCAAAATGCTGAATTTATAGAGTTTTACATCCATATTTAATTTTCATAATTTTAGGAATAAATAACTATATAATCAATAGTAATAACTCCTAAAAATTACAACAATAAATCATAAAGATATGCAATAATAACTTTTAGAAATTTGCAATAATAAATCTTAAAAATATGCAGTAATAATTTTAAAGATGTGCAGTTAATTCTTTTCATATTTCTACACCTCAAGTTGGTGTGTAGATATTGATCATGCCAACTTATCAATGATTGATTCAAACTTTGGTATGAAATGCCCTTTGGTAAAAACATCAACTGTTTGTTGCTCAGAAGTCACAAACGACATACAAATAACTCCATTTTCCAGCTTCTCTTTAATGAAATGTCTATCAATCTCAATATGTTTCGTACGATCATGTTGAACTGGATTGTGTGCAATGCTTATAGTTGATTTATTATCACAAAATAGTTTCATAGGTGCTTTTGCATTTAATCTCAGTTCTTCTAGTATTCTTTTAATCCATATCACCTTACAAACTCCATTTGCCATGGTTATATACTCAGTTTCTGTGCTACTTCTAGCAACCACACTTTGCATCTTACTTCGCCAAGTAACCAAATTTCCCCATACAAACGTACAGTAACTGGAGGTGGATCGTCTATCTAAAACTGAACCTGCCCCATCTATATCTGTGAAGACTTTTACTCCTATTAATATTTTTCTTGAGCAGCAACTCTCTTCCAAGTGTACTCTTTAAATACTTGTGAGTCTTGTATACAGCTTCCAAATGTTCCTCATAAGGTGAGGGCATATATTAACTAACGACAATAACCACAAAAACGATATTAGGTCTTGTATGGGACAAATAAATGAGTTTTCCTACGAGACGTTGATATCTACCTTTATCAACTGGGATTCCATTAAGAGCATCTCCCAACTTCTGATTAGGATCTATGGGTGGATCACTTGGTTTGCAACCACTCATACCTGTCTCCTCTAAAAAGTCAAGAACATACTTTCTTTGTGATACAGAAATTCTCATCTTTGACTTTGCAATTTCCATACCCAGGAAGTAGCGTAAAGGCCCCAAATCCTTAATTTCAAATTCTGAGGCAAGATGTTTCTTCAACCTACATATTTCATCATCATCATTCCCCGCAAGTATTATATCATCCACGCATACAATCAAGATAGTCATCATTCCATCACCAGTGTGTTTCACAGATATTGTATGATCAGATTGTTTTTGATTATACCCATCTTTTTTAACAATTCTGGTAAATCTCTCAAACCAAGTTCGGGGAGACTATTTTAGTCCATCTAATGATTTTTTCAGCTTACAGACTTTTCGTTTAAACTTCTTTTCAAAGCTAGGAGGCGGATCCATGTAGACTTCTTCTTCTAGCTCTCTATTGAGGAATGCATTTTTAATATCCAGTTGAAATAGTGACCGTTCTAAATTCACAGCTACAGAGAATAACAATCAAATAGTATTTAATTTAGCCACAGGGACAAAAGTCTCCTGATAGTCAACTTCATATGTCTATGTAAATTCTTTTGCTACTAACCTTACTTTATAATGTTCCAATAATCCATATGAGCTGAACTTTATAGTGAAAACCCACTCGCACCCAACAATCAGTTTTCCTTTAGGCACTCAGTCATTTCTCACGTATCATTCTTATCTCGAGCCTCCATTTCTTCAAGAACAACCTTCTTCAATTCAGGAACCGTTGGTGCTTCCTGTATAGATTTAGGTACATTCACACTTGATAACTGTAAGACAAAAGTATGGTAAAAAGATGACAGGTTCTTATAAGATACAAAATTTGATAAAGGGTGTTGAGTACATGATCAAATTCCTTTTCTAAAAGCAATAGGGAGGTCTAGAAGGTCAGATTGTACTTGTTCAATGAGAAAAAACTTAGGTTCGAGAGACTTAGAGAGATTGTACCTGATTCTTCAGATCCTGATATCGGATCAGATTCTTAGCTTTGAAGATACATAGCTGCATCTTTCTTTACTTTGAATCGGATTTCTTTTAGTGTAAGTTTTTCTGAACAACCTCTTATCATTGAAGCGTGTATAATCCATTTTGTTAGTGTCTTTTTTGTGTTCAGGCACTAAGGTTGGTCCCATGTTTTCCTTAGCCAAAATATGAAAATCAAATATTGCAATTTCATTGCTTTTGTAATTATTAGAAATATTTTCTTTTTCAAACACTGAATCTTAATTTTCTTTCTCCTCTTGAAGATGAGGACTAAACAAGATTTGTGATTCAAGAAATGTAACATCCATCGTTATAAAATATTTTTTTTTTGTAGGATCAAAACATTTATACCTTATTTGTGTGGAAGAATACCTTAGAAAAATACATTTTATTGTTCGTGGATCTAACTTATCTCTGTTACGATTATGTATATGAACAAATACAACACATCCAAAAACCCTTAACAGTAAATCTGAAGTTAATCGAGACATTGGGAATAATTTTTTAAAAACTGTTAGAGGTGTCTAAAAGTTCAAAAACCTTGATGACATCTTGTTGGTTAGATATGTAGCAGTAAAAATTGTTTCTTCCCATAAGTATTTAAGTACGTTATTGGTAAACATTAAAAACCTAGCTACTTCTAAAATGTGCTTATTTTTTCTTTCTACTACTGTATTTTGTTGAGAACTGTTATTGCAATAGTTGTGATGAACAATTCCTTTTTTTTTAAGAAAAACGACTCTAAGATTTGGTTGACATATTTCTTTCTATTATCACTTCGAAACACTTGAATTTTTGTTTGAAATTAGGTTTCAATCATGGTATAAAAATTTTTGAAAACATATTCTGCTTCTGATTTTTCTTTAAGTAGATAAACTCAACTTAGACGTTTATGTTCATCAATAAATGTTATAAACCATTTTTTTCAAGAGTTTGTTAATATTCTAGAAGGTCCCTACACATCACTAGGAATAAGAGAAAAAGGCATAGATAGTTTATAGGATTGAGTAGGGAATGATGCACGATGGTGTTTAGCTAAGTGGCAAATTTCACATTGCAATAATACTAAATCTTTATTATGAAACAAATTTGAAAATAAATATTTTAAATATTGAAAGGTATGATGACCTAACCTATAGTGCAATACCATTATTTCATCACTAGTAGAATTAAAGTGTGCTCTAAGATTTGAGGATTTCGGTTGCTGACACAAAGAATTTCCATCATTAAAGTAATAGATACTTCCATGTTCCCTAGCATTGCCAATCATAATCCCCGTATCCTGATTCTGAAATTCACAGTAGTTTGGAAAAAATTTAGCACATCTTAAGTCCCGAGTTATTTTACTGACAGATAAAAGATTATAAGAAAGATTTGGAACATGAAGAACATTGTGAAGAACAAGAGTGTTAGATATAATAATTGACCATTTTCTAGCAATTGCTGAGATTGAACCATCGACGATTTTAATTTTTGATTGTCTACAAAAGGACTATAAGAAGAAAACAATTTAGAACAGCCTGTCATGTGATTCGTTGCACCTGAATCTATTATCCATGAACAAAGAGGAATAGTTGACACATTAAAGACGACATATTGAAGGTATTACCTTTCTGAGCTAAGGAACAAGAGGAAGGTACAAGATTAGAAAATTGTGTGGATTGAAAAAGTATATAAGAAGAAAACAATTTAGAACAACCTGTCAGGTGATCCGTTCCACCTGAATCTATTATCCATGGGCAAAGAGGAATAGTTGACACATTAAAGACGACATATTGAAGGTAGTTACCTTTTTGGGCTAAGGAACAAGAGGAAGGTACAAGATTAGAAAATTGTGTGGATTGAAAAAGTCTATACAGTTGTTCTGACTGTTTCTTACTGAATGAAGGTGTTGCAACAGCAGATTCTATGTTCCCATTTTTTTTTAGATTTGAATACGTTTCTCGGACAACATCCCACATATCTTTCGCAGTGGGAAGAAACAAGTATGTTTTCCGAATTGAAGCCTCCATGGAATTGATCAACCAGGCTATGACAAGGGAGTTTTCTGACTTCCAAATCTGCCATGTTGGATCTGTATTTTCTGGTTTCTTTGTCTCGCCGTTGAGATAGCCAAGTTTGCCTTTGCCATTGACCACCAACTTAATAGATTGCACCCATTCCAGGTAATTTTTTCTGTTCAGTTTGTGAACGGTTAATTGTATTGGGGAACTTTAAATTCCGTTGGGGATTACAGATCCCGATGGTAACAACATCTTGACATTATTTCCAGGAGATGTGGTAGTGGAACTGATGTCACTTATCCTCACTGTTCCAGGCATAACTGTTTAGACCATCACAAAAAAAAAACTGATAAAAAGAGAAGGATTTAAAAACAAAAATTTTATTCAGGTCAAACTAGCCGACCTGGCTCTGATACCATGAATGCAAACAAGAAAAAGAAGTTTTATTTTTTGTTATTTTCAGCAAGTACAAAATGCTGAATTTATAGAGTTTTACATTCATATTTAGTCTTTCTAATTTTAGGAGTAAATAACTATATAATTAATATTAATAACTTCTAAAAATTACAGAAATAAATCATAAAGATATGCAATAATAACTTATAGAAATCTGTAATAGTAAATTCTAAAAATATGCAATAATAATTTTAAGGATGTGTAATCAATTCTTTCTATATTTCTACAGTCCAAGTGAACACCTTGACTTTGGAAGGAACAGCAGATTTTTCAGAGATTTCTAGGTTTTGGAAGATATAGTTGATTCTTTTGAAAACAGTAACCAGAACCAAGGTCCACAATAATCAAACCAGAATTTGTAATTTTCTTTGCTCGGATTAGTTAAATCCAATAACAAACACATCTACATATAGATACTGAGGCCTTCTATTAGATTTATGTGCATTGACTCTGAATCATGCGACATTTGTAATCCATAGCATATGTTACTCAATTTATTTTATTTGGTATTAAGGCTTCCTTTATTATTATTATTATTTTTCTTTTTCTGAAGTTCCCATTATCATTTTAACATTGCAGGATATGGAAATGCAGAGAGGAAAACCACTCTACTTGAACCAGGAGCGCTATGCTGCTCTAACTCACATGGTGAGGATAGTCTTCTTTCTGCAAGCTCTAAGACCATGATGTTTTACTTATACCTAAATGGCATAATGCTCATGATGGCATATATATTGAGTGAGACCACAACTAATCCTTGACCATTGATGTTCGGTTAAATCAGTATTTATCTGGAATTTTTTTGGTCTAACAATCTTTTTGCTTTGTATTATTTTCATCACATTGTTAGTATGATTTTCTTAATGATAGGTTGCTCATGGCCTTGACCGAAATTCAAAGGTTCTTGCGCAAACTACGATGGGTTCTTTCTTCATCATTTAATGATAAAAATTCAGGAGTTCTGTGAAGGTAATTATTGATAGTATCTTCATTTTTTTTTCTCTCGCTTCAGTTTTTCAAGAATTGGTCTCTCAATCCTTGTTATGATTCTTACTAAATGTTTTTATCTGAATTCTTTTCAGGAATTAAAGACTTCTTGATTCAACTAATGTCGAAGGGGAGGGAAAATTCTGCTCCAGGTGCTAAGGTTGTCAAATTATAATGTTCCTTGTGATTATGGGAAGATGTTGTGGATCTTGGCCATAAACGTGGCATGTAATGGTTGCATGACAGCTTCCAGGTTGGTTTTATTCAAATATATTTCTTGATAGGTTAAGTCCTTTCACACTTCTTTTAACTTCTATTTAGTCGTGGTGAATGGGGAGAAGGTTTTCCTTTGTTTCCTTATTACATGCACTCCAGCAATTTGATGATCTGCAGGAAAGTATGACAAAGTTTAAGGCAGTGATCTTACTTGATTTTATGTTATAGAAATAAGCATGAGAATTAGCTAGTGCAATCAGGTTGTTGTGTCATACTACCACTTTTCTGTTCCTGCATGACGTCCAGTTAGCCATGCATTTCGTCCAGTTAGCCATTGGTTTTTTGTCTCTATAGTATAACCTTTTCTTAGTGGATATTGAACAATTTGTGTCTGTCCTCTTGACTGTTGTATTTGCAAAGGTACTCTATGCCTTTTGGTCTATGATATTCTTACAGGATTACTTCTATATAAAGGTAATATTCTCTCACGAGAAAGACACCGGTCCAAGTCCCAACAAATCCTTTACCATTTTTAAGAATTGGTTATGGAGGATGTTTGCCCTAGAGTCCTAATGGTTCTTTTGGTCAATGTCTCACTTGATTTCCATTTAATTTCTATATTCAACCAAGAGGTACTAGCCCCATATGGTGCCTTTTCCCACAGAGGAAGGTTAGGTTCTATACCTAACATCTGTGGAGAATTAAAATAAAAGAAAATTCTAGATTTAATTTCACATAGAGAACTACAGCGTGATTCAATTTTCTAAGTCGCTTTTGTTGCCACTTTAAGGTCCCTCTTTGTCTAGTTAATTTTAAAGTATGAGCTTTGGTAACCAACCATCATTGAGACTTTTTCGAATTGTAGCAAGCAGTTTTAAACTTTTTGTAGTCGCATCTGCTTAATATAAAAATTTACATAGGAATGGAGAAGTCATAGTTGTTTGTCTGAGTTGGTAGCAGAGTAGAAGGTCAAATCAGAAACAAATCGCGTATTTATGCTTTTGGTTTTGTGCTCCCAAAATAATTACAATGGATGTTACGTGCTTTCATCATGTAGGTGGTTCAGATTTTCCTCTCTGCAAAGCGGGTTTAGCAAAGTTGTTCTTCCTTGGTTGTACAGTCGTGTATATATCTTGGGAACTTCTGCACTTGGTTCTCCTTGAACTTCTGGACGTGCTGTAGAAGATGAGCCTTCATACTCAGGGTCGATCTTGTGACTTGTTTCATCCATGTATGGTCTTCTTGTTATTTTTTTAGATTTTTTTTTTTTTTTCTAAAGAAAAGGAAAATCATTTTCATGTCATTTCAACCCTCGTGTAAAGCATTGATATATTTTCTTCGGCTATATGAAAGTGTTGTATATCCTTCAGATATTTTCTGGTGTCCGCCTTCAATATATAAGCATGCAGTGTAGAGAGGGAGAGTGGAAGTGGTATAGAAGGATGTGTTTAATTACGTTAGGGTTTTGCTAAATTAACCGAATGGTTAAAATGATTGTTTTCTGGTGATTATTAAAACATCAATGTTATTAAATTTTCAATAATTAAGTTTTTAAAATGCTCAGCTATTTCTTATTTATAAAAATAAGTTATTGAGGAAGCAGAGCCTGTTTTAACTAATTTGTCTTTCATGTGACTTTAATATTATATAAAAAAATATAGAGATTTTTTGTACGTTAAATATCGTGCATCTGTTGGATTTAGATTTCTACTAAGATGTTGATGGAAGCGTAAATGTTATTTTGGTAGAAATAAAATAAGACTCACCTAATCATCACGCCCTTGTAATGTAAATTGGATGTCGGTGCTCGTGAGATGCTTTTATTTCCAAGTGTTGCTTTCGTTCTTTCAAGACTTTCATAAATTTACTTCGCCGAGAGAACAGAATTTTCTGTGTCTTCGTATTGTTTCTTTCACATACTTCGATTCAAACCTAGTGTTTTTCATTTCTAATCTCCATTTCATTTCTTTTCTCTCTGTTAATTTTGGAATCCGATAAGTAATGTATCGGCAAAAAACATAAATGAGTTGCTCTGCTCACGACTTGCTTTCTCTTTTTTTGCAAATGTTAAGTTCATGCTCCTGACGAATTCCCTCTTTTAAGAATTTGATTTTGTGGCGACATTGGGAGTAAATTTGTTTTACCAAAAAGAGAGAAACATTCTTCTTAATTTTTCTATTTCTTTGAATGTTCTGCTTATTATTATTTTTTTTTATCACTTACATTAACAATGAATTCATATTATGAGTAGAAAAATAAGATAGAAGGATTAGAATAACATAATTGAAGAAGAGAGTGAAGAAATTGCAAGAATATTGAGTGGGAATCCCAGATTTAACTAAGTGACTTTGATTTACAAAAGTGTTAAAGCTCGTAATCTCCATTTACTTTTCTTTTCTAAGTAAATATAAACAATAGAACTAGTTTTAGGAGTGAATCTAAAAATACCCAAATAGCAACTAACTAGTAAAAATAGGTTATATCGTAATAGACAGAGAGTAGAACTGTTCAGAATTGAAGAAGAGGATAAAGAAATTAGGAGAAAATCGAGTAAGAACAAAGAAATATGCAATCATATTTGTATAGATTAGTCAAATCTCATATTTTGTACTTTATCCTCAATAAGATGATAAAAAATAAGAAGGAATATTGTAATATTAACTCAATATGCAAGCAATAAACAATTTATAGTTCTTAGCTTTGCATTTCAAATCTTAATCCTGTATTTGAATATCAGAAGGCAATTGGGTTGGAAAGATTTCATGAAGGGAACCTTTGGAGGATGCATATTCTTTCGTATACAAACTAATTGCTATTTGCAAGTAGGCTGAAGAATCCAAGTAAATTTTTCTCAGAAAAGAAAATAACAAATCTAGATAATTTACAAAAGAAATCAATAGAAAATATATCATTGATTATATATAACTATATATTTAACTGCAGCGAAATAAATTTTAGTGAAGTGAAAATCCTACCCAAAGGACCAACTAAATTTCTCAACATACAATGCCATGTATTTCTGTCAGCCGTAGAGGAATTTGAATTTCTTCTCTTACAAGGATGTTCTTCTGTACAGAATAATCTTGTCAATACCCTACTAATTGCCTCTTGAGTTTTCCTTCACAAGAGTCCATAATGTTAAGATATGCTTGAGCTATCACATAAGAAGTCCAAAATGGCAATTGCCATTAACCAAAATCTTATATATATCCTTTGAATACCTCTATAAAGTAACAGACTCAGGCGCCATAAAAAAGCAATCACCCAACTTCAAGCATATCTCCTGCCTTATCCCTGCATTAATAGAATGAAACAGAAATGAGAAAAAATAATGTAGGAAACACCCGACTTACCTTTGACGTAATATGAGAAGGATATGTAAAGATCCACAGCTCATGCAAAATAACTGAAGAGATGCAAACATGCAAAACACTGTTGCCCGTTAATAATATATAATCCCCAGCTCATGCACACAACCAGTTATTGGATATTACAACGACCCAAAATTTCATTCAGTTCTCTGCTTTACTCTGGAAAGGAATTTGGAAGCCCTCTAATTGAGGGCCGAGAGGACAAGAAAGTGCCATATAAGTAAAAAATATATCTAGTCATCCAGTTACTTTAGGAGAAGCACCTCCTCTCTTCCTCCCAATTGAAGAATCCTAATCCCTCGTAAAGAAAACACAAAGAGAGCTCAAAATCACAACATTAGTTATGAACACCAGTCTTTCAAATTCTCTGTTTTTTATTCTCTCGGAGATATAACAATTTTGAAAAACTATAACAAGATCCAATAATAATTTCTTATTGTAGATGAGAAACATGACATAAAAGGGTATCAAATTATCAAGTAATTGCCAACAAATTAAATGTCATTCTTCTTGTAGATGAGAAACACAACATGCAGGATCTCAAATGATCAAGTATTGCTAAGAGATACAAGTCATCCTTATGGAAATTACAAATTACAGCAACCCTTAATCATGGAATAAAAGTTTTTGAAATACAGCTGAGTGAATTCCTCCAGTAAGCATTGATTTTCACTTGGACATGCTTTTGCAGACTTCTAGTTTATATATATGACTCATGGATGATTCTTCACTTACCGAGTATGACTAAGAGATAATGTAACCAAGTTAATATTTCATTGATCCCAACAAGGGTATAACCAAAAATGAAAGGCACATAGAACGTATACATTTCTAATGTAGCAGTTAATAATATAATGACTTACAGTTTATGTCCAAGGTCACTTCCCAACTTTGTTGTATGGGAACAATCTTCACTTACAGCAGAACTTCTGTTCACTGATAAATCTGAGGATCTGATATTCACATCAGATTTCTCCTTCTTGGAACTGAACTCAAGTTGTCTCTCTACGGACTTAAAGACAGCAGTTCTTTTGGACCTTAACCGGTATGGAGGAGACACATTAAAAGCCTTGCTAGTAGGTCCAGCGACATCATTTTCTCTAAAAGCAGGACTGCTGCACAAACTCTCATTTTCGAACAGGGACTTCTCAGAACTGTTCTCAGCTCTTTCGTGTTTGTTGGATGCGTGAGGCCTGCCCTTGACCATTTCCGCATCCACTTTCTCAACTTTGTTAATGATTTGATGCCCTTGAGAAACTATTTTTCTCTTTCGGAATATGGAAGGAGTATTAGGGAAGGTCTTGGCAGCAATTTTTAATATAGATTCGGGACTTTGCATACCTCGAGCACTGTCCTTCACACAAGGTGGAGTGAAGAAACAAATAGGTGAGATATTGGGGCCAGAACTACAGTCATGGCTTACACCACACGTACAAAAGAGATCTATATCTGATGGAATACAATTTTCAAACTGGGGTGGCTCATAGTATAAAGAGCCATATGTCGGAGTTCCAAACTGCAATTGCCTCCCAGTATCTGTATCTTCAACAATTTCTGAGCTGGTTCCATGATTCTCAAACTTTGGCACTGACTCTAAGTTACTGCAGGTAGTACCTGCATTAGACAACTCTGGCCTACATTCTACATTTTCAGAATCACCTGACTCATTTGGAAGACCACTAGATGAAACAGCCGCATCTTGTTTGGGTGCCAAAGAATCAATATGATCCTTACCATCTTCGTCTAGTTTACATATGTCTGTAGTTCCTGATGATGTTTGTGCAGCTGAATCTGAATCTTTATTTGAGGAAGCAAGTAATTTTTTAGTTACAGTAGATCTATTTGTATCTTTGGTGCCATTTTGAAGGCCATTCTTTGCAACTGGCGGCAGTTTCCCAGTAGCCAAGTAGAAATCTAATTTTTTCTTCAAGGAACTATTCCAGTGATTTTTTATCGAGTTATCAGTTCTACATCAAGAACCAGTGCAACAGACAAGAATTAGCTGAAGTAAAATGAGAGGATAATAAATGCTTGAAGTAGCATGTCAAAGGTTTAAATAGCACTAGCATCAGATATAGCATCAGGGATCATTGGAGAGATTCAAGGAAAACAGAGCTAATTCATATCTCTATTTGACCATTATTAAGAACTTTGATTAGTTGTGGCAGTTGAGAAAACTACTCTTTGGTTGATTATGATTTTGGTAGCTGTGGTCTCAATTTGAAGAAGCATTTGGACAACTAATCCAGAGAAACTACCCCTAGTTTCAATTCTGTTTAAGATTATTTGACCTTACCCTAAATTTGACACTCAAAACAGCAGTAACTCAATAATGATGGAATCAGAAACAGAATTAATCATGTGATATGAAAAGATACCACTAATAGTAAGAAAGTAAAACTCATCTCCTTGTTATTAAATAGCACTAGCATCAGATATAGCATCAGGGATCATTGGAGAGATTCAAGGAAAACAGAGCTAATTCATATCTCTATTTGACCATTATTAAGAACTTTGATTAGCTGTGGCTGTTGAGAAAACTATTCTTTGGTTGATTATGATTTTGGTTGCTGTGGTCTCAATTTGAAGAACCATTTGGACAACTAATCCAGAGAAACTACCCCTAGTTTCAATTCTGTTTAAGATTATTTGACCTTACCCTAAATTGGACACTCAAAACAGCAGTAACTCAATAATGATGGAATCAGAAACAGAATTAATCATGGGATATGAAAAGATACCACTAATAGTAAGAAAGTAAAACTCATCTCCTTATTATTAAATAGCACTAGCATCAGATATAGCATCAGGGATCATTGGAGAGATTCAAGGAAAAAATAGCTAATTCATATCTCTATTTGACCATTATTAAGAACTTTGATTAGCTGTGGCTGTTGAGAAAACTATTCTTTGGTTGATTATGATTTTGGTTGCTGTGGTCTCAATTTGAAGAAGCATTTGGACAACTAATCCAGAGAAACTACCCCTAGTTTCAATTCTGTTTAAGATTATTTGACCTTACCCTAAATTGGACACTCAAAACAGCAGTAACTCAATAATGATGGAATCAGAAACAGAATTAATCATGGGATATGAAAAGATACCACTAATAGTAAGAAAGTAAAACTCATCTCCTTACAAGTAATATACACAGACAAGATAGGCGATGCAATTTGGTTCATTTCCAGAGAAGTGGACTGTTAATGAACATAGTTCCCCAAAAAAAAGTTTTATCAATCTGCTGGTATGGTATGAGCTGCAAAATTTTATGTTCCTTATAAATACCTAGTGCGTCACATGAAATGTATTCTGGATAAGTACTAACAATATACTCTGGGTAAGTCTCTACGGCATGATGATTTATGCTTCACTATTACTAGTCCTTCTGGCTCAGCAAAAGACAATAGCCAGTAAAATAAGAACCTAGTCTCAGAAGAGCTTCACAGAGTGCCACTCTAGTCTAGGACAAACAGGTTTCTTGATGGGACAATGTTACATCACAAATAGCACATGAATTCCTACAGAAATTTGAGCATGAAAAAAAAAAACAACTGTACCTTCCAGGTAAGACCTTGGCGATTTCAGCCCATTTGTTCCCATGCACCCGATGAGCATTCATAAGAGCTAATTCTTCATCCAAAGTCCATGCGTCTTTTTTAATATCAGGATTCAAATGATTGTGCCACCTACAAACAATGTTTTTGGCAATTTTGTAAATGAAAGAAACTGCCTTTTCAAATGAACAAACCAATTTGCTTTTGTCCTTTATGAAGGTAGGCAAGATTAGGTGCAAATTTCCAAAATGGAAAATCAGAAATTTAGATCTTGCCCATCATCTGCTTATGCATCCTTATAAGTTTTATTATTGTCTCTTCGATCATTTTATATGACATAAATATTAAAATATGATCTATTTAGCAAATGAAATAATATTAGAAATCATGAACATTCTGAGTCTAAGAAAAATGATTATTCGTTACCTCTCTCTGCATTGTTTTCCAATTCGACCAGGCAAAGACTTTGCAATGACAGACCATTTTGTGGGTCCATATCTTGCCACCAGTTCAATGATTTTATCATCCTCCTGCAAAACACACATACAACAGGAACTATGTTATCAAGTTCCAAAAACAAACAGCGGAAGGGAAATGTGGAAGCAAGTTTATACCTCTTGAGTCCAAGGTCCTTTAACAAGATCTGGATTGAGAACCTTCTGCCATCGATGCAGACACTGCACTTCTGATCTATCAGGAAAGAACTCAGCTGCAAGAACAGTATATACCATAAGAACATAAGGAATTTTAGCTTAACACTATTACCTGAAATTTTCGGTGCTACAGAAATTTCAACATTTATACACTTAAATCTTATGCCATTAAATTACTAGGCAATTCACAAAAAGACCTATGCGCAGCAGGCATTAAATGATATTATTAGATCCAACCATTTAAAGAAATTCAAAGAAATGAAATGAATCACATAGATAAAAAATAATAATTAAAGAAAAACTTCCAACCAACGAAATATTCATTTATTTCTCTCTTCACATCCTTGCCATTTTGTGAACTTCAGCCCGACTCTAGAACATCACCTACGGATTTCAGTTGCAGACAGCACCAGAGCTAGAACACTGAAATATAGGACCAACTTTTAACATGACATTTTCATTTAACAAAATATTTACAGCTCCGATATTTACTCCATGGCTGACCAAAAAAAAATCTTATCAGCCCTACATCTGCTTTAAGTTCACCTATTAAGTCAATAACCTACTTTTTGACATAAAGTCAATAACATACTTTTGTCCTAAATTAATTAGAGCAAAGAACTTATCAATAAGAATCACTCACAAGGGATGCTGACGTATAGTTAAATTTTTAATATAATTTAAATTACATTAAAGTGAATTGGAAGTTTCAATATGGTAACTAGTTAAGCATATAGAAGTAACTGCTGTCAAAAGAAATAATGAGGAACTCCAAAAAAATTATAAATGTTGAGGAAAGAAAAAAACCTATCTTTTTCCAGCTCTTTCCCTTAAAAGCTGCAACAGCATTTCTCAATGTCTCATCCTGCAACAGATTAGATAAGTTCTTACTAACATAAACATATCGCAGAGCAACATCAGATCAATATGTTCAAAATAAGAGAGAGCATACATGGCACATGGTAGAGTTACTTTTATACTGTACAAAGTTATTATTCTTAGAAATTTTGAAGTTAATAGGTGCTGAAAATCTTCCTAAACCAACGAAAATGCCAAAATTACCCAATCTTAATCTCCCTCTTCAGAAATGATTGGGCAGATGTGTGCACCCACACATACATACGATCTCTAGCTAATCCATAATGCATAAAAATTCAATAATTGAAAGAGGAAGAAATTTCCTACCTCCTGCGGAGTCCAGCCACCTTTCGCACGCCTAATAGGGCCGGTGGTTCTCCTGCAAATTCAAATACACAACATGCTGTTTATTGGGCATATTAAAATCCATGGGAACTACATAGGTAGAGTTGCCGAAATCTAGGGTATTCGTCATGTTTCTAAACAATATACTAAAATAAAAGGCTTTAGAGGAGAGTACCGATGAGTAGGTGATGTTGCTGCAGGGCTAGAAATTGCCGGAGACTTAAGTATGGCACTTCCACTGCCTTCAGATATAGAAGAGCTGGATGCTGTTGTTAATTGTTTATTCTCAAGACAACACTCCTCGACCTTTAACTCAGCCATCTGCTTCTACAATCATCTCCAAAACTCAAAATCCTAATCAAGAAGAACTGAGAAAATAACCAAATAGATAAAGACTTCCTACAAAAAAGCAACCATATATAATCACTATGAACACTCAAACGCAACTGACGACAAAGAAAATTCCCAACCCGCACCGCCAAAAACGAATACAAACAAAAGCCAGATCTCAATACCAGCAATTAGATCAAAATAAATCGATAAAACCCAATACTTGTGCACACAAACCACAGAATCCTAGGGTTTTTAGCAGATAAAAGCATAAACCCAAGAAAACTAATTGTTTCACAAATCAGAGATACTTGGGATTAAAGGAATAACGATGAAGCGATCGGAGACAGTAAAAGAAATGAAAAGAAAAAAGGAAAACTTATTTTGGCAAACAGAAACGATTCCGATTTGCGAAGGTGAAACTGACCTCATCCTGAAAAGAACTGGCGGGAATCAAACTGGAGCTCATCGAACGAAGAAAATCCCTTTTGGAGTGAGAAAGAATTGAAACGTCTCTCTGTGGAAACAGAAAGCACTTGCTTTGTTTCGAAAAATCCTTTGCCCGTTGAAACAATGAAAGAAAGAGAGTCTTCAAAGATTAAAAAATATATATATATATATATTAAAAACGTTAAAAAAGTATATAACGAATGTATACGCACCGACGTCTCCGTTACTAACCGTTATATATAGCTGCTGAGGGTTTCGGAAGGTAAAACCCCTGATGGGTTAACGTCTGTTAAAGTCATCAAGTTACCGTTAGGGACAAAGTTTGAACCTGAAAGGGCATTCTAGCTAGAGGAAAGCCCCACACGCGTTTGAGTCGAACAAAGTTTTAGCCTTTGACGGGAGCCAATTCTTCGTGGGTGTTTCTCAGCCGTTGGATCTCACGTAAGTTATCGGAGTTTACATGTCCACTTTCTTGCGTGGGAAGGTATAGTTTAACTGATTAAGAGAGGTTTGAGCAATTAATATTGACCGAAATATTTGATCAAAATAGTGCATAATTATCTCAATCTGCTATTGAAATATTAGTTAATATGAATCGTTTGACAGTAAAAAAAAAAAAGATCAATTTTATTAAACATATAAAATTTAAAAATTATTAAATTTAACAAAATAAAGACGTAAATCTCATGTCCGATAATCAAATCAAATAGCGTTTCTCCATCTTTTATTTTTTATGCGTGTAAAATAAAGTTATCTTCTCTTATTTGAAAGTGGGAGAAAGATTTGATTTTATTATAATAATGAAGCAGAGGTGCTGGTAGAAAGGACTTGTCGAATGATCTAAATAGCAGAGATGACATGTAAATAATTTGATCACCACAAGGACATTATTTTTTGCAAGCTAAATTTGATGAGCTCGTGAAAACAGATTCTTGATTCTTCGATTGCAGTTCCTCCATATCCGACGATAACCTCAATTTTTCTCTCATCTTCTCCTCTGCTTTTTTTCGTTTCTGTTGCTTTGGTTTCTCAGAAATTCATATATGTTGATTTGATTCCTCATAACCTCTTTTATTGTTTACTATTTTTATAGTACACTACTAATAAAGTAGTGTACATTTGCAATTTTTTGCTTTAACTTCCTCTTTTGTGTAGGAAAGGAATTTTCTATTTATATCTATATAATTCATATATTATATTTTTAGTCTATATGTGGAGAGGGTTTCCTCACTTGTGTCTCTCTTTTTACATATTAGACTAATAAAGAAGCTGAAATCGATATGTCTCTCCTTTGATTTACTTTAAACTCTTAATTTTCATCTCTTCAGACCTATGATGTTATTGGATTTTTATGTTGTAAAGTGGATGAAACTAATTGAAAATTTTTGATGGAATAACAATTATTTTAGTTTTCAGTTGATAAAATTATTAGAATATGAGTTGATTTACAATAAACAAGACGTTATTTATGTTGACAATACGTCGGGTGGATGTTTCTTTACAATAGTGCATGATCTTATTGTATGAGGAGAATATGATAGAATTGCCTCTCGGCTCAACCTGAATTCTTGTGTCATTTTAAATCTTTTTTGCCAGTAAATATTGTCAAACTCTCTCATGTCATCGTATATTTCATCAATATGAATATAATGTAAATACTTTAAAGTCAAGAAGGCTCTGATGGTTAACCTAGTTCCTAAATTATACTTAACTTTTAAATCTTTCATTGAAGTAAACTATCGAATAATATTTTATTAAAAATTTTATTTAATCTACTTTACTGTTTTCTAGTCTATTTTAATAATATTATTATTTAAATACTTTCAAACACGTTGTAATTATTATTTTAATTATATAAAAAATACATTTTTTAGTTCTGTTAAATGTTTAGAAAAATAAATGTTTATATTACCAAATACTAATATTAGAGTAGAATACACTTAAAACTATTTATAGACATAAACTAAACAATCCAAAAACAGATAAGCTTAAAAACAAGTCCATGGGCTTTATGAACATAGGGGCTGAAAAAATTCAAATGAAGAAAGATCCAACGGTCATAAATTCAAAAACAAAGGTCAGTTACTCCGGTCTCATGGCGCTTTTGCTCAGTATTATATTCTGACCAAACATATAATCATACAGAAGACAGCATTGTATTCTGCTTCCCATGGAAACCCCAAAACATTCGTTGAACACAATTCAAAATTTCAAATTTGGGACTCCTGCAAAATCCATGGAGACCAATTCGGTCTCCAAGGTTAGGGTTATAGTCCGGGTGCGTCCTTTTCTCCCTCAAGAAATCCTTTCAAAAGATGGGAACCTGAAATCTTGCATTTCGGTTCTTGATCAGAATTTCGGGCCTTGCGATGAAGTTGCTGTTCATCTCTCTGATCCCCACACCAGGTCAGTGAAACTTTTCATGATATCTCGTACGAAGCTCGGCCTCACTTGGAGTTACGTTGGATTTGCAAGTTTTCGTTATATTTGCAATAAATTCACAGATTCACTGTTGTGAACTCAAATTTATCGCGTTTTCTTATTTTTTCTACTACTCTTGTGCAGTAACTTGATTTTTAAGATTTTGGTATGATTAGTGTTTTTTTTTTTTTGTTGGATTCAGTCGAAATGAGTGCTATCGAGTGGACTCCTTTTTTGACCAGAAAGATGACAATGTTAGCCAGATATTCTCCAGGGAAGTGGATCCTTTGATTCCTGGGATTTTTCATGGCTGCAATGCCACTGTCTTTGCTTATGGCGCTACTGGAAGTGGTAAAACCTATACCATGCAGGTAATTATGTTGTTTAATTTTCTGTTGCTCTCCGTTTTGTTTCCATTAATAAGGAAAGAAAAAATTCAAATTACAGAGATTCAAGGACAGAAAAAATTCAAATTTATACTCCTTTACTCTTTCTTTTTGGGTTTCATTGTCGTTCGTTGTCCAATATTAATGACGGTAAGAAATATAGACCATCTATTCATCAATACTAGAAACTATCCTCTTGGTCTAATCAAGTATTTATTGCGAAGATATGTGTCAACATGTTTCATGATACAGGGAACAGATGAGCTACCAGGCCTAATGCCGCTGGTAATGTCTGCTGTTCTGTCTCTGTGCAAGAAGATGGGGAGCACAGCAGAAATTTCATACTACGAGGTATATATGGACAGATGTTATGATCTGCTAGAAGTCAAAGCCAAGGAAATTGTGATTAGAGATGACAAAGATGGACAAATTCATCTTAGTGGGCTATCTCGTGTCCCTGTTCTTTCAATGTCTGAGTTCAATGAGGTCTTCTCCTGTGCTGTTCAGAGGCGAAAAGTTGCACATACAGGTCTTAATGATGTTTCCAGTAGGAGCCATGGAGTGCTTGTTATATCTGTTTCCTCTCTTACTGGTGATGCTTCTGGGGCTGTTGTTACTGGGAAAATCAATCTCATTGACCTAGCAGGTTCCTTCTAACGTGCCTGAAGTTGCTTTTGTAATTGGGGTGGAGTTGCTTTGCTTATTGTTTTTGCCGGAACTAACTAAAATCTTGTGGTATAAATTAGGTAACGAAGATAACAGAAGGACCTGCAATGAGGGAATTCGTCTTCAAGAAAGTTCGAAGATCAATCAGTCCTTGTTTGCATTGTCCAATGTCATTTATGCATTGAATAACAACAAGCCCCGAGTACCCTACAGAGAAAGCAAACTGACACGTATCTTGCAGGACTCTCTGGGAGGAACAAGTTGTGCATTGATGGTTGCTTGTCTGGTAAAGATATTCAAGTTCATTCATAATCACTTACATTGACTTTAGATCAAATTTCAATTCCATGAAATAAGAAATGAATATAATGGATTAAAATAACATTTTAATTCCAAGTCAATTCCTTGTTTAGCTTCAAGTGATGTTTTCATAATGTTTTTTCTTTGACAAGTAAGAAGACAGTAGTTGTATAATTGAGGATATGGGTCTAATTGATTTAGTTTAGTTACATATCAACTGTGTAGATTATAACTAACTTCTACTTGTCATTAAATTATTATAGAATACTTTTGAAATCAAACATAAAGTTGAACTTTAATTTTAGCCAATTAAACATTTCTAAATTTATATATCCAAAACATGCCATAAAACTTAGTTGATTTCCCAATACTTTCATATCAGAATCCGGGAGAGTACCAAGAATCTGTCCATACTGTTAGCTTGGCTGCTAGATCACGACAGATATCAAATTATATTCCTTCAACTCAGAAGGTAGAGACTCCAATGGTTAAAGTAGATATGGAGGCAAAATTGCAAGCATGGCTTGAATCTAAAGGCAAGACAAAGAGTTTGCAGAGACTCAGAGCATGTGGTTCACCATTCCTGGGTCAGAGTCCTGGTTCCATAAGCTCCGTGAAGAAATCCAATTATCTCAATGCCGAAAACGCAAAACCCACTACTAACCAGGCAATTTCTAAAGCAAAGAAGGGGTACTGGGTTAACAATCTAATTTCTAGTTATCTAACCTGATGATTTAGCTCCATTTCTTAATTGCTTTGTGCATATGCAGAACGATTACTTGTGTGCCTTTTGGCAACTTATCCAACAGTGAAGTTACTACTATGGATTCTCAGTTGGAGGTAGGTGTCAATTTCTTGCATTACAATAACCATCACGAACACTTCTAACTCTTAACTCCATACTTGTTGATTGTAAAAGGCTTTTTCATCCATCCAAAAAACTTCTCTTTGTTGGTGTCATGCTCACACATAAATATGTCACTTGCAGGGCCTGCACCTTGCTGCTGATAATCATATAGAAGAGACGAATGCTGATACCAAAGATCTCGGATTGGAGTCAGCTACGCATTTACGAGGTATGGCGAAAAGTTGCACATACAGCTGATATTCTTAGCACAAGCTGAGGAGAATATTAGATGACAAGTTTTAGTGTAGTTTGAGGCTTCTAAATTTCATGTTTGGATAGGTCACTCAGCAGGTGTTCAGAAGATGGAGTTCACTGACTCTACTAACTCTGCTGGATCCCTGAAAGAAAGGGAAAATGCACTAGAAAGCCCTCAGAGAAAAGCTCTTTCCCCAGTTAATTCCAATGTAAATCCACAACCCCTTGAACAACTATCATCTCCCAAAACACCCTTTCTTTCTAGCTTGGGAAAGAACAATTCACAAACCACGGTCACCCCTGTTGATAATAAATTCTGTACATGGAGTAATAGTTTGAAGGTATGGCAAATATTTGATTATCTGATATTCATTCCCTAGAACCGCGGCTGATTTTTTATTTTTTAAGAATCTGATTTGTTCTGATGTGCAGAATTGTGTTGTACAAGAATATATCCATTTCCTAAATACAGCCAGCAAGTAAGTTTTACTTGTTATCTTTTGCAGAGAAGTAAGTGGCTAGTATCAGAAGTTTAAAAGTAAATGATTTTGAACTTGTTATCTTTGCAGAGAAGAGCTCGTGGAGCTAAAGGTAAATTAAATTGTGAAGTTGGAGATGAAGGTAAAATTGTGCTGTTTGAAGTTTTTTATTGAGATTTTTGAGCATATTTGTGCAGGGAATTGGGTGGAAAATGGCAGAGTATATATGTGAAGTGAGGGAAACAAGTCCCATAAAAAAGGTGAGCAAAATTACAGCTAAAATTTACATCTTTTGCTATATATATATATATATGTGAACTGAGTTTCTATTTTGTTTTTCCTTCATATTTTCATTATTTATTATGAATAATGTGTTTTCAACAGCTAAAGGACTTGGAGAAAATAGGCCTCTCATGGAAGCAGGTGCATAACATGTTCGGCAAAGCGGCTAGAGGAATATTTGACACAGCACAACCCAGCAAGGAGTATTTAGTACTTTAAGCTCGTCTTTAAAAGACGAAAAATTTGTGTAATTTTAAGATTCTATTTGAATAAATTTTATTAAAAATTAATTAATATATGATAATGACCGTAATTAAATTATAATATGTTAATGATATTTTTTATTTAGATAATAGAATGATATAATTATATTTTTATTTAAATTATATTGTAAATAATATATAATAAAAAAATTAAATTTATTAATTAATATAATTATATTTATATTTAAATAAATAATTATTATAAATTAAATTTTTATATTTAATAAAATAAATAATAAATTATAAAAATAAAAATTAAATTAAATTTATATAAAAATATAAGGAGAAAAAGTCAATCACACGTCACTGATTCATTACTTTTAAAATTCATTTTAAATTTATTAATCATATACCATTTATTATTATTTAAAATTAAAATAAATATAATTTTTTTTTATACCGTAAAATATCATACATTAAATTCAAATTATTAATCATATACCATTTTCTCTTCAAATTTAAAAAGCTGTATATTTCAGATTAAAATATTTAATAAATGAGTATTGGGACTTTTTTCTTATATTTTGGGGAATACAAATTTAATTTTCCCTCTTCACGAGACCCACGCCTCGCTAACAAACAAACAAACAAACAAACGCTTGAAATTTTTAATCAGATCTAGATCTAGAAATGTGAGTTACTTTTTTAAGAATAGAACAAGAACAAGTAGCTTAATTTATATATTAACTTTATAGATTAACAAATATTACAAAGCCAGATCAATCATAATCAGATGATGAACTGAAACCAAACCAGATCTGCTACTTTATTTAAAACAGACACACGCAAAACACAGTTTACATACTAGTTATTTTCTTATACGACGCAGTCTCTGCCTCTCAAATTCACCCGAGATGGATCTCATTTACAATTGCAAGGGTCGCAGGTGCAGTTGGCACCGCACTTGCACCCACCATTCTCGCCCACCACAACCATCGTCTCGCCATATCCCTCGTACGATGCTTTCTCCGCTGCAAATCCGAGCACCACAGTCTCACTCGTTGTCTTCTCCGCAAAACTCATGTCGGGATACATTTTGCACCTGCAAATTTGTCGTGAAAACAAAATTAGGCTTAAACAGAAGACAACTTTTTCCACGGAACCAAACAGATCCTAAAAATCATCATACCCTCCGCATCCGCTGCCGCAACCGCAACTGGATCCACAGCCACAGTTTCCTCCGCAGCAAGACATTTTCAGATTCTCTAGATAAAATGAGCGAGTCACGGATGATTAACGCGAGTGATTTAGCAGGAATACCAGATTTGAATTACGGGAGAGTTCCATTTATAAACAAGTTGAGTGCAGATGGACCGTCAACGTGTCAGATCTTACGTCATACATGCATCGTTTCAAAACGGCTGGCCCCACGTCCTTGTTTATCTCAAAAGCCGTTCGTCTATCCCTCTCATAAGGGGGTGGGTGTGTGTGGGTGCGACTCGTGCTTTCTAGAGTGTACAAAATCTTTTGCTCCTCCACCGTCAGATTCATTTCCAGTTCATCAAATTCTTAATCGACGGCTGTGATTTGAGCGGTGCACGAGTATTTATCTGCCGGACATGCATTGGGTTAAAAAGAGATAAAATGCATTATTGGGTTGAACGAAAGAAAAGACAGAACAGAAACTGGGCCCGCTTGTTATGCTTTTTATATTGTGGTGGGGCCGCTTACAATATCACCATGCAATATTTATAATTGTATATAACGTGCACAAAGTGATATTGACCGTCCAATTACATCAAGACAACATAGATTGTATGTAATCTAATCAATAATTTCTCAAGTATGTAACTTTCCTACTCTCATCACCTTTTAAAATATATACACAATGTATGCTGTTAGTAGTGGAGTTTGTACCTTTTACCTTTTATTATGCGAGACAGTCTAAAAGTATATATATATATATATATATCTATTTTATTGTATGGTTTTTACAAGCTAAAAGTTTAAATTTGTACTTTAAATTTCAAATTATGCTTAAAGAAATTTTGTGCACTATTAAGTCTTAGAACTTTATATACGTAAAAGATTTATGTTGGATTCTTAATATATTCCAATTAAAAGAATTTAACCTCTGTGAGATATCTTTTTACTTAAAACGTAGTAAGTTTGGCAAAACTTAACATATTATTTAGTTCTTAATTTTACTGAATCAAATATTATAAATTGATTACTTTCAACTTATAATACATTTACAAAATAATGAATAATAAATTATTGTGTTTTTTAGTTATTACTTACTTTCTTTTTATCATTACTTCATATATATGTGTATTATCTATTTCATGTGTTACGTTAACATAGTGTATATGTGTATTTAATTCTTATGTTTTTTTAGTTTTCATTTTAAAAAATAATTTAATGAAATTGTAATTATATCATATAAACAAATTTATAATGAATTTGGTCTATTAACAACCAATTACAAATAAAATGAAGATAGTTTTCATGCTTTGGCTTCCATGGCCTTGATCCCATCCTTTACTCGAGTTTGTGTTTCATTTGATTTCATGTAGCTTTTAAATTGTTTTATAGTCTTCATTTATAAGATACAAAATATAAAAATTAAATTTAATTAACGGACATCCATAAATGAATTCATAATTCTTATTTGCTCATTGAATGATTTTTTTTTGTCATCATGTCAAATTTTCCTTTTTCTTTTTGGCATGATAACTATAATTAAAGAACTAATAAGAGTAACAATAAAATATGACAGGAGCATTTATTCGCCTCAATTTAATTTTTCATAAACTTTCTCTCTTTTTTGTTTTAAATCTTTTATTAAAAAATTATTTGTTATAGTTAAGATGGAACAAATTAAGATATGACAGGTGTGGGCATGCAATTAATTAACTACATAACGGTGCAAAAACATGCTTCCAATATGTGAGCAGAAGTGATGCGTGAGTGAATGAATAGATACATACTAGTTTCAACAATATGTCAATGTCAACATTCGTATAGACCATTGTGTTTAGGTGTATGTGGGGGAGATATGAGATTAGAAATTCCATGAAGGGATAGAAATGAATTTAATGTTTGATTCTCCACAATTGCCAAATAAAGAGTGACAACGGAGTGTTTGAAATGATTTTCTACTAGTGCTTTGAAACGAGGAAAGACATCACAAACATGAAATTTTCTCTTTAAAAGATACACCATACGTAACGTGTAAAGTGATCAACAAAAATAACATAATACTTGAATTAATCAAAAGAGTAAACAAGTGAGATAGAATAGATATAATTTGTAAGGAGTGAGATGAAATAATTGTAGATGTAGAAAAAGAAAGCTTGTGACTTTTATTACTTAAACACGCATTACAATGAATGTTTTGTGACATAGAATAAAGTGAAAAAAATGTTCATATAATATGTTGAAGAATAGGGGAGTATAGATGACCTAATATGGAATACCACTAAGAGGAAGTGGTCCTAATGCTAGAAAAAACAACAAGTGAAGAAGATAATTTGGAGAGGAGGTTGGTCACCCATAGACACCATTAAGAATGTTGTATAAATTAAATAGATACTCTCGTGCTCAAGTCATTCTCATGAAAGACAGTGAGTAAGAATTCTATACAAACATCGGTATTGTAAAATTAATAGATAGAAAAAATGTTCTTTTTCTATGTTAGACACATTAAGAATGTTGTATAAATTAAATATATAAATGAAGTAGGAAGAGTGATGGAATTAGTATGGGTAATGTGAAGACCCAAGCCATCCTTGATCATAACATCATCAGACTCTATATAAAGAATGTGAAGTAAAAGATTATTCAAGCCTGCGATGACATGGTGCAAAGCCCCACTATCAAATAAATATATGGGGGTGTTGGTGGCTTAAAGATGTGCAAAGTGTGCACGTGGTTTCTATGGAGATGTAGAACATGGAGCCTGTGGATGTGTTGTCGATGGAGTTGATGATGATTGGGTGTGGACAAGTTGATAAATAGAGCATCTTTTGACATTCTGTCCTTATTTACCACATCGTTGGTAATACCCAAGATGTGGATGTGATGGTGGACGATCATTACGAGGAGCATTGGATTATTGTCTGTGATTGTGAAAGATTATTGCAGAAGGGAGCCAAAAAGGAGGATATGGTTGCCAATATTGATTATTGCATCGATTGATAGGATTGGCAGTGACCAGAAAGAATGATCGTAGTGCATGTGATTGTTGGAGAGATAACTCCTTATTAATGAGTTTTGCATGAATTTTATGAAATGAATAGGTATTTTGCGAGTATTAACCGTGTCGATAGTTCCTTTGTATTCCTTGTCAAGGTCATCAAGAATCTTATCAATGAGATTTTTTTCATCAACAAGTTTTTCAAGAGGAACAAATTCATTAGCTCGATTCTTGATAAACTGCATACACTCTGAGATTACCTTAGAACCCTCAACACATTTCTTTAATTGGTCTTTAATATGTTTGATGTGACCACGAAATGGTTTGGAATAGGTATTAGCCTATTAAGAGGTGGTCCATGCCTCGTAAGTGGTAGTATCGCAGGTAAGAAGAGGTTGGATAGTTAGAGAGACTGCACTAAGGAGTGCATTGAAAAGAAGACGATTATGTCACTTCCATGTTGTGTAGACTGGATTTGGAGACGTCTTACCTTCGACAGTGATGGTTGGTGAGACTGTGATGAAAACCATCGAGAAAGCCATATAGATCATATCTTTATAATAGAATTCAGATTTGGAGGCATCACGTGATATAGTTGGTAGTGGTCAATTTGTAATATTTGTAGCGTCAATGGTAACAAGAGACTTATTTAGGTCTTGGGTATTTTGAATGATGGTATGAGTAGTAGAAGATGCAGAGACGTCTTCATAAGTCATTATGGTTGAAAAGAGAATGTGGAGAATATTGAGAGAAAACAAAAAGAGAGAAGGGAATAAACATACCAACAGCGTGGTGGCTCTAATATCATATGAAACTAAAAGTAATAACTTGATTTTCATTGAGTAAAAATGTGGTATATATACACGCACAAGATGAGATTAACGATCAATCAAATATTTTAATTCTAGCTAATTACTTAATTTATGTTTTTTTGCTGTCGATCAACAAATTTGTAAGATTTGTTATCAATTACTTAAGTTGTGAGATTTATTGTCAATCACCTAATTTGTGAGTATTGCTGTCAATTAAATTATTTACAACAATTACAAAAATATACAATTAATTAATTAATCTAATCGTTACATAATATTTTCCAAAAATGGTTTTCTCAATGTTAACTAATATTGCTTGAAGTTATTAGTTTTAAAATTTTAAATCAATATTTTTATTAAATACAATACTCACCAATAGACACTGAATAGACTAAAGAACTATACATATATATATGTATGTATATAATAGACTATTAAATATATATACATGAAGCACAACTTTGTAATAAAAAAAAAAGAGGTATTATTTTAATAGTACTAAAGATTTTTACAAAATGATATTTTTAACTATATTTAATTATATATATTTGAATATTACAAACATGTATACAATATAAGATTCAATGGATTTAGATGAAATTGTAATTAAATCCACAACATCCTTAAATAAATTATAGAAGTATTTTCACAATTATTTTGTTCATAGAAAAAAAAAGTAAAATTAGATTTGCAAATTTTCATATTAATTTTCTAAGGTATAAGAACATAAATATTACAATTAAAAGAAAATCTAAATTATAGATATTAGTCTAAATAATATAAAAATATTTATAAAAAAAAAAAGCTAAATGAACCTATAAAGACCGATGTAATTTGTCTACGGCGAGTAAATAATTAAGTTGTTTAGTAAAAAAATTACTTGTCATATTTTTCATGCATTTTCTTAATTGGAAATGCGGCATTTTTATCGTAATATCCGGTGTGGGATCACTAACCAAACCATTAAGCACTATATACATATACATGTACGTATTATATCTTCCATCACTGCCTTATTAATCCCTAGTTAATGACAGTACTATAGAAAAATGTCTTACAATAATCGACCAACTTTACATCCATTACTGAAAGTTATGACAAATACAGACACAAACTTTTTTAACCTATGAAAAAAGAGGAGCAGAGTCGGAAAAGAACGAGAACTGAGAAGTGAAAAAAAACCAGGAAAAAAACCAAGGGGAGAAGAAAGAGAGAGAGAGAAGAAATTAAGAAGAGAAAGGGAAGGAGAAGAGAAAAGGGAAGGGGTCTGTGTATACACACACACACACACACACACTTTCTGCTTATTATTTTTACTCGGTTGTGTATTAATTTAGTTCGAGATTATTATTATTAGTTTTTGTTAATTAATTTTAAATTACTTTAATTTACACAATTATTTATATTCTTATTTGAGATCTAATAATTTTTTACTTATTATTTTTGTTCGACTGTGTATTAATTTGGTTTGATATTATTATTATTTGTTCGTGTTGATTAATTTGAAATTAATTTAATTTATATATTTTTCTTCTTTTTTTTTTGTTTTCCTCAATTTTCTCTGTTATTTTTTAAAATCTCTCTCATTTTTCAATCACATAATAGAAATAATAATATTTTCAAATTTAAAAATAAAAAATAAAAAATTGATTTGGACAAAATTAGAATATTACAATCACAAATCTTACAAGGTGACACGTTAAGCTGAAATGTTTTTGATCAGTGGTGATCCTCATCGTCGTCCTCATCATCCTCATCCATCCTACTGTGGCTCATGAATGGCTTCGCATCAAGTTGAGTTGTTTCAATATGGGTGGAGGTGGAAAAGTTTTCAAACTCATAATTTGGGTTCTTATTTGTTGAATACTGCTGCACCACTAGAACTGAGGTCCGGGATGAGAGAGTAGAAGAAGCCATAGCGTCTCCTATTATTCCCAAGTCCAGGCTAGTTTCCCATTCTGAAAGCCCTTTAAATATTTGTGATTCCAATCCCTTACCCCTTCCTACGATGCACAAATCAAAGTCGTTTTCAATTTCTCTTATACTTTTTATTGTCTCTGCTCCATCATTCACCACTTTCTCCATGTACAACACCCTTGGATCATTCATTGTTTTGAATCTGAACTCATACAAGAGCTCCTCGTCCTTCTTTTTCTCCCTTTGCCATGCTGGTTCTCCCATTAATGCTTCCTCACCTATCTGAAATCTCACCACTGTTAACTTCACCTTTGGATTTCCGGTCATCCTCCATGCGTATGTTAAAGCCTCTCGATCATCCGGCCCTCCCAGGAAGAACATGATCACATTTTTCTTCATGACAAGGCTATGCCCACCAGACCAGCGGTTGGACCCATGTTGCGACCTTGCCCGACTTATGTTCATCCCATTATCCACTAGTATGCCCACAGAACAGGGTGCATTTTTCAACACGTTCTGATTAACATTTGCAAAGTCTATATTTTCCTCTTCCATGTTACCAGTGCTAGTCACTTCCTTGTGAAACGGCAGGATGATGAGGCTAACACACTTGTCCTCCGCTAGGCTACAAATATCTTCGTGCATGGTTTCATAAGGTGAGACAACAGTGACGGTATGAGTTGTGATGTTGCTTTCCTCTTCCTCGAGCGCTCCAAAAGCGTTGAGAATGTAGCCATCCTCTACATGATCTGATTTGTTATGCCTGAAGTGATGTCTAGTCTTATATTCGTCGTCCATCACGAGCATGGAAGCTGTAGTTCGGCCGGTGAGCTCGATAAGATGGATGGCAAAGATGAAGAGTGGTGATTGTGGGGTGGCCTTAGAATCTCGAAGGAGGCTAGTGGCTGCTGATGCATTACGTAGGTTATGGACACATGCTAGCACCCGAAACTCCGCATTCGACTGGATTTTTTCCATCGTCTTGTGCTTATTTTGTGCCTTTTTGGGCTTGTAACTCAGGTACAGGATCGGCTTTGCTAGACACGACATTGTAAAAAGCACTAGGACCATCTGTGGAAACGTTATGCTGTCCAACACCTACGTAATGCAGATTTTGATTAAGAACATGTATGTTATATTGATAACTTGAATGTGTGTGTGTGTATATATATATATATATATAAATAAATAAATGATGCCGTTAATGATGATGTATGTGTGTATGCATGCGCACATTCATGTCACGGCCGACGTTGATGATGATGAGAGACAAAATGCCTTTTGTGTTCATGAGCAAGCCTAAAGCCAAACTGTCTTTGGATGGTGTTCTGTAGAAGAAAGAAACGACATATGTGCTCACAATCTTGGCTGCACAACACCCAACTATGGTCCACATGATCGGCGTCCAACCTTCAGTTTTACTGAAAAGATACCAAATATCGGTTCTTAACCCACTAGTGATATAGAAAAGAGGCATCAAAATGGCAGACACAAAATCATCTAGCTTCTCAACAAGTGTATTTTTTATAGGATGGTGGTCTGGCATAATAACCCCAAACATGAAGGCACCAACGATGGAGTGGGCACCTAGTGCATCGGTGATGAGTCCGAAGAGCACGATCCCAGCAAAAACAAACCATATTTGGGTCTCAGTCACCTGATCTTTTGCTTTGGTGGTTTTTGAAACTATCCAAGATAGAGCTGGACGTACTAGAAACCAACAAATCAAGAGGAAGCCAATTGTGGCGGTTAAGGCCAGAAATTTGAACCTCTTTACCTTGTTAAAGATTGAAACAATAAATATGAGATGAATCCAAGTGATTAAATCACTGATAATGGCTGCAGACATGGCTGTCTTGCCAGTTTCAGTGCGAAGGAGCTTGAGATCAGAGAGTATTCTGACCAGGTCGGAGAAGCTTGTGTCTCCAAGAGCAGCAGCCCAGAATACACCTTTGCCTACGTCCTCATAATACTGGTAAAAGCAGAGCAAGGCTACAAAGAAGGAGACAAGAATTCCTGCAACAGAAATGCTAAGAGCCTTGGTTCTAGACCGCTTAATTAGAGACAGGTCTATCTCCAAACCCAACAAGAACATGTAGAAGATAAGAGAAAAGTTTGCAAATGTCTCTAGCACCGCTGTATATCGATATGGTAATACAAAATTCTTGAATATGCGAGTCTCTCCGGCCCCAGAAGGACCTATTAACAGACCACACTGCAAACATGCGTATAAATTAATTAATAACGTTACACATTGAAAAATAAAAATGAATTATTAGGAGTGATTGTAGCGTACATGTAACTTACAAGGATCTGGGCAACAAAAGGAGGTATCCGGAGATATCTAGCAACGAAGAAGAAGAAGCGATAAACAACATTGGCAACAAACAATTGCATGATGAAGAATGGAAGAGATGTGTGCAAGGTGTTTCTGTTTAAATCTTCGTCTTTCGAAATCCTGAAGGGGCTGAAAAGTAAACTTGAATTTCTTTTGTAACATACTTCAATTCCATCAGCTGTTTTGGAAATAGAAAGTTCCTTTGCCTCCATGATCGAGATCTATATTTTCTCCTAATATGTCATCAATTCACGAAACAGGAAGATGCATGTATGATTTCTTTTAATGAAATCAAAACATGTCTTTCTACAACGTACAACGGTTAGCTTTGTTTTCTCTTGTGTCCTTATATGTCAGCCAGATATACGCACAGAATTTTCTTTTTGAACGTCGAGCATGCCAAGCTTTCTGCAACGTACGGCCAGCCGTGTTTGCTTCTTCTGTTAGTTGTTCTCTACTCTGTAAAAATAAAATTTTTGTTATTTTTGGTTTCTCAGTTGCAATCTAGACACTTCATCATTAATCCCTTGGAATAAAATTCTTATCTAATCATACATTGAGACTAAAGTTCTCGTACAGTTTCAAAATTAATTTCAAGTTAGTTCTTCTAATAATTTTGTAATAAAACATATAAACATTTTAAATAAAATAAATAATAGAGTATTTGAGACTGCCAGAAAAAAAAAAAAAACATTTCAAATAAAGTAGATATTAATTTACCACAAACAATTGTTGGCTTTACAAACATTTGAAAGGAAAAAGGGTAATGTCAGAAGACATTTCAAATAAAATAGATACTAATCTTCATCTGCAGTCCAGTTGTGTTTCATTTTAGGACCTGTAGGACCTTCCTCTCCCAATAGTTCCCTAGGGAGACTGTTAATGAAGTTCTTAAATGAAGATTTGAGGGTTCCAGGCAATACTTTTGCCACCTTCCTTACCATCTCCTCGATATCATAGTCAATCCTTGGACCCCACTTCCTGAAATAGTTAAGCCACGGTGGTTCATCCATGCCGGCGCTGCCCATATACTCTGCTGCAACTATGTAGGAGTTTGCTCCAGCGTCTATTACCATCTGGCTCTTCCCCGTGTCATTTCTGATTCCTATCCCCTTTCTTCCTTGCAAAACAAGACCTGCCCTGGGATACATGGCGTGGCCATGCAAGGACGCATACACCACAGGTTTGTTACCACCTTCAAACTCGAGCTCCGAAGCCTTCACCCATCTGCCTCTGCTGTGCTGTGACAGGTAGACCCCATAGAGCTGAGCGTTGAGGTTGCTCACTCGCAACGTCACGTGCTCCCAATCACCCACATGTTCACCGATCTTTCCCAGAGAGATATTGATGAATTCAACTTTAGCCCTCGCGGGTCCGTTGAAAGGAAAGAAAACCCATATTGCTATGTCAGTAAAGGTGGCTCCTAGCATTGGCTTGACGTGCAAATACACTTGGCAGCTCTGTAAATCTCCCTCCTTGACTCTTTCTTTGGCGTTTTCATCAACCGGAAGGTCCAACCAGTAGTTCCCGTCGTTGGAGCCACCTTGGGGAAGGTTGGAGCCATTTGGTTCAATTAATACGGGTTGGGACTCTTGTCCTTTCTCGTACAAGAGTGCCCCGTTGGTAAAAAACCAGTTGACAGAGGATGGAAGATATTTTTCTTCAGGATGGAAATAAATCCAAGGAGAGTAGGAGTTGAAGATTGATTGAATTTGGGTGATGTTGGGCATGCAAGATACTGGATTGGAGCTCGTATTCTTCAGACAGGAAAGAGACACAGCGGTATTGTTGGCACCTGGGGGTTTGACCAGAAAACTTCCAACACTCACTCCCATAGCCTGGACTCCTCTGTTGCTCGGCCTCAAGTCGTAGACACCTAATCCACTCTTGTCATCCCCTGCTCCCCAAATCCATGAATCAATCTCGCAGTTGTCGGTAAGATCAGATCGAACACAGCGAATTTTTTCTGGAGGAGGCTTGTCAGATGAGTTTGTAACGAGGAATCCAACAGGCTTGTAACCATCGGGTGGCAAAGGTAGCCAGAAGTAGCCAAAACCGTCTTGCTTGATTTTGAGAGTTTCACTGGTCCAAACAAGAGTGTAATCGATTGGCATGGTGAGAGCATCAGTGTTTATTTGAGCAGCAAGAAGCCAACCGAAGAGTTGTGTGTTGTTGGATTGAGCATAGCAGCCCAGCATACAGAATCCTTGAGGCAAAGCTGAAGGTTCAAAGAAGGTGGCTCCAACATTGTCTGGGCCGCCTTCATGGGTTGCCCAAACTTTGTTGAATGTAGATATCTGACATACTTGCAATCCACCACCTAGATCCATGCTTCCACTTGCAAATCCTTGACCTGTATAATATAATATAATATATATATATTCGGAAGTAAAAGCTTTGTTAAGATTAAGAAGAAAACGAGCCACCTTGACCACAAAACAGATGGCAGGCAGGGAGCAGAATAGAACGAAAATATCAGTGAATATAAGCCAAGCAAACCGCAGATAAAAACATGCATAGTTATATGTATATGAATGTAATGGTATACACACAGTTATATAGACGAATTAAATGCTTATAAGAAATCAGACAAGTATGGAAGTGGAGGTGAATTACCTGGTGGCCAAGGAGGCAGAGGAGATGGAAGCTTGAAGGGGGTATCAATTGGCAAGGCATTTTTCTTCTTGGAGACAGGACAATGGAGGGAATTAAGATAGTTATCCATTTCTGAATTCAAGAAAATTACGTGAAAAACAATGTTAAAGAAACATATGCATATACTTAGTATATATATATATATATATATAGAGAGAGAGAGAGAGAGAGAGAGAGAGAGCTCTTACATGGAAACAAAGATAGAAAGAATAAAGGAACGATGAGGGAGTCGTGCAAGGATAACCAAGAAAGGCTACAAAAATATTGCACGGTAATTAAACTTGTTTTGTACACCAATTTAGGCCTCCCAGTACAATTTGATTGTTTAGGAGAGTTTCTCACAAGCTTCATGGTAATCGATTTGTATTCCTATTGCATTGTAAGTTAAAACTTTCTTCTTCTGTAAGAGTAATTTCGATACACTTAAAAAAAAAAAAAACATTTTTGTAAGTAGACATCCATTTTGGAAAAGACCTCTTCAGACAAAATATAAGCAGTCATATTCTATTCCAAAGTGAGGATAATGAGAACAATTTTCAATTCCAAACGTATTAATCAAAAGTACAAAATGGATAATAGATGAAATCCTATTTGTATCAATGTGTATGCGTGCATATATAATATAAATCCTATAGTTAATTAGTAATTTTGAAGTGCATCTTTCTAAGGATCTGTTTGGTTGGTTTAGCTTGCAAGAATTGGTTTGCGGATTGAGAAAGGTGTGCTTGCGACTAGCCTGCCTAGTATTTGGGTTATGGACATAACTTCACAAACAAGTTACCTATCTTCCTATTTGAATAATAATTGTTCTAATTAACGTTAGCCAAAGCTGGTCTTACCCAAAAGTTGGTAGGAATGATTTTTAGTTTAGTTTTAAATTACCTTTATTGTGATTACTGTTATTATAATCATTAATATCATTATTATATCAAACAAAGAAAAGAAAGAGGCCAAAATGCCAACCCAACCCAACCCAAAAGTCCATTTCCACACAGTTCACAACAGATTTATAATATCAAACACTCAAGATTGACAATTGATCTTAAACAGTATTAGCAGCAATATAAAGAGCTGCTTGATTATCACAGAAAAAGAAGAGGTGGACTTGAATGATTGAGGAAAGCAAGGAACCAAATAGTTTCACCAGTATTGATCATATACTGATATTCACCCTCAATGGATTATCGTGATTGTTATTTGTTAGATTTCTAATAGACAAGAGGAGAGCCAAGGAAGAAAAGGAAAACTAAAGATGGAGCGCTTAGACATTGTGCGCAATTTGAATCGAAGCAATAAGCCCGGTCCTAATAGATCATTATCTTTTTGCTTGAAAACCTTAGCAAGATATGGCAAAGGATCAATCATTAAAATTGCATAACACGTTCCTCTTGATAATCTCTTCATTATGTTGAGAAATAATTTTTGTACAGGTTGTGTAAGGCAACTCAACCTTTACATCATTATGCTCAGATGGAAAATAGAAAATAACAAATAAGAATGGAGGTAAAAAAAGTTGACGGACGACGAGAGTTAGCAATTTCTTAAGTATAACATCCTCGGTCATTTTTTGTTGATCTTGTATGGTATTGAATGTCGAGGTTGCAGGTTGCTGGTTTTTGTCCAATGCAGGTTCCAGTTGTAGGTTGAGGATTTTGTGCTGCTGGTGTTCGACGTAAGGATTTCATTTATAATAAAAATCTATTTGAAATAAAGTTAGGAACAGAGAGGTGGTAGAATACATATAGAAAAACGACATATATGCGGTTTAAGACTGCTTTTTAAATTCTATATTTAGAGTTTGTTTTTTGTTAGAATTCGAATTATTTTTTTGAGTAGGACTCTAATTTAATTCTGTGTTTAAATACCACTTCAAATCAATCAATAAACGATAGTTCCTTCCTCCTAAAAATTTCTGCAGTTTAAGAGAAACAAGAAAACAGAGAACTCCGAATACACATACTCTGTTTTCTTGCCCTCTCTGTCTCTAAACTCTCTCTCTAAAATTACAGTAAAAAATTGTGATAGTTTGTTGATTAAAAATCTACAAGTGGTATTAGAGCTGTATGATCTAAAGGGATCTATAAGAAGAAATTAAAAAAAAAAACAAAATACAACATGGCAACAAACCTGACTGGCACACTGAATCCTCCTCTATTTACAGGAGAAAATTATCACGTATGGGCAATAAAGATGGAGACGTACCTGCGAGCCTACAGCCTATGGAAGGTCGTGGAAGACGATGCAGAACCAGCATCATTGAAAGATGATGCAACAATAAACCAACTAAAGAGGTATGAAGAAGACGTCTCTAAGAAACCTCGGGCTCTGTCTTGTTTGCATGCAGCAATATCAGATTCGGTCTTCTCCAGAATAATGAACTTGAGAAACCCAAAGCAAGTATGGGACAAGTTGAAGGAGGAGTTTGAAGGTGATGAAAGAATCAAGATGGTGAAAGTTCTGAATTTGAGAAAGCAATTTGAAACACTGAAGATGGCAGAGGCAGAAACCGTAAAGGAGTATGCCTCAAAATTACTTGATACAGTAAACAAGATCAGATTACTCGGAGAAGACTTCGAAGACAGAAGAGTAGTTGAAAAAATGTTGGTGAGTCTCCCTGCAAGATTCGAGGCAAAAATCTCAACAATTAAAGAAACGTACAATCTTAAAATTCTCTCGGTTGCAGAATTATTAGGCAAGCTACAAACATTGGAGCATAGGATAGCCTTGAGAGAAGCAAACTCCACCGAAGGAGCACTAGTAGCTACACAAAGCAGAAGCAAGAATCAAGGCAGAGGAAGAGGAGGAAGAAGAAATCAAGATGATCATCTCACACGATCAAGACAAAATTCAAACAAGCACAATGATAAGCAACAAAAGGGATTACCAAACTGCAGAATATGTGCTCGCAATTACCACATAGAACAAGACTACTGGTATAAAGGGAAGAACCCGATCAAGTATAATTACTGCAAGAAGGGGGGACATGTCGAAAATGTATGCCGATGGAAGAAAAAATATAAAGGAAACACAACTACTTCTTCTACTCAAAATCAGTATCAACAAGAAGTAAATTATACCGAAAAAACCGAAAGAGAAGATCAAATATTTATGGCACTCAGCGAGCAATCAGAGGAAGTTGACACTCACTGGATAATTGATAGTGGCTGTACAAGCCACATGTGCAAAAATGAAAGAATGTTTCTGATCTTAACAAGGATACAAAACTCAACATAATTCTAGGTGATGGAAAGGCATTAAGAGCAGAAGGAAAAGGAAGCATCGCAGTAACCACGAACCAAGGAAAAAGAGTAATACCTGACGTCCTGTATGTGCTTGGCCTGAGGCAAAATCTGTTAAGTGTGAGCCAAATAATCAGAAGGGGATACACCGTGGTCTTCAAGGAAAATTCATGCTCCATAAAAGATTCACGTGGATATAAACTTGCGAACATTCCAATGATCAACAGAAGCTTCACCTTGAAGCTGTAAGGAGCTGAAGAAAAACTAAGGTGCGCTACTCAAAACGACACCATTCTATGGCATCGAAGATTTGGACATGTGCATCTTGAAGCCCTCAAGAAGATGAACTCATTAAAATTGAGTTTAGATCTCCCTGAAATCATAAAAGAAAACTGGATCTACCAAATCTGCCAACTTGAGAAGATGCACAGACAACCCTTCCCTTCAAAGTCTTCCTGGAGAGCAAATACCAAGCTCGAATTGATCCACACAGATATCTGTGGTCCTATGAGCACAGAGTCACTAAGAAATAATAGGTATTTCATCATGTTTATTGACGATCACTCCAGAATGACAAGGATCTATTTCATAAAAACAAAGAATGAAGCTTTACAAAAATTCAAGGAGTTCAAAGTTGAAATAGAAGCAGAAAGTGGAATGAAACTGAAGTGTTTGAGGTCAGATAATGGTCTGGAGTTCACTTCAACGGAATTCAAGGATGTCTGTATTAAAGAAGGCATAAAACGACAGCTTACAGCCCCCTACTCTTCACAACAAAATGGAGTATCAGAAAGAAAGAACAGAACTGTAGTTAAGATGGCAAGAAGCTTACTCAAGGATAAACAGCTGCCTCTGCAATTTTGGTGTGAAGCCATTAACACTTCTGTATACCTGTTAAACCGACTTCCCTCTCGGGCTGTTGAGGGAAAGACCTCATATGAATGCTGGAGTGGAAGGAAGCCGGCTACAAGGCATCTACGGGTGTTTGGTTTCATCTGCTACTGTTATATAGCAGAAGAGAAAAGGAAGAAGCTGGATGACAAAGCAAAAATTTGTATCTTTTTGGGTCATAGAATAGAAACAAAAGGATACAGGGTCTTCAATCCAAAAACTAAAAAGGTTATGACCAGAAGGGATATGGTAATTGATGAAGCATCTCACTGGGATTGGAAAAATGAAAAGATAATCCCTGATGATATAAGTTCTACTTCAAAACAAGCTTAAGAAGAAAAATGAAGAAATGAATAATTAAGAGTAAGAAAAATCACCAAATAAAAGGACAAGAAGCTTATATGACATCTATGCTCAATGCAACATTGCTGTTACAGAGCCAACAACTTTTGAAGAAGCTGCTCAACATGAGATTTGGAGAAAAGCTATGGAAGAAGAATTGAACATGATAAAAAAAAATGCCACTTGGTTTCTGGTTCCCAAACCAAAAGGTAAAAATGCAATCGAAGTTAAATGGGTCTTCCGGCTCAAAATGAACCCAGACGGCTCAATCAATAAGTACAAAGTACGCCTGGTAGTGAAAGGTTATGCTCAATTGCTGGGAGTGGATTTTGGAGAGATATTTGCCCCAGTAGCAAGACATGAAACGATAAGGTTTCTGCTTGCTGTGGCAGCACAAAGAGGTTGGCATGTCTTGCACCTTGATGTAAAATTTGCCTTTTTAAACGGTGAATTGGAAGAGGATATATTTATCCAGCAACCGATAGGATTTGAAGTAGAAGAGAAGGCTGATTGTGTGTATAAATTACATAAAGCAATGTATGGTTTGAAGCAAGCTCCCAGAGCATGGTATGGCAAAATTAATGCATACCTGCTCTATTGTGGGTTTAAAAGAAGCAAGAACGAAGCAACCCTATATGTCAAACACCTAAAGGATGAAAAAATGGTCATCATATCACTGTATGTTGATGATATTTTCATCACTGGAAATGATGAACAAAGAATGGAGGAACTCAGAACACAACTAGAGTAGGAATTTAAGCTGTCAAGCCTTGGGAGAGCAACCTATTTTTTGGGAATAGAGATCGCCCAATCTGAGAAAGGGATCTTTATATCACAAAAAAAGTATGCGAGGGAATTGCTCAAAAAATTCAAGCTTGAAAATTGTAAAGCCGTATCTACCCCTCTCATACCACATATTAAACTGTCAAAAACTGAAGAAGAAGAAATGGTGAATGAGAAATAGTCCAGGAGTAAAATTGGCAGTTTACTCTACCTAACTGCCACTCGACCAGATCTAACTTATACAACCAATCTATTATCTCAGTTTATAAATTCACCAAGACAATCACACATGACAGCAGTTAAACATATCCTAAGATATGTAAGAGGAACCACTGATCTGGCAATCCATTTTCAAGCTCACACAAAAGGAGAGCTTCTAGGATACACGGACAGTGATTGGGCAGGATGTGTGGAGGATGCTACAAGCACATCGGGGTATGTTTTTTCACTTGGTTTTGGTGCGTTTTCATGGTCGTCAAAGAAGCAAGAAATTGTTGCACAGTCATCCGCCGATGCTGAATACATAGCAGCAGCAGGAGCAGTAAATCAAGCTCAATGGTTAAGAAAAATACTAAATGATTTATAGATGCTTTCCATTGAACCTACGGTCCTCTACATCGACAATAAATCAACAATCGCCATTGCAAAAAATCCGGTGTTGCATGGAAAAACTAAGCATATAAAGGTTAAATTCCACGCTATAAGGGAAGCAGAAAAGGAGAAAGAAGTAAGCCTAGTACACTGTGTAACAAAAGATCAAGCAGAAGACATTTTTACCAAATCCTTGCTGAAAGGCAAATTTGAAGAACTAAGAAAAATGTTGGGGATGAATAAAATCCTTAAGAAGGAGTGTTCGACGTAAAGATTTCATTTATAATAGAAATCTATTGGAAATAAAGCTCCGAATAGAGAGGTGGCAGAATACATATAAAAAACCGACATATATGCGGTTTAAGATTATTTTTAAATTCTGTGTTTAGAGTTTGTTTTTGGTTAGAATTCAAATTATGTTTTTTGAGTAGAACTCTAATTTAATTCTGTGTTTAAATACCACTTCAAATTAACCAACAAACGATAGTTCTTTTCTCCCAAAAATTTCTGCAGTTTAAGAGAAACAAGAAAATAGAGAACTCCAATTGCACATACTCTGTTTTCTTGCCCTCTCTCTCCCTAAACTCTCTCTCTAAAATTACAGCAAAAAATTGTGACAGTTTGTTGATTAAAAATCTACAGCTGGTGTTCTATTCTGTAGGATTATGTGATGTGGTGTTCTCTTGGTTGTTTATAGACAGCTGGTCACAACATTATTCTTGACATTCCCCTTCAAGCTTGGTAGTGAGAGAGGTCTTTCGAGCACTCCAAGTTTGCTTTTTGAATGACAGAATTGAGCACCAATTTGAGCTTTTGTTAAACAATCCGCAATTTGATCTTGAGAAGGACATACCTCACTTCAAGTTTTCTGTCAAGGACTTTATCCTGTATAAAATGAATGTCAACTTCTATGTGCTTGGTTCTTGCATGAAAAACTTGATTACTTGCTAGTTGACTTGCACTCATGTTATCACACAAAGTAATAGGAGTTGCTGAAAGAGAAATAGATAACTCTGCAAGTAGTGATTCTAACCATGAAATTTCACAGGAGACATGAGCTAAGAACCGGTATTCGGATTCAGCACTAGATCTTGCCATCACATGTTGCTTTTTAGAACTCCAGGAAATTAAACTTGAGCCAAAATACACATAAAAACCAGCTGTCGATCTCTTGTCATCCCTATTACATGCCCAGTCTGCATCTTAGAAACCTATAAGAGTCTAGCTGTAATAGAAAAATTGACAGAAAGGAGGCAGAGCAAAATGAATTTAAGAAATATTTTTATTGCCTACATATGTTTGCAGCTTACATAATATATATAGCCATCAGCAATGGCACCATAACAGAAGAAACAAAAATGAAACAGAATGCAGGGCACAGGGGCACCATAACAGAAGAAAACAAAAATGCAGGAAAACATACAGAGGTAGGAAAACATACAGAGGCAGGAAAACATAATGCAGGAAAACGTACCAGTGCTGGTACGTGGGCAACGGACAAAAGAAAGGAAAAAAAAGGAATAAAAACGGTTACAATTTAAATATATTAATTATTCTTAATGCTCCCCCTCAAGATGGAAGGTACAGATTTATTGTGCCCATCTTACTCAGTAAATTGGCAAATTGTGCAGGATGAATGGCCTTTGTCATTAAATCTGCCAGTTGATTTCGATTGGATATGTGCATCATCTTCACGGTACCATCTTGAATCTTCTCACGAACAAAATGACAATCAAGTTCAATGTGTTTTGTTCTTTCATGATACATTGGATTTGAAGCAATATGTAGAGCAGCTTGATTATCACAGTAAAGTAATGCAGGGCCTTGGTGTTGAACTTTTAAGTCACGCAACAGCTTCAGAGTCCAAATAATTTCGCAAGTAGTGTTGGCCATGGAGCGATATTCGGTTTCAGCAGATGACCGAGAAACGACTTGTTGTTTCTTTGATTTCCATGAGACTAATGAAGACCCAAGGAAAACAAAAAAACCAGTGAGGGATCTTTTAGTATCCGGACATGTCCCCCAATCAGCATCAGAAAATGCCTTAATCTGAATGGTAGATGATAAAGGAAAGAAAAGACCTTGTCCAGGGGTTCTCTAGATGTACTGGAGAATCCGTAAGGCGGCTTGGAGGTGACTGGTTCTAGGAGTAGCCAGAAATTGACTCAATCTATTGACAGAGTAGCATATGTCAGGGCGAGAGATGGTTAAATACAACAGTTTTCCAATTAGTCGTCGATAGCTGGTGATATCACTCAGGAGCTCGCCATCATCTTTAGACATTTTGATATTAGGATCCATAGGAATAGATGAGGGTTTACAACCAAGATATCCAGTCTCAGTTAAGAGATCCAATGCATATTTCCTTTGGCACAAAGTGATTCCTGTGTCATTTCTTGCAATTTCAAGTCCAAGAAAATATCGGAGAGTTCCCAAATCTTTCATTTTAAATTTTTGTTTGAGTGTACCTTTGAGTTCTTCGACAACCTGATCGTCATTACTGGCAATAACAATGTCATCGACATACACCAACAATGCTAAGAAGGTTTCACCTTGTTGTCTGACAAATAGGGAATGGTCACATTGTGACTGATAGAAGCCTTCTTGAAGTAATGTTCGTGAAAACTTATGAAACCACTGTCGGGAAGCTTGTTTCAACCCATAGATTGACTTGTGGAGGTGGCAAACAGGTTGATGTGGAAAAGTCTCCCCCTCTCGAGGAGAATAGCCTGGAGGAATAGTCATATAAACTTCTTCGTGAAGGTCACCATGTAGAAAGGCGTTGGTAACGTCCAATTGAGTCAGGTGCCAACCATGGATAGCAGCAAGTGAAAGCAAAATCTTGACAATAACCAATTTAGCAACAGGAGAAAAAGTGTCAAGAAAATCGATGCCAAATTGTTGTGTGTAGCCCTTAGCAACCAGACGGGCTTTGTATCTTTCTATGGTCCCATCAGCTTGATATTTAATTTTGTAAACCCACTTGCAGTCAATAGGTTTCTTCCCAGGAGGGAGGGAAACAATGGACTAAGTGTTATTATCCTCTAAGGCACGCAACTCCACATTCATAGCATTCATCCAAACATCGGATTGGTTAGCTTCATGAAAGTTGGTAGGCTCAGTGTGGGAGGAAATGGTGCAAATAAAGTTGTGATGTTGGGAGGTAAGTTTGGTATGAGTAAGGAACGAAAAATAGGATAGAGTGCACGGGTATCTGTATGGTAGCAGTGATAGTCAGACAAATAAGAGGGTGGTCGTGTTATACGTAGTGGGCGAGATGAGCGTGTTTGGGAGGATTCACGTTGTGAGCAAATAGTTGTATCAAGACAATATGAGGATTGTGTAGATATATGGACAGGAACCGGTAAAACACGATCGTGAAAGAAATCATTGTGAATGGGATCAGGTAATTAAGAGGAAAGAAATAGGAAGATATGTTCATGAAAAATGACGTTACGTGAGATAAAAATTTGGTTGCTCTTGATGTCGAGAAGTTTATATCCTTTGTAGCCCGAAGGATAACCGAGAAAGATACAAGCCTTGGAACGAGGTGAAAATTTGTGGCGATGACTATCAAGAGTTGAACAGTAACATAGACAACCAAAGGTACGCAAGTGATCATAGGAAGGTTTTTTTTTTTGAGTTAACAGTTCGAATGGAGTTTTATTTGATAACAAGAGGGACGGTGTACGGTTAATTAGGTAAACAGCGGTCAAGATGCAATCGCCCCAATACACAAGGGGAATATGGGATTGAAACAGCAAAGCACAAGCTACATTTAAAATGTGATGATGTTTACGTTCAACGACAGAGTTTTGTTGGGGAGTCTCAACACAAGAATGGTAAGAAACAATGCCCTTCGATTTGAAAAAGAATGAAAATTCAGTTCGCGCGCATTGTCGGATCGCACAGATTTAATGGAAATATTATATTGTGTAAGTATAAGAGTATAAAATTCGGGAGAATAGTAAGAATGTCGGACTTTTGACGAAGGAGATACACCCAAGTAGTTCTAGTGCAATCATCAACTATTGTGAGAAAATATTTGTATCCTTTGACAGTGGATGGAGAGAAGGGTCCTCAAATGTCAATGTGGATTAGATCAAATGGATTATCAGATAATCTATTGTTAGAAACGAAAGATAATTTACGTTATTTAGCTAAATGACAAATCTTACAATGAGAAATATTCGAAGTTTGTAAGGAGTCATTAATATACTGAAGTTTTACATTGGAAGGATGACCCAATCTAAAGTACCATAGACTACTTTTAGAGTGAGTGGAAACATGATGAACAGCAGAAAAAGGAAAACATCTGGTAGTTAAGTAGTAAAGGTTGCCAATGCGTCTACCCTTCCAAATCAACAAACCCCGAGTGCGGTCCTGAATGACACAAGAATGAAGAGAAAAATCAATTGTGCAGTTGTGGGTGGTGGTCAACATGCTGACACTGACAAGGTTAAAAGAAAAATGAGGAACAAAGAGAACATCATGTAGAGTTAGAGTGTCGGTGAGTGGTGTACTTCCAACTTGATTGACTATCATTAAATTATCATTTGGTAAAGTGACTGGAATGGGATGCACAGTTCTAAGGTTTGTGAAAAATGTGGGTGTACAACAAATATGATGTGTGGCTTCAGAGTCAATGATCCAGTATTCAGAGGTAAGTGTGTGTGTGTGAAGTTGGAAAGACAAAAGGGTGTGTAGGATATACCTGCCGCGTGAGGGTCAAGGGTGGTATGACTTGTGGAGAGAGATAGAGTGTCAGGCATGATGGCGGTGTTGGGTTGGTGGAGGCGTGCACTTAGGTGAGCAATAATGTTCTGAATTTGCGATGTGCTTAAGTTATCGACAGAAGCAGCGGGATGAGATCCCGATAAGCAGTTGTCGAGAGAGTCAGAAAAATTCTGCACTTGTCTTGTGGTCGGGTGAATGCCCGAGGAGGATGAAACTTCATGGGCCAAGGTGTGGTTGGCTGAAAAGAACCCGGGCTTGGATTGAGGGCCAGGCGGGTTGAAAAAATTGGTTCCATGAGTGGGCCGAGAGATAGCTGGTGGGTTACGGGCTTGGGCCCGCGATTGGGCAGACCCCTCATCAAAGACAGCTGGAGCATTGTGGGTCTGTTTTTGGGCCTGCATAGTTTCATCATTAAAACGTGTTTTGGGTTTGGGCTTGAGGCCCGGCAGGTATCCATGTAGGCGATAACATCTGTCCACAGTGTGGCCCACAAGCCCACAGTGTGAACAGATGGGTCTCCTTCTTCCTTGAGTTAGGGCAACAGAGGGTGCGGAACCGTGACCTGTTTCTGCATGTGAGTCGAGTCTGATTGCACGGTGTCGTTCCTCCTGCACCACCAGCGAGAAGACTTTCAAAATGGATGGAGAGCATTCCATCATCAAAATTTGGGCTCTAACAGTAGCATAGGAAAGATTTAATCCCATTAAGAAAGTCATTATAAACTCTTGTTCCTGATAATCGTTCCACGCCTTCATGTTTCCGCAGTGACAGCTTGGAGCTGGTTGGAAGGTTTTGAGTTCATCCCAGATTGTTTTCATTCGTGTGTAGTATGTGTTGATGCTGAGTGATCCTTGAGTAAGCTTGTTCATGCTCTGCTTCAATTGATAAATACGGGGTGCATTACTCTGCTGATAACGGAGCTGTAAATCGGTCCAGATGGATTGTGCACTTTCATGATATAACAAGCTGTCAGCTATCTCCTTAGTGACAGCATTCAGCAACCAAGAAACCACCATACTATTACAACGTAACCAAGCTGTGGCGTGGGGGTCGGTGCTGCTTGGTTGGTCATGGGTTCCGTCTATGAATCCCAACTTATTTTTAGCCGTTAGTGCTATCCTGATTGCTCTCTCCCATGTGTTGTAGTTGTTCCCATTGAGAAGATTGGATACCAAAACTAAACCGGGGTGGTCAGCACTGTGAAGGAAGAATGGATTTTGGAGGTCATCAGACTGATCTCTAGCCATTGGAGATCAAGTGTTTTGTAGCTCAACTACTGAGCAGAAAAAATGTTGGTTGAAGGTTTTATGGCTCTGATACCATAATAGAAAAATTGACAGAAAGGAGGCAGAGCAAAATGAACTTAAGAAATATTTTTATTGCCTACATATGTTTGCAGCTTACATAATATATATAGCCATCAGCAATGGCACCATAACAGAAGAAACAAAAATGAAACAGAATGCAGGGCACAGGGGCACCATAACAGAAGAAAACAAAAATGCAGAAAAACATACAGAAGCAGGAAAACATAATGCAGGAAAACGTACCAGTGCTGGTACGTGGGCAACGGACAAAAGAAAGAAAAAAAAAGGAATAAAAACGGTTACAATTTAAATATATTAATTATTCTTAATAAGCTGTTACATGGCTGTATATGAAGACCAAATTCTTTGGTACCCCTTCAGATATCTTAAAACTGTCTTGACTGCATTACTGTGCTTAGTTGTAGGCTGTTGCAAAAATTTACTTAGTTTATTGGTGATAAAGGCAATATCTGGCCCGGTGTGAGTTAAATATTGCAAGGAACCAATGATTTTTCTGTTTGATGTTGGGTTTTTGAGTGGTTCTCCTTCCTGAGTAGTTTGTGCAGCATTAAGAATAGCAGGTGTAGAGCATGGTTTAGAGTTTTCCCTATCTGCTCTCTTAAACAATTCTTCAATATACTTTGTTTGCATCAGATAAAATCCTGTATCATCCCTTGTTACCTCAATTCCGAGAAAAAGATCCAGTGAGCCTAAGTCCTTTAAGGCAAATAATTTGTCCAGTTCTTACACAAACCTTTTAAGTGAGGTAGGATTGTTACCTGTTAGGATCAAATCATCAACATATATAAGCACAAATATGATTTCACCATTGTTTTTCAAAATGAAGAGTGAAGAATCGCATTTTGAGTTCCTGAAGCCCCAATTTAGCAATGTTTTCCTGAGCTTCTCAAATCAGGCCCTAGGCGATTGTTTTAAGCCATATAAGGCTTTGTTAAGCTTGCAAACATAGTTGATATTTCTTTTTTCTTCAAACCCCTCAGGTTGCTGCATATAAGCTACCTCTTGTAGATCACCATTGAGAAAAGCATTATTTATATCAAGTTGTCTGACCACCCAATTTTCTGTTACAACAATAGTAAAGATAACTCTAATGGTCGAGGCTTTAACTACAGGATTGAAGGTCTCACCATAATCAATTCCTGCATTCTGATGGAACCCCTTTGCTACTAACCTTGCTTTGCATCTCTGGAAGCTGCAATCTATATTTTTCTTAACTCTGAATACCCATTTGCTGCCAACAATATTCATTGAAGAGGTGCATGGAACTAGAGACCAGGTGTTGTTTAGCTTTAATGCTTTCAATTCTTCTTCCATAGTTGATTTTCAGTGTTTAAAATTCAATGCCTCATTAATTGAGATAGGTTCAGTTGGCATTGGTTCTGAACACTTTGCAAGATATAGTTGAAAGTCTGAAGGAAACTGCTTAGGCTTGTGAATTTTAGCCTTAGCCCTTGTTGTCATTCTATGAGCATAACCTTCTTCCTGTTGTATTTCAATAGGTCGTTGATGCATTTTAGGCTCATTTGTTTCAGCTTCTATTGCTTGATCATCTACATAGCTTGGTACTTCACCAAAGCCAGATTGTTGGGGATCAAATCCTCTTTCAGCTGATAACCTCATTTCATAATTCTCAAGTTGTAATATTCTGGACTTAGCTTCCTGAACTTGCTCTACTGCAATAGAAACATTTTGAGAATTTGTATCAGATAAATAAGTGTTAGGTGCTAGATTTATTTCAGATATCTTAGTGGTAGAGATGAGCCAATAGGGTGTTGTAACCAAGGTTTGAATTTCTGGTGTTTTTGCGTTTAGAAAGTTGGTATGAAATGGGAAGTCTTTTTCATTGAAGACAACATTCCTTGAAATGTAAAATTTTTCAGTGGAATTAAGGCACTTATATCCTTTGTGAGAGCTACTGTAGCCAAGGAAAACACACTTTGTGGAGTGATATTGAAACTTTTGTGCCTGACAGAGTCTCAAGCAGGGAAAACAAGCACAACCAAAGATTTTTAGGGACTTACAGTTTAGTTTCTTATTCTGAAGTTTTTCCAGATGACACATGCTATCTAACACAGGTGTGGGAAGTCTATTAATTAAGAATATTGCTGTAAGGAAAGCCTCAGGCCAATATTTTAGAGGAACCTTAGATTGTGCTAATAAAGTGAGACCTGTTTCAACTACATATCTATGCTTTCTTTCAGCTCTTCCATTTTGAGGAGATGTATGAGGACAAGAATATTGAATTTTGATTCCATGCATTTGTAGGAAACTAGCAAGTCCTAAATACTCTCCTCCCATGTCTGACTGAATGCATTTGATTTTCTTATCAAACTGGTTCTCAACTAGTCTTTTGAAATTTTGGAAAACTCGTGCTATATTTGATTTCTGTTTTAAGGAAAATAACCAGGTAAACCTACTGTAATCATCTAAAAATAACACATAATATTTGAATCCACATGCTGAGACAGCAGGAGAAGGCCCCCATATATCTGTGTGAATTAGTTCAGGGGGTTGAGTAGAGTGAGATGATGATTTGCCAAGTTGACAGTCATCACAGAAAAACTCACTTTCATTGATAGAAGGTTTTTTATTACAGATTTCAAGAACCTTAACTAGAGTGCTAAAGGAGGGGTGTCCTAATCTCTTGTGCCACATTTTCATCTGCTTTACATTTTCAGGCTTATTTGACAGGTTAAAAACAAAGGCTTGGTGAGAGTGTTGTATGAGTTTTACTTTTGATTGCTGGACTGATTCAATCTGATACAATCCTTTCTTATGTTTCCCTTGCAGCAGAGTTTTGCCCGTTCCTTGTCCTTCACAAAACAACCAAAAAAGTTAAATTTAACATCAACATCATTTGAAGTGGTGAGTTTTGATACACTAATCAAATTTTTTTCAATGTCAGGAACATGTAGAGTTTCTTTGAGTATCAAGCATTTTGTTTTTTCTACAGGTAATTTAACTAATCCAATATGACAAATGTTAAGTTTCTCACCGTTCGCTGCAGTTAGAGTTTCTTTACCATGGTATTCTTGTTTGTTCTGTATGTTGTTAGCATCATTTGTAACATGGCTACTTGCATTACTGTTCATGTACCAGGCCGGATCTGGTAGGCTATCATTGGACGCTAAGAACACAGAGTGTTGGTGTTGATTCTTGTTATGTGAATCTGGTAATGCTCCCATATAATTCTTGTCAAACCTGTAAAAGTAAATTGCTGCAGCATGTCCAATTTTGCCACATACTTGACACAAAGGTCTATTATTTCCACCATGTTTATTGCCTCTTCCTCTAAAAGTTCTTACCCCTCTATAGTTGTTTCCAAATCTACCTCCAGAGTGGTATTGATTCTGGTTCTTGTTGCTGGGATTGTTACTCTTCACATAGTGAGCTGCTGGGTTGCCAAGATTGATTGTAGTTATGCCTACATTCAGTTGCTCAAGTCTCCTTTCGTAGTTCAAAAGTTTTGATTGTAGTTTGACCCAGCTAATATCATCTTTTTCTGCAATGTGGCATACCGGGGGGTTATACTCCTGTGAATCCAAACTAGTGAGAATTTAAGTGACTAAATCATCAAGAGAGACAGGATGACCAGCTAGTGCCAAGTTATTAGCACGACCTTTCATAGCTTTCAAATACTCTTCCATTTTCAAACTTTTTTTCTGCATTTTGGCAAACTCTCGTTTGTAGAACACCACATTGGGATCTTGTTTTTACACCACACAGCTCATTTACTGCATTCCATAGTTTTCTTGAAGTGTCATACCCCATTAGCTCAGAGGTTATAGTGGGTTCGATGGTGTTATATAACCAGCCTAAAATAATTTGGTCTTGAGCATACCAATCTTCATATTCTGGATTTGAGGTTATTTGCACAGTTTCTGAGTCTTGTACTGTCTTTTCATTAAATTCTGGTGGGCAGATCTTTGCTCCAGTGAGGTAGCCTTCTAGCTTGTTTCCTCTTATCATAGGCAACGTCATATTCTTCCATAAGAGAAAGTTATCATGGTTCAACTTAACCATGGAATAAAAACCAATTGGGTTTGCTGATATATTTAAGGTCTTGACTGCTGCTGCTCCTCCCGCGGTATTGTCTGCACAGGTTTTGTCTCCATCAATGGCAGAGCTTACATTATTGCTGCTGGACATGACTAGCTCTGATAGCAAGTAAAAAAATAAAAAGAAGATAGCTAGACAATTCTCAACTTACTTTTCTGAGATGAAATATTTTTAATTTACAAAACTTTGCAACCAATCAAGACTTCACAGGTGTTCCAATAAAGGAACTACAACTGTTAACAAAAAGAAAATTTTTTACAATAAATTTTTATTTGCTACAAGGCTGTGCAGGTTTTTGTCCTATGCAGGTTGCAGGTGCAGGTTGAGGATTTTGTGTTATTTCCTGGGCTGTTTCTTGTCCTATGAAGGTTGCATGTTGCAGGTTGAGGATTTTGTGGCGCTGGTGTTTTATTCTACAGGATTATGTGATGTGGTATTCTCTTGGTTGTTTCTTGACAGCTGGTTACAAAATTATTCTTGACATTCTACGTTGAAATAATTAATGCATTACATTTTAGTCTTAATAGTTTTAAATAATTAATGATAAATATAAGATTTTATTTCATTTTTAAAAAAAAATCATAATACATATAATACCAAAGTATCTACTAAACTATACAACAATATATAAAATTCTCCCTGAATTATGTTTTGGTTCATATTCTGAAACTCAAACATTTGCCTACAGTTGTATAAAAGCACCATAGAAATCAAACTCAAACAGCCACATTTGATCTCACCATACTTGTCATCTCTCAAACTAGTAAATGATGAGTATCCACGATAAGCTCCATCAACATACAAATTTTGTCTCCCACACAAATACATGACTAAGAAAGGAAACGTTTATGCTTTTTCTGAGGTAAAAAATGTCTACACTTGATAAGATCAACGGGGAGATCTAAAGCGAATTACCAAACGAAGCATTTTGCACGGTAAGACATTCTCAAAACATTGAAATTTACTTCAGGAAATTTTATCAAACGGGTCATAGACGCACTTTATAACTTACACATGAACCAAACTCGAGAGCTCTACCAACTGCAACAAATAAGAAATGAAAAACTTGTCATTGTTTCAACCTACCAACCAAATTTAATTGTCATTTAAATTTAATGGATGGATTGTTGAGATATCAATGCATATAGGATCTACAATTTAACCAGATGCATACTGCAGTCTTTCCTTTTTTTTTTTTTTTTGTTGTTATCCTACGTAGCACTAAAAGGACTTGGCAATTGGAAGGCTTGGAGACTATTCATATTGACAGCTTCATGCGTCTGCCAAGCACTAAACAACAATAAACACACACAGCTGCAAACAAGAAACAAGAAAATCAACTAAAGCCAACCACTTCCTCTAATTCTTGCACTCAATCACCATCCAACAACACCACAATTTTTTATAGTTTATGTTACCTATCTTGCACTGATCAGCTTCCCTCCAAATTCAATATAAAGTCATAACCCGATTTAGCTAGGGGAAGCTCGAGCCACTAGTTTATCATCTGACTCGCCATGAACTCCTTAAGAACAAAAATGCCAGCCATGGCCATGCTTATGCTCCTCCTCATACTTTCATCTTCTTCAGAAGCAGCTATTTCTTGTACTGTAGTCATCAAAGACCTCAGACCATGCTTGAACTATCTTGTGAAAGGCAGTGGCAAACCACCATCTGCTTGTTGTGTCGGGGCATCTGCACTTGCATCTGCAACAACAACATCTGCTGACAAGAAGGCTGCTTGTGAATGCATTAAGGCAGAAGCCAAGAAGGTAAACCTGAATGCCCAGCTAGCCAAAGATCTTCCTGCAAATTGTGGAATCACCTTATCTGTCTCTGTTTCACCCGATGTCGATTGCTCCAAGTACATATACTTATCTCTCCTTTTCTCTCTCTCAACAGTATCTCTATTCATCTTTCTCTACGTGCGATTTTCAGTCTCTTCTATGTTATCTCTTTGCTTTTGTCCTGTGATTTGGTGTCAACTCCCATATCAATTTGACCCTTTTCTTTCTGTCTTGTGTTTTTGCCAGGGTGGGTTGAAGTACAAACAGCAGCTACAAGATGGCATGAAATTCTTCAGATTCAAATCTACTTAAGTACAAGAGCTCTAGCTCCTAATAATAAAATGTGATTTTCTGTTTGTTTCTATGTATTCCTCTTCCCAATAAATTTTTTCAGTAATGTATTAGTTTTACAATCCTTCCATCAAATGAAGGCAGTAGCTAATTTACAAATATGTTACATGAATTGCAAGTTTGCCGTAAAAGACGAAGAAGAAACAAATGGGTATATATACACATCTCCAGACACCTATATTAAGAATGTAATCAAGCATATTGACATTTTATTGGACATCTATAAGAATGACAATTAAGAATACAGATAAAGTAATTAAGCTACAAATACTGATGCGGCTCCTTCTCTTCTGAACTTAACAAAGAAGCATAACACCTACCTGCCTACAACTCCTTAAACGGAACACGAGGGAACTTAAAATTTCCAAAATACAGTAGCAAAACAGTAGACTATCACACCTTACTAGCCTGAACTAACAGGGAAGCTGATTTATATTTGGAATGGAGAAAACAAGAAGAGAATCCTGGTGTTACCTAAGACAAAAACGAGACTACATTAATATATATATATATATATATGTATACATATATAGGGAGGTCTTTACAACTATATACGCAAATGGATGATGGTTTGTTTATGTATGCAAGAGGGAGCTAATCACGGGCAATTGGGGTTTCTACCAGGACCACCATAGTAGAAGTAGGTGCCCCAATTATCACTGTTACCAATCTGGACATCATAGCAGCTGGATTGCTCAGTGAAAGTGTCAATGCCTTTAGGAACCCTGAGGTTGTTGGATCCATCAACAATGAGAATGCTTTTGAAGTAACTGGCTTTGCCAAACCCTTCATGAGGAAAGTGTCCACTTCCCATTTGGGTGGAGGTGTGCTGCCCATCGGCTTCTGAGTTCACCACTTCTCCTCCCCATTCAATCATTGAAGCACTGTCCGATAAGTACGAGAAGAGAAAGCCTGGCCAGTACCCCAGCACATAGTCATTCCCAAACTGCATCCACCAGTTTCCCTCTTTTGGATCCTAACAGGGCAGGACAGATACGTAAATTATCACCCATTTAGAAACAAATAATTAATTTACGCAATTATCACCGATTTTAGAATTAATCAGTTTTTTCGTTCTTGTGGGTATATAGCCCAATTACAGAAAGAGATCCCTCAAAGTTGTTACCTTCCATAGGAGTATGGTGATATCATATTGGGCAGCATCGAATCTGGAAAGAGGGTAAATGCTTGCACCCAGTGCAATTTCATTATTGATTTGAATGAAGCCTGAGCAGAGGAGATTGTAGCAGCCTGTGGCTTGGTATGCATCGCCCTGTTGTATTTTTTCAGAATATAATTCATTCAATATCATGACAAGGAAATACTAAAAGTGAAACAGAGAGAGAATTAATGAAGCAGACGAAGGAGCTTACAGTCCAGTAAGTGAAAAGTCTAGTGTTGCTGTCACCATATAAATCTGGGCTAACCTGTTGTAACCAGATGGAGAGAGAAGCAAAATCATCATATAGGTGGAAACAAATGAGAAGTCTTTGAAAAGTAGTAGTAGGAGAGAGGAGAAATATTGGTGAAGTTGATATTAATACCTGCCATCCAGCTTCAATGCTATTAAGGTCTTCACCGAAAGAACCTCCCAGAATCCAGATTTGGGACAAGCTGAATTCGTTGGGCTGCTGGATTCTGGGTTCCCAGACGTTCATAGTGGCTTTAGCTCCGTAGTACTTATCTCTTTCCACATAAGCTATTGCGTGCTGAAGACTCCAAGTCAAGGAGAGGAAAAGAAGAAAGCAACATATCAATAAGACTAATTAACTAAAACAAGAAAAGCTCTCCCTCCACTAGCAGTGATAACAAAGGAACCAATAACAGTTGCATGGACAGTAGTAGCATATATAAATATAAATATATTTAGTACCTGATGGCCACTTTGACTGATGAAATCCGGATCTGCAGACTTTGGCTGAGGAATGGTTGGACGCTTCTTCCTACCAAAGTTTTGAAGAGAGCTTGCTCTCAGCAAGTCATCTTTTCTGGTTCTTCTGATGGGAACTGTGCCCTCTGGGCATCTCCCTTGAGAGTGCCACATCTGGGTAATGGGTCTTGACCTTTGCTTTGCGTTTGAGCCTGAGGAAACCTTGCTTCCACTAAAAAGACCTTCTGGATGAAATTCTGGTCTCATCTACATCACCATGAATCGACCCACAGTCCACTCTGTGGAGAAAGCTAAAATTATTAAAAGAAAGAAAAATGAAAAAAGAGAGTTTGTAGACCTGGATCGTGTGGTTTTTCATTAAAGGATGGTCGAAAGCTGGTTGGTGGGTGACATGGACGCAGTCAATTATATCTCCATCCGGGCTCTGTTTTACACAAAATTAAACATGGAGAATTATACGGTGAATAGAAAAAGGGGAAACCCAAAAGGACTCTCCGCATGTAATATTTGTAGGAGACACGAGAAAAGCAAAAAGTGCAGGTGAAGGTATAAATTTATTGAAACCTTGATGGATTTAATGGCAGGCTTGTTGAGGCGCTTCAAGTGCTTGCGAACATCCAGGTTTTGGGTAGAAGAGCGGCGAGTGGCCCCGTGAGCAGCAGCAGGAGTTTTCATGACCATGGATATTAGTATCAGCAGAAGCAGAAAGAAGAAGCCCAAGGAATGCGCCGCCATGATCAAGAGGAAAAGAAAAGTTGGGGAGGAGAGAAATGATAAGAGTATCTTTTGTGAATCACAGAGATAAAGTTTTGGTTTTTTTGGGAGAGAGGGGAGGTGGGGGTGGATGTGTGACAGTTGTACTCTGTGTGTTTGTCTCTGCTTATCGTGCGCACCCACAACAGCAACCTATTAAAACAGAGTCACGAAAAAATGAAGAGAGAGGAGGAGGAAGAGAGGGGCCTATCATCTTTGGCGGAAAAATCCAATCGAACTGCCGACGCACCTGTCCTCCATATCTATCTCAGAAGGAAAAAACAAAAGGGAAAAAAGCGTTACGTCGTAAAATGGGAATTGTAGAAGACATTAGATTTGACGCGGGTAATTTATATTGCTGGTGGCGAAACAGAAATGCTTTCAGTTTCAGAAAACTTGGGATTTCTATGGGGAGGTTGATTGACTGAATTTTTCCTTTGTTATTATTCTCCACGTGAACCCTTTTTCACCCACATTCTCTCTTTTCTTCAAACCTCACAGGTTACAACTGTTTTCTTCTTTTCCAAAAAAGTCAGACCCCACACCTCAACAAGCCGACAATCTTCCAAAATTTCACTCCTCTTCTCGAAATTTAGCAGTTGAACATGTAAACATCATCTTCAAATTCCATTCGTTGGCAAATAACGTCTGCTGAAGCAACGGAGCCAAGTCCGTATCAGAGTTTTGTAAACCCAGATTACACTCGGATAATCCCACTGGAACACAAGTAATCTAATTTTCTCCAAATGGAACAAGAAATAATTTGAAGAGAAACAAAATGTGATTCCAATAACTACTGTCTGCCCAACTCTCTCTACAAAGTCATCATGATCTTTAAGATTTTCTGCAAACTTGAGATTGTGCATGAACCAAAAAATGGTGGCAAAATTTTTGAAACGACTAAAATATGATTTTGAATTTTTTAACAAAATATTTTTTCCTTCTTCTTCTTCTTTTTGCTTTTTAACATATAGAAAATGGTAGTTAGCCAAACATGCAGATCAATTCAGGAAATAGGATAAAAGAAGTGTGTTAACTCGATAAAGGCGGCGCCGGGTAAGAAATTTAAATTTACAGAGTGATGAGTTGTTTAGAGAATCTGACAAACTTTTTAATCATTATCAAGGAGAAAATTAGATTGCCATCTTTGAATATATAAAATATACTTGGCTTTTTAAATTGATGTGCCAACCAATTTGATATTATATCATGGCACAATAATACCCGATTCATCAACCTATCATATTCTTCACCAGGAGCCCCACCATTCCCTAAAGTTTCCCCTTTTAAAAAAAAAAAACTAATAATGTCACAATTAATCTATCTCCACGCATCCCCCTGCTTTCTTCCAGTCAAAACCAATATCATTCATGCCTACATGATCGCTGAGCACTCGCAAAAACATCTATGTACAGACTGCTGGATGATGATTGACAGGACAGGAAGGGTTTAAGTACCTAACAATGTTTTCCCTTACACTTTTAACTCCACCAACAAGATGTGCTGGATAAACTTCTTAGTTTCTTTGGCCTAAATCTATAATTGATGTTCTACTGTTGTTATTATTCTTTCTATTCTCATTATTATCAGGGATGTTTATATTATTATTATTATGTTGAAAAATATAAAGAAAGAAAATAGGGAAAGGAAATAGCTGTGGGCTAAAAAAACCTTCAGCCCCTTAGGGAACCAATGCAGACCGAATGACCCAAACCACGCCTAAACCCTGTTTGGATCGTCTATCGCTTAAGAAGCAAGTAGCAGAGCCCAGCCAAGAGCCCTCAAACATTTCCAAATGACGTCGTTTTCTGTTTTTCCCTGAACCCCTTATCGGTGGAAGGCTGCATCTTTGGAAAGCAGAACAAAGATGAATCGAAGGAAACCTTGGTAATCGAAGAAAAGAAAGATGGTGAATGAAGAAACGGTGTGGGGTCGACGTTCTGGTGTATTTAATGAACCAAGTACGAGCAGCAGAGCGAGTAAAGCATCAGGAAGATGCTAGATCCGAGCGTGCCTTTCTGGAGTTGAACTATGGGCAAGGAAGAATCAAGTGGAGAAGAGAAAGGGTGCTGTGACGAGAGGCACTGAAGGGAGATGAGCTGCCAACTCTTGCGGCCGGCTAGAGGAGCAAAATCTGTAGCAACCCTTACAAAGCAAACCAAAGAGAAAAGCCTTTCCTGGTGCTTTGTTCCTTAACACGCTATAAAGCACCGATCTTTTCATCTTTTCTCTTCCTTCTTTGTCGTGCACCCCAAATAGTTGAGTTAAAAGAGAGGGAATTTTCTTGATTCATCATAAGGTAGGTCGACGTATATTTTAGATGTGACCTTTAAATACTTTTAACTTATGGGAAGGGGTAAAAATTGAAAATACTTCGAAATTTTATATGGTGTCTGAGCTCTAAAGCACCTTAATTATGAACCCTACATGAACAACAACTTAATTTCTGTTTCTTAATCATGTCAAAATGATGTTGTCTCTGTTGCGTTCTTTCCTTCCTCTTATGTTGTTAAGGATCTTGCTTCGGGAGTAGAAGTGGTGCGTGGCAAAACTCATGATGGCGTTCAGCTCTGGCCACTTGTGAAGCCACTAGCAAATAAGACCATTAAATCTTCACAAGCACCCCGGCACGCTCCTCTCAGCCTTCTCTCTGATTTTGTTCTCTGTAGCTTAGTTTCTGATAATGTAGTGCTTTTAGTTTCTCTGTTAAATACAGCAGCCATGAGAACAAAAATCATAAACTACCAGCGCTATCTCAACTATATCCTCATCTATCACTTTGCAGTTCATATTTTCTAGTGTTTGGGGACCTTCACCAGTCTCTTCCATTAACAATTTTCATTATGATGTCATTTTTCTTGATCAGTTCCCTCGGTACGGTTGGTCCTTTCCTCTCAAACACAAGTAAGATGTTTCTTCTATCCTCACTGTGTTAGGTCTCTGGCTCCAAGACTACCTTGTTAGTATGCCTCTACAGAGATGGTGGTGGTGATTTTTCGAGCTCTGGGACTATGTCTCCTTATCCTTCACATGCTTCACAACATATCAACATCTCTGAGAGGAAACAATAACATATCAAGAAAAGGTGAGATGGGGGCCCTTATTTGCCATTATGATGGGCTCCCAATTGTGCTCCGCAAGTTCTCTTTGTATAAGATGCTCAAGTCCTCCTACGCACATAACAAAGATGTAGGGAGAGAGTAAACTTTTACGTGGTATAGCCACCAGTAAGGACTTGCATTAAGGGGGTCTTGATGAGTTATGTGGTGTAATGGGTCCCATCTAGGGGGAAAACCAGCCTCAATTATGGTATCCTCGATCGAATCCCAGTTAAGATGGTGATATGCTTTCTCAAGATTAACTTTTATAGACATGCACCATTTTCATCATTTTTCGCCCCTCATTTAGTGAATTGCTTCTTGGGCAGTGATGATATTACCAATAATGTGATTCCTAGGGACAAAGCTAGCTTGATTGGATTAAACCAGTTTCCCAATCACTCCTTTGAAACGGTGGGCAAGCACTTTAGCTTGACTGGAGGTCATCCGAGCCGGGGGCTTTCAATGCTCATCCTTGATGGGTTTGTCCAAATTCACATCTCAATCTCAATGAGCTTAGGACTAATCAAATCTCTGGTCTTTACGTTGAGCAGCATTTATGGCTCGATCGCAGCCATGAGAAAGCTTGAGAGAGAGCTTTTTGTGTTTAATGAGTCACTTAAATGTTGCAAGTAAGTCCTTTTAAGTGGACTTGAGACTTCAAATATGAAAATGCCAACATTGTTTCTTGAGTAATATAAATATTCATCAATAAGAAAGTAACAAAGAAATCTATGAGATACTTAATATTAACGATTTACAATTTACTTTGATGTTATTCGTTCATAGTTAAGAGTTAATGAAAGAAAAAAAAAGTGAATAAGGAACATCAAGGAAAAAAAACTTCTTTTCTTGCAATCCAATAGTAAAGAGAGAAAAGTGATTTAGATATGAATAACTTTTAAAGGGTTTAAATCAAATGGTAGAAATTGTTAGAGATTCAACTCAGTGGTTTATATTCAGAGTAGAATGTCAAGTACACATAAGGATAAAGTAGGCCTCCTTGGCAAGCCTACTACTGTTTCTATTGTATAACTACTCTATTCTTGTGAGTTTTTTTTTTTCAATTCTTGTTTATTATTTTGTTTTTCTGCTAGAATCCCAGATCAACAAAGGGGCCAATGGTTTACTAGAACCACGTTGTAGTGTGGTTAATATTAAAGCCTTGTTGGTCCATTAAATAACACCAGCATATGTAGCCCAGCTTGTTACATCCAAGCTCTAAGTGGGCAATTACTCCTACCTAAAGATAAAAAGTTAGCTTCTTAACAAATAAACACCGAACATACCTTTCTCGGCCTTTTCCTTAGGAACAAATTACTCTTTTTTTTTTTAAAGAAAAAAAAAGGGAAAAGTGAAGAGTCGGCACAGAGTTGTAAAGGCAGGCAAAAGGAGGACCCGATACTCATGTGCCCCACAAGCCTCTATCGAGTGAACCGCCGAAATCCCTTCACCTGCTCCTGACGTCCCAATAGAAATTTGCTGGCACATCGTCCCCCTCCACAAAATAAATAAACAAAGAAAATCAGAGGGTTAAAAGCTAAATCACAATAAAAAATGCCTCCACCCACCTGGACTTGATGGGTTTGGCAAGTCGCTAGGTCCACTTCTACTTACATGATGACTTTTCACAGAATCTCCAAATTGTCCTCTCTTCTCTCTTCTTAACCCTCTTTCTCTAGTCTATGCTTATGCTTTTGGCCTGAGCGGTTTGGCTCAGTGCCACCATGCTCTTCCTTTCGTGCCTCAGGCTTTACGCAAAAAAAAAAATAATAATAATATATATGTATATATAATCTTCCAGATGACACTGCACTGCCAAAGGTAATCTCATTCAGCAACAAGATAAAATAATAGGCAGGGTACTGCAGTCCCTTGCTTTTGGCAGGAATAGTTCCAGGCTTGTTGTCCCTCGGCAGAGTTTGTTCATAAACAATCACATGGTTCAGTCATCATAATATACAACTCATAATAACTGGCCCATTTTGATATACTACTCCCATCTACCAAAGAAGCTAAAAGCTAACGACGATTCAAAAGCAGCAAACTTCTTCTTTTCTTCTTTTTTTTTTCGGACAACCACGAATCCACATGAAGCTACTAAAACCCACCCTGCTTGGTCATGCATGCCATTTCCATGGAAGAGAGACCCACAACACAATTACCTGGGGTCCACCATAACTTTCTCCACGGCCATAGGACCTTCCATTATCTATACGTATGGCTTAAGCAATACAGGTAAAAGTTTTATCAATCCCGGGAGCCAAGTCAGCATCCTATGTCAAAGGAGCAAAAGGTTGACACGGTGTGGGGGCGGGAGGTGAGGGGTAGCTGCTTTTGATTTCCTCTGCTTTTCCACATTCTTTTTCTGCTTTAAGGTTCTCCAAAATTTCTATTCTCTCTCTGCTTTCAGGTCACTCTTATTTCTCTCTGTTTTCCGAGAAACTCATGATCAGATAGCACTCAAGTTATGGTAAGCTTCTTCATGGTTTCTTTCTTCGGTTTTCTTCTTCCAAGATAATTGATGTACTGAAATTCATTGGCTGGATATTGATCTAGGGAACTTCTGTAAACATCATAGTTGGATCACATGTCTGGGCCGAGAATCCTGAGCTTGCGTGGGTTGATGGTGAAGTCAAAGAAATCAGTGGCACAGCGGCCACCCTGGTTACCACTGACGGCAAAACTGTAAACAATTATTGTCTCTCGTAGTATTGGATTCTGCATTCTTTCTTTTATCTTGGAACCCATAAAGCTTCACTGAAACATTTTTTACTTCATATAGCGATTCAATTTACATTTGCGTTATTGCCTGCCAGAACATTTTATTATGCTGCTTATAAAATTACCATCAACCAGACTAATGTGAAACTTTTGGATCTGAAGGATGAAGACTTCGGTTGCTAAGAAAAAGGCAGGAAAGCTACAAGCTTTACAATGGCTTGTGATTTCATGTTTAGAACAAATGAAGCTCATTTGTGGAACTCATTTAAAATTTTCCACATGTAAAGTTTATTACAACCAAGCTGTTTGGCATATTTCTGTTGGATGTTTGGTAAAGCATTAATTTGAAAAGTGAATGCTTCAAAGGAAAAGGGAAACGAGACGGTTCACTTTTGTCAATTTGGAGATATATGGAGTTCTGTAACATAAAGTTTTAAGCACTTATATGTTGATAGTTAATTTGTCATTCTAGAATTTGTGAACTAAGTCCAATGCATGCCTCAGATTTATATGCTGCCTCTATCAAGAGTTCATCAAGTTAGAAACACAGGCATATCTAAAAGATATTTCAATTATAACTCAACATGTTTTTTAACCTTAATTTCAGATAGTTGCCGATGTTTCCAGCATATACCCAAAAGACACAGAGGCACCAGCAGCAGGGGTTGATGATATGACCAAGTTAGCGTACCTTCATGAGCCTGGAGTCCTACATAATCTTGCTTGCCGGTTTGCGCTCAATGAGATATATGTAAGCCATATGGTTCCAACTTAAAAGTTCTACATATGGTAGTATTAGAATTATTTATTCTTTAAGCTAATAATGTAAGTCCTATAGTTAAATCTGATACCGAAAATTGAAGAATATAAATCTGATAAATAATCCTTGAAAAACCAGACATACACTGGGAATATTCTAATAGCGGTGAACCCTTTCCGAAGACTACCACACTTGTATGACATCCACATGATGGAACAGTATAAAGGAGCAGCTTTTGGGGAGCTAAGTCCACATCTATTTGCTATTGCAGACACTTGTTACAGGTAATAATCATTTACCATTAAATTACTAGATATGAAACTTGCATAGCTAACAATTGAAAGTAAAAGAATAAGAATTAAATTGAACCAAGCGGATTAAAAAAGTATATACTTAATCTGTAATAGAACAGAGTTAACCCAAGATTCCCTACCAGGGCAATGATAAATGAACAGGGGAGCCAGTCCATTTTGGTAAGTGGAGAAAGTGGTGCTGGTAAAACAGAGACAACTAAAATGCTCATGAGATATCTTGCGTTCATGGGGGGCAGATCAGGTACAGAAGGACGAACAGTAGAACAGCAGGTCCTTGAGGTGAGCTCTGTCTCCCCTAGATTTTGCAGATTAAATTATTCAATTTTGATTCAGTGAAGATCCATGTTTCCATGTCTTCAGTCGAACCCTGTCCTGGAAGCATTTGGGAATGCAAAAACTGTGAAAAATAACAATTCAAGGTGAAAAATAGCAATTCAGATTTTCTTTTTTTATTATTTGGTTTAAAGAATTTATTCTTCATTCCAAGTTGAACTATTTGGATGAAACAGTCGGTTTGGGAAATTTGTTGAGATCCAATTTGATAAGCATGGGAAGATCTCTGGAGCTGCAGTGCGCACTTATCTTCTTGAAAGGTCACGGGTTTGCCAAATTTCTGATCCGGAGAGAAATTACCACTGCTTCTACATGCTTTGCGCAGCACCACCAGAGGTCACTCTTGTTTATAATTGTCCCAAGAAGCAGCAAGTCACTCAAACACTGGCTATAAGACCATAATGGATAAAATGTTTGGTTTCAGGATGTCAAGAAATTCAAATTAGGGGACCCAAGAACATTTCATTATCTAAATCAATCAAACTGCTATGAAGTCTCAAATGTAGATGATGCAAGAGAGTATCTGGAAACCAGAAATGCTATGGACATTGTAGGGATCGGCCAAGAAGAGCAGGTAACCTGAATGTTAATTTCAAAAGACTAAATACCAGATGAACTGACAAGTGCTGCTCATCATTAAAAACTAATAGGGATAAGTGCTGTTTGTGTAGGATGCTATATTCAGTGTGGTAGCTGCAATTCTCCATCTTGGAAACGTTGATTTCATTAAAGATAAAGAAGCGGATTCCTCAAAGCTTAAAGATGATAAATCGCACTACCATCTTCAAACGGCAGCAGAGCTCCTAATGTTAGAGCTCTTTTCCAATTTGAGCCTAAAATTGGGACTTCCTCACTGGTCTGATGTTAAGCTGATATTGCCTCTCAATTTACTTTTAATTCAGGTGTAATGAGAAGGCACTGGAGGATTCACTCTGCAAGCGAGTCATAGTGACTCCAGATGGTAACATTACAAAGCCACTTGATCCAGATTTAGCAGCCCTTAGTCGCGATGCATTAGCCAAGACGGTGTACTCTAGGCTGTTTGATTGGTATATACATATATAAACTCCACGTTTTGGTTTTTATGAAGCTTGTTGTTCTCTCTTAAGATTTGGAGCATTTTCCAATAGTTTGACCTCAGATAATTTAACTATACCTCTATAGACTGATTACAGAGAAAATGGATATCTGGCAGGATTGTTGATAAGATAAATAGCTCAATTGGTCAAGATCCAAATGCCACAAGCTTGATTGGGGTCCTTGATATTTATGGGTTTGAAACTTTTAAGATTAATAGGTAGATACTTTGACGAGCAGAGAACTAGTTGGCATTTAAAGTGAAAGCCTAATAATACAGTTCTTTTTTTTCTTTTTAATAGCTTTGAGCAGCTATGCATCAATCTAACAAATGAGAAGTTGCAGCAGCATTTTAACCAGGTAAGGACTAAAGGTTATAGTTTGCTTCTTTTGTTCCAATCTAGTTGTTTACATATAAGCACTTCTGTGCAGCATGTATTTAAAATGGAACAAGAAGAGTATACAAGGGAGGAAATCAACTGGAGCTATGTCGAATTTGTTGATAATCAGGACGTTTTAGATCTTATTGAGAAGGTATCAGCTCCTGAAACAACCATTGGAAGTCCAAGTTCTATACTATTATAATGTATGATGAGAAGAATGATAACATTTCCATATGCAGAAACCTGGGGGTATAATTGCTCTGCTTGATGAAGCCTGGTATGGTTTTTCTTACTTTAAACATCATGAACATCTTATCCCAAAAACAAGAAAGAGCATTTAGCTACAGTGTGGCCGATTCTAGATAAAAGGAATTAAAAGCAATTACACACTTTCTTTTTTTCCAAAAAGAAGAAAGAAAAAAACAAGACAAAATGACAGAAGTGAAGTAAAAGAATGAGGAAAACCTCTAGATAAAAGGACTTCACTTCTCTTGCAGCATGTTCCCTAGGTCAACCCATGAGACATTTGCACAAAAGATGTATCATACATATAAAGGACACAAACGCTTCAGCAAGCCAAAATTAGCGCGAACAGACTTCACAATCAACCACTATGCAGGAGATGTAAGCAAAATTGTACTTCTTGAAGATCCTGGTTGAGGAGATGCACTTGTTGGTCTCAAATTTAGTTGTTTCACAACAGGTTATATATCAAGCAGATCAATTTCTTGATAAGAACAAGGATTATGTTGTAGCAGAACATCAAGCTCTATTAGATGCCTCTAAGTGTCCTTTTATTGCTAATTTGTTTCCACCACTCCCTGAGGAGACATCAAAGCAATCCAAGTTCTCTTCCATTGGTACTCGCTTCAAGGTAGATGTATTTCCTTACCCTAGATGCATTTTATTAGATTCAGAGGATAAAAGAACCTGGACTTATTGCTGAATCTTATTCAAAATCCAGCAACAATTACAAGCTTTAATGGAGACATTGAACACAACAGAACCTCATTACATTAGATGTGTAAAGCCAAATACAGTTCTGAAGCCTGGAATCTTTGAGAACTTCAACGTTTTAAATCAATTAAGATGTGGGGTAAGTCTTCCACTGTCTCTTTGGATTGCCTTCCCCTTTCTCTATCAATAATATTCCAACTATAATGCACGGCAGGGTGTGCTAGAAGCAATTAGGATCAGTTGTGCTGGGTATCCAACAAAGAGAACATTTGATGAGTTCCTTGATCGTTTTGGAATGCTAGCACCTGATGTCCTGGACGGGTATTACTTCTAACAAAATAAAACTGTCCTTTACCTTTATGTTTCATTGTTTGTTTGATAAGATGATTACGAATCCAATGTATTAAGGGGGGGATCTTCTCATCCTAAGAAGATTCCTTAACTAACAGTTACAGGCTATAAGCAACTGGAAAATGTATATATGAAGAGCATATAACATCATCACACCTGTACCCTCATGGGTGACTTAAAGAATAACAAGAAAGGTTTTCTTGGCAGATCTGATGAAAAATCAGCATGTGTTGCAATCTGTGACAGAATGCATTTAAAAGGCTATCAGGTATGTTTAGACATAACTCTAGCTAGCATTTAACATATAATAAGAAAAATGGCCTACTTACAGGAGAACATCCCACAAAAACATTCAATATCAAAATGTAAGCTTTCATCTTAAATGCTCTTTTCCAGATTGGGAAAACAAAGGTGTTTCTTAGGGCTGGACAGATGGCTGAGCTGGATGCACGAAGAGCTGAAGTTTTGGCCAATGCTGCAAAACTCATTCAGAGGCAAATCCAAACATATATTTCTAGAAAGGAGTTCATTGCCCTGAGAAGAGCTACAATTCATACACAAAAAATTTGGCGAGGTTATGCTCTTTTTGCTAAACTGATTCAATATGGTATCATAACACAAAAGACCTGAAAAAAGAACTTGTCAATCCCACAACCTGGAGTAGCCAGTCCACCTTCAGTGAATTGCAGTTTGGGGTGTCAGCAGGTGACGCAGTCAATGACCTGTCCTTCCAAGGACATAGCAACCAGTACTATTTTATTTAAGTTCCAATAGTTCTTGTTTTTCTGTTTTTTTCTCTCTTTCTTCCTTCCCCATTTTCCCAGTTGAGTAATTCCTAATATGTTTTAGAATAAGAATCTGTTAGGTTCTGTTTCTATTTTTCCCTTTTTTATAGCTGTAGCAGGTTCTACCTGATATGTGGAACAAATCCTAGCTCTAAATAGGCACGACGAACTATTGCTCTGTTTTTTTCCTTGTACTTTTTAGTGAGACCAAGTGAATTGAACATTTGATTATGTATTATCTCTTCCTTGTACAGGACAACTTGCACGTAACTTGTATGAACACATGAGAAGGGAGGCTGCTTCCATTCGTATACAGAAGAATGTTCGAGCTTACAAAGAAAGAAAATTATATAAAAACTTAAAGGTCTCAGCAATAGTTATCCAAACTGGTTTAAGAGCAATAGCAGCCCAGAATGAATTCAGATACAAAAAAAGAACGAAGGCTGCAACCATAGTCCAGGTATAAGATATATTATTAAAACTACGTTATCACAGTGATAGTTCATATTGAAGGACAAGTTAATATCCGGAATGTGTTGCTCTTAAAAAAATGTGATTAGTGTTGCTTCTAGGAGCATACTTCTCTTGTACAATTAAAGATTCATTACAATAGACTATGCCACAAATAGTTTTTAAAAAAGCTGCTGCTTCAAACTGGACTCCACTACAGGTCATGTGAGTCCAATAAGTAAGCAATTTGTGGATGCTAAAACCAACGAGTGCCAACTCCTTCTACTTCATGTACAGCATTTGCCATCCAATCCGACTCATAATATGGAATGAAGGGTTGAAATGGAAAAAATAGGGGGCTACTTTCTTTATTTTAGTCCGTGAGGCATGAGCAAATGCATCTGCTAATACTCACTTATTGAAATCTTTCCAACAAACTTGATTGGTCAATTTTCAATTTCTCTTTCAGACTCAATGGCGAAGACACCAAGATGTGCTGGCCTATAAACAGCAGAAGAAAGCAACGCTTGTTTTACAGTGTCTCTGGAGAGCAAGAATAGCTAGAAAAGAACTTAGAAAGCTAAGGATGGTCAGTTTTTTACTTTTTTAGACAAGCATTTACTTCTCTTCACATTTCTTTCATATCAATCATTATGTGCAGCATGTTAACTAAAATGCTAACGAAGTGAAATGATAAAACAATTATGATGCAGGCAGCAAGAGAAACTGGGGCACTCAAGGAAGCAAAGGACAAGTTAGAGAAGCGTGTTGAGGAACTAACATGGCGATTGGAATTTGAGAAGCATTTGAGGGTAATACTCAATTAACTTTCATGATAAATATTAAAACGTGGCCACAAGGTCCAGGAAGCAGGAATCCAGAAGTGCTGTTCATGTTGATTTGTGCCTCAAATTCCAAGATTGAATCAACCTTAACTTTGACCAATCAAGAAACTAGTTGAATTTTTTCAAAACTTGATTTCTAGCTCGCCAAAATGGTAACTTGTGGTTCACCAGAAAAAATAAATGTTTTGTAGATTGATCTTGAAGGAACAAAAGAGCAAGAAATTGCAAGCCTACAAAATGCTTTGAATGAAATGCAAGGGAAACTAGATGAAGCCCGTGCTGCATTAATTCGGGAAAAAGAAGCAACAAAGATTGCAATCGAACAAGCTCCACCTCTCATCAAGGAGATTCTAGTTGTGGACAACACCAAGCTGGAGTTACTGAAAAGTCAAAATGAGGAACTGGAGGTAATATCTAAAGATGCAGACAATTTATTCTCTAAATTGTTCATAATAATGTTACCTGGTGAAGAAAACACATTAAAGATTAATAAATTATAAATATACTAGGTATTTCATGGGCCAAATGAAATTAAACTTTCTTCCAAGTTTTACAAAAATATAATCATGGTGATCATATCCAAGATATTAGGAAGAAATCAGCCAACTTGTTCCTATTTATTTGTACTTAGATTTTAGCTTAAAATCTTGATGATCTTGTCCTAGATTTTTGGAAGAAGTCTGCCTACTCTTCCCTATTTGTCAATTCAAATTTCAGCATGAAGGAAGATAATAATTATTGAAAAAAAAGTGTTTGGAGTCCTTTAACTCTAGAAATTGCTGGGTTCTCTCTTAAGAGGCCCAATCCCTAGTTATTCTATCTCATTCCATCACCTCAGCTGAAGTCCGGGATCATACCAAAAGATCAGGTCTCGTGAAAATAAGATAGTGTAGGCCATCGGCAAGACTTCTATACAATGTATGAACTGTAATCGATGGGTGTCAAGTCTTCTAAACATGAGATCTAAGATTGAAGAAGGAAGATAGGAACAGAGGGGGATTGAGAAGAACTAGTATCAAGATAACTGAGAAATAGAGAGAAATTAGAGAAAATTCATAGTAGTCAGTGGCTATTTTTTTGGTGATATTTCATAAACAATACGAATAAATTTATACATCGCTACTCTGCTTATTTCTACCTAATTCATCCCAAACCAACCAAAAGAATGAAATAACAGTTCCATAGCCGAATTAAATATCGAGGAAGAAACTAGCAAAACTAACAATCTTACTAATCAAAGCAGTTAGTCAGCTCATTAAATGATTATCAAAATTAAGAAAACTGAAACTTCGACCAGTCAATTCTAGAGGTCTTTTTCCTTTAAGTTCCTGCAGTAGCTTCCTTCTCCTCAATCAGTACAACAGCTTTGGACTTAATATTTCACTTTGTTTCAATGAAATCCTTGTTCTCAAGAATAAATTCTGAGAATTGAGCTTTCATGTGTAGCAAATCCTCCCAGGTAGTTTCTTTTGAACTTGGATTCACTCATTGGACTAAAATCTAAACCATGGGCCTGTTCTGCAGGTGTATAGTTCTTCTTTGCAGAATAGCTAGTGGTGTTCAATCTTAAGTTCCAGTTGTTTTCGCCACCTTTGGTAGCTCAACACAGTGCACCTTGTTAACTTATATGCCAAAGAACAAAATGGAGCTCCCCTTTTGTTCTTTGGCATCAGCAAATTGCTTAGCTTAATTTTTCGCCTCCATCAAATTTTAGTAGGGCAGAATTAGAAGAGAATAATTGAAAAAAAATTTACTTTAATTCTAGAGATTGAAAAAAGTAGTCGGTGATAATTAATCCACAATGAGTATAGTCAAGAACCCAGTTCATTATGATCGAAATAAGTATATGAAGATTGATAGACACTTCATTAAAAAGAAAATAGAGTCAAGAGCATTATGTGACACATTCAATCTTACCATCAAACTGCGGGTATTTTCATTGAGGCGTTACCTAGGAAGACTTTTGAAGAATTGAGTTCCAAGCTTGGTTTGCTCAACATCTTCAAAATAGCTTGAAAAAGAGTGTAGGAATCTGACTTCTTCTAGAAATCCAATTCCTATACAGATTGCCATCTTTAGGAAAATCTCCTTATAAAGCAAAATCATAGTTGACTTCTATAACAAGAAGAGTTTTTCTTTTTATAAGACTGATTTGTAATTAGTTTCCTATTAAAATTCTCTCTGATCTTCTTTTATATATATATTCAGATATTGTAAATTAAATATCATAAATAAAAATTCAATAAACAGAAAATTTAGTTACAAAATTTCCGCCTCAAGATGTCTTTTGACAACCTGTTTTGATACTAAGTTGTTACAGGCTAGTGTCTTGTCACAAGTCATTGAACCACAAAGTCTTGCAACAAGCAAGAAGCTTTTTTGTTAGATATCTTGCCTTCTCTACCTGCAGTGGTGATTTAGGGCTCATTAGGGGAGAGCTGAAGAGCTATTAAAAATAATCTAATTTAGTTATAGTTGTTCAGATTCTTTAAAGGATAGCATTCTGATCATCTCCTAGTCAAATTACTTGCCCATCCAAAAAGATACCTAACGAAAACCAAACCCTAATCTTGTTATAGACTAATATTGTTATATGACCTGGTAGTAGTAGTATTTCGCCTTTCCTTTGTCCGCCAGGGGAAGAAGAAGTAGAGTTATCTTATGCATGTTTATCATTTATCATATGTATTTCTTGTCTTCTATATTGTGTACTGTCTTTAATCTAAGACTAACAAGTATATTGTTATATGACATGTTTATCGTTTATCATATTGAATTGGTCTTAAGTAGTTATATTAGGGAAAAGAACAGCTGAAGTTTGAGGAAGGTGTTCTTCTCTCTACTAAATTCATTCAGCATAAACGAAGAAATAGCAGTTTATTCTAGAAATATTACAATTTTATTACTTAAGAGATCATTTGGTTCTCTCTTTAATTGAATGCATACTCTGTGCGTGTGCGTGAACAAAATAAGTAAAGGTAGAAGATAAAGAAAATATTCATCTGCAGTAGCAGAAAAATTAGTATTCTAGAAGGAGAAGTTATTCAGGTGAAGAAAGTTTTTCTCCTGCCATGGTTCCCACATTTGTAGACTGTAGGCTCTTCACTGAACTGATTGGAGTTATCGGAAATGACTAACATGCTAACTTCCTTTTTCACATGGTACCAGAAGAAGTTCAAAACTTTCCAGTAGTATCACATAAGGCACAGAATTAAAATACAATATAAAATAGTAAGTTCGGTCATTTCCTATTGTCAATTGTGTGATCAGATGTATATCTCATTGCTGCATGTGTGTAAGCAATAGTAGCACTAAGAATGAGTTATGGATCAAAGTTAAGAAGTAATCAAAAGTGTGGGCATGTATGTGGTGGTTCTTTCAAATTGTGTTTTGTAGCTTTCGACAGACCATAGATGGGAAGGCGTAGATTAGGTTTAAAAAAATAAAAAAAGCAACAGTTCTGATATAGCTTTTGGATCTGAAGGGTGTGATAGAAGAGTTAAAAAGGAAAATTGAGGATTTTGAAGCACACCATTCTGAAGTCGAGAAAGAAAGCAAAGCAAGAGTTAAAGAGGCAGAAGAAGCACAACAAAAGGTAGTGCAACTACAAGACAGAGTTGAAAGGTAACCAACTAAATAAGAATCAATATTGACTGAACTCTTCTGTCCGTGATTTGAAGTGAGTCAATAATTTATTACTGACCTTCAGATTAGAATTGAACCTGTCAAACCTTGAGTCTGAGAATCAGGTTCTACGGCAGCAGGCTCTGGATACACCACCAAGTGAGGACCACTCCGAAGAGTTAAGCATGTAAGAAACTACATATGATATTACCTTTTTCTTTATAAAACTTACACTTGTATTACTAGGAAGCAGTTTATCATAAACCTGATGCAGGAAAGTTAGTTTATGACTTGCAAAGTGATCTTCTGTAAGGAAGCCTGAAATGGATACTGCATTTGCTAAAAGACTATTTATTTTGACCAGCCTCAATATTAAGATAGCAAATCTGGAAATGGAGAATGAAATACTCCGCAACAAGGTGGCCGCTGCTGAGAAGATGGCACCCCCTGAAAAGATACTGCCACCAGCAAAGGTTCAGTACTTTCTAGCATGTTGCAAGTTATTTTCTGGTCAAGTAAATAGGTTGTTTATTATTTGTTTCCTGTGAGCGGTGCAGAGTTTTGAGAATGTACATCCAATGGGTGGAGAGCTCAAACCAACAAAAGTAGCATGAACTTTCTTAGTTATATTTTCCTCCATAATAGACCTCATGTAATATGGTATATGTGTTATATCTAAATCCCGAATGAACTATTTTTTCAGGAGTCAGAACATATTGTCTCCATCGTACCAAAGCACAGGTCCCTAACAGACAGACGGCAGGTTTGGAGCTAAAAAAACCTATCTATTGGGGGATGGACAATGACTGAAACTTTCTAGATAAATTCTTTTTTTTTCGTTTAGAAATACAATTTTCTCATATTTTTCACCATATCAGCTGGAAAATCATGATGTATTGATAAAATGCCTCATGGAAGAGAAACGATTCGACAAGAACAAGTCAGTTGCTGCCTGTATTGTGTACAAAGCACTACTTCATTGGAGATCCTTCGAAGCAGAAAAGACAAATATATTTGATAGGATTATCCACACAATACGATCCTCAGTAGAGGTAGTCCAACAATTTGATTACATTAATATATCAAAGGCCTCCAATGGACTGAATTTGACATTCAAATTTTCTGAATTTTTCCTGCAAGAGCCAAGACAAAATCTGTGATCTGGCATACTGGCTCTCAGCAACTTCTACCCTTCTGTTCTTCCTGCAAAGCAAACTCAAGGGTAGCAATTCAAGTAACGCAGCTAAATATCGTAACCAAGCCTCTTCAGCAAGCTTGTTTGGCAGAAAGCCACAAGTAAGTTTTAAGAAGTGAACTTTTAGTACATCAAGTCAATGAGAAAAACAGTAACTCTTAAATATATAACGTCAGGGGTTCTGTTCATCTTCGATTGTCATGGGAATGTCAAGTGGATACAGTGGAATGGCGGGAAAAGCAAATGAGCTACCAAAGGTGGAAGCTAAATATCCAGCCCTACTATTTAAGCAACATCTAACTGCATATGTAGAGAAAATATATGGAATGATCCGTGACAGTTTAAAGAAAGAGATCAGTCCACTCCTAAATCTGTGCATTCAGGTAAAAATTTCAGTTATAAATTAGTTATAACATGACAAAAAAAACATATCTTTTATTCATGGCTATTTTCTTTATATAATCAAGCACAGACACCAAGATCAGCCAGAGCAAGAACGATGAGAGGATCATCTAAGTATATTCACTCAACCATAATTGCAAAACAACAAGCATCAAATATTCACTGGCAAAGCATCATTAATAAGTTCGATAATTTTTTGGGCATTATGTCCGAGAACTATGTAAGATTATGGATGTTCACCCTACCTTTCTGGAGTTCTACTTTCATGGTTAAGGTTACTCTGTTTGCCACTAAATATTGATGATCTTCAGGTCCCATCTGTGATCAAAAGAAAAATCTTTTGTCAGGTGTTCTCATACATAAATGTTCAGCTCTTTAATAGGTAAAGCAGTATAAAGTCCAGTCACAACAAGAAACATCTTATACTTAAACTAGATGTGTTTTAGTCCTGCAAGAACTCACTACTAGAATTAAAACTTCACGTTTGGTCTGGCAGCTTATTGCTTCGACGTGAGTGCTGCTCATTCAGCAATGGAGAATATTTGAAGGCAGGTTTGCATGAATTTGGACAGTGGTGTTTAAACGCGACAAACCAGGTAAGCTATTATGACCCTCAACGGTGCGAAGACTGGAAAGAGCAGAAAAGATATTGTTGTAACACTGTTACATTCATTTACAGTTAGCTGGGTCACCATGGGAAGAGCTCCAGCATATAAGCCAAGCTGTAGGATTTCTGGTATGCTTTTCTCAACCCAAATTGCTCATGGAACCAATAAGTTTAATGCAAATGATTCAGTAGCATGCATCGTTTTCTGGCTTATGCAGGTTTTGCATCAAAAAGCTCAGAAGTCATTTGATGAAATTATCAAAGAATTGTGCCCGGTAAACATGATAACAGTTGGGATCTTTTATGTTTGGCAGTAGCTATTTGTATCTGATTTATCATTTGAATTAGGCCAATAATTAACTAAGTCAAACGTAACTGTTTTGTTTGTTTCTTAGATATTGAGCATTCCTCAAATATATCGGATAGGAACTATGTTTTGGGATGACAAATACGGGAGCCAAGGTCTATCCCTAGATGTAAGTGCTTTATTATATCCATCTCTAGTGAGCTACTACTATGTTGCTGCATTTTTTAATGGCTGGCTAGGAAGATTCTTGAAATGCAAGTAGCATATTATTCAAAGAATGTGTCACTAATTATTTGAGCATGCGGCTTTCTTTACTGTCTATCATCAGGTGATCGGGAAGATGAGAATGCTGATGGCAGAAGATTCGACAAGTATCCCCAATACTTCCTTCTTGCTTGATGTTGATTCAAGGTAATGAATAACTATATTTGATTTTTTAAAATTTGTTATTATAAATTAATGGGATTGGGATGGAAATTTTTCACTTTCCAGCATACCTTTCACGGTGGAAGAAATCATATCTGAATACTCGTATGACATCAGCCTCTATGATGTGGAGCCAACACCACTCCTGCATCAGAAATCAGACTTTCATTTCCTCTTTCAGTCCATGGAATGATAGTTGAAGATTTCAGTTTCCGGATCATGTAATTCATTATTTTCTTGTGTCTGTAAGCTTCTTGTTTTTACTTCAATGAAACCTTCCTCTTCTTTTTCGTTTTATTGTTCTTTTAATTGCAAGAATCCAGAGAGGATCTTGCAATATATATTTTCACATACCGGAGAAGGAAATCAGGTTGGCTGATAACTGTACCTAGAAGGAAGTGTCTACAAATTATTTTTCAAATGAGAAGATCAATTTTTTTTAATATTTACTGCCTACTTCGAGTCCTGACATTACTCTCCTTGAGAAAATCGTTATTAATGATGTTAATTCTTTATACTCTTTGAGAGATTGTAATCAACTATTAGGTTGAGTTATCAGACGAAGAGAAAATAGATTTGAGTTATCAGATAACAGGTCGAGGGAGGAAGAGAGAACAGGAGAAGAGAAGATCCTAACGCTCTAAAACCAATTTGTGAGTAAGAAAAGAATTTAGAAAATGATAAAATTAAAATCTAGATATAAGAAAGAGTAAAGAAGATTAAGAGAAAAGAGGAATTGCTTATTTTAATTCAAGTTCTTTTGGTAACGATATGCAATTCTTACCTCCTTCCTTCTAATATTTATAATAATTCACTTTCGGAGAGTTCGATTACTATCATAACAAAAAACAAAAAAATAATAAGAAAACTCTACAACTAATCACAATGTTTATTCATAATTCTAAAATGTCCTTTAATCAGCTGGAACTTCATATGCTTATTCTTGCTTTCTGCCATTCAGCTGTTTCCTTCTTCTCTCCTCTAATTCTTAATTCGAGTCCCTGACACCCTTCTTTTTCGATGAGTGTCATCCTCATGCAAAAATCATTTTAATTTTCTTTGCATGGTTCCAGCTTCACCAGATGTCCCCAGAGAGACAACACTTCATAGCAAATTTATTGTAACAAATATCCCATCGTGAATATACAACCAGTTGGCCAGAAATTAGGTATCGTAATTCTCGGACTACTGTTTCTCAAGCAAGCTCTCAGTCTAAATTGCATACGCCCAAGTGTTTCAACTTCTGTTGAACAGATTCTTATTTCATCGTATCTAGAGCTTTGCAAGTGCAATGGCAGGCAAGTTGAACCTAGCAGGAAGTTTAAGATCTTCCCAGCCACCTTCATTTACCCTAGAGAAATATTGATCAACAAAGGTGTCACTGACAAGCTCCAGCTTAGAAGGCTCCCACTTGAAACGGAAAGACAACAGAAAAGGTTAGTGTTTAGCCATATCTTGAAAGATACTTCAAAAGATAACCAGGAAGTTCAACCACCTTTGGGTTCTTATCCTTATCCACCAGAATAGCTCTGCAGCCCTGCATCAGAAAGGCATGTTACAAAAAACAAAAAGATAGAAGATACTAGAATAACATATATTTGGATAGCAACATACCTCAATGAAATCCTTGCTAAGTTTTCCTCGCATAACATGACAAACCATTCTATACTCCCGAACAAGGCATTGACCAACACCTTGGAGCCTTCCTTCTCTAATCTGAAATTTTATGGGGAAGTTATGAAAAGATATATATATATATATATCTTGTATTTTTGGATTGTTTCAGTTAGCAATATATTTTTGGTTGAAACAATTCCATCTTTACTTTATGCATCTTCCAAATAGGACCTTCGGTAAAGATCGAACATTAATGTTATTAACACGTTGTTAACACATGTCCTTAAAACATTATTCTCCAAATTTGTGTTATTCTCCATAATTTCCCTTATTTCCCTGAAGTTACTTACATCTTCAAGTCTTCCTCGCTTTTCCTTTTTTTTTTTTTTAATTTTTCTTATGCTTTCGAAAGAAAACAGAAGACAATGATAGTTGACTTTATCTTAACTCAAACTTTGAGATGACAGATATCAGATGACTTCGTTACCTATCTCACCGATTTATAAGAAGTTGGCCTAACGAGATTTATAACATTAGAGTTATTATCGAACAAGAGTACTAACTTGGAGAATAATGGCATGATTTAACAAAGATGGTAGTGGAGAGTGATAGCCAAAGCTTTATAACAAGTTAACCAATGACAGAGGGAAGTTCATAGCTCTAGTAGACCTATTATTGCTATATGTTAAGCATCTCCTTCCCATATGTAATATGATGTAGAACGAACAAAGAAAAATAAACGTTTATGAAGTTTTACACTAAAAGGAATAGAACTAATTTCCCTTTCTAGTATATATAAAAGTTTCATAAAGTTTTACAATAAATGAAAATGAGAAATTTTAAATTTTTTTCTTAGTTCTTTCTACTTGCTTATTTTTGTGTTTGCTGTTATTTCTAGATTTCCTATTTTAGTTATATTTTGGTTCCTATAAATAAGATACTACAACTTAGTTATTAAACAGACTATTCATGATTATTATTCAATATTGAGACATTGTTTTGATTATTTGAAATATGAGATCTCTAAATCTTGATTTTCAATAAATTTTCTCTAAGTTTTATTCTCAAACTCTTTTTGTTTTATATCAGTTGGTATCAAAGACTAAAATCAATAAATTGCATTTTCTATTTCTCAATACAACCTTGTTTTGAAAGAGAAAAACCCCTAATTCCTAAATTAACCGTCAGCAAAAACAGGAGAGCAACGTCACAGCATCATCCCTATGCAACCTCTGAACACACGGAGGTGGTCGATGCTGTGGATTCCATTGTATACAGAGAGCTCCTATCAATTTCTCCACCAAATTTCAGCCCTCATCGTCATATGAAATTGCAGCACTCTCCACTTGAAGGTCTTCTTGGTGCTACTTTGCCACCAAAACCAAGATTAATATTTCAAATTGACTAGACTAATTTATTCCTTTAACATACAAGACCCTTGGTTGTCACTATCATTGTTGTACCTTTATCTTTAAAAGAAAAGTCATCATACAGCCTAACCCCACATTATACTACTTTTCTTAGCCTTCCCTTATCTTTTAACCCAAAAAAGAAATTCTTGATTCTTATCATACATTCTTAAGCAGCTTATAGCATTATTACTTTAAGCATTGTAGCTTTCTTAGTAATTGTCGGATCCCTTCGACATTAGGTCTGATCTGAAGGAAGAAGAAATAAGAAAGAAGACGAAAAGACAGAAAGGAGAGTCAATAGAGGAGAAGATTGAAGATAATTCTTATTATTGATCTTCGATCACACAAATGCAAAGAAGAATACAGTATTTATTGATGTCGTGACAGAGATGATCGGCGAAGTGGGCGGGATTGGCCAGATTTGATGCGGCAACGACGGTCTCAGGACCTCTTCGGATGGCGGGATCTCCTCTGATTTAGGGTTTAATGTGGTCAAACCCTACCCTAATTTTTCGGAGTGACTCTTTTGCCCTTCTACATGTGTTTTTTCCTTTTTACCCTTAATATTATGACAATACGCTCTCCTTGAACATCAACCTTGTCATCAAGGTTGAGTTATTGAATCTTTTCTCTGAGAGTCCCTTCCGTAACAATTTTCTCCATGGTCATTATTGTTTTGTTTGCGTAACAATGTCCTGGGAAGTACTGGTCTTCACACTTGCAGCAAGCAACTGTTGTTCTTCTATGTTCTGTATCCTTTCCCGCGGCTTGGATCGGTTGGTCATAATTTCTCGTTTTAGATCCTTCCAAAGATTTGACAACCTTGCCAGTGAAATATGAACTTTGAAAATTTTCCATAACAGATTGTTCCTGAAGCAAGACTTGTTCAAGGGCTTCATTAAGTGTGCACAGCTAAAGTAGCCTTATCATCGATTGGAGTTCTGGCTTGAGTTCATTGATGAAACTGGATATAAAGAATCTCTCTGAGAGCATGAGGTTACCTGCAATCATGAGATAGCATAAGTGTTCAAATTGTTCTTGATAATCTAGAACAGTAACTGTTTGAGATAATTTGGTGAACTCCTCTATAAAATCCTTTCGTGATGGTTCCCCAAATCTACAGTAAAATTTTTCTACAAAATACTCTCATCTATAACATCAAATTTGATTTGCCACCCATAGTACCATATATCGGCCACTTCTCTCAAATATAATGATGCAATTTCTACCTTATGCTCGCTACGAGTGTTGTGGTTGATGAAAATTTTTTCACATCTTCAAACCCATTCACGGGGATTATTCCTTCGAAAAGCTGAATTTCCACCTTGGGAGGTGAAAAAAGTTGGGTGGAGCCAGTGCAATTCATAGGGTTCATTGGCCCGGTTCGACTGGACCAATTCGAGTCAAACCGGGTCGGGTCGATTTGGGCTGGTTCAAACTGGGTCGGGTCAAGTCGAGCCAATCCACTCCATCTCCTCTTCTTGTCCGATTTGGTCCAGTGAACCGAACCTACATAAGGGTGAAAACCCTGGATAGCGCGTATCGTTCGGGAGGGGAAGCAAACCCCTTCCTTGCATGATCCAGTAGGCGACTTCAACCGTTTATTAGCTGGGGTCCAGGATTTGGACCTGTTTGTGCCGCTCGGGAAGGGAAGCAGATTTCCCACCTCTTGCACATCCACTAACAACTTTTGCCTTCTGCCCGCATATCCAATCCACGATGGCATTCAACTGTTGGCTGAATTCCTTCCTCATTTCATCTACCTCTTCCATACATGAGGTAAATTTATGATCAATGTCCTTCACAGTGCGTTTGGATGTTTCACAATTCTCTAGTTCAGCCACCATCGCGACCTTTCCTTTCGACCGAGTGCAGGTTGCGACTCCGGAGAAGGATTCGGCCAGTTCTTACTCTGTTACCAACTTGTCAAATCCCTTCGACATTGGGTCTGATGTGAAGGAAGAAGAAATAGGAAAGAAGAAGAAAAGAAAGAAAGGAGAGCCGACAGAGGAGAAGAAGATTGAAGATAATTTTTATTATTGATTTTCAATAATACAAATGCATAAAAGAATACATTATTTATAGATTTCGTGACAAAGATGATTGGCGAAGTGGGCGGAATTGGCCAGATTCAATGCAGCAATGATGTCTCAGGACCTCTTCTGATTGTGAGATCTTTTCTGATTTAGGGTTTAATGTGGTTAAATCCTAACCCAAATTTCTGGGAGTGATTCTTTTGCTTTTCTACATATGTTTTTTTCATTTTTACCCTTAGTATCCTGACAGTAACTTTCTCTTTGTCACTATTGCCTCTTCAAACTACCTTTTGATTTTTATCATATTTACACTATAGTGGCACTCCCTTGATGCCTATAGCAATATATTATTTACACTTCTTTTTTCAAAAAAATAGTTACATTATTGCAAAAGAATCTAATCATACTGAGACCTCATAATTAGTTGTGATGGAATTAAGCAATAAATTTAGTTAAGTATTTAAAAAACGCAAATTCACAATTGATCAAAATCTTGAATTCTCTCTTAAATCACGCAAGATGCAAGAACATTTTTCTATGCATGCTAATTTCTCTTCCCATGAGACTAAACAAATGAGTGAACCCTCATAGTTTGAAAAAGACCCTTGCAATGACCATCTTCTGTATGAATCAGTCCCTAATGACGATGAAATCAATAATCTTGGGATTAGTCTAGACATTCTTACCAATCAAGGCAATCTCATCATGATTTTAGGAGGAAAAACAATGATAGATAATCTAGATATAAAGCTGAGACTCTTTCCAACATTATTAAGCAAGTCAAGGTAGATGTTGCTAGCTACGATGATAAACTAGATCCTGATGTCTTCCTAGATTGGCCAGTTAGCATGGAAGACTATTTTGAGCAGTATTAGATGATTCTCATGTTCCCGAAACCAGAATCTTCTCACTAGGTGGTTCTCTAGAATTTCTTGTTTCAAAATCTGCTTTTTCTCCTTATTGCATTTTCTTAAGTGACTTACTATTCTGCTGCTAACTTGGACCTTGTCAGAGAGAGTTCAAATCTCATAGTTTAAGACAATATTCTGATTTATTTTTATTAATAGCAAGCATACTCTTTTCTATAAAGGTTACAATTCTTACTTAGTAATTTTAATTTAATTCAGAATCTAAAATCTAATTAAAAATACTTTACTAAAATATTGCAAAATATTATACTATTTATGAATGCAATATTAATGGAAAATCATATGTAATTTAAAAATCTAATACTAATTAAAATTTTTTGTTTATTATTTAGAAATTAAATACTAATAAGAATTACATATTTAATTGAACTTCAACTTCTTATTTAAACTCTATACATGTGTCCGTAACAATGACTAATATAGAAAGAGCCTGATTTGTCAAAATAAATTGAGTGAGTCAACTAGAAAGCTGTGGCAAGTTATCCAACTTAATCGTGAGTGTGGCATGGTATGAAACAGAAGCTTAAAGAAAAGTACTTACCAACCTACTATAAGAGGCAATTGGTTTATCAATTATTTATCAATGGACTCCTATCCCCAATTATGTTGCTCCTCGTTCTAGGGGCTCTCTCATTGAAACTTGTGGGTCATCCATATAATATCATAACTGTCAACAATGAGGACATATTGCCTCTTGTTGCCCTCACTATGCCCAAACTTCAGGACAAGAATGCCATGTCCCACTAGAATAAGAGGACCAAAAAATCCACCTCGTAAAGTACTCAAGTGATGAAGAAGATGATAGTTTTGAGGTTATTGCACACAATGCTAACATTGTAAGACGTGTGTTGCCTCGGATAGAAGATGATGAATCGAAGCGAACTAGTATTTTCATAACTTTCATAAATGTGGAGAGCGATCATGCAAACTAGTTATTGATAACAGTAGTCCTATGAACTTACAATATAAGCTTACCATCTTAAGACTCAAACTCAAAGTTAAACTGCACACTCACCCTTTTAAGGTGGCCTGATTTGACAAAACGACTTTACCGGTTACCAAAAAGTGTTTAGTACTAATTCAAATAAGTGATTATGTTGATAAACTGCACTGTGATGGAAAATGACGTAAATTTCTCATTTTAGGAAGAATTATCACCATCTTCTAATTAAATCAAGTGTGGATTCCTGAAAAAATTCTAAAATATTTTTTTAGATTTGTTGCAACCAAAGCCATAATGTTATTAGATTCAAAAAAGCAGTCTTACTGATCTAAGAGAAATCTTGAGACTTGTTGGAGAAGCCTTTTTCAATATCTCAGCTGTGGAAGCAGCCCAATCATCTTTTCTATCTCTAACCTCTTTCTCCTGCATAATAACACCAAAATTCTGGTCGATCTACCTGTTAAGCTGTCACCCCAATGGGCAGAGTGCTAAGACTACAATATTCAACATATGTATGCTTGCACATACTCAAGACATAGGAGCCAGAAATAAATCAACTTACAAGGGCTGATAAAATTTCTTCAACTGTCCTGTGACAGAAGCATCTCCCAATAATGTCCAACCTGTAAAAGGACCATTACAAGTACAGACACCAGTAAAAGCAAATATCAAGAAAAGGATAAAGAGAAGAGATGAAGAACCTTCATTCAAAGGAATAGAATGATTAAAAAATTTTCACGTAATCAAAAGAGAAGTTGCATCCCTACATTTGCCACCCTGAGTTACTACCTCCAGAGGAATAAATTCATTTCTAGGTTTCTAAAGCATATATTAATGAACCAACAAACTATTTAAAGAGAGAGAGAGAGAGAGAGAGAGAGAGAGATAATTCAAGTGCACAATATTTTTAATAGAGAAAATATTATTTATTTATTTTTTAAATAAAAGTGTGAAGTATACTATTATATGCACCAATGGGGTGCCGCCCATGTAGAAAAATTTACATGTCAATCAAATTATACACAAGGTTCATTAATTCCTCCATAGAACAAAGAAGATAACCCCGTAACAAAAAAACCAAGGGTCTGGAACTATCTATAGTTAAGGATATCAAAACTATCAACATTTTCAACCCCATCAAAAACTCTCTTGTTCCTCTCCTAAACCACCTAAAATACGGGTAGAGAGATAACATCCACATGCTTCCTACGACCAGCAAATGCCCCTCCAAGCCCAAATTTCATCTCTCATCAGACCTGTCAAGACCCAACTAATACCAAACAGAACGTTAGACCATAATCCATAACTTATAAGTTACAGAGTACCAAAGTAAAAGATGATTATAGGTCTCCTTTGCCCTACTGCAAAAATAACACACATTGACTAAAATTGTTCCTCCTTTTCCTCAAATTGTCAATAATTAGAAAATATTCCCTGCTAACTTCCGAAGTAAAAAACAAAACTCAGGGAAGGATTATAGGCTTCCACATCTGCCGGTAAGTGAAAATGCAACTATTATCTTCATACTTAAACTATTTCTTGTAGAAAGATTTTACTGTGAATTATCCGATTGCTATAAAGGCTCCACTGAGGAGTGTCAGCACTGCCATTCAAATCATAGAGAGAAATGATACCAAGTAACTCCTCACACATTGATTTCCCAATCATTGAGGTTTTACAAAAGTGAGCTTTCGTCCCATTATTGTTTTCCAAAATAGCATCACTTTTTCTACTGAGCAATAGCATAAATCGAGGGGAATTGAGATCTAAAAGTACCACCTTCCATCCAGCAATCTTCTCATAATCTGACTCTATCTCCCCACCAATCTTCCACCTGAAATTCTCCTGAAAATTATCCCTCCCTGAGCTGATTTTTTTCCATGAACTCTTTCCATGAGGTCTCAAACTCACTTTTGTAAAACACGGACTGTCATCTCTACCATATTTAACTGCTATAGTTCTTCTTATCCACATTGCATCTTCCTCCTTGATGAATCTCTACAACCACTTACCTGCAAAGTAGGCCCAAACCACTGAGGTGAAATGGTTTCTTAAGCTCACTCCAAGTCACCAAATGGTACTTACTGTTGTTACTCATGTCCCCCACGGGAATTGACTCTCGATGGCTTCCAATTTCTTGACCACCCCTCTCGAAATGGTCATCATAGACATATAGTAAATAGGTAGATTACTCAAAGTACTCTTTAATTGAAGATAATGATAAAGACACATGAAAGAGAATAAAATATCTTCTTCAAATTGTTTAATGGAAGATAAAGATACATGAAAGAGAATAAAACATAAAGATCAAGATAAAGAAATATAGATCCTAACCCCAAGTCATAACAAAACTATTGCCTCCCAACCCCCTATGCACAAAGAGAGCAGCGCTTGAAAATCGTCCATGAGCCTCCATCTATAGAATGGCCAAGAATGTCATCCCGTCCCATAGTTCCTAACTAGGGGATGACTATTCATTTAAAGCCATAAACTTGCAAGAATTGCCCCTCTCAACAAGGATTTGGCCTCCTTGCAAATCCACTCCCTGTGTATCCATGAGTTCAAAAAGCACTCCACTGTGGGTGGAGAAACCCAAATAAAACCAAACCCAAACAACTATCATAGTTTCCGTGCAATGTCACAATGTAATAACAAATGGTAGCCGGACTCCCCCACTCGACAACACATTTTGCATAGGTATTTGAGGATAAATTGAAATTTGACATGCGTAGATATCAGAAACCGGACTAAACATGATGACATTATGTCTTGCTTGTTCATTGATCATGTGAATTTTGTGTTAGACAATGGAAGATTTCTATTCTAAGTCCACAATTTTGAATAATCATCTTACTAATGCTATCATTCTATGTCCCCCTAATTTTTCTTAGGGAAACCGACAGGATTAAAGTCCCCTCCTAGACAAAAAAAAAAAGAATCAAAAAGGTCCTTTATTGGCCTATACAAAGTCATGAACCACCACCATTTTCTATCTTTCTAATATAGGAAGAATAGGGTTGATTCCTCCAATTAGGGATTTGTGGATTAAAAACCTAGACATTACATTTAGGATTTCTTAAACATCACATTTAAAAAGTTTTAAACATCATATTTAAGGATTTGACTGCATTACATAGTCAAAAAATTGAGAAACTCTCATAAATGTATTATTGAATAGCTTGAGTCTTCCAAATAAATAAAATTAGAAAGTTATTTACAATAAGTAAACTTTCCCAAATAAAACAAACTAAGAAATAGTAAACCAATAAAATTAGAAATACTAATCCTAATACAAATAAAAAATATTAAAAACAAATAGGAAAAGTAGTAATAAGAATAAAAAATTTTAAATTATTAAAACTATAATAATTCTCCAAAATAATATAAGAATAGATTCCAAAATAGTATAATAGGTTCTTTCAAAAAATTAAAAAAAAAAAAATCTAATTTAATATAATAGGTTGACATGTAATATAATTAAAATTCTAATTTATTTAAGAAATCTACTGCTAGTCTATTCTACATCATTCTCCTTCTAGTTGAAGAAAATTTATCCATGAGTTTGAATTAACAAATTTCAAACTTCCTTACGAAAATTTAGCAAATTGTGTGCATATTTCACAACGAGACAACTAATAAAGTCTCTTAACCACATTTCCTTTAAGAGGAATGGTCTTTTAGAGACTTTTTTTTGGTTGGTGCTTCATTAGCAACTGATATTGATTGAAAAATGTCACTGACAAATGAAATACCGAATATCTAGGAAAAACATATGAAATTACATATTAACTGGGCTACAGTCCAACTTGGCTCTCAAGGTGAGCATTCTACTTTCTTCTACTTCTCTTCATAAACTAATTCCACAATAGCCTAAATCAATAGGCCCTACAATATTTGTAACTTCCATAAATCTTTTAGCCATTTTTACAACATAGCTCGAGAATTTTTACTTCGGTGCTACCCTAAGGACTTCATAGTATTAGCTAACCCAACAAAGCATGCCCAAACGAGTTCATAGCACTTCTTCATATGCATAGAGTATCTTATCCAGGCTAATTCACAATGCATGCAAGAGATGATTATGAGTCTCCACAGCTCTATAACTAGAGGGGAGAATTAGTCCGGAACCAGATCGGATCGGACCAGACTGAAACAGAATAAAAAAGAATATTTTCTGAACAAAAGACTAGACCAATCTACCTTCAGTCCATACCGGATCAGACCGAAAAAAATTTTAGCTTGGACCGAAGTGGACCAAGATGTGCTCAAAAGATTTAATTTTTTAAACATATTGTTTATATATTAATATTTAATTTTAAATGTTAAAAAAGCATATCTTATTTATACATTTAATACTTTATTATTTTATTTACAAATATATATTATTTATATACTTGTACTTTTAATATTAATACTAAAAAGATATTAATCGGTCTGGACTGAAACAGAATAAAAAATTAATTTCAGGACCAAAGACTGGACCAATCTACCTTCAGTCCAGACCGGATCGGACCGAAAATTTTTTGTTCCGTCCGGAAGCGGACCAAGATGTGCTCCAAAAATTTAATTTTTTAAATATATTATTTATATATTAATACTTTAATTTTAAATGTCAAAGAAATATATATTATCTATACATTTAATACTTTAATATTTTATTTACATATTGTATGTATTACACATATATTATTAATATACTTATATTTTTAATTTTAATATTAAAAAGTTATTAATTGGTCCAGAGTAAAACTGAATAAAAAAATATTTTTTGAACCAAAGACTGGACCAATCTACCTTCAGTCTAGACCCGATCGAACCGAAAATTTGTTCAGTCCAGTCTTGGACCAAAGTGGACCAAGATGTGCTCAAAAAATTTAATTTTTTAAATATATTATTTTTATATTAATATTTTAATTTTAAATGTTAAAGAAATATAAATTATTTATGCATTTAATACTTTAATATTTTATTTACATAATGTATATATTACACATATTATTATATACTTATACGTTTAATTTTCAGTATTAAAAAAATATTGATCCGTCTAAACCGGACTAGACCGAATTCGGACGGACCGAAATGCTCCAAAAATTTTTAAACCAGACAAAACATTATTGTTTGGGCCGAACTTGCCGGTCCAGCCTGGTTTTTTGTTCCGGACCCGATAATGTTCACCCCTATCTATAACACATCATACATGTCCACAGGAACAAAGCGTGATTCAATTTACAAGCTTGAGCAAATCATTAGCACTCAACATAGCGAAAACTATAATCAAAACAAAAACGTTTACCTTATACTGAGCAAGAACCTTCCAAGAACTTAACAAAAACATTATTATGAGATGCCAAACTATTGAGTTAAAAAAAGCAAAATAAAACTTGCAAGCGTTCTTCATATTCATCCATAGGCAACTTCCCTTGAGCCAACACAATTTAAAGGATTTATTCCACAATATTCTAGACCATTTCCCGTTGAAGCTAGAGTTGGACAGTTACAAACCAACACTTCCATTAGATTATCACATTCACCTAGCCTTTCATATCTCCTGCCCTAGAAGTCATGGTTCGAAATCAGCCCAAGCAATCCTGCTCCCTGATGCACAAGGTGAACTTTTCTTGTTCCACCGGCCATCCCGAATTCTCAACTGCCAGTGATAATCAAGAGTTTTTGGTCCATTGGAGGGCCTCTCTGAAAGTGTTGAGTATATTTATTGTTTTTAAAACAGATAAAGGGAGATTGAGTCCTACACAATCTCTCCCACATGTACAACCATTCTACAAGGTAAGCAGCCATGTTGTAGCTGAAACTAATAGACTTAGCTGGTTCACTTATAAGGTAAGTGTAGGACTCACGGCATGAAGTACAAAACTTCTATGGCAGAATAATTCTCTTTATTTGAATCCTATTATTAAGTTCAATGTATCTCTTGTTTATAAAGAGACTAGGTCGTGGATTAGATTAGGCAATTTGGAATGGTTAGTATTTTATTAGGAAACTATCAGAAGGCCAATCTAAGGTATCGGAGAATAGTTTTCTCAGTCTCAATATATATGTATTTACTCAAAGTATGAAAAAGACCATATGAATTGCTCTCACCAAACCAATACAAATCTCAAAGAGATTATGGATTCTCTCCTATGAGACCTAACTATCATCACAAGGAGAGAAGGAGACAAGTATAGTACAAAAACTTCCAGCTTCTTGATTGATTTTGTGCTTAGTTGTCCCTCTACTAGATTCCAATCCCAGGGTTTTAGAAGTGAAAACTTCTAAGTTTGCAAATTAAAGACTCTTACAATTTCAGCCACCACCTACAATTAACAAACAAGCAGAAGAACTAAAAACTAACTGAGAACTAACCTGTGATAAGCACTCTGCTCTTTCAAACTGGGTTCCTGAGAGTATTTGCAAATGATTGCCGAAATGGTAGGTGGATCACTTGAATCAACCTTGTACAGTGCTGCTTCTAACAAAGGCAATCTCTGTTAACCAAATAAGGGAACATGACCAAGAAAACAACTAAAAGCAGTCACATATGAAATATGAATCATAGAGCGAATAGATAATGAGGACTTATAAGCACTCTTTATGCAGAAACAATAAATAAAGTAAAAGATCAAAAAATAGCGTCAAAGATAAGAAAGGTGGAAATTAATTTTCTAGAGTTGAAAAGTAAATCCACATCTTAACCAAACTGAGTTTCAAATTCTCCTAACTTAGTTCTAATTTCCTAGTCATTTGTTTGATCATCTATCCCATAATCAGCACAGGTGAAATAGTCAAACAAAATCCCATAATGTTTGCTTAAAATCCACATGTTAGGCAAATTAGTTTCAAATCCTCATGGTGTAATCTGAACTTCCTATTTATTGGGCTGAAGATCACCACCATAAGCAAACACCAATCAATAGTCAAACAAAACCTCAAGAAGGATCCTCTCCTACCATGCCAAAATAGTGATACTGTAAGTTATGATATCCATAACATTATTTGTAACAGGGCAATGAGATTTCCCTTTTTTCTTTTCCAAACTTTTTTTTTTAAATAAAAAAGAGAATTCATTCCAAAGGTATTAAGAGGGTACCGCCCAAAATACGACAATTACAGCTCAATCAAATGATCTAAAACCATCTCCCAATCCTTTAGGTCCTGTATATCCCAAAAATAAAGAACCAAAATAATGAAATCATCTATCCTTCATGCTGTTAAAGTCATTTTCTATCCCCCCAAAAACTCTTGAATTTCTCTCTTTCTACGCAACCCACATTAATGATAATGGAATCAGCATTAAATATTTTTTCTTCTTACACAATCTAGCCCCTTTTTTCTTTTCCAAACTTAATTTAAAATGAAGTATCCAAAATTTAGATGATAATGATAGAAGGGTAAGCATACTGATGAGGGGACAAAGTGAGTTGCAAGACCGCATGCAACCATTTCCGCACCATCCAACCTTGTCCCTGTAAGGCCAACATATTCACCTGCCATACAAAGCAAGAATAGAAAGGATGTAAAAGGGTGTCCAAACACAAGATTTCAAGAATTTACTACAGCAATTAAAAATAACAGGAGAAAATTGCAGAAGCAAAAATGAACCATGAAGGCTAGTGAACATAATATACACATACCTTAATAAGATCATAAGAGACAGATAAATGACAATGAAATTAGTATGCACTTGGAGAGACCTTGCACTTGCATTTATATGGCAGGATTGTAACGAGGCAACAAAACAAGATCTTAATTTGGAATAAATTCCTATTAAAAAAAAGTTTTCAATAATTACTATTATTTACTATATCCAATTTATTTAGCCTATTAAAGTAGATCCTAAGTTCATTAAAAATTTAGCTATTAGGTGAATGTTAAATGGTAGAAACTTTTGATTTCTCTTTTATTACTTTTATTTTTCTTTATCAATTCTAGCTAATATCTATATAAAAGCCAATACTATCAATGAAAATAGAATAGATGATGACAAGGAGATAATAATTCTTGTTTTTAGGATCTTGTTCTGTTATCTATCTGGGTGCTGCTCTGCCTGCCTCCACGAATGTCCTCTCCCGTTTCCTCTCCAATCTCGTGACTGAAGTTAATAAGCCCTAAAAAAATCACAAAAGCAATTTGAGTCTCTGGTGGAGTCACTATGCAGTGGCGCGCCGCAACCAAAGATAGCAAGCTCAGCAACCCAGACCGCAGCCATCCAGATCAGGTAGCAAGGGGCCCTGCCAACTCCCCTCGCACAGAGAAGAAGGAAGAAAATGGGGTTCGGTCACACAGGAAGAAGAAGCAGGAAGAAAATGAGGTTCGGTCGCGCACGGAGAAGAAGAAAGAGAAAAACATGGTTCCGAAGTAAAAGAGAACCCTAAAACTGGTTTAACCAGTTCAGGGGTTGAAATAAGTGAATCTGTTCAACCCTGTTCCGACCCCTCCGGTCAGCTGCCCTGCCTGCCCAAGATGGAAATTCCATTTTGTGAGGGTATTAATCTCCACTCTTGAATTCAGAGATGCGATAAATATTTTTTGGTGCACAGAATATTGGAGAAACAAAAAGTGCAAATGGCGTCACTCTTCCTAGGTGACATAGCGAACATTTGGTACCATGGATAGTTGGCAAAACTTGAAGAGCTTGACTGGAATTTTTTCGTAGAAAAACTCTGTAGAAGATTTGGGGGCGCCTTGCAAAAAGACTTTATTGAAGACTTTAACAAGCTGACGCATACAGGAACCATCCTACAAATGTAATCATCGGATAAAGATCAGAAAACTTACCTCAATTCTCTCTTTTCTTCTGTTCTTTCTCTATTCTTTCTCTCTTCTCTTTTCTCATACCAGAAGCCATGAGTAAGGCTTCTGAAACTCTCCTTCTCCGTTCTCGACTTTTAAATGTTTGGCCAGCCAGTTCAAAGACCGTCCTCATCATTATCCACCAGCCTCCTGCTTGCATCCTCTCTGATATAAAAATTATTTTCACCCTTCCCATTTTCCTTTGATAAAACCAGAAATCTCCCTCTTTGATTCCTGCCAAGCATTGCCCATAACTTGCAATTTCTACCCACTTTGTTTTATCCCCAAACTTTTCCTCCTCCAGTCCAATAGAAATATTGTAATGCTCCCACAAACCACTCTACCTGCTCCTCCCCCAACAATATGAAGACTCTCCCATTCTCACTTATTCTGAAGCCAGTCCATATTCTTCCCCTCACAAACCACATCAAACGACTTGCTCTCTCTAGTTAAAAACCTCCTCCTCCCCCAACAATATGAAGACTCAGAATCCTCTCCCATTCTCACCTATTCAGAAGCCAGTCCATATTCTTCCCCTCACAAACCACATCAAACGACTTGCTCTCTCTAGTCAAAAACCTTGTATTATGGTGCACCATTTCTACCATCCCCATCTAGACAGTGCAACTGGCCAACCGCCAAAACAAGCATCCAAAACCTCCTTTGAGATCCTCAAGTTTATGTGTTCCTGCTGTGACCAACTTTCACCACCCAAACCACCTTTCATCCTCTGTTTTTTTTCCTCTCACACAACTCCATCGTTCTCACTGTCCTTCGTCCTCCGTCGATCTCACATCGCTCCATCATTCTTACACGGCTCCCAGTGATTACATGTGATTCTCAAGTTTTAACACTAAGCAACTAAGCATTTACATTTACAAGATCACTAGTACCATACCTCAAGTTTTTGTGCGCATGGCATCCTATTTTACCAAACTGAAAAACATAATCAACAAATAAGTCTTAATTCTTCCCAACAAAGAAAATGTTGTACAAAGCAAATCCGTTGAAATACAAAAGAATACTACTTTAAAGTATAATATTTTCCATGTAAGCATCATTTGTACATAATTGCTTCTGGCTTGACAAGTGGCTATTTGAGCAACCCAAACCAATAACTTCTATATGCAAGTATAAAAATTTTACAAATCAGTTAGCATATCACTTAGTTCCCTAGATTCTCCATGGAATACACCAGTTGGGTCATAACCAAAACAACAAGGTTTTGGAACCATCTCTCTCTAATTTTATCAAACCCCTCCTCCACCCCCTCAAAGATTCTCCTACTCCTTTCCTTCCACATGATGGAATAAAGCCCAACTGTTTTTCCCTACCTTGTAATATCTTTCCAAGCCCACACCTCCTCCTTAAAAGAGCCAGTCATAACCGACTTATACCCCAGGATTCCAAAAGCCATAGACCATAAATTGTAAGTGATGGGGCATTGAAGCAGAATATGGCCGCACATCTTCTCTGCTCTCTTACATAGGCAATACTAGTTAACCAAGGTCTTCCCTCTTCTCATAAACTTATCAATAGTCAATGCACCCGCGAACAACTTCCCAAGTGAAGAAAGCTATCCTTGGGAGCATTCATGAGCAAAACCAAAGTCAGTAAACTCAAAGGTGATCTATATTCATTCATTTCTCATTCATGACCTCCACATGCCACCCCCTTTGACACTGGCCTTCATGGAAAGCCTCTTTAACAGAAATATTCTCATAACGCACAATAGCAAAAATTCGTGAAAGCCTAAGCCTCAAAGCCCCTCCATCAATCCAACTATCCAACCAGAAATTAATTCTCTCTCCATTTCCAATTCTCCACTTAATACACTCTTGGGACTTTCTCTTCCTGTGCAAATCCTCTTCCACAATCCTTTCACACGAGGTCTAACTGACATTCTGGAATACCACCCTCTATCCACCATACCAAACTTCGCGTCAATAATTCTCCTTCATAAACTGCCCCTTTCTTTCATAAAGCGCCACATCTACCTCATTTATAGAGCTTGATTTGTCTCAACAACAGATTTCAAACCCATCCCATCCTGATTCAGTGGTTTTTTAATCATGTCCCAAGCCACCAAATGGTATTTCCTACCTTACTTCGAGTCACCCCACAATGCAAATACTTTTTTTTTTTCTGAAATACGCAATGCAAATACTAGTTAAATGCCTATGTCACAGAATCAGGAGGATGATGTACTTTTTTTAGATAAGGAGTATATTGTAGTTACCAAAGAATCCAGGAAGCCTTGACAAGAAGTAAGAGGCCCCTACATCTGGGAAGAGTCCCAAAGCTGTTTCAGGCATCGCAAAAACCTAAGAACGTCCATAATTACGAAAAAGTAAAAAAGTTAAAGAAAATAAAAATAAAAATAAGACTTAATTTCCAGCATGTGTTAATAGTATTTTCATCACCTCCTATTTTCTAATAAGAACAACTGAATTGCATATAACTTCATTTCCTGATAGAAGTGAAACAAATACCGTATTTTCAGTTGCGACACGGAATCTACCATGTACTGAGACACCAGCCCCACCTCCCATAACAATGCCTTTTAGAATTGAAACCTTCAGTTACCATTTGCGCAACAAGAGTAAGATCAAACCAATAAGCCTAGCTGATTATTATGAAACTCAGAACAAACGAAATAAAGCTTCACATATTGGAAATGGTGATGACCTGTGGTTTTCTGTAAGTTGCCATAATGTAATTTAATGTAAATTCTTTTGCAAAAAACCTGGCCCCCAGTCTCCAATTGCCTAATGCATACCAATCACACCAAGAAATTGTTAGTGCTTGCAAAAGACAGTACCCGACAGAAGCAGAGTGCTGACTGGTTCCACAATGGCAAAACAGAAAGGAAATGAAAAGTTCAAGAAAGTGCATTGGATGTTTTTGAACAGCATCCTGTGGTATTCCATTATGCAGGAAAAGAAAGATATACCTTGTCTAATATCTCGAACAACAGCTGCAACGTCACCACCAGCACAAAATGCTCGTCCTTTACCCTATAGAAAAGAGAAACAAATGGCATACAAGTTTCAAAGATAGAAAAATCAGCTCAAGTTTCAAAGAAAAAGGAAAATAAGGTTCCGTTTGCTACATGAAAAAGTTATGTAGTTTTCATTTTCTAAGTTAATGTGTTTAAAACATATAAGAATTTCATATTTGAGTAGAAACTAAGGGGAAAAAATACTTCACTTGAAAATACTAAAAATTAACTTCTAAAATTTTTCTAATTTCATTGTCATTTTCACAAGTGCTTCTTTTATTGTCAAAAGACTTGTATGCTTTTATAAACGAAATACATATGAATTCAGCCAAAAACAAAGAACACCAAAAAGTATTTCCATATACCAAACGGAACCTAATATTCACAGGTAATTAAGAAAACCTGCTTAAAGCCAAAATAACCTAACTAACAGATATACCTTTAAAATTATGAGCTTGACGTTAGAATCCTCCTCATAACTTTGAAAGCATTCCAATAACTCAGAAATCTGAAGCATTTTTATCTCTTAGAATTTAAAAAATCAAAAATAGAGTAACAGGCTAAATATTTCCAAAAAAGGAAAGAAAAGATGGAAAATTTCTTTGTGTTTAGGTACCATCTGAAAAGAAAGTGCATTCAACTGCTTGGGCCTGTTTAACGTCAACATCCTGACATAGGAACTCTCTTCCGCTAGAACCTGTTCAATTGATATGTTAATTGAAGCAAAGAGGATTGATTTTGAGGCAGGCAACCTAAGTAGTAAAAGGGAGAAAGTAATGCAAAGATTTCAGTAATATCTGATATACCAGAACAAACTTGCTGTTAGGGGGGAAAAAAACTATTTTCATGAGAATTGCAAACACAGAGAAAAATAGCAAGAAGGAATAAGAGAAGCACCTCAGGCTCAAGAGAGTTAGACATTTCTGATGGTTCCCAAGCTTTAAGAGATTATGAGATTAGCGCACTATTAGACCTGTTGGCAAAAGATCCACATTACTGACAAATAAAAGAGACAAATTATCTCGAACTAGATAGCAGCTCGTGTACAGGTAGTATGATTATTTGCGAATAATTGTCATAATTAAAAAATAAATATTGTAAATTACATTTACTTTTTAAAATTACATTTAAAATGATGGTGGTATAGTACAAAACATTTAACATTTATTCTTGAAAATTATCTGTTTTTTTTTTCTAAAATGGTTAAATTACTACTTTTTAGAGATTTAAATGAATTGAAGATATAGTTTGATAATGAGAAAAAGACTATTGTAATAGAAAGTTGTTATTGAAAGTTCACTTTTCCATCTCCTTTGTGGAATAGGTTTCCGATAAATTTCTTTTGTTCTTTATTTTCTACTTTCAGTCAAAAAACATATAAAAACATAGCTTGTAGTAAGGTCAAATTTATTAAAAAATAGTGATTAATTGTAATTTGAGAAACATAAATATAATTAATGATATAAATATTTTATTTTTTTCAATTACCAAAATTATATAAAACTTTACTCTTGACTCTGGTTTCTCTATTAAGCTTTTGTTCATGGTGGTTCGAGGTTTTAACTTATGATGAACACGTGTTATCCTTCAATCATGAGAACTAATCAGAATTTCTATCTTTGAAAAACAAGTCTTGCCGAGAATAAGACATGATTGTATCATTATATTCACACCCAATCCCATGCCTTCCGTGATGCAAAATCAAATTTCATATTGTTACACCCCTCTTTATCCGTAGAGAAAGAAAAAGATATCCATGTTTGAAGAAGTTAAGATCTTTCATCCATTGACAAAACTAAAATTCATTCTTTCCGTAAAAGACTAAGAGCGATTTCACAAAGTCACTAAAAGAGACAACAAGATTAAACCACTACAACAATCAAATAATCAACCTTTCACCCGTAAAAAACCAACTCTGAAACCAGAATGTATTCCATAAACTTGGCAATGTACCAAACAGAACACTGAACCTGGGTATTTAAACTCCTCCCAATTACAACGTTTAAATCAACTCCAAGAAAACTCAAAAAACAGACTGTTCAAAAACAAATATCTGAGCTAAATTTCAATTAGTTAAATCATAAAATAATATAACAACTTCACTAATGCAATGGAACTAATTACGAAATCTAAATCAATGTAATATCTTCACACAGATATTCAGCAATAGAACAGGGATAAATGAGAAGTTACCGGAGGGAAGCTTGCGGAAACTACCGAAGAAGTGAATTGACAAGGAAGCTGACCCGAGACAAGTTGCACCGGGCACTATCTAGCAAGGTTGTTTGCACGGTGACGTTTCTGGACTATGAGTACGCGATAGAGAACAGTAGCACACAACGGAGGTAGAGGAACAGCGACGTTGGCGACGGAAAAAAAGCAGAGACGGGCAGCTGAGACAGCCGAAAATTTCTGGGATCCTCCTCTGATGAAGAAGCAATGGGAACCTACCCGTCTCCACTCGGCCTCTCCCAATCCACCGATGAGTTGCTTCTTTCTACTGAGGAAAGAAAAATGTTTTCAGATAGAGTATTTTGGAAACTCTAATTTGAAAGTATGCTCTCGATCTCTTCCCCTACTTATAGATATTAGGGTTATGTAGAACCAAATCAGACTGAAAAATTCGATTCAAACCAAATTGATTGGGGAAGACCGGTTCATCTCAACCAGTTATGTTCCCCAATTCGATTAAGTACGTTTGGTTAGTACGTTAATCCATACGGTTCCGGCACGGCCACACTCACCCTCTCTCTCCGAGTCGAACCACACAAGACAGAAAGAAGCTCTCTCACGCCTCTCTGCACCAGCAACCTCTCTTGACACCTGTTAAGAGTGATTCAAACCGAAGAAAATTTGAATTTTCATTTACTTGAATTTTCATTCATCAAATCTCCTCCAAACATTAATTCGTACTAATTACATAATATTAAAAAAATAAAATATATATTAAATTTAATTAAAAAATAAATTTACATTTAAATTATTATTTAAAAAAATAAAAAAGAAATAACAGTAGTTGCCTCTGTAAATATTAGCTCTTGTATTTTTCCATTAGCTTCTTGAAAATTACATGAATTAGTTAGTAAATAAATAAAAACCCAAATTCATTAATCTTTTAGGTTGTAACTAATTTGATTTATTACAAGTAAATTTTCAGTTAATAATCAAACCGACTGTAAGTCCTAATATCAAGGAGCAGGATCTATCTAGGACAGCTGAAACAGGGCAGCACTTGTTACCCTGTTTAAGGAAATGTATTTCTCTGAATTATGTTTGACAGGTCTACCCATGCAAAGGGAAGTTGTATTTCATATTGGCCTTCTCAGAAAACATATATGTGTGTATAAGTAACTAATCCAAAAACTAAGGCTCTGTAATCAAGTTCCTTTTTTTTTTTTCTTTGCATCACTTCCCTTTTCCCCAATAAAACATAAGAAAATAGGGGAAATGACCTCAATCAAATCATTTTTAGTGAACAAATTTGAGAATTGGTAACATATATAATACCCAAGATATGAATACTCATCCAAACGCAGAAACAAATCCAAGAAAACCAGATGTAAGTGAAAGCACAAAGAAAAATTAGCAAGTGTCATTAACCAATATAAAAGATAAATAACAGAAACTTCACAACTCTAATTTGATACCTTCAAGTTTTTGTTCAGCCACTGGCATTTGCATCTACTTGTTTTGATGATAGATTGAAAAAGTCATTTGGGATCTATTTCTACCTATTTTTTTGATGGATTTCAAGCTTGAACCAAAAGAACTTCTATCAAACAAAATTTTTAATTAAACTTAGACAAATACCACACGTTCCATACTAGCACAACTACTCTGGCCTCACAACCTACGACAAAACAATTACCAGATCATGAAGTGGAACAACTTTCACTTCAATTTCCTGAAGTTTAAGTCCAACTGTACTGACGGGTAAGGAAACAATTTGAAACCAAGCAGCCAACAAGTTCTATGATTTCTGAAATTTATATGAAATGAAGAAGAGCAAGTGGAAGGAAAATTACCTAGTTGCATGTCGAGAAGCCGATAGCAAAGAAAGAAGCTAGGGTGGATATGGTGGGCGTTTGTATTTCGCTTATAAATACCTCGAACAAGAAAGCTATGATGGAAAGCCGGGGGGGGGGGTCTAATGGAGAAGATTTGGTGGTAATCTCTTAATACATGATTTAGGTCTACAAATACCGAGATCACAGACCTCACAACTAGGATAATCAGTCAGATATCTTCGAGCCTGTTCACCATTAGTGAGCAGACTCTTTCCCCAGGACCATCCAGGAGGAAATGTCAGATTTTTTGAGTGATATATATATATATATATATATATATGTTTGTGTTGATAAGATTTTTTTCAAAAAAAAAACTTCATGCAGGAAGTGTTTTCACAAGAGGGCATAAAAAATTTATTTCTTGTACCTCAATTTGTAAATCTATATGTATTGTTTTCACTACATGATAACAATTGAATATGAAGTTTTTGTTACTTACAAGCTGTTAAGCTCATAAATTATTTCTTTTATTTTTTTAAACTCTAAACAGAAAATTCATGCATAGAGAAATTGGGAATTGCAATCATAAGAGTTTAATATCAAATATCTATCTACTCTTTTTTAGGATTTTTTATGTACTTTTTAACACTCAAATTATTAATGTATTTATTTGCCTATCTTAATTCTATTTATTATAATCTCACTAGGTTATTAATTATTTTTAATTTTAATTTATTGTCGATTTAGTGTTATATTTGTGTCTATCATAGTTAACATTACATATTCATATATTTTTCTCACGAATATGTAACACTATGACGTATGTAACACTCATGTTACGGCGTTATAATTGAATGTTACGAGAGTTTAGGTTACATTGATAGAGAAAAAGAACTAGGTAGAAATTAGAAAACTGGGACATGACATTCTTTTTGTGTACGTTAATGACACTTATTTAATGTGTTTTGTATCGTATAATTGATTGTATCATATATTCATGAACTAGAATATCTTCTTGAAGTGATCATAGTTTAAATGAAGTCACTAGAGATGAATCACAATGTTAAGAGATCATAGGGCTAAGATAATTTATTGTGAAAAGCAAAATATATCCAACATGTCTTATGTTTTTTATTGGAGAGCTATAAGTGAATTTTCGGAGAATTAAAATTATGTAAAAGAGTTTAGTGTCAGCAAAACAGTGAGAGCATGAAATAGAGAGAGAGTTTTTCTTAGTCGTGTTAAAACTGAGAAAGAAAACTTGTAAAATTTATTTTTCTACTATCCTTCAAATGATCAATGGAAGCTTTTAAGGTATGTTGTCTTATTAAATTTGTTTAATTTAGTTCCAATAAGACATGCTACTGATTAGGTTAAACATAGTACACGTATATGGTCTACGTGAAGTTTAATTATTTGGATATATATATATATATCTGCTTTTGGGCGTAATTTGTTTGGATATGATTTAGTCATTATCATATTTATCTGAACTAATGTTTTTGATGAATGAGATTAACTACTTAAATTAATGTTGGTATAGAGCATATTATGCATGTGAAATAAAAGCACCTCTAGTAAAAAAGGGAGATTAAGTTAATGAAAAAAATGTGATTATCAAAGAATTTTTAATCATATTTTGATGGATTGTATAATTTCTAACGGACCAAATTTAACTAATTATTGTGTTGTATCTAAGGTTAACCGAAAATAATTAAAAAAATTATTAAAAAAGAAGATCTTTTGAACTTTAAAGAATTACTTTGTTGCAATTATCCTAGCATAGAGTCGAAGCGATGAAGAGCACTTAAAATACAAGAGTATTGAAGACAATTGCTTTGTAAGTTTTCTTTTTAGGTTTTTTTTTTTTTTTAAGAAAATCTGTTTTTTGATTTTAATGTCTTATGAACTCCCATCCCCTTTTGATGTGTAAATAATGTAACAAAGTTAATGATAAATAAGTGGAGCATAATCACACACATCACTATAACAAGGATAAAATAAAGTATGCCAATCACGATTTATTTCAGTACACCACGAGATTAATTCTAACACCCTCCAATATGTGGATTTTCCTTAAACATGTGACTAGTGGACCTCGCTTTATATAGTCGTTAATAGTATCGCATCGACGAGGACTTTAAAATCTTTAAATTTATTATTTTGTAGAGTTTTAATTTACATCAGCCAATAGTAAAAGACATTTGTCCCAATCTTAACATTACCACAAAGTGGGAGAGTGTCATTCCTTGTAGGTGTTTTGATATATAGATACTATTCAACTCCTAACTTTGAATTGGCAGCTCTTGTTTTTGCTTTAAAAATTTAGAGACACTATTTAGAAAAACAAAAAAGAGAACAAAGTGATCTTTTAATGGATTAATTGATGGAGATTAAAGTAATAATGACATGATTATTTAGGATAAAACTATAGAAAGGAGTTTGTTCAAGAAACAAAAAACAATGCTAAAATAGAAAGTTCATGAGAAGAAGGCAAAATCCATGGGATGTGGAGAAAAAAGGAGTACCTGGAATCTTTTATACTCCCTAAAATGTCTACAACTGTTAATATAGATATTATTAAAGAGAAAACAATTAAACTCTCGGGATAGGAGTGGATGAGATTGCAGCAACTCTTGGGGAAATGAAAGTTAAATTCACTGAATAGTATGAAGTAATATTCACTAAAATTGAAAAGCCTATGCCTGGTCCACATTATGGCCCTCGTAATTTGAAGAGGAGACATGACACCGTATAGAGTAAAAGCCTTTGGTGCAGCATTTGATTCGTCTCATTGTCAAAGAGGTAGAAGCAAGCATTAAGCAGCATTTGTTGCCCCACATTCACATTTTACATGTCTCGAAATTTCTTGTTCACAACACTTTTACCGAACCTGGTTAGCTAAAATGCCAGAAATCCATGCTAATGTCTGCTTGAAACCTTATCAGAACAACTCTTAACGGCATGACCTCGAAACCAGACACATGGCATGACATGCACCGACTGCAACAGAAAGCACAGTATAGGGTCCAAGACCATCATTCTCCATTAGAAAATTAACTTCAACAGGACTTAGTTGCACCTCTGGTAATCCAGGAACTCCAAGTTGACAATCTTTTGCATTTCCCCACATGTACAACTTCCCTTTATCTGTTTTAAAAATGAGAGACAGCTTTTAACTAGTTTTAATGTAGTTAACAGTAAGAAACTCAAACCAGAAAAATACACGTCAAATAAATGTGAATATGGTTAAGAAAACTTGAAAAATTTTTTAGTTAATATCATCAATTAAAGTGAAAGGAGCAGGATTACAAAAATTTCAAATAGCGCAAAATGTGAGGAATACTCAAGTCTAGAAGGTATTTATAACAAAAACAAATTCACCATAACACTCAATAAAGCACGCCACATGTCATATAATTCGTATTACCAGTTATAGCTGCTGAAGATGAACCACAACAAGCAATGTAGATAACGCGCTCGTCAGCTAATGCCTCAACAACTGCAGGTATTTTCTGATTCTGAATCGAAGCCAAACCCAACTGACCATGCCCTCCATGGCCCCATGAGAGCACCGTCCCTTCATCTAGAGTTACACATCAAGATAAAGTCAGACAAAGAGGAATGGAACCAGTATGTTGCTACTGCTGCTTTGCACTCATTTTACCAGTTAATGCAAGAGAATGATATCCTCCACTTGCAATCTGAACAATCCGAACATCCTCAAGACTTCGAATTGGCTTTGGTTCCCAACCTCCAATTTTATCACCTCTTCCAAGCTCATAGTTAGAGTTTGCTAGTAAAAATAGAAAGAACAAGCCGTCAAATAATGTTATTATAGCCTCATGGATTTGAGGGGAAGTGTAATCTTACCTCCCCAGTTCCAAAGTTGCCCTTCCTTTGTCAACACCATTGTGAAGAATCCACCGCATGATACAGCAACTACAGGAACAGGTAACGCTTTAACTTTTGAAGGGATACTAAGTCCACCTCCCTCATTGGGACCTCGACCAGGACCAAGACCTAATCTCCCATCACCTTCATCTCTACCCCAAGTATAAAGCTCTCCTGCATCCAACAAAAATATCCTGCTCTAGGTATCTAATATGAAAAAAAACTTCTTACAAATCTAATTTATTGGTCCTAGAATCTAGTTTGTCCAACCATTTCCAGTTGGACTTCATACAGAGTTATCAACAAGATTCCATAAAGGCTAACCCTAATTTATTGATCCGTCCTACTTTGTTAATCCTAACATAAGGATGAATTCCAATAGGCAATTTCACTAGTTTGCCAGCATGCAAACCAAAAAGAACATCATGAAAGTCAGAAAACCTGATTCTGTGATAGCTGCAGTATGTGTTCCACCAGTTGCAATATGACATATTTTTCCATCCCAAGAACCTTCCACCAATCTAGGGAACAGCTCTCTATGGTAAACAGAATGTCCAAGTGCACCAAAACCACCATAACCCCTGCAAGCTTCATTGGTAACAATAAAATAATCTGGTTATGCAGAAACAAAAAAATATAAAAAAAAACAGAAACAAAAACTCAAGAGACCTTCACCATAAAAAAAAAAAAACCCAACTGTGAAGTTCTCATCCAATGTGATTCTCTATTTGATGCTCAAGATTCAAAATTCTCCTTTTCACATAAAAGAAGAAAAAAAATTATCACAAGCTAGTGAGTGGACAAAGATTAAAGATAGATGGTTTTATCTCTTTGGTTTCATTTATCTTGGTCAGTGTATGTATAGAGAGGAGGATTTTGGGTATTTAATTGATAGACTAACTGAAATGTAAATAATTTTGTATATGGGTTGCACCCCCTTTTTTTTGGTGCTGATTTAATATATTTTGCATCTTGTTATTTAAAAAAAAATATTACAAGCTAGGTGGGAAAAAACAATAGGAAGATAAGCTATCCTCTGAAATGAAAACAAGAAAAGTAAATGCATTGTTGATATATGATCACAAGCTAATCTCTTGTCAAGAAGCTAAAGAAATCCCCTCAAAGAACCCATGGACTTTGGCCCAACAAGAAGGCAGAAACACCATTTTTTCCAAATGTCATCAACAGTCTCAGGCCTTGCCTTAGCTTAAAAGTTCTCACGTTTCTTTTTTAACAAAAAGAAAAGAAATGTATTGAGAGAAAGGAAACATCTCGTATTTTCTCTCCAACCAAAGGATCCATGACTGAGCAAATATAGCCCCTCTCAAAAGTGTCTTTTGATCCTCATGCCAGTAAGACCAAATAATGGAGACCACGACCATCAAGTTGGGCAGACATACCCAGGCAACATGAAAAGAACAAAATTAGTAGTCCAGGTCCCCCAGCCCATTCCACTAAGAAGCTAATAAGTGTCCAAAATTCTTTACAATGAGCTATATTATGTACCTTTTGGGCAGTAAATTAGAGAGCAAGTGCCCTAACTTTAAGCTTCATGAACATTTAGGCTTTTTTTTTTGTGTGCAAGCCACAGTGGATAAGAAACAACTCCATGGTTGATAAACAGAAACGATAAAAAAATTCAAGAAGAGAAGAAAAACAGGTAAAAGAATAATGACAATTATTATATAGTGATGATATTAATATGGCAGAGGGATACTGACCAAGTAAAGACCTCGCCATGGGTAGTGAGAGCAACAGAATGTACGCCACCAAGAGTGATACACTGAACAGAATGCTTCTCTAGATATGGGTTTAAGGTTGGTAAAAACGCTGGATTCTCATGGCCAAACCCAAGACGACCTCCATCACCTTTGCCCCACATCCAGAGATTTCCATCCACAGTCAATCCAGAGTGGAACAGCCCACAGGAGATACCCACACGAACTCTTCCCTTTGGTTCCTGGTCATTGGTATCATTCGTTTTGGTGGGCATCTCTCCAGTATCAGGATGACAATTCTGACCATGATTGAGGATGATTTGGCCTGTTGTTGTGGAAAGAGTGAAACTGTGACATGGGAGGAGAAGTTTAGCAATTGGTGATGGGTACATCTTGATCTCTTCTCTGCCACCACCAAGCTGACCTGATGCACCTTTGCCCCATGAGAGCACCTGAAGAATTTCAGCCTCTGCTTCATTTCCTTCATTGATTTCTAGACTTTTGTAGAGGAAGGGTACATTGCTTCTAGCATTGCTCGAAGAATATGAAAATGCAAAGGAAGAGATGCAACCGGATAAGTTTCTCATGCGTTGTCCACAGAGTGCCATCATTTCTATTTTTGGGAATTGACCTGATTCAGTGAATCAATTTAAAGTTAATGATAAACTAGAAAATTGGAGAAAAATGTAATTGAATTGCTCCACATTGAAGATTAATTAGCAAAAGCCATCAGCTATACTTTTGAAGGAATTTGGTATTTTATGGATTTGGTCCCGTTGTTGTGGATTGAGTGAAACCAAATCATTTGTTTTCATAGCTCACACGGCACATCATAAATATGCACCGGGAGGAGAATTTTGAAACAGTGAAACTTCTACCTTGCAGAAAGTGTCCTCTCCAGTTTTTACCTGTTTGTCTGTGTGATCACTGGTAACTAGTAAACTTCCTTGGTGTTATGTAAATGGCAACTATAGAAAAGGATAAAATTTTAACCAAAAACAAAAGAACAAAGAATAAATCTCATATAATCTTGTATAACATGTCACAACAGCAATGTCGTGAGTCAAAAAAATTTCAAATATAATTTTAATTTTAAGCAATTTGGGGTTAGAAAATTCACTGGTACGGTTTTAAAGATTTTTGGTTTGGCAACGACACAAGGTAGGAAGGTGTGAGGTACCTATTATGTGTCAATTTAATTTCCATGCATATTTATTAAAATATCATTTAAGATGAAAATGTGTGGAAACATCATTCGTTTATAATATAATACACTAATTAATATATCTACAAGACATGAGGGATGAGGAAATTGAAAAACGTGAAAAAAGTTAACTAAACAAAAGGGGCAAAAACATTTAAGTTTACATAGTCTTCCTTTGCCGGCTTCATGAACACACCTTTCCCAATTGGTGGAAAGAACGTATGTGATAATAAGCCATATTAAAATGCAAAATACAATATATTGATCTCCAAATGATGTTGTCCTCTTACCAACCCCAAATAAAGATAACTATTGCATTAACAATCCCTAACAGTCCAAAATATTAAATTAACATTATCATTAGAAGATCACCAAATTATTAAAGGGCATGATAATTTTATAGTGCAAATGAAAAGCAATTATAATGATCATCAAACAATGATCAATCTCTCAATCTGAGGGACAAATAAATAATGGAAAACAAAGTGAATATACATTGGATCAATTAAATCCTAATAACAACCCCTTTCCAATTTGAGCCAAAAGAGAAACAAAGATGTAAATGAGAATTTATGAATCCTTCACTAATTTAAACCTGCTTGTTCTATGATAAGAGAAGATAGTAACCAAACAACTATTATGACATTTACACTATTTCAAAAGTAACAGTCAAATTAGTATGGAAAATTTGAATATAGAGATGGAAGGGGAAAGCGAAATATACCCAAACAATGCAGATTTTCCTATTCTCTGTCCCTCAGCTTTCTTCCCTTGCGATTTTACACAAAATTCACCTACTATAGAAAAATCTTTACTGTTTCTGAAAGTCTTCACGCTCAAAAATCTCAATTTTTTGCAATTTTTCCTCTCTCGCTCTCTCTTTTCTTTTCCAGCAAATCCTTCCTTCTCCCTCTGTTTTCCAACTCCATTCAAATCCAAAACAAAACCCTTTTAACTTTCCCACAGACCCGAACCCTTCTTCCCAGAATTTCTTCTTCTCACATCAGCTTTCCCCAAACCCGAGCCTCCTCCACTACGCCGCATCCTCTCTACAAATGCCTCTCCTTCTCTTGATTTTCGCTTCTCTTGCTTCTTGCTTCTTGCTTCCGCAAATCACGCACCAGACCTCCCCGTTACAACCAAACGACGAATATTTTTCGACTTTGTTCTCCTGATTCGCGGCTTTCTTCTTTGCGAGTAACTTCTGTATTAATCTTCATCAGCATGCAGCTCTCTTCATCTCACGCTTCGTCATTTTCGGCCCACTCTGTGTCGAAGCTTCTATTCTCCCTCTTCTTTTTTGTTAAATGCGAGCACAAGACAGCCGAAAGGGTTAAAATTAAACACTTAAGTAGAAGTTAAGTTGGGCTCCGGACATAATCAGATTCGTTTCAGATTTAAACTATGGTTGGATTCTAGAAAATGGGCCAGACTAAGTAAATTAATTTGGGTATATGGTCCTCTCAAGCCCCTTGCTTTCTTCAGCTCCAGCCGGCTAGAGCAATTACGTAGCTTTTCATCGTTGCTAAACCTACCGTTCAGCTGTTATGAACTACCATTCTTCCAATTGAAAATTGGATAGGTTCGATAATCGATACCCATTTCACTCCCGAGTCATGGACAGATCTTGTTCCTTCACCACTCGGAAGCTTGTACGGAAACTCGCGAATCCACCCATCCGACGCTCCCGATTCACTGCTCTTGACTCGGACCTCAACCTCACTTGCCGGACGGCATCACTACAATGCTCAAGGGCAAGCTCAAACTGCCTGACCGGCTCGGCAATTTAGTTGTCGATTTCGAGGACAGGGACGATAAAATCGGAGGTTCAAGTTCAGTACTTGCGTCCAGCGAGGAGCTCGAGATCATTCTGCCTAATGGACTCGGGTTCAGTCGACATAAGGATGACGGTGATGGGTTGTGCTGTACCGAGGAAAAGAAGACAAATGAAGCGGCAATATTTCGGGCGAGTGCGCGACCCTATAAAGACCGAGCGGGTTCAGTTTCGGCTATGGCCTTCATCGCGGCAGACGAGAAAAGGTCCGATTTTGAGTATCAGGTGAGATATAATATATACACATATTTATTTACTTATTTGAGAGAAGTATCAGGTGAGATATTGAAATTTGATTTTTTAAGAAATTCCAGAATGCCGCTTCTTTTTAGCAGTAAAACTTTCCTAATTACCGATTACCCCGTACTTACTGATTACCTTCGTTAGTGTTTTCCGCTAAAAGTAATGAAGGATTGTAGGATATGATAAAGAGATATCTTCTTTTCCTGCGTTTTTCTCATCACCTACCAAAGGAACCTTATTGCTTGATTGGATCAGCTGATTGCGTTCAACTTCTTATTCGGTTTATCTGTTTCTCATTTAATTTCTTGGTTAGCTTTCTCGAAAAGAGATTAATGTGGAGAAGTTACAAAGAATTGCTAGTACGGGATTTCCAGATGGAGGCGGCATGCGTGCTACAGCTTGGAAGGTAGCACCAAATCTGGAATCATCATGTTGTAGCACACAGACAAATCGCATAGATCTTATATTCTTTGTTCTTTTTTTGTTTTTGTTTTTGTTTTTTTCCTTCTGATTGTTTATTTATTTGTTTCTCATGCAGCAGTCAAAACTTTGTCTTTTCATAACCCGAAAATTGTACTATGTTTCTATTGACATCACAAAGAATCAGCGGTAATGAAATTTCATGATGAATTGTGTGAGATAGAATCGTCAGTTCTAGTCTACAAATAGTTTCACATACTTTTGATGATCCATGTTAAAAAACAAGGACTTCGATTATTTTATTATTATTTAAGATTTGGGAATAAGTATTTATTGTCTATTTATATTTGATGATGATAGTTGCTCTTGGGTTATTTACCTCCTTCACGTGATCTTTGGGAAAAAGAACTAACCAAAAATCGACAAAATTATGCTAAGCTAAAAGAGGAGCTACTCCTAAGTCCTGTAAGATGCTTATACCACTCGCTGTTTTCTTAGTGATCAAGTAGAGTGCTTGCTTTCAGACTGGCATCAACTAATCAAAATTTTGATCTACACAGTCAGAACTCAAAAAAAATACGGAGGAAGAATTAAGTTCCAGCAAGCAGAATGTTGATGGGGATTCTGATGGACTTCTCAGGCGACATGAAATTTCTTCAGAAGATCACCCCTTGAGCTTGGGTAAGGCTAGTGTTTGGAATCAATACTTCCAGGTAAAAACTTGGAAAATTGAGGCTCCATTTGGTTATGGAAAACATGGGTTTTCCTCTTTTTGTTTCCTTGAATAATGAAAACGTGATAGAAAATGCTTTTGGTTGTAGAAAACATAAAGTTGTTTTCAGGAAACAAAATTGGAGGTATTTAAAAATCTAAAAAATATGTGATTTTCAGATTTTGATGACATAATCCGAACTTCAAATTTCGGCTTCCACAAACAAAACAACTTTCTTTTAAAGCATTTATCCTGGTTGCCATAGCCTCTCTTCCTGTAGCAGTGGAACTTCCTTTTCTTATTTAATGTATGTATCTGAATCTCTGTCTATTTCCTCTCATGTATGTCTCTTCCTCTCTCTCTCTCTCTTCCTCTCTCTCTCTCTCTCTCTCTCTCTCTCTCTCTCTCTCTCTCTCTCTCTCTCTCTCTCTCTCTCTCTCTCTCTCTCTCTCTCTCTCTCTCTAGGTTCCAAACAAAAGGTATTGAATTTATTAATGGGGTGTTTTTTGGTCCTATACTAAATTAATGTTTTGCCTTTCATTGATGAAGCAATTTGATATTCAAATATTTGATGTTTTACATTTTCGTCATCTGCTACTGCTTTGAATATCTGCATTACAAGAAAAAAAATTTCATATAGAAGGTAGGATCAAAACCTGGGATTAAGGTGTCAAAATCGAAAAATCGTGACATATCCCGGAAAACTCCCATTGTTTTCCTAATTTCAGATGCTTCAATTTTGTTTTCTGAAAATAGTTTAATATTTTCTAAAACCAATCACATTTTCTATCAAATTTTCAATTTTCAAAGAATAGAAAAGATCCCGTGTTTTCTTTTTTTTTTTTTTTTGTGTGGCATTTTTAGGGCTAATGTATATCATAATGAATATGCGGACTTCTAGCATATGGACATTATAGAACAGATTGATCGTGATTTGAAACGCACACATCCTGAAATGGAGTTCTTCTCAGGAGACACATCCTTCAGTAGGAAAAACAGGGTATGCTACACTTGCCATTCTTTTGTTCAATTTAGTTGATGTTTGATTGTTGGAGCCTTCTGATTTTCAGCTGGTTAAGTTATGTAAATTTCCCAGGGAACGAAAGTAAAGAAGATTACTCACTGAATGTTATTGTGTAATTTGGAACTGCAGGAAGCAATGAAGAACATTCTTCTCTTATTTGCAAAACTGAATCCTGCAATACGTTATGTTCAAGGAATGCATGAGGTTCTGGCACCAATATACTATGTGTTTTGTACTGATATTGACGAGAAGAATGTTGTAAGACTCCTACACGGTCTGTGATTATAGTTAGCTTTATTATGTTCACATAGTTTTCAGTTGGTATGCTGTTAATTAGCACCGTATTCGTTAGTCAGCTTTTTGCTAGGTGATCAGTTTTATCTTAATTTTTATGTCTTATATGTCTACAAATTGTCTTTGTTAAATGAGATCATCTGTGTAAAATTCAAGCTTCTGAGGTAACAGATTGTTGAGAATGCAGAAAGGATGGATGCGGGGCTATTACTTATTGATTTATTATATTATGCAGGCAAATGCTGAGGCCGATAGTTTTTCTTGCTTTGTTAAGCTATTGAGTGACTCTGTCGATCATTTTTGTCAACAATTGGATAATAGTTCGGGGGGGATTCTTTCTACTCTTTCACGTATGTCAGAGTTATTGAAGGCAAATGATGAAGAATTATGGCGGCATCTTGAACTCACATCCAGAGTAAACTAACTCAAATGAAAATAAGAATCTTTCTGTGCGCTTATCGATTGTTTTTGTTGCAAACTAACAACAGTACATTGTGTCTGATTATATTTTAGAGTAATGAAGGAACTTATACTTGGTTTCGTAAATGGGCAGGTGAAGGCACAGTATTATGCGTTTAGGTGGATTACATTATTTCTCACCCAAGAATTCAATTTGCAAAGTGTTTTAAGAATTTGGGATTCTCTTCTAAGTAATCCTTTTGGCATTCAGGTTTCTTCTTGCTATACTGTCCAGTTGAATTTTCTATTTGCTTATTTGTTTCTTTTCCTTTCATACCTTATCTAAGCACCTCCCTTTCATGCCTTCTTTGAAGTCAGTGTATATAGCACCTTATTTAGTTGCATCCTTCGGATGCAGGAGATGCTTCTTCGCGTCTGTTGTGCAATGCTGCTGTGCATGAGAAGCAAGCTTTTGAGTGGAGATTTTGCAGCTAACTTGAAGCTTTTGCAGAACTACCCTGATGTCAACATAGAACAACTTCTCCATGTTGCCAATGATCTCAGCCCTGATGTATCTTCTTATTGCCCGCCCCTGTAAAACATTCCACTTATTATATGAGCTTTGTTGGTTAACATATATATTCCAACATGATTTGTACTGATTTTAATGCTATAGTTAGAAAGATGTCATGTTGAGGGATATGTATGTATGTATTTGTCGTATTAATATAATATTACTTAAAATAATTATAATGTGATTAGATATCCGAGTGAACTGCAATATTGTGTAATAGTTGAAACATTTATCTAACAATACAATAGATTCAAAATTTAAATTTAAATAGCTAAAACATATAAACAAAAGATGTTTTTTTCGCCCTATTGCATGAATATATATGTGTGTGTATATATATATATATATTGACAATGTATTGCATGAGGATCTGGAACTGATATAATTTAAGCTAATCAGGCCCCTGGTTAGCCACGAATTATATTCTTTAATGATTTTTTTTTTTTTGTCTAATTGTTCTGAAATTTTACAAAATACAATGGAAATCTCTACTTTAACACCATAATATAACTTATAATTAATTCCAATACAATTATTACATTGTTTCCTATAATTTCTTAAAATGATAACACGCATAAAATTGAATATATAAATTATTTAATTAATTGTTTATATCAATATTAAATTAATTACTTAAATACGTTATTATCTCACTCAATGTATCGATATTGACATGGGGGCTAAAATGAGAGCATTGATCTTTAATTTTTTTTTTTTTTTTTTTTTATTTGGTTCGATCAAATAAAATTTATACTTTATTTTCAACATTAATTAATTAAATTAAACCGGCTCGTGGGAAAGTGAAGTTGCGGGAGCCAAACCTGCAGGGCGGCGAGAATGGAGATGGAACAACTGCTAAGCATGGGGTTCCCAAGCGAACTGGCGGCAAAAGCCCTGACTGCCACCGGCGGTAATTCCACCCTCGAAGCGGCCGACTGGATTCTCTCCCGCCCCAAATCACCATCCACATCATCTGACATTCATGCCACCACCACCACCACCGACGGCGACTCATTCCCTTTCCAGCCAAAACTTGATCGATTCTTCCTCCCGCAATCGAAACCCTCGATTTCCAGTTCATTTGCTGCTGATAATCAAGACGCTGATGCTACACCATCCTATAAACGTCCCAAGTTGGAGCCAATAGATAACAAAAGCTCTGGACCCTTGTCGGAGCGAATGCGCCCTGTGACCATCTACGACGTCGTTGGACAGGATCACCTTCTCTCCCCCAATTCTCTTCTCCGCTCTGCAATTGATTGCAACCGCTTCCCTTCCCTAGTCTTCTGGGGTCCCCCTGGCACAGGTAAGACCTCTATCGCAAGATCTATTCTCCATTCCTCTAAACACCCGTTTCTCTATCGATTCGTTTCCTTGTCTGCGATTACTTCCGGCGTCAAGGATGTTAGAGATGCTGTGGAAGATGCTAGAAAATTAAGACTTAAAACCAACAAGGTCACCGTGTTGTTCGTCGATGAGGTTCATCGCTTTAGCAAATCGCAGCAAGATTCTTTCTTGCCAGTAATTGACGATTGCAGCATTATATTCATGGGTGCCACCACGGAGAACCCTTCGTTCCATTTGATAACTCCCTTGTTATCTAGGTGTCGTGTTCTCGTGCTTAATCCTTTGAAACCCCATCACGTTGAGTCTCTATTGAAGCGTGCTATTAACGACTTGGACAAGGGATTGATAAAGAGTGTAGGGATGAGGGTTGATGTCAATGAAGATGCCATTCAATTTTTGGCTGCCAACTGTGATGGCGATGCACGAATTGCATTGAATGCATTGGAAGTTTCTGCTACCACAGCAGCGTCCAGAGTACTTGGCAATCATGGTAGTTTGAATTTGGAGAATGAGGGAAATGGGTCTGCTTCACTAGTGGCAACTGCTACTCTGGATGATGCCAAGGAGGCCCTTCAGTGTAAGCATCTATCCTATGACAAAGCTGGAGAAGAACATTACAATTTGATCAGTGCTCTTCACAAGTCTATGAGAGGAAGTGATGCTGATGCAGCTATATATTGGCTGGTTAGAATGTTAGAAGGTGGCGAGCAGCCTCTTTACATAGCGAGGCGACTAATAAGATTTGCTAGTGAGGATGTTGGCCTGGCTGACCCTTTAGCTCTGAACCAGGCTGTTGCTTGCTTCCAAGCTTGCCATTTCTTGGGCATGCCTGAATGCAACGTGATTCTTGCTCAATGTGTGGCCTATTTGGCTTTGGCTCCTAAATCTGTCTCTGTGTATCGAGCCATTGAAGCTGCACAGAAGGTGGTCAGGGAATCTGTTGGACAGAATGAAGGGGTACCGCTCCATCTGAGAAATGCTTCAACCAAGCTAATGCAGGATCTTGGATATGGGAAAGGCTATATTTACCCACCTGATAATCCTTCATCGCAGAGCTATCTGCCACCCTCACTTCAAGGGTATAAATTCCTCGATTGGCCATGTTTTAATCCTCACCACCATCAAGAAGCTAGTTAGTTACCCTTGGAAATTTTTGGTAAAAATCCGCTAGTTAACACCTTATAAACCCAGGCCTTTTTTGTTACATGCTATTTTGTAATTGGTTATCGGAAGAAAGCTTCTTTGTTTTTTTTTTTTTCCAAAGAAGGAAATAGATTTAGCAACTTGGTATATATCTGAGCCTGTCTTTCTTTAGGAAATTTCATCTGCAATTTGTGAAAAAACATTATGCATTTAGGTTATAAATTAAATCAAAATGCTAAGAACTGGTTAAACTAGAATAATTGTAATTATCTTCTTCTTCAACACTAATTGTTTAAGATAATTATGAAGTTTTAAGGAATTATTATGCTGATTCAGTTAAAAAAATTTTCAAAACCGATTGGACTGACAAAATCCTCATAATCAAGCTGAAAAGTTTTAGTTTCAAATTAATTTCTCTTTCTTACACCTTATACAATTAAATTTATATATTAATAACAGTATAACATTAAATACATTTTTATATTTTTTATAATTTTATCATATATATATATGTTAATTTAATATATATATGCATACACATAGATGTACATGCATATATAATTATATTAGATATATCAACTATATGTCCAGCCTAGAGCCACTTGAAAATGGACAAAATAATTTTTGCTGCAAGTTTTTTAAGACATTATTATTATCTACTGTATGATAAGATGATGGAGAATGAACACAATAATAAATACTGTATAGAGGTTCAGTTTTTTAAGATATTATCTCTAAGATTGAAAGATAGGGATTACAGAATCTAAATAAAATAATTCATCTCTACTTCTTTTTGCGCACCTGTAAAAATGGTCCCTGCAACATGGCCTCTACTTCTCCAACTCAATCCCACTCTTTTTGCTGTCGGTAATCTGCACATGCTGAACAAGTAAAGACACAAACAAATCCTCTCTCCTTCCCTCTACCAATCTCGTTGTTTTCTACTAATGCAATCTTCACTTGGGAAAAAATCGAACACAGTTTCATGTGCTTATGTGGCTTTGAAATTGACCGTGAACCAAATATCGAAGAGCCTCTTTGGAAGCCCGACAGGCAGAATCAAGCGAACTTATTTGCATTAGACTTTAATCAAATTGTTAACTGAACTTCTCTTTTGGGTCTTTAAGGTGCTTACAGTGGTAGGATCGCGCTTTTGACCTCAATGGAGCCAATCTTCGCTATTACATTTGTTATAAACATGAAACATCATATGGGAGAGTGTTAGAGATCTGTTTTTTAAGAGGGTGTTAATCCAGAAGGTACAATTAACTACACCTTTGAATGAAAAATTTAAATGTTTTCTTTGTTTTCTTTATTCGTTGCTGTTGTTGCTTCGTAAAATTTGTCGTTGTCGCTTTTTGATTCAAAATTATTTGGGGTAGACATCAAGAGAGTAGTTAAACAAATCATCAAAAGTAAGTTTTCTTATAACTTAACTTTTCCAAACCTTTAATTTGTTGTTAATGAGAGTTTAAATATGTTAGGAAATATCATAATAACCTTGATTTGCATTAATTTTTTTTTTAATTTGATCCTTAAAAAAACCTTCAAATTAAGTTTCATGAACACCCTATTTTACCTAATAGTGAAAAGGAAAATAATATTGATTCCCCCAAATTGACTATAGGTTGAGGGGAACAAAATTGAATTATGATCATTCTTGATGATGATACTTGCAGTGAAAAGAAAATAATGAGCTTGAGCCTTCATAATAATTGAATGTCATTCACTGAATTGCTAACTTCGTAAAAAATTAATGAATTGACGTATATTTGTTAAAAACTTTCAAAGTAGTTAATTTTCTTTAGAATTTTTGTTTTTTAAGAAATTTCAAACTAGTAATTTGTTTTACATAAAATAAAGAAAAATTATATTATGCGTGTAGCATGGACATAAGAGCTGTTCGTTGTTTTTCGTATGACTTTTTGTGGTTGTTTGGCTGCCTGGAAAAGGATAAGGAAACGGTAGAAACAGGAATGAGAAAGGCTTATGATCTTGTTAATTTCTCTAATTTAGTTTAGTTAACAAGGTTTCAGCCATAATCCCCATATTCATTAAGGGAAGCAATTATTTCTTGTGTTGTCTTTTGTAACTTTGCCCTCTATATGTCTAAATATATATGCTTAAGAGGGTGAATATTTATTCCCCTCTGAACTTAGAATTTTTTTATCATGCTTCTTTAAAATCGTATGTGGTCTTTTTTGTAGATATCTCTGTTGACACTTTCGGTTTGTTTTGCTTGATTGTTACAGAGAGGAAAGTTATTCTCTTTGCGCGTGTCCCGTTCTCTTCTCCAATTCTCGTCTTAAACTGTCCCTTCCATCGAAACCTCTGCACCTCTGCTACTGTAAAGAAATGAATTACACTATCTTATATTTCCAGAAACGCCTGCTCACCTCAATTCTAGACCCTGATAATCATAGTCTCTGTCGCGTTCTTTTATCATCAATCATGGTTCGTTGTTCCCGGTAACTCCTCTGCCAAGTGGCATCCACCACTACCTAATGTTCACCTCCCTGTGCTCCGCCTAACTTTAGCCCGAACTCAAATTTCTCGGACTTCTTTGCAATCTCCAAACTCCTCATGAACCCTGTTACTTCCTCGGGTGCGGCCCTCGTGTTGGCTTTGGACTGGACCGGGATAAAATCGGATCCTGGTTTTGCTGCAGGCTATATTCGATTGTTCTCCCAACTTGTTCTACGCACTGTTTCTCTGGGCAGAGAGGAAACCCGGCTTTCACTTCACTGCAACTCTATTCAATTCCATTATCAATGTTCTCGCTAAGGCCAGGGAGTTTGGTTTTGCATGGTCCCTAATTCTTGATCGGACTTATAAGAAAGAGGGACCTACTTTGATTTCTGGGGAGACGTTTGCCATTCTAATTAGACGGTATCCACGTGCAGGTATGGTACCTGGCTTGCGAGTTTAGTATTTTGTTATGCTCCAGTGAATTCGTTTGATTTTTTCTGTGCTTCAATCTTGAAGTTACAAGGAACCAATTTGCACAATGTGCAGACTTTTTAAAGTAGAATGACTTGAATTTGTAACCAATATGGGTTAGGTCTGTGATTTTCATTGGGGAATTATATGCACATTCTTCTTTTCAAGTGCGTGGTGTCTTCATGACTTGAAAATTTTCTCGTTTCTGTAGAGTAAATAAGGATCTTGGATTATGATTAGGTTTGTTACTTCCATTTACGGCTTAGTGTTTTCTGGCTTTATGATCCCTATTCTGTCGTGAGTTCCTGCTGGGATGATCCCATCAGCCATTCAAACATTTGAATTTGCTAGTAGTTTTGACTCAATTGGTAAATCGGATTCAAAAATCTGTTTGTTTGAGATTTTGTTGGATTCCCTTTATAAAGAAGGACATGTTAAGGTAGCCTCGGAATACTTCAACAGGAAAAAGGAATTAGAGGAAAATTGGGTTCCTTCAATTCGGGTTTATAATATTTTATTAAATGGATGGTTTCGGTCAAGGAAACTCAAATAGGCAGAGAAATTCTGGTTGAAAATGAAAGAGGAGAATGTGAGAGCAACTGTTGTCATTTATGGCACCCTTGTAGAAGGGTACTGTCAGATCTGCCGTGTTGAGGTGGCAATAAAATTTGTGAATGAAATGAGAAGAGGGGGAATTGTGCCAAATGCTATAATTTATAATCCCATTATCGATGCCATAGGGGAGGCTGGTAGGTTTAAAGAAGCATTAGATATGATGGAAGCTTTTCTACTGTGTGAATCTGGCCCAACTATTTCCACTTACAATTCTTTGGTGAAAGGTTTTTGTAAGGCAGGAGATCTTGTCAGTGTTAGCAAGATCATTAAGACGATGATTAGGATCTTTTCAAAATTTAGGAAAACCGAGGAGGGGATGAACATATATACTAAGTTGCTTGAAGCTGGGTACGGCCCCGATAGACTTACTTATCATCTCCTGTTGAAGATGTTTTATCAAGATGAGAGATTGAACTTGGCTGTGCAAGTCAGCAAGGAAATGAGAGCTAGGGGATGTGATCTGGACTTGGCCACTAGCACCATGTTGATTCATCTGCTTTGCAAAATGAATAGATTTGAAGAGGCTTTTGCGGAGTTCAAAGACATGATAAGAAAGGGTATAGTTCCTCAGTATCTTACTTTTCATATAATGAAAGATAAGTTAAGGAAAAAAGGAATGACTGACATGGCACATAAATCATGTCATGTGATGTCTTCTGTCCCTCATTCAAACAAGATGCCCAACACATACAGTGAAGACATAAATGTATCACGTGCAAGGAGAAGATCCATATTACGGAAAGCTGAAGCCATTTCTGATATACTAAAGACTTTTAAAGATCGAAGAGAACTTATTAAGCATGGAACTTCATCTGAAAAAGCTCTAGGGAGCGTTAACCGGTTAATAGAGTATATCAAGGGAAAAGTTAAGGAGACGTAAAATCACTTATAGTTAAAACAAAGTCCATCCCCAGCATTTTTGTCTCTTAGGGGAAGGGGATGTGGAACAGAAAGCACTTAGGATGTACTTTTCAGTACTCACATTTAATAATTTGGAGCCGATCGTGGACTGCACGGAGAAAGAAGTATAAGACATGAGTCAGAAGTACTAGAGGGTTGAGGATTGATATTTAAGAATCTGATATGGAGATGTAGTTTCTTCACCAGTTATTTTAAGTTGCTTGAAGATGGTTTTGCAAACCCAATTGGTGGATGTGGCTTCTATGCAGGTAAATTGTGAATTCTATGGTTCTTAAAAAGAAAAAGAATCTTAACCTTAACATAAAACGTGTTTATATTTCTTTTTTGAAAAAAATAGAAAATAAAATGTGTTTATATTTTATTTAGTACTCTTCATTAACATTAGCATTAATCACTATCTTTATCTCTTTAAAATTCAAAAGTTATGATCAAAATGATAGGTAAAGCTTTAGGGTTGTTTGTATACTATATTAAATGAGAAATAAAGTTAATTAAGTGAGGGATATTTAAACAATTTTATAGAGTATTACTATATTCTGTTAGAACATGGGCTTTTTTGTTTTTCTATAAGAAAGAAGCGTAAATTGTTAATTTAGTGAGTTCAGATTATCTAAACATTGGTGCAGACTGGAAAGGCAGAAGCGGAGAGAAAGAATGCAAGCAAGAGCTAGGAGAGGCAATGAGAGAGGGGAAGAAAAAGAAAAGGGAATTTTCTTCTGGTGGGTGAGTGAAGTCAGTTCCTCCTTTTTCTGGCTAATTAGGTTACTTTTATTGAAGCAAATTTTTAGGGTTCTGAGTTTTTAAAGGGTTGTACAGAGTATGTTTGTTCGCAGCTCTTTCCTGCACTGATTCTTGGCACCCATTTATCATTGATATCAGGAAGAAGTATAATTTTTCTAGTGTAGTGGTCTTTTTCTAGGGCAATTTTCTTCTTATTGGTTCAAGGAATAAGTGTCTTAATGAAGATTGATGTCGTTATTGTGGTTCTTTATGACAACAAATTTTTCCAGATTTTGTCGGGTTTTCTCTTTCGAGGATTGTTAAGCTATTTGGTTGACCTTGTTTAGATGGCTGAGAAGTGTTTCAATTGGGATTTATGCTTTTATCTGGACATGAATAAATGGTCTAAAATTTTCTTGAGAGAGATGGATAGGTTCTTGCTTATCAAAGTAGTGGCTTAAAGCTTGGGACTCTTAAATCTATTAATGAATCTTTAACAAGAGGTGCTGTTTATATTTCTTTGATGGTCACATATTGCCTTGGAGGAAGCAAAGTGAAGCCAATAAGCAGTTATTGATTGTGACTTTTTCTCTTTAACCCTCATTGGAAGTTCCTTTTCCTGATACAAACAATTTATTTTTCACTGCCAACCTAAATTCTTACTCCTTTAATTCCTTCTCCTTCTCCTTACAAATTACCTTTGCTTATGTAATCTGTTTTTTACTGTTAACCCTTTTTTCTTACTCCTTTTTCTCATCATTCTTTTGTACTAACTTGTTTGATTCCCTTTCCTTTTCCTGAAATCTTCTATTCATGCATACTTGATGCAGGGATAGCTCTCCGCTGTAACTATAGCTTCTTTCATTGGATATATATTAATATTAACCTATGTCAAATGCTATGATCTTTCGAATGCCTGCTGTTTGCTATAATGTCACATTTGGAGATCTTCAGGAGGCTTTTGCTGCTGTGGAGAGGACAAAGTATGTTTTATTAGGAACTGATATAGATGAAGCCCTTGCATATGGTTTATAAAGAGAAATTCAGAGAAGAAGTTCATGGGGAAAAGAGTATAATTCCTATCCATCGGTTGTAATGGAAAAGAGCAATATTTAGATACTCGTTACATGCCAGCCCAGAAATCAGCCTAGCTTGGACCGGTGGTGTCTGTCTTAAGGGTATGTTTATTTCACATTTGTCTTAAGGGTAGCCTAGCTTTATCATACACATTTATTTTAAGCATTTTAATTAGTACATTGGATTCTTCTAGGGCTGAATCTCATTTCGTTCAATATGAGATGTAGACGCTCATGGCCTTGTTTACAACACTGTATTGAATTTTTATTTTCTAAATTTATTATATTTATATACAAAATGTGTATAGTTATAGAAATTAAAAAGAAGCTTTTGGACACCATAGAGATGTTACTAGTTCAAAAGCAACTTTTTATTCTTTTGAAATTCACGTTATATCATTTTGCAAATCTTTTCTTTTCTTTTACTTCCAACAAATAGATATGTTTTGTTTAATAAACGTTATATATAATTAGGCTTTAAGTTTAAGATTTAACGTTTAGAACTTAAAGGTTTAGGGTTTAGAGTTAAGAGTTTAAGTTTTATATGTTATGTTCAAGAAACACATGAGGTTCTGACACCAGTATACTATGTGTTTTTTACTGATATTAACGAGGAGAATGTTGTAAGACTCCTACACGGTCTGTGATTATAGTCAGTTTTTTTTATTGTGTTCACATATTTTTTATTTGGTGTGCTGTTAATTAGCGACATGTTGGTTACAATCAACTTTTTGCTAAGTGATCAGTTTTACCTCAACTTTTGTCTTATATGTTCATAAATTTTACTTGTAAAACGAGATATACCGTTTAGAGCTCAAGGTTTTGAGCTAACAAATTGGTTGGGAATGCAGGAATGATGGATGCTGGGCTATCACTTATTGATTTATTATATTATGCAGACAAATGCCAAAGCTGATAGTTTTTCTTACTTCGTTAGGTTGTTGAGTGACTTTATGGATCATTTTTATCAATAACTGGATAATAGTTCAAGGAGAATCCTTTCTAGTCTTTCACGTATATCAGAGTTATTGATGACAAATGATAAGGAATTATGACGGCATCTTGAATTCACATCTAGGGTAAACTAACTGAAATGGAACTTAGAATCTTTCTATGTCTTTATCAATTGTTTTATTACAAACGGACAATAATATATTGTTTCTGACTATATTTTAAAGTGAGAAAGGAACTTATAATGGGTTTCTAATGAGCAGGTGAAGGCAGAGTATGAAACAAAATAATTTTAAGTCAATGAGAGACAGGAACGAGAATAGTTGAGGAAGAACTTGATATTAATAAGTCAAACCTTCAAGGAAGATTTTGATTCCTTATAATTCTACGTTAGAAAGAGATGTAGATAAAACAGGCTTGGAGATCATATTGGACCAACTTTTGATGCAACTCGTGGCTTTGTAGAAGTCTTTCCTGAGTACTACAAAAACACATTTCACATTTTTTCAACTCGTGAAGAACTATTCTTTTAGATGTCTTCCAAAAATTGTGATTTCTACTCATAATTTTTAATGTCGTTAAAGTGTTTTCGAGCAGTCTCAAACCAATGTTATTGTTCATAGAAAAATGTAGTTGTTATTTAGAAGACATAATTATTGGTGGAGAGATATGGGGCCTCTAGGAATAGTGGACAAAGTCTAGTTTCACAATGTAGCTTGGATTTGCAATTTAAACGTAATGGATATTTTGTCAGTTTAATTTTTGTAATTTACTGTTTTTTTTAAATTTTAAATAAGATCATTAGCTTTTAAGCTATCATCTTTTAATTTTTTAGTTTTTCTTTAATTTTTATTTTTTGGTCTTGAATGTGCGTGTAATTGTATTTAAAAAACTGATATGTGTTTGAAATAAACTGAAAAAATTTATGTAAAATACCAAGAGGTGAAATCAGTAATTGTCATAAAAATAAATCATACAGTTTGAATTACAATAAGGAAAAACCACAGGACTGAAATTGAACTTCCTCCCTAAACAGACATGGTCTCTGCCCTCAATTCTTCTATACATCACCCATTGTTGTTTATTTCCTTCCAAAACATAGCTAGAAGAATCTTCAGATTTACTCTTGCAGATTTTAGTGGTTTTATTTTACTAATTCTTCATAACCTGCTATGGGACCTTTTTAGAGTGTGGGCAAATAATGAAGAGCAATTCTTAGGAAATTCTTCAGATATGCTGTTAAAAATTTTAGTGTGACAGACTTACGATTGTGGGAAAATAGGAAAGTGTTTAACATGCCTTCAGTTCAATTGACTTAAGTTTATTAATTTCTTTTATTCCATTACCGAATTTTAACAAGTTCTTTTGGATGAGGTGCTAGAAGTGAAGGACAAGAGAGAAATTTTTAAAAAAAGAAATACAAAATACTGCTGAATGCCATTTCATCATAAAATAGATGCTATATATGTTAATTGTGGAGTTTATTTATCAAGAGTAATCTTACTTATGGCAGTAGGAAATTTTAACTTTGAAGTGCAATAAATATTTGTTCTTCATCTATATGTCTGCAATGTTGCTTGTATCTGCATGGATGTAGAGGAATATAACTTCCAAGGCTTGAAAAACTGAGACCTATGGTTGATGCCATTCCATAGATTGTTATATGTAAGTTGTTAATGGCAGTGACCCACACATACCCATAATGGAGGTCATTATTTCCCTTTGCAGTTTAACGTGTTATAGATTTCGTATGCTCCCTTCCCTGATTACATTCATCTTGTGACTACTCGACCTATTGAATCATCCCACCGCTCAAATCTATTTTAGAGCTTTCCGACATTTCAGAGATTTTTTCCTTGCAGGATGCTTATATTCTTTTAGGTTGAAACAAAGCAGTCCCACAGCTTGCTTAGCCATGAGATGATCTTGTAGCTATTTCTTGATCTGTGATTTTGGCGGTCTGGTACTTTGTATATGTTTTACAGAATTATTTACTTTTGGCTTGTAATTGGATATAAAACAAGGAAAAAGACATACAATTTGCATGTTGGAGATCCTAATAAAATGTAAAGTTTCTATGTTAACTATTATTATCAAGTTTTCTTTGTTATGCTTGTATGATTGTTCTGGTTGGTACATTGGCTGCATTTAAAGATGTAGTCGCCATGTAAATTTTCCTATTGCAGTGAATTTGGATGACCTCTTTTATTTAAAAGTTTTTGTGGTTTCTTTTCGCAGGCAGCGGGTTTCCATGGTTGCAAGACAATTCAATGCATTATGACACTACTGCTGGAGATGGACGGAAGCAATTCCTATTGTACTCGGTCTTTCCTGCACAATCAGCAGAAGTTTTCTCTGTACAAGACCGTTTTGAATTTATTTGTGCAGGTCCTCTCATCGAAAAATTGGGCCTCATCCAGGAAAAGATCTCAGAATCTGTTGACAAGTGGTTAGCATGTCCTGCATCTTTATAGATTATTTCAGCTCAATGAATTGTACCTTACAGTTCCTCAGAAGGCCTGATTTTATCACTACTATATACCAGTATTCTTATGGTGTGAAGACGACAAAGTACGTAAGCACTGAAAAAGCGAGCCACGTGTGACGACCTCTGGGCTGAGAGCAGAATCCGTTACGAGAGGAAGGAAGAGGCATGAAGGCATGGCTGTAGAAGGGGCTTTGGTTTAGGGAAAGGAGAAAAGAGGGAGGCGATTATAAAGGGTTAAAGAGGCTACAAATAGAGGCGGTTAGAGGAAGAAGACATGGTATTTTAAAGGGGCCAAGGGAGCGGGAAAGAGGAAAAGGAGAGTAATAAAGAAAGAAAGAAAGAAAAAAAGAAAGGAGGGAGAGGCCGAGAGTATAAACGGAGAGTGTGCGTTGGAAAGAAAGAAAGAGAGAAAAATTGGAGGTGAAGGTATCCTCATAATTATAATATGTAATGAATTTCTTTCCCTTCAAAGCACTGAGATCTATTTGTTGATCTCTTGAAGGCATTGGTGCACTGGGCAAGTACTCTTTCGATAATTGTTTAAAGTACATACTTGGTTTGTCCACGGCGCCCTTTTATTAGTTTGAACTCATAAATAGAATTTCCTACTTAGCCCAAAAGAAAGGAAATCATAAAATGTCAGTTATAGTCTTACAGCAGAATGATGCCTAAAAATTATGAACGGTCTCTCCTTTCACCATTTGAAAGATTAAAATTTAGTTCAGATCCATGTTATGCATACTTGTGCACAAGCATACGTAGATTAGATGCGCACATGTACACATATGCGAGATGAGTGTACACTGATTTTTTCAAAAAATAAAAATAAAAGAGAAAAACTATGGAGATTCACATTGTCACATTCTCCAACTGTATACTACATTATATTGAAAAAATCAAACATTTTCCATTTACAAAACCCAACTCCCTGAAAGTCAAATTGCACACTTCAAACAATCATGGACTAGGTCAAACCTAGTCATATAAATCCTATTTTTTGGAGTACAGGTTTCAAATAATTTTAAAAAGTAAATGTTTATGGAAATTAGATACTGTCAGTTATTCAATCACTTTGTAATGAATTAAATGTTGATTAGAAGAAAAGTCACCATTTTTATTTCTCAGAGTTTATAAGAAATTTCATAGTTATATATTAAGCTGTCAAGTTCAGAATTTCTTAAAAATTCTGAACAAATTCTAAAACAGGTTAGCACTATCAGGTATATGTTGGTTGCTCAATGTCTCCCTATTTGCCAAATGTTTAACCTGAATGCGAGATGAGAGACTTTGTATCAAAAAATAATGTTCAACTGCTGCAGATATTTATGTAAGGATGGAGTACAACATCTCGAAAAATTGAGGCTGTGAAGCAGATATAAATAAAGATGTCAAAGAGGGAATTGCAAAATGTTAGAGCTCTAAACCTATCGACCAATCAATACATCTCACATCTTTATCTCCAAAAAAAAAAAAAATTCCTAGTTGTTATAAATTTATGGGTGTTCAATCTAAATTGTTACTTCCATAAGTGAAGACCTTAGGCATAAATCTCTTCATGCTTGAATGAAGTGAATGTCCTTTTCTGTTATGAAGTGAGGATTTATTTAGTTATATTTGTTGGCTTTTTAGTTCCCTCCTATGTGAAAAAATACAAATCTTTTTTGAACTCACTTATTTTTTATTCATTAGGACTATTAAGACTTTTATAATATATCACTTTAACGTTAAGAAATAATATAAAAATAAATTTTCAGTCACAAAAAAAAAAAATAGAACAAGAAGAGAATTTTTGCTGAAAAAATTACATCCAATATATTTCGGTTCTTCCTACGATCAGACGGTCACCTTTATTTTGATCAAGCTGAAATTTGATGGGTATTTAAAAAACTAATTATTCTTCATTCTCGACGATGGAGATCGATTTTGAACAGTTGAATTTTTGGTATTTTCAGTTCAAAGTTACTGTTTACATTTTTCTTCTCTGCACTGACTAATTTGATTTTCTTTGACGATCGGACGATCATTTGTCCAAATTCTTTCCAGTTGAAAGTGGCAGCCATTTATTGACTTCAATTGTTGGTACAGTGGGATATTTAGACCCAGAGTGAGTTCAGCATTTCACAAAATATGATATACGTACACACACACACACTTGTATATATAATTATTAATTAAAAGAATGGGGTAGGAACTATTCAACTGGGAGGTTAACGGAGAAAAGTGATGTATACAGCTTTGGTGTGGTTCTATTGGAATTAATTACAGGACAGCTTGCAGTGATACAAACCCATGAAAACACAAACATAATAAAATGGGTGAGTTTGTTTCTGGAGAAAGGAGATATCAGAAGGATAATTGATCCGAGACTGGAAGAGAATTATGAAATGAATTCAGTGTGGAAAGCTTTGGAGATAGCCATGTCATGTGTACCTTCAACTTCAATCCAGAGGCCACCTATAAACCATGTTGTGATTGAGTTGAAGGAGTGTTTGAAGACTGAAATGTCTCGTGACATTACATCATCTACCTCTTTTGATATCACCCCTCTTAATCTCGGTGCTGAAATTGGTCATCAGGCTCGGTAGACATAAATTTAATATATATATATATATACGTACATATAAATATGTATGCACAGGACACCTTCTCTTGTATGTTTCTCCATATGCATGGCGGCTCAAACGTGTTCAAGGACTACTGATGTGTTGGAAGAATCAATAACTATGAGCTTTTCTAACTCATTTCTTGGATTAAATAGTTAACACAATTATATATATATATATATATACATACTATAAATACTATTAGGGTGTTAGGGTTTAGAGTTTTAGAGTTTTAGGGTTTATAGTTTTAGGATTTAAGATTTTGGGTTTTGAGTTTTGGATTTTGGATTTAGAGTTTAGGGTTTAGTCGAGTTTGAGTTAGTGGAAAAAAGATGGCAGGTCGAGGTGGTTTGATTTGGTTGTAATCTTTCAATATTCATATGAAATTAACTTGTTATATATGTCAATTTATTAAAATAAATATGATATATTTATATTGTTAAATATAGTATGTTATATTAATAAAAATAAGTACATTATATACTAAATTAAATAATAATATAATATTATATATATTAATAAATAAATTTTAATTTTATTTAGTATAAATATTTATATTAATATTAATGTAATAAAATGGATGATTTGGAATTAGATTTGATAATCCGCAAACTTGGTATCATCCAAATAAATTAACAAAAAATTAAAATTCAAACTTGTCAAAAGTTTAGGATGAATTAGAGATTTTTCTTCTTAAAGTAAGTTTATATACAGTAAAATCAACCATAAATTTATTATGTTGTTATCTTATATTTAATATATGTGACTAATTAGATTCAATAATTTAGTTAGGAATAGATTGAATAATCAATATAATTAATTAATAATATCTATTTATTCGGTTAAAAAAATTTAAAATCAACGTAACTAACCAAATCCTTATAACTAAATTGAAAATTCTGAGTTCCAAATTAATTTTTCTTTCTCTCACCTTATATAATTAAAATTTATACATTAACAACAATATGACACTAAATATATTTTTCTATTTTTCTAATTTTATTATATACATTAATTTAATATATATATATATATATATATATATATATATATATATAAAAGTGTATTTTACCATTGAGAATATGTGGTTGATATTTCTACAATTGATTTGAAGATATAATTTCTTTGTCTGTTTTCTTATAAGGAAAGAACAAGAAAATATTATTTGAGGTGCTCATAAGGGCAAATTACACTTCTCTGTCTCCTCTGCAAATAACAAAGCTGCACGAATTTAGAATTTTTGTATCATCTCTTTCTTCTTTCTCTCCATACTTTTTTTTTTTTTTAATTTAGAAATTTATCAATAATAATAGTATAATACTCTCTCTTTTAATATCTTTTTACTGACTTATGGTTCATCTGCTAGAATTTTCAATAAGTTTATTCGAGGAAAACTATTTGGGACTGTGAATCAACAACGACAAATTTTGATCCGCCAAAACCAAAATCGGTGACTGTCAAGCTAGTCAGCAAAAATGTTGTAGTTGAAACCCCAAATTTTGATCCGCCAAAATCAGTTGCGAGGAAAAGTCTCAACAAAAGGCATGGAAATTTTACTTGTTTTTAATTTTTCTTGTAGGCCCATATTATTTTGCTACTTGCTGGATTTTGTTCAAGATAGTTCGATCATTTTTTGGGGGGCTGAGGGGGGAGGACTTCAGAACAATTGCCTTTCTATGCATGGTAATTTAACAGAGTGTAGATTCTGATTATCTTGCAGGAACGCCTGTCATGACAAAGGTTCTGATCTTAGGCGGAAAAGCCAGCCACTCAGCATGTAAATTCTGATTATTTTATTATTTTTCTTAACCATCTGTTTATATGTATGGAGAAGAAGAATCTGTGTATCAGATGATGATTCCAGCATTATCAACTGAATGTTTCTGGTTGTGGATGCTGGGTCAATGCATATAACATTTAATTGATAATGACAAAATTCATCTGGTCGTTCTTTTTTTTTTGGTAATTTTTTTTGCTGATTGTTCCCAGTTTTCCCTAATTATTTTAGCAATCATAGGTGAATTTCACAATATGATTTGTTAAAAATTATATTCAAAAAAATTGAAAATATTTAAACAATTAAGCAGGAAAAATTAAAATTTATGAACTCTGTATCTCTATCTTCCTCTGAGGGAAGACTTGTAGGCACGAGGAAGATTGAATTTTAAAAGAAAAAAGGCGGTGGGAAGAAGAGAATATAACGGTTCAATTCATAATTTGATTTTAACCAAATGAAAATGAACCCGGATCTGATGTAACAATTAAATGAAATGAAATGAAATTAAATTGCTATTACATCTACAATTTCAAATTATTTAATTTATTTTAAACTGTTATGAGATAATCGGCCAAAAAAAAGATTCTAATTTGAACCTTTAAAAACCCTCAACACTTTCTTCTTTCAAAATATCCAGAACCTGGTAGAGAAGAGAAAGTAAGGGAGAAGAGAAGCAGAGTAGAAATATATCAGCTGGAAGAAGAAGAAGAAGATTCATAAGCACATAAGGGGTTCCTCCATTCTGTTTCTTTTTTCCATTTCTAAAGAGAGAAAGAGAGAACATAGAAATGGGTTTTTTCATTCTCCTCTCGTTTCTGTTTCTTCTTTCAGTTTCTAGAGAGACAGAGAGAGAACCTAGAAATGGATTCTCTTCATTCTCTTCTCGATTCTGTTTCTTCTTTCAGTTTCTTGATAGAGGAACAGAAAAAACCTAAAAATGGGTTCTAAGACCGGCAAATAAGGAACCCCTTACTTCTCTTCTCGGCTATGTTTTCTTTTACAATATTTATTGAAACCTGCAAGCCATGTAGAGAGAGAGAGAGAGAGAGAGAGAGAGAGAGAGAGAGAGAGAGAAGCATAAAAGAACAGAGACAGGTTAGTGTTCAAAAATTACTATTCTCCCACAAGCAACCACAGAAAATCTTCATATGATTAGGTTATGACTCTCATCTTTTCCAGAACAATTTCTTCTTGTTTCTGTATTTTCTGATGCTTATAAAGAAAAATTATGTTTTCTTCTTTTTGTGTGATAGGTCTTTTCTTGATTAAAATAGCAGCATTTTTAATTATTCATGACTTGAAGAGATTTTTTTATCTTACTTTTTCAAGTCAATGAAGGGTTCATCGGAGTATCTGTACAAAATCAGTTTGGGTTATAAACAATCTCGTCTTAGAGAAATTTTTGCTCAATGTTGTTCCATAATAATGGTACTTATGAGGGGAGTAATTGTAATGCTCAGCTTTTTACAAACAGTAGCCATTTGTATGTATAGACTGTATATATTTACGGTGGTAGTTTTCTTGAAGAGAGAAGAGAAGACAGAGGGAAATAAAATATATATTTTTTTAGAAAAGAAGTGTAGTCACCATTAAGCAGTGAATGGTGTATAGAAAAAACTGCAATAAACCTTGCTTTTACTCTCTCTCTCTCTGTATATATATTTTCAATGCATCTGACATTTTCTCATGCACCAGGAAAAACTGACCCATAAATGAAAAGACTCACTTCTCTTATCCGTTGCCGGCCAAAATTGCAATCTGATAATTTGAAATGCCATCTTCTCTTAATTTTTTCTCAAAAATCGTGCCACTTTCTACTTAAACTTCGGCTACATTTATAGCTGAAATCATTGACAAACTCGTACGTTAATAATTTTTTGAAAAATAAAGAATATATGTATAAACAGAATACAACTGGCAAACCCTGACAGATGACAATAAGCCTCCTGTTTGGAGAACATTTATAGCATTTGACAATTTCTCCAGTACCTGGCTTGGGAAAGAGGAAGAGCTGACACTCATTAAAAAAAGAGAAAAGAAGAAAAGACTCTCTTCTCTCTTCCGTCCCCCTCCAAAATTCTCTTCTCTTTATTCTTTTTTCTAAAAAATCACGCCACTGTCTACTTGACTTTGGCTCCATTTATAGTTGAAATCATTTACCAACTTGAACACACCATCTTCTTTTCTTCACTGGGCTCATCATCTCGAACACACCATCGTCTGCCTCCTTCCTCATCTGCTCACTGCCACCGGCAAAGGGTAAAGAAAATCTAACCCCCTTGCCTCTTTCACTCTCTCTTCTCTGATTCATTCACCTCCAAGCCTCTGATAATTTGATATAATGGAAGAACATCTCTGCCGGGCCCCCGACCATTTATCTTGAATAATCTTGACGCTGTAAACTTCCACCATTAAAACCTTCACTTTTACACCCGATGATGTCAATCCCTTTTCTCAACATCCTTCGCTTTTCAAATAAATTGTTCCCATCGAAACTTCAATTCAAAGGTTTCTGTTTTTCTTTGTCTTCTCAGTTCTTGTTTTGTTGTTTCTTATATTTATTGGCTTATTATTATTATTATTATTTTTAAATTTCTTTTTGTGTTGTTAGGTGTTTAGAAGGGGAACGGTGAGATGGTTGTGGCGACAAGCATTACGCGTACCTTGACCACATAAAGAATGGAACTTAGCCAAAGAAAATGGACTAAATGACAGCATTCCATATTCAGAAGGGAGTCATGATCAGCTATTACAAATGGTGGTTGAACTGAAACTTCAGAATGAGGTGTCGAAGTCTCAGTTTAATGGATTGAAAAATCTTCAAGCAGAACATACTAGGGCTCTCCCAAAAAGTGTGGCAGGTGGGGAGGAAAGAGGTGACTCTGTGGAGGTGAAAGATCTCCTTGGAAAGGGAGAATCTTTGAGTAGGGAGCTTTAGGAAGAAAAACAAATACGAACTGCAGTAGAGAAGGCTCTGAAGCATCTTCGAGAGGCACACTGGGAGGCAGATGCTAAAGTCCAGGAACTATCTACCAAACTTGCTGAAGGTTTGATGCCCAACAATTTAATAGTGAAATGTTACTTTCTTTTGATATGCAATGGAGGATTTACTTTATGCTAATAATGATGCATCGTCCTCAAATAAAACTTAATTTGACAATCATGGCTGGCATTGGATGTTTGAGGACTTTTAGTATTGTCACTTCCCTAAAAGGACCATCACTTAGTTTACCTTTCTTGACCACAGTTTATTTCCTCCGAACATATGACGTTCATCAGGAAGTATTTACTCTCTCTCATCTGAATATGATGATGTTCTTTGTGTAGCTCAACATAAATTGGATCAAGATGATCTTGAGGCCCGATTTCATGAAGTGAACGAAGCAGCTGAACGAGCATAATCTCAACAGTCCACTCTGCAGCAAGAGTTGGAGCGCCCACGGCAGCAAGCAAATGAAGCATTGAAAGCAATGGATGCAGAGAGGCAGCACTAGAACCTGGGTTGATGCTTTCACTGCTATGATTTCCATGTCTTAGTCATGCTCTGATAAAGCTGTTTCAATATTCTCTTCTAGAATGTGATCTTTTCTATTATATGCTTTTTTTTTTTGAAAAAAAATATTTGCTTTGGTATTTTAGTCATACCATTTTCATACAGACTCCGGGACAACATTGAAGAACTGCGTCTCACTGCAACCTAAAGAACATGCTCTCGAGGCATTACAGCAGTCACTTTTGGAGAAGGAACAGGTATTAGATAGTTATGCTCATTCAGATGCTAATTTGCTATAGCATTATTAGTTTTTTATAATTACAGGACTTGAATGAGACCATTCATTCAAAGTTAAGCTGTTGGATTACGCTAACCCTGTATGTCATCTTGCATGTGTTTATGCATATGAGTAACTCTGGCATTTATCATTTTATTTGTGGTCGTTGAGCAGATGATTAGACTTTCATTTTTTAACTTTCGAAAAAAGTTGAAATTTAATGTTCTTTTGAAAGATGAAAATTGAATCTTTTGTCTGCTTGTATGTGTTTATTCATGCATGTATTTTTTCATACATTTTTACTTTTTAAAAAAACTCAAATCCGTCTTACAACTACAAACAACTCTAACATACAGTTGAAAATGATTATATTCCTGTACATGATGAAAGTTGTATTGCTGTGGCATCTTTTCTTGATAGTTTCCTACTTGTTTCACTTTATGTTTCTTCAAATTTATGCACCTACTTTTTCAAATTGTTTTTCAAATCCATCTTACAACCTCAAACAACTCTAAGATACAGTAGAAACATATTCCCGTAAACGATGAAAGTTGAATTGTTGTGGCATCTTTTCTTGATATTTACCTACTGGATTCATTTTATGTTTGTCAAAATTTATTCTTCCAATTGTTATTGTTACTAATAACATATATAGATTTACTATGTACATCATGTGGCTGTGAAGAATGTCTAAGGTGTTGCCATCATGTTATGGTGTTCACATTTCAGGTTTTGGAAGACATGCGAGGTTTATTGCAAGCTGCAGTTGCTGAAATATCTGCTAAACATCAAAAGGTAATCCAGCACTAACATGATGCGATTTGGTTCTTAAAAGAATTGATCTTCCTCCCACCCCATATTGCAAGATTGATGATTTACCTATTTCTTTGATTGATTTTATGCGGTGTCATCAAAGAACATAATAGGATAACCATTTAATACAAACAATCATGTAATACATAATTATTTAATTAATCTAATATAATTACCTAAATAATCTTATGTTATTTATAATTATGTTGACTAGCAATTGACTATCAATTGTTCTCTTGGTGATCTTGCTTTTTGGTCCTCAAATTATAGTTGAAGTAAACTGTAAAATATGTGGTTTATTATTAATCTTTTTGATATGATTTCCGTATCTTATTGATTTGTTTTCCAATATTTTTGTGTGGCTCTAGGATAAAGGTCAACTCCCCTCGAAATTTTTTTTAGTTGGTAGTAACTTTTGGAGTTTCAATCATATGTGTTTATGCACTTTTTTTCCTTGAATCTTTTTTATTATTCTGAAATATATTTTATTCTTATATTTTCGGATAAAACTTCAGTTATTTCATGTTATTTTTATCTTCTTCTTTATATGCTATAAATTTCAACTACTTTTGAAGGAAATAAAATATCAGCAGTAGGTAATGCTCAGCTTTTTACAAACAGTACATTTGTATGTATAGATTGTATATATTTACAGCGGTAATTTTCTTGAAGAGAGAAGAGAAGACAAATAGAAGGAAATAACAAAAGTGGTTACCATCAAGCAGTGAATGGTGTATAGAAAACACTGCAATAAACCTTGCTTTTACTCTCTCTCTAGATATATTTAATGCATCTGACAGTTTCTCATCCACTAGGAAAAATCGACGCATAAAAGAACAAGAAAAAAAAGGACGAAAAAGCTCTCTTCTGTTGCCCCCAAAATTGAAATCTCTAATAATTTGAAATGCCATCTTCTCTTTATTTTTTCTCAAAAATCGTGCCACTTTCCACTTAGACTTCGGCTACATTTATAGCTGAAATCATTGCAAACCTGAACACAACATCTTCTTTTCCTCACGCTGCTCTTCATCTCGAACACGCCATCTTTCTGCCTTCCGCCTCACCCTAGAGATGTGAAGAAAATCTATCTCCTCCATCATTTCATCTTTCTGCCTTCCGCCTCACCCTAGAGATGTGAAGAAAATCTATCTCCTCCATCATTTCACTTTCTCCTCTTACCGTTTCCCACCAAGCCCCAACATGAAATCTGATAATTTGAAACACCAAAAAGAATAACTCCCCGCCCCCTGGCCATTTTTCTTCAATGATCTTGACAATCTAAACTTCCACTGTTAAGTTTTTCATTTTCTACACCCGACGATGCCAATCGCTTTTCTCAACATCCTTCGCTCTTCTCCGCTTGGTTCCCCTCAAAACTTCAGGTCAAAGGTTTTTACATTTTCTTCATCTTCTCGTTATCTCTCAATGGCTTGTTCTGTGTTTCTTATATTTATAAACTTATTATTATTTTTAAAACATTTCTTTGTGTCGTTTGGTTGCCAAGGGGATTTGATGGGTCAATTTGAACTGGAGAAGATGGGGAACGGTGATGCAGTTCTGGAAACAAGGTTACGCGTACCTTGCCTGCGACAGTTACGCTCGAGAGCGGGCCTGATAACATCAAGGAAACTTGGGGGGAGTTGGAGCTCAATCCTCCATTTTCTCATGAGATATCAGGTGCACCTCATTATGCATGTAGAGTTGACTGTTGATTTTTCTTTTTTGTTTTTGTTCTTGCAAAATATCTCCTTTTTGGTATGTGGGTATGTGATCATAATTTTAATTTGTTTCAAACCGGCAAGAAGTGATTCATTTTATTTTGCAGTTAAAAGCAGGCTTTAGTTTTCCATAAATGTGAAATGAGTAGCTAAAAATATTTTTTTGAATGAAAAATTTTTTAAAATGCGGTGCAGGAGAGAAATAGTAGTTTTAATGAGGATACTACTAATTTTATATTAATAAATTAATAAGTGAAATTTTAAAATAAAATATAATATTAACTTATTTTTTGTACTTTTATATTTATGATAAATTGTTAAAACAATATTTATTTAGATTTAAATAATTATAATAATTTATTTATTTTTAACATTTTATCATTTTATTATTAATTTTATAAAATATTAATTAAATATATTAGAATAGTGCATAGTAAAAATATTTGTATAGTAAGTTTTGGTAAATAATTTACCTTCAATTTAGTTTACTAAAAATTATTTTAAAATGACACCAAATAAGTCCTTCGTTCCCTTCCATAAAATAGAATGTGTCCGTGTATGCCCTAAAAGAACATAATTAGGATGATCATGTAAACACTAAGAAACAAACAATCATGTGTTAGGGGTGCAGACGTTTAGGGTTTAGGGTTTAGGGTTTAGGGTTTAGGGGTTAGGGGTTAGGGTTTAGGGTT